>NC_136769.1:19510640-20710640 GCF_947034865.1 Barbatula barbatula | reverse complement strand
ACTCAACTCGTTTAGCTGAAACAACATTAGCTCTGGTTTTCTATCTGGTGGAGATATGTTCCTTCTCTCTTGACTAGTGATTTAATGCGGGATAAATTGTATAAAAGCACTGTGCAAGCTAGTTGCTGTTTAAACTGGCCTGTTTTTTCCTGTTCTTGAGTAACTTAAGGGTGTTTTAAGACCTCTTGCATTAGACACACTCATTGTGGGGGGTTTGTGTTTTCTTGAATCTTTAACTTGCTGAAAAGACACCACGACCGTTATCCTCATTGCTATTATTCGAGGTTGATTTTGATCTCATTTTGTTCTCTTGATATATTGAGTTTCATGCGAATTGACGCCCTCCAGAACGGCGACTGTTCATTGTGTACAGATGCATGCAAACATTCAAAAATGCCACGAAAACATCCTTGCGCCGTTGCATATGTTTCTGTAAAGCACTTCTAGTATATTGGCTCTGGAGGTGCAAATGTCTGTAATGATTTGTTTATACAATAATTAAAAAAGACATGTGTATATGAATATAATCCTGTAACCACTTGCAAGATAGCGTCTCAGGTAACATCCGACTCGAATTCGGTAACCTAGCAAGCGTAACAGTATGGTTTTATAGATTTAACCTCAATTCGTGCGCAAGGCCTTATGGGTGATATTCATTACACGTTCAGGGACGAGAATTATAAAAGTGAGATAAGGTGGTGGGAATGCACTGAATGTTCACTTGGGCGACCGAACCACAGGGTCACTGAATATGGTACATGCAGGTGTTTTTGCGGCGTCTTTGGAAACCGAAACGCGTGACGAATCTGTTCTCACCGACACGACACGGGAAACTAAGAGAGTTGAACCTTTCAAATAGAGATCATACTAGCTGTACTAACACATTGGGGTGGCTTGGGGAGTAGGGTGAGTATATTATTTATAACCTGATAATGGTGTGTTGATTTGTGTTTTTCATGAACTCTGCTTCTCCTTTTTTGGTCTGGAACGACAGACACTTCCCTTTTAAAAGATTGAGAAATCGCCGAGATTGTCAGTCGTATGTGATTCAGAGCGAGGTTCCCATTGATCAAGCTTGATTTGTGGTAGTTAGACCCCTAGACGTTTGCTTTTTATCGCCCATGTTTTCTTTTCTTGATCAGTACTTGGATTCGGTGTTAGCGGAAAGGGACTTTATAGCTTCAGCCTTCTGTCCCGAGAGCCTGTAAATCTCAAAATGTTGTTGATTTTCTGGACAGAACGCTTCAGTGTGTCTCCACAATCCAGTCGGTTCGTCCATTTGAAGGCTTGAAATGTACACGTTTATACCTTTAATATATTCAAAGCTCTCTTTATATCGTCGACTGGATTGAAGCCGGAATCAAAGCAACCGTACCCTCCATTGACACACTGTTGTC
The DNA here is from genome assembly GCF_947034865.1 of Barbatula barbatula. Classification (NCBI taxonomy): domain Eukaryota; kingdom Metazoa; phylum Chordata; class Actinopteri; order Cypriniformes; family Nemacheilidae; genus Barbatula; species Barbatula barbatula. Next base: position 20,709,243 of record NC_136769.1, on the reverse strand, counting down.
TGACCCCGTCTCCCATTCATCCATTCATGTTTGCCTCATATTTGTATGGAGTGGGACATATTTCGCATTTCTTTTGTATGCTTTTGGAATAATGAATCATTGTCAAGTGCCTATGTGTAGCGATTTAAAGGACCTGGAGCAGAATGAGAACGCTGAAGTGAGATAATAAAAGGTGTTGTGGATCAAACAACCTGGCCCTCTGCTGGTTAATGTTTCCTCGTGTCATTTGTTCAGCTCTTTGTTAGGTTCCCAGCATGCATATTTTTCTCATTTCCTCGCTTAAGAGTTAAATTCACAAGATGTCCAGGAGCAGGATAGGATCGATTTGAGTAAAGGGATAGTTTGCCTATAAAATGAAAATTCTGTCATTATTTACAAACCCTCGTGTCATTTCAAACCTGTGTGATTTTCTTTCTTCTGCAAAACACTTAGGAGGAATTTTAAAAAGGTTGGTAACAGAAAACCACTGGTCCATTGACTTTGGTTTTGTCTCCCTGCAAACAGGGACCAACTATTTTTGGTTACCAACATCTTCTTTTGTGTCACAGCAGGTTTAAAATGACAACAGGGTGAGTTAATGATGACGGAATTTCCCCTTTTGAAGTGAATAATAACACCGTAAAAACATGATTTACGATTTTTTTTTGTTATTGCAAATACACTCTTCCTGTAAAGCCAGCACAACCCAGCATAACATTGCCTTGGTGGTCAAAGATAAACAGTTACAGTGATGTCATCAGTCATATAATCTGATTCTGGATAACTCATACGTGTTCTTTTCGGATTACAAATATATTCTGCATTTGGTGTTAACCCTGTTCCTGGAGACTCCCCACACTGCACACTTTACTAACCTTATGCACTAAATAGGTATTCTTTTTAAGTATGTAGTTCGTATGAGTGTCACAATACATCGCTATTGACAATAACTGTTATATCATCAAACCACGATTATCAATATCGTGTTCATTTGACACGGGATAACGTAAATAATTCAGCATCTGTTGAGTTTCGCCTTAGTGATGGTTCAACCAAAACTGAAAAATATGTCGTCATTTACTCGCCCTCTTGTCCTTTCAAACCCGTATGACTGTCTTGCTTCAAAAGGAGATATTTCGATAAAGTTGGTAACCGAACAGTGACGGCACCCATTCGCTTCTATTGTATGGACACAAACCAGTGCAAGTCAAAGGGTTCCGCCGTTGTTTGGTCTTTTACAACATTCCTCAAAATATCTTCTTTTGTGAACACAAGAAGTAAGAAACTCATATAAACAATTTGAAATGACAAGAGGATGAGTAAATGTTGACTGAATATCCCTTTAAGAGCCACAAGGGTTACGAACTCGTTCTCCAATCCTTACACTTGGAAGTTTAAGTGTGATTTATTGACCAAAATGAAAAAAAAATGATTAAAGATGAATTGGACTGATAGCATTATTTGTTCCTTTTATAAAAAAGACTACGTTTAAATGGATATGATGATCCTTTCCTTCACAGTGAATTTGATACTGTGAAGTAAAACTGGGATACTGTGACTACCTAGTTGGACCTGTATAAGGAACACAAACTGACATGTTACCGTTTGGAGAGATGCCTTAAAATTTGGTTACAATGTTATAAAAGGGTAAGGATAGCTCATCCTTAATGTGCTTTTGTTTGTCACTCCCAAACATGCAAGGAAATGTTATTTAATAGCGCAGAAAGTTATTTGTGGACCCTGCGTTCATATGAACCGGATTGAGAAACACAAATGTAAACCATAAGATGATTCATAAATTCTTCCTCAGTGAAACTGTGTCTTCGTCAGTATAACTCACGATCGGGCTTCCTCAAAGTTCTCCTAGTCAGACATTTGACCGAATATTGGTTTAAAATCATGTGACTTCATGAGTAATACCATATATTACTCACATTCAGCATATTTCACGTTGCTTCCCTTTTGTTAAAGGGACAGTTCACCCAAAAATGAAAAGTAAGTCATCATTCGCTCTCTTGTCACTTCAAACCTGTATGACTTACTCTCTTCTGCAGAACACAAAAGATGATATTTTGAAGAATGTTGTTAACCGAACAGCGGCGGCAGCATCCACTTCTAATGTATGGTCAATGGCCGCCACAGCTGTTCGGTTAACATTTAAAAAATATATATATTTTGTGTTCTGTTCTGAAATATATATTAGGTCACTTTAAGTTTTTCATAATAAATAAACTAACTAAACTAAAAAAACGAATGTGATGTGACCTCAAAGTTTCAATGAACCTCGTCTATTATCTATACTAGGACAGCTTACAATGACTAAAGCTGTTTTCAAGAGTTGTCCATGCTATATTCTGTGTATCCAAGTGTTCTGAAACTATATAATAATGAGTAACTGACATGTAGGTTATTCGCAACTAAATCTTTCAACATACTATAAGAATGAATGCCTTTCTTACAAACATGATGTCAAAAATGGCACCTGGTGTTTTTTTGGCGTGGCCATTACGTCTGCAATAAGACATCCTAATTTTCAGTTCCATGGGAAAAATGACCCTACATGGATTGGAAATGTTGAGGGTGTTCTTTTAACATGTACATCGATAGCTGAAAATTCTCACTCCTGTGGTTTTGATTGCTGTTGTTGAACAGACGTCCTCCCCCCCGCCGGCCAGAGAACCAGTGGTGAGCCTGTGTGAAGACCGGGATATAACCGCTATACTGCACTATGAAGACAGCATCATGACGTCCATTCACTCAGTGTCTGTTTTTAAAAGACAATTATTTAAGGCAGAACGCAATAAACATGGACTGTATTAAATACTGCACTCAAAACTACAACTACATTCAGGGACTGCAATTTGTAAGGGATACTTCATCCGAAAATCTAAATGTTGTCATTTTTTACTCCGTTCCAGCAGGATTTCCAGAAGCTGATCTCTGCTGTATAAATGAATATAGGGGATTATTTACAGTCATTTCTTGGGTCTGGAGTGTTTGTTGGATTTGTGAAGGTTTAGTGCTGCTACAGATGAGAAAATCCTGTGGCCTGATCATATTTTTTCTATTCTTTTTCATAAATGTTTTTCTTGCCAATTGGTCCGGTGGCTCAACAGCCTCTTCTAAAGTTTCATTGCATGATTTGTGATGAAAACGCCAAATTTCTACTGACAAATGAATGAGTTTAATAAAGAACATGAATAGTTTGCGAGTCATTCACTGAGAACTGCAATGATCTGTTATTTGGGAACATGTCCGTTCGCTGTGACAATGTTGTTGTAAAAAGATTAGATTTTGTCTTTTAAGACTTATTTTGGTAAAGGTTTAAATATAGTATTATTTGTAGGGTTATGGAAGCATATCAGAAATGTTTTCTTTAAAATGAATCAATGAAATAGAAAAAATATGAGTCAAAGCACCAGAATAAAGACTACAAAACAAAGAAGATTAATGCCGATCAGTTCATTTCTCCAAGATCAAGATAAAACTGAGTTGGATTTGTTACCTATAGGACTTGAATGTGTCGTACAATAACACTAGGGTGACCATACGTGCCGTTTTACACGGACACATCCTCCGGAGGTTGCATTTGTTGACCGTACGCCATCGAGGTTCTCACATTTAGTAATGTACATGTATTTATACATTTAGTGACAAATGACATTCAACAATCCAAAGCTTGTATTTGAAATAAATTTGAGTTAAAAACTCATCTGCAAACCTCCCAGAGTCATTCACTGATATCTCATTCGCCAACAAAAGGCTATTGACAAACTTTTTCTTTGCCTGCAACTCCCCATGTATCACTGTCCTTAATCCATCAGTACTTTTATTAAATCCCTTTATCTGCAGCCTGACCAGTATTCTTCACGGTTAAGAAACATTCACACACAAGAGTTTTCACAGCATCTTCCAGTTCATCTCTGTAACTGCTACGTGCAGACTTGTTATGTGTACACCTGTGTGAGGGCCACGCTGACCATGACCAGCAGACTGACGGTGGACCAGAAGGAAACACACCACAGATTATCCTCCAGCAGATAGCGCTCACGAGCCTCCAGCGCCCGCAGCATCGCCTGGATCTGCCAGCTTTCTGTGCACGGAATCCATCTTTTCCTGTGTGATCAGATGTGACATAGATTTAATAAGAGTTGAGGCCCCGCCCCCTGGGTAAACCACACCTCTTGTATATGAGACAACTGTATATACACAAGCATCTATAGTGTAATTTAAGTAATCGTTTGATTTATCAATGATGTAAATGTAAACAGAAGAGTGAGATGAATACGAATGTGTGTACCCGGATGTCCTCCAGTTTGTATTCCAGTGTGTCTTCAGGTTCAGCCAGACCGGCCCAGTCTTCATCCTCATCATCCTGCTCTGCCGCATCCACAAACATCATCTTCTCTGACATACATCAGAAGTAACTGTAATTAAATTACATTAAAAACAAGAGTAATCCCTTACTTTACTTTTTCAAGGGAAAAGTAATCAAATTAGTTTCTAATAACTTCGTAACACCCAACACTGATCCTCACGTATAACTTTTGGCAAGAAGATGGCATACACATATTGATGAAGTAACAGGGCATTGTGTCAATATAAAAACAACAAATAAAACATTTTGCAAACATGTTAGTATAAATAAAGTTAAACCAGATTTTTTTGGAGACGAAGATACTGTATACTGTAAAAAACTGTGAGCTTTAACACGGCAGAAAAGTTTGTAATAGATCTTGAATATATAATATCTCACAAGACCACAGAACGAAATTGAAAAAAACGATCAAGTTTGTGAGCCTTTAACGGTCATTTTTTGAGATGTCGCATTGCAAAAGTGTCATTTAAAGGGACAATATGTACAATTTCAGTATTTTAAAAACCATTATAAATTTTTATCATCCAAATGTTGCCAACACTTTATGAATACAATTTTAACCGGTTTAACGTCTTTCCTCATCGCCTGTTGTCCATATTATCCGCCGTTTCCACTGCTTTATAAAGTTGGACTTGATGTGGCACTGCACAGACAGATCAGCATATGACATCAAAGATTGCAAGAGCGATCTGAAAGCAGTACTGTGATATCATGTGAGCAAGCTGTATTGATTTCCATCACTAGTCTCACATTCCTTCAAAGTGTCATAAAGCTGTGCCTTTGCTATTGTTTAGCAATTTCTAGTAGCGAATATTACATACTGTGTCTTTAAGTGTATACGTCACCTGAAAAAGAAAATTCTCTCTTCATTTACTCACCCTCAAGAAAACATATTCAAACTATAAACATTGGCTCAGGTAGTGGTCGTACGCGCATTGATGAAAGAGTTATGTTCTTTAGTAAATGTGACCTCACAAGATCTCCAAATGTAGGCGTATCATAAAGCTCTTAAAATGAATAATTCTCCATCATTTTTCATTGCAAACTTCTAAGGCATAAGGCACTTTTTGGATAAATCTTAAGAGTATTGTAGTAATAATATATCACAAAGTTCATGTGAATACACTGAAGCACTGAAAATATGATCTCACTTCCTTTCTAGGTCTTGCCAAGAGTATGATAGATCAAAAACAAGATTTGGTAGATCAAAAAGCATGTTAATACAGCATCTTAAATAGCTTGTCAAAGCACTAACATGAAACCGATGAACAAGTCTCATATTCTGTTTTAGGCATGTTCATGCGGTCGATGTCAGACCGACAGAAAGCATGCAAACCGTGCAGAAGAAGACATGCAAATGAAGTGTGGAGTTGATCTGAGTAAACGTGTGACTGTTCGGTAAGGGCATGTGAAAGCTATGCGTGGATGCCGTCTGACTTTCTGCAGTCGGAGACCAGTCTGTACCCACGGGGGGGATCAAAGTGAAACCAACATCTTACCCAGCCCCTGCGATGAACTACAGAGATACGAAGACTGATTGACAGATGTCTAGAGAGCAGACTGATCGACAGATTAATGCAGATATAAACACATACACAGCTCATTTCAATTCCAAAATCTGATGCGTTTCCAAACTAAATCAAATATTTTATGACGAAAGAATGTAGGGTGGGAACTTACTGAATGATGTAGAAGTCTATATGACATTCTCTTTGTTATCATTTAGACTGAAGAAATAATCGTATCCTCTGGTTAAACTTCTTCAGCTGCTCACAGTTAAAATACAGTACAGTATCTTTCTGTCGTGATCATTCACTTACTGCTGTTAGCAAAAACGTTGTTGATGTAGGTACAGTATGTAGATACGGTGTTTATGGATGTGTAGATTATAGGAACAAAAGCATATCGTTTGAATCAGACTGCTGTCTAAATGCTTTTAGTCTTGAGATCGGTTAGACTCGTGGCTATTAAGAAGAACATCTGTAATTTGTTTGTTGAATAAAGAAATATTGCATACTAGTGAACACCACTTTCTGAATGGCTGCAAACTAACAGCTGTTATTGTATTCGATATCTGTCCCTTTATCATATTCAAATTCTCTTATATCGTTATTTCATGTAAAGCCGAGTGGTTCCACGAACAGACCCCTGACATGCGACACAGTGAGAATGAAAAAATTCCTCTGCTATTCACTTTAATAAAACAAAACCGCTGTGAAAGAGGCATCTTCGCACACAGGCAACATTTCATCTTACTGAAGACCCAAAACCTAACCTACAGCTCTTTGCTTGGAGAACGTCAGTCACGCTCGTCTGAAAAGTGAGTGAGAAACACACAAGCACACATTTTTACCAAAGAATACGTCATTCATAGCGGTTCACTTCCCTGATTTGGTACCATTGCGCTCATATCCGCACCGAAGCGCGTTCGGAAGACAACGTTCACATCACCCAAAAGAACCGAACTCTGACGTTTATCAAACCCAGGAGCGAACCAAAGGTGTTAGTGTGAAACCGCCCTTAAGGGTCAATTAAGGCTAAATAATAAAGCTTTCCATGGATGTACGGACAATATTTCAGACAATATTTGGCTGAGATACAACTATTTAAAACTCGTCTTTAAATGTGTCCACTCACAAAGTCTTTATATATTAACGGTAGGAAATTTACAAAGTATCTTCATGTAAATGTATTTTTGGCTATCACTGCAAATATTTGCGTGCTAGTTTAGACCGCAGGTTTTATTATGCAAATAATATCACAAATAAGGGTTAAACTATGCTTTGTCAATCTGTGCAGGCCTATTGTAACCCAGTTATTATACAGACTTTAAGACGGGTAATGTCACATATATAATGACTGGCTGAATACTAAAATAATATTGAAGTGAATAGCCTTTTTTTACTCATGCATCTATCTCGGTTTGCTTATCTTCATATCAGATAAACATGACCTCATAGACAGGGGCTCACGTTATGTGTGAGAAAATAAGGCATCTCAATAAAGGAAGAAGGAGTGTTCTGCTTTGTCTTATTTCTGTGCCACTTGCACATTGTTGAAGTGTTTATATCGCAAGACAAGCTATACTACTTGTTCATTGCTCTAGGGAAATATGTGTAGTGAATGTCCCTAAAATACCAGCTTTTGAGGGTCATCAAAGATATTGCCTTTTGTTATTCCACATATTGTCTGACATTTCTAAGTTTGTCAGGTTGTTTTGTGTCACTGTTTTATATTGCCAGAATGTCCCCAGCTCTTATCAAAAACAGTCAGAGACATTCAGATTTATCTTCAGATTCCAAAAAAGAAAACGCTGTGTTCAGCTTTATAGGCTACTTTAAGTATATATAAGTAAAGTTTTAGTATATTTTAAAGAATCTTTATTTAGTATGGATACTAATATCAATGCACTGCTTGTATATACTTGCAAGAATTCTATTTCAATACTACATTTTACATTTAGGCATTTGGCAGACGCCTTTATCCACTTTGTGGTTGATAGCATCGTGTTCTAACCACTGAGCTACAGGAAGAGATTTGGGAGAGAGGTCAAAACAGACATAGGGGACCTATTAAATTAATTTAAATTAATGACACAGACAAGATTCTGTTAATATTGTGAATGAATTTTTTACAAAAATGAATTACATCTATATAGGCAACTTTTAGTGTGCCCATGGGGTGGGGACCCCCATAAGACATGATTGAATTTGAGCAGTGCCTTTAAGTATACTTTTTAGTTTAACAATCGTAAACATAAAGTTTGCAACTAGTTTACGACTTATGCTCTTTATTTACTCTAATTTAAACTGAAAGCAAGTATTGTGAAAATACTATTTAACAGGTTACTAAAGCCAAGTACACTTAGAATGATGAATCAGTTTTTGTGGCCGGCAGAAAGCAACTCAGACACAGTTGTACAGTTGGTACCCCGGAGGGTGATTTATTAGTGAACAAATAGCTGGGAAGTTGTACGGTGAGAAGGGGAAGTAGCGGTTGGTTCCCAGCGGGGTGCGTTAGTGAAGGATCCTCCGCTGTACGTGCGGTGATGGTGAGTAGCTGCTGATCGTTTTAGGCGCTGGTCTCTGTGAAAAGAAGCAAAAAAACCAAGCATCAGCGATGACTTCAGTCAGGAGAACGAGCTCACCCTCTTCTCCTCTGCTTCTGCTTATATCTGGTCTGTTTGATGAGGCGCAGGTGAAAACGATCGGCAGGTGCCGAGGCTTGATTGTGGTGTTTCCATGGCGACGCTGATTGGCCATTGGCCCGCTCGCCACACCCCCCCAAACATCGACCTGGTACGTTGCCTCAGCTTGTTGGGGACTAGGGGGCTTTGGGGGGGGGGGTTTCTGTGCCCCTGACCGTGTTGCCCAGCCTGACCACATCCTCGATAGTCCATCCGCATTGCCGTGGGAAGGCATTGGTATCCTTGGCCCTGGCCATCCATGTCAGCAGTGCGTGGTCAGTCACAAGGGTGAAGGATCTTCCCAACAGGTAGTACCTGAGCTCCAGGACTTTATGGCCAGGGCTTCCTTCTCGATGGTGGCATGGCGGGTCTCCGCGGGGGGGAGTTTTCGGCTTATGTATACCACCGGATGCTCTTCTCCATCCTTCACTTGTGACAGGACTGCTCCTAGCCCCAGATCGGAAGCGTCCGTTTGAAGGATGAAGGGGCAGCCGTAGACGCCAGCGCTTGTTTGAGGGTCTGGAACGATGCCTCTGTCTCCGGGGTCCATTGGACCCGCTCCGGCTGCCCCTTTTTGGTCAGGTCGGTCAGGGGGCTGGCTAGAGAAAGAGGGTATGAAGCATCGGTAGTACCCTGCTAGCCCAAAGAATGCACGCACCTGGGAGAATTTCTGCCTTTAGCCGCGTAGTCTTGTTATATGGGGGTTGGAGAGAGAAGTACGCTCGCTGGGCTTCGCCGGTCAGGAACGGTGCCAGAAGCCATGCAGGTTAAAACGATCGGCAGGTGCCGAGGCTTGATTGTGGTGTTTCCATGGCGACGCTGATTGGCCATTGGCCCACTCGCCACATTTTATTTAAAGAGTAATACAAAATTGAATGCACTAAGATACTTCTTTGCCGTTTTCTAATAAAGGCGACAGGTTTGTGAGTTACGTTTAGGTGATAGAAACGATCCACTAACATCGCGTAACGTGCTGATGTATGGTAGGGGAAGTGGTGACTGAGAGGTGATACAGAGGAGGGTGTGAATTGGTGGGCTCGTTGCATGACCATAAATACTTAATGCTGTACTTTTTGCTTCTGTGGCTATTTGTGCATCCTGCACAACATTTGCCTCATCTTCTTCCATCTACATTTAATTCCACTTAACCTACTCAAAACCTAACCTGAACGGTTGTCTCGCTGTGACCGTGGAAGATAGACCTGCTCTTTATTAACTCTCTCTCTTTTGGAAAGTGAATAAATCCTCTCTACATCTCTATCTACGTTTCTTCAACGGGTTCCTGTCCCAGCAGCTTTTGTGATGGACTGAGAGTTTCTTCTCCTCGCAGACATTTCACCTGATCCGCCCACCTGAGTGCTTTATGAGTGATGCTTATCTCTCGCTTTTAGAGTGGGTCTCACTCTCACTGTGCTTGTGCGTTGGGCTTCTCACGGTGCGAGACATCATCTTCTCCTCTGGATGTTGAGTTCTCAACTCAACACATCTAAGACCTCGTAAATATGGTTCACGGTGGTGTTGACTATCCCTCTGTATTCGTGGTGGACAGCAAAGCGGGACCGCCTCCGCTGCCCCCCAAACCGGGTCGTAGGCAGAGGAGAGAGGTGGTCCAGACACTGCTGGTGATTCTGGTGTTTGTAGCTCTGTTTGGCATAGCAGTGGAGGCCTGTTTCATCTATTACCTTTACACATCCAACGCAAAGCCTGTAAGTATCATTCAGTCCAACTTCAGTCCCATTCTTGTGGCTCAGTAGCAATACTTTGCATGCAACTTTTGTTTGCTTGCTTATTTCCGGTCTGTGATAACCTTTTTCGAATGTGAAATTTCTGCTTTTCTCAAGAAGAACAGGAAGAAATGTACATTTTGTAAGCAGGGTGTAGACCACCTCGCAAGCAAAAAACAGTGAAACAGGTGTAATGACACAAGCAAGTAATTAAATGAATTGAAAGATGTGTTGGATTTTGAAGAAAACCTATGATGTTGATACAAATACATAGTCACAAATAAAATACAAGCACATATTTTGCACATATCCCATCACCAAAGCGTCAGGTTTCACTTTAAAGGCTTGTTTTTTTAAGGCCAACATACGAAATCAATTCAGTTCCATTTAGTTTCTCAACATGTTGCTGATAATATGCGTGGTGTAAATTACAAAATGATCATGAAAGCATACGCACTACCATTGCATGTATGCAAGTACATTAAATGAACACGCACTCAGATGCAGGTTCATGCACAGCCACTCCCTTTGCATAAAGTTTGCAGAAGTCTAGCTGAACTGACCTGCTAACGCTGAAACCACATGGGTCCTGTGGTCATCCGATTACCAGAAACAAAGTTTAGCCAACCTGTTACTGGGTTATCATATGCACCAGATGACACAAACTAACAAACGGGTCTGAATGCTAACACTATTATGGTTTATTACACGGCTGCTTATTCCCAGATAACAACCTCTCAAAACTAAAAACACACGGTAACCTGGATGCAGCAAATCATTTTGACAGGTTTTTTGACAGATTAAATATAAACATTATATTTACAAATGATTAAACCAAATTGCCTGTTCATGCCATTTGAACGTCTTTTCTTACCTTAAAACTGAAAAACAGCTTTTGAACACGGCAAGTCTGCATTCGAAAATAATGAGCTAATAAAATATTTCACATTTCATGTCTCTTTTTTTCCTCATGTAGCCTTTTAATAAGCAGAAATAATCCCAGACAGAAGGTGCTTATTTCTGCAATAACAACCGGCTGCCTGTACAGTATCACATACTTAATGATATGTGGTGTTATATGTGCTAAAATAACATTTCAATAAGTCATTGAAAATAATATTCTGTAGTGTTTGGTTTCAAGCTGTTTTAATGTCTAGTAGTGTGCTATGGTTAGGCCTTAGTTAAATCCTTTAAGTTTAAGGCATTTACTTAAACTTGTTTTTACAAACATGCATCACAAAAAAAATTACTGTTGAGACACAACAATGAATCTAATATTCAATACGTTTTTTGTAATTTGCGGTTTCGTTCTGTAATTTTACGTTTTTTGGCCGTATTTCGAAAATACATGAAAAATCTTTAGAAACCCATTAAAATTTGACAGTGTTGTTTTCTGCAAAGATGAGTCAAACATGCATTTTAGCGACTAGGCATAAGTCCAAAAAGAATCCTTTATTTACATAGTACCCATTTCATCAATCTATCTAGCCGTCCCAAAATAAATATTTTCCAACCTCAAGTCCACAGTCTCATGGTGATAAAAGTTCCCACTACAGGGGAATGAACCATCTTAATATTCAGATTATTGGCCAACCAGTGATGTAGGCTTGTCGGTGGCCAAACAATACTCACAGTCCTAAATAGCATTACAAAATACTAATAGCTTTTGTTTTTATTGGCAACCTAACCCAAAGTCTAACCCAAAACATTGCGTATACTTAATAAATATAATGAAAGAAATATAAATTGTGACAAATCTGAAGGTCTTTTAATTTACTTATCTTCTACTTATTCCTTATTTTATACTTACTTTGTGTATCAGTGTAAACCTAATAATTGTCAAAACACTTTAGGGATGTGGTCAGAAAAACTTTGTATCACATCACTTCCTCAAATACAATGTCAGAAAGATTAAAGCATTGCGTTTCTAGAGGAAATGTTAGCACATAACACAAACCATTCGCTACAGGACAAAGAAAAGACTGTGTTTTCTAAGAAAATGTATACAACTCATTCATTATTATGTTGATAATTGTTCTTAACAGAAATGTCACATGATATGATGCTACAGTAAAAAGGCATAAATGCAATTGAAGCTCATAATACATACTGTACATTACACATCTTTAAATAAAAGACACACAAACTTACGATGTTATTCTTCTCAGACCCCTTCAAGTGATCCCCAGACTGCAATGAGTAAACAAGGTAAAGATTTCACCAGCTTCTATTGTCGCACAGATTTAAGTTAGCTGTGAATAGCATTGTATCACACTTTTATCAATGAGTTGTTTATACTACAAAAACACAATCAGACTGCATTAAATCTGTTGTAATGTGTTTATGAAAGACAAAGGACATAAGGTGTCCCCCAAACAAAAACCAAGTGGAGCCATGAACCCATCGAAACCAATGGCACAGCTGACAAGTGAGTTGTTTCTATTCCCTGTGTGTTTGGTTTTAATTGTAATGGATGTCAAACTACAATAAACCAAATGGTAATATGGGAATGATTGAGCCATACTGACGACGCCATGGGGGGACATGAGACAGAACCGTTTGGGAACACTTGATCCCCCCCATGTATGCTCACATGCTCATTCCTCATCCACACTCAAAATAATGGGTTCAATATAGTACTCAAAGTTGTTCTTTGCTCGTAATCATATGGAGAACCACTTTTAGAACATACAACCATGTATTGGTTCAGAGGTTCTTTGAGGTGATATCACCGTTTCCATATAAAGAACCTGTTAAGCCCCTGTATGGTTCTTCAACGGTTTTATACAGCACATCAGTCATCCCACAGAACCGCTGAAGAATAGATTCTTAGATTAGTACAAATGTAGTTGTATTGTCATTGTGGTCCATGCACACAGCCAATGAAAAGCATCAGACTTTCAATTCAAAGGTTTTTAAGTTTAGCGAAACAGTCATTTGATCAAGTGTGTCCAAGTTATAACACTCACGCTTTTCTCTCCCGTGTAGCTGGGAATACTGGAATTGGAATCATGCTGTGGAACATCAGCCAGGAATCTATCATGTACCGTATAACACACAAGGAGAAAGAAGGCAAACTCGTCTTAGAGCAGGATGGATACTATTCCATTTACTCCAAGATCCACTTTGAGGAGAACAGTATTTTATTCACCCACTCTGTGGCCCGGACATCACCTCGCTACGCAGGAGGAGAGATGCTGCTTCTTCAGTCCAGCAGAGTCCATCATAAACCCATGAGGACAGTAATCCAGGGAACGCAGGACAACAGCTATCTCAGCGGAGTGTTTTATCTCTTCAAAGGTGATGCGGTTTTTGTCAGGGTGAAAGGTTGTAAACCTGTGCTTTCTAATTCAGCTGAGAACTACTTCGGAGTGTACATGCTCTAAATGACTTCAGCTAACGTACAGAAAATGTGACGAAAAATGACAAGTGCATGTATTATTGAACATGCAATATCTTTTTTGTCAAGTTTAACACATAAAGAAGCAAATCGCTTCAAGAAAAGTCATATGACAAATCAAAATGTTCTTTATAACAAAATTAATTGTATAATTAGAGTTACTGTATCACAGAAATTTCTTTCAGAAATCAAAACTGTCAATGAAAATACTTATATACTTAAAAAAATAACTTATATTTTAATTAAAAAAACACAGAGAATGAACCACATTTACAATAAGCGCTGCAATATTTCATGAAAAAATCGGCATTGTCATTTTTTATTTCACTGGGACTTTAATGTCAGATTCTTTGTGAATGTGATGTATGTTTTGTATTGACTTTAATGCTTTATTGCAGACAACAGTAACTGTAGCTCATATGGGAAAATTCACATGTAAAAGCAATATATTATAGAACATTTTAAATGATTGTAGTAACGTTAAAAGAAAAAAAAGAATATGACGCCTTTATACATATAACATTCGGATCTTGCATGTTACATCACAAACTTTAGTGAAATTTAGATATCATCAAAAAATGCTTCTGCTGAATTCTGCAATGTGAGTTTTGCCAGTATCTTTGTAATAAACAATAAAATATTCAGTTCTATTTATAAAGATATGTTTGCAGTGGCTGTTCAACCCTGTTACTTTCAAAGTGTTTTATATTAAATGTTATGGAGGTCGGTGCAAGCTTGAAAAAACACAACTAGAACATTTCATTGCATCATCTTTCCACATTAACAGATACTAGAAAATAATCCAAGATAATGTCATACTGTATTTGATTCAAAACATGAAGTCCATTTTGTATTTTGCACATGTATTTTTACTTTTCAAAACTGTGCCCATATTTCGATTTAATTAAACTCTATGTAATTTTCCTAAGTTATTTTTTACATGCATCTTACATTTGTTGTGGCAGTCATGTGTTTCTGTATAAGGTGCATGTTTATCATTTGCATCACCAACATAAAGCCCTCGTATAGTTCACTTAACACATGAAAATCCTGTCATTATAGATTTATCCTTGTGTTATTCCTGATCAGTATGATTTTTTTCTAGAGATAATATGTATCAGTTGATAAAAGCAATTTTGCTATAAGCGGTTATCGGCCGATGGTTTAAAAACGGTCGATGATCAGGGCTGATATATCCTGTCAATCAAAAGAGGACAAGAAAATGCAAAGAATGAAAAAATGTTCAGCAACATCACCAGTTTGATGTTCAATATTAACAGTCATTATATGAATTAATAACAATGAAAAACTAAGCAATATTCATATCGGTGTAGAAATTTTTAATCGGTGCATCTAAAATGTTTTCCCTCTGTGAAATACACAAGGAGAATTTTGGCAAAAGCATTATGCAGCTGTTTTCTAAACAATGACAGTTTACAGTGGTCACCCTCCAAACACTCCGCATGACTTGTGTGCAGTTTTTACAGCTGACGGGGTTGCAGGAACTCCAAAAAGAGTTGGATTTCACATGGCGGCATAACCAAAACATTTTATGAAGTTTCCGAAGTTTGGAATATTAGATTTTTTTCCTTTTGTTTGATAGAAAACTTAGCGTCAAGATCTTTAAAAATATATATTTTAGGCAATGACTGTTTATTTGTTAATATTCTGTTGAAAAAAACACGTTTTATACCCCTGGTAGCTGGTTCAAGCTGGTCATGCTGGTTTATGATGGTTTAAAATGGTCATGCTGGTTTAAACGTGTCCTGGTTGTTTAGGCACATGACCATCTTAAACCAGCTCAAACCAGCGCAAACCATCTTAAACCAGCTCAAACCAGCTTAATCCATCTTAAACCAGCTACCATGGGTCAAAACCTAAGCAGCATAGGCTGTTTTTTTCAACAGGGAATATTTCCTCGTCACTTTACGGTAATTGAGCATTTTTTAAATGAATGTTGACAGAATAAACATGTTTGTATAAACTGTTAAGCTTTTTAACACGTCAGTGTGTTCCAAGTCATTTCATTCTTGTGATTTAACCGCTGACATGTTTTCATTTACTCAATTGAGCGGATCATCTGCAGTTCTGCGGTTTGACCTTATTTACATTCACCGTGACTTTAACAGATGAACATTGCTCAACTCGCACGGTTTTGATTTGATTTACCATTATAATTACTTTCAATGCACATTTTTCTCTGACTCATGTTATCCTCCGATCTTCTTGATGAGAAGATGTGTGAGTCACTTGTCTTTGTAAACTTTGTGAATGCGTGGGAGGACAAAAGAGTGCGGTGCGCCACTACAAACATCTTAAAAACTTACATCAGTTAAATCATTTAGATTTTTTCCTCTGCCAGTTGCACGCACACATGCTCGTACGCCAGCTTTTATCAGGCCGTGTGTTTCTCGAGTAGAAACGCTGGTTTTATTTTGTGTGTTATTCTGAGAAGCGGGTCTCTGTGAACTCCCACACGCTGGTGCATTCTTACCAGAGCTGTTGTATGTTAGAAACTGAGCAGGAAGTGGGGGTGGGGGACGGGAGCGGGGGCAAAGGTACAGGGACGGCTGTTTCGCTGACTCAGACCAGACGAGCTTGATGGAAGATTCCAAGCGGCACGCTGCATACGGGCCATTTATCATGTTCATAGTGAAATGGTAGGGCCAAAGAGGGTCTTCACTTCAACAAATTGAATCTGCTGCACGTGGTCTTGAAAGCATTTCGATTGCTCAAAGTGTTATATACATACATGTGATTAGATGCATCATGGGATTCTCTGTTAAAAAGCATCCCATGATGCCGCTCAGAGATATCCTGATGTGCTGTTTGGATGGAAATGAGTTTACATAGATAACTTTTTGGGTTTGTGTGAAATGCTTGTTTCATACCACGGGTGGGTAACATATGGAGTCAATTCCTGTAGAAAATGTTCAATAAAAAGACATTCTGGTGATTGAGTTCATATTTTGTGTGTCATGTAAAGCTGATTCGTAGAAAATCTGATTTTATCGATCAATGTTCACATTCGTTTCTTCAGTCTTTATCCTGTCGTGGTTGGGTAAAACCAAAAGTAACACTTATATTTCGGTGGATTTCCCTTTCAATTTCCACCATATAGTACTGTAGCTCAAAAGTGTGTAAAGAAATTTCTGTTCACATAGGCTGTGCTAAAAATGAAGAAGAGAAATGCTGATTTGAAGACTCTGGTTAAAACGCAAGCTGATGTTATAAAACATAAATGTTTTCATCATTTGTCAAAATATTTCCCTTCAGCGATTTTTCCATTCTGTAGAAAATTATTAGATTTCAACTTCCGGTATGTTTTGCTTCATCTAGATGTACAGATTGATTATGAGTCATACATTTATTTTTAATAATTTCATCACAGAAGACCCACTGTGCACATTCAAGGGGTCAAATTAAGCCTTTAATTCAATTTTACACTAAAATGCACACAACACATCTTTATTGATTGATAGCCATTCAAATGTGAAGAAATTATTAGTTTTGCAGGCAACACATCTTCTAATGGATTGCTCTGTCCATGTATTAAAGGCCCCATGAGCGAGCCTGTTTGCATTAATAAAAGCAGCAGTAAGTTAAATACTGCCCCCTGCTGCTGAAAGACCGGACCTGTCAATCGTTTTAGTTTTTTAGTTTAGCTAAAACACATTTTTTGTGGCGAAAAGGCACATGAAATGTGTGATGTGGGAGTTTTTTGAGAGATGTTTTCCTCTGTACACCGCAGCATACGAATATCAAATTAGCATGTCTCGATTTCATTTTCAGCTACAGAAAACCGACACAGTTAAAAGCAGAACACGGTTAGTAAAGAGATGTGTGTAATTTGTAAAGGAAACCGAGCAGCAAATTACTTATGAAAGGAGGATTGCCCTCAGTATGAAAGCCACCACGGGCTCCCTATTTCCGACGTACAGCCGAGTGGAAATGCCGTTTTCTGCTTCTGTGCTATTTTCCCTGTCCTGCGGAGGTGGAGAGTGTCTGATTCTGATAGGAGTGGGCTGTGAAATTAGCATCATGGACCTGAAGATGTCTAATATGAGGCTGATAATGATTAGTCCCTTCTGATTGAGGAAAAACAGCCACTGGAAAAGAAAAAGAACACCCACTCTGGTGGAGAGACGAGACGGGATAGTTGCTCGGTGGTTGCTCGGTTATCTTGCATTTTTAGCGTAGGCTTGAAGACTCTTCTTGACGTCAATTACTTCATGACGTCAAACATATATGAGCTGGCGGTTCATTCAGTTTGTTGATTTAAAAATGGCATTCACAAATCATTTTTGAGCAAGTCCCAGCCGGCTGCTTTTATTCACACACGTCCCGGTCAGGCATGGATTACTGACCGGGCCAGTGTCCAGGGGCCCTTGACTACGAGAACAAGGAAAACAAGTGTTTATCTATGTTTAATATATTGGTTCCAAAGCCTATACAAGGCCTCTGGATACCCTGTAAAAACTAAAATGATCAACAAATAAATCATTAATTAAAAGACTTGTAATTAAAGACGTGTGTTTCATACGCCTTCATTTGGTCCATTGTTGATTTTTAGCTGTGTAGACAATACTAGACTTCAATAAACCCTGTACGGAGTTTTTCGCCTACCGCAGGCCTTTGACACAGATCGAGAATGGTTTTAATATTCATTATCATCTGAAACTATGGAGCTACCACACCATAGGAGACATGTACAGATGGTCAACTACCCATTTACTAAAGGATCCTTGTCGCACAGTTTTGTTTTGCCACTATTCTTAAAACATTTTTCTATCATAAAGTCTCATAAATGTTGATGATATATGTCAAACGGCTAGGCCGTAGGCCTATGCTTTCAAGAGCTTATCTTACCAGTTTACCAGACAATATCTTATCTATTAAGGTCGGCACTTTAAATCGAAGATTCCTGTCATTTTAAACCTGATTTCTTTACATACGGATACAAAAGCAACAACAAGTGTATCACTGGAAAATTAGCCTATGCCATAAGCAAGTTAATGTAAATGATTCAGCAAACCTACATCAAATTATTCAGGACCTGTATATGATGAAGACACATTCTGCAAAAGTATTATTTGAAATTCAGGCTTAGTAAACTGTGCTGTGAGAAGATGAATGAGGCTGGTGGTCTTCTGTCGGTGGTCTTGACTGATTCATAAGGAACTCAAACATACAATAATGCTGAGTGATGTTATGGTGAGAGCGAAAGACGCTTACACACTCTTTCACTTTCTGTATTGAATGGGGGTCTTGTGATTGACTCATCACAACATGTCGTGCGACACAGAACGACGAGAGGTGGGATTTGTCTTTCTGCTTACCATGAATGTAATACGTTTTGAAATTGACTAAATGTGATACACTTTGCACATTGCAATAATTCAGTGAAGAAAAAACGTAGTATAAAAACTGTAAAAGGTGAAATAGTTCATGAAACTTGTGTCAGTGTTTAAACCCACAGCTAAAGAAAGATGCAGATTTATGGAAATGAGTCACTGTCATGTATTTGTGTCTCTGCCTCCTCACTCCCACCTTGATGGAAAGACTCATAGTCTTATCTGTAGCGTTCGCACACAAATATTACCCAAGTCTACTATTAGTATAAATGAATCATCACACAGTTAAAGGAATAGATATATTTTTGCATTTGTGTCAGATTTCAGACCCACAAACGTGTAATAAAAGACAATCATATAAATGTTCCAGGTGAAGGAGGTGAAGATCATCGGTGAATAAAGACTTCAATTTCAGTAAATAGGCCTCAATAAAACTCACTTGTTTGGGGGGCGTCATATTTATTTTGAATAAAAAACATTTAATGTCCAAAACTGAGGTTTAAGGCACTTATTTACTCACTGTAGGAATTGCAGGAAGAAAAGAAAAACTGACGGATCTCATAAATGACATCATACCAAAAACACACAGAATGAGTAACTTTAGTCAAGAGATGAATATTCAGTCTTGAGAACAAAACACTAAGAACGAAACAACTGAGACACATACAGCAACTTCAAAATACGTAAGCATAAGACACATGCAAGGTATGAATGGAAGTGCGTTGCAAACCGATCTGAAAACCAATGCTAGAGCTTTAAGGTTTGTCTTTTTTTCCTGAGCCATTTTGCAACCTTGGTCCCGACTCCCAAGATTATTCTTTAAGTCAATTTCCCTCAAGTTTCTACAGATGCCACAACTGTGTTCTGTTGAAGTTAAATAATATTTACCATACAGTCCAACACCCTTTAGGAAGCTTATTGTAAAGAGACATACGAATAAACCCGAAAAAAACCCGACAGTTAAATGTTTAATAATATATCTATGTTTTACATCCAGATCGCCTTTTAACCGCCAGTATTCCTTTGTTTTGTTTTTTGCTTTCTTCTTTAAAGTTACGCTTTGGTCAAAGACAACAACAGGGACAAACAAAAACGTCTCTCACAAGCGAGCGTATTTTAAAAATAAAAGTCCCTCCTCAAATTTTTGTTTTATAATGTAATGGCGTTCATACATTTCAAAGGCTCCATTGTCAGATCCCCTTGAGACCATCGTTTCATTAATGGTATAAATAAAGATAAATACAACAAAATAGAACAATCACACTGATACACATTCACTACATACACTGCAGTTTCAGTGATTCATGTTAGTATGCCAGCTGAGCATCTTCGTTGGCCAAAGCTTCAATTCATTTAATGTAAAGGGAAGTATATTGATATTCCCGGCGTGCAACTGCGTCATAAATATTCACATAGTGATCAACAAAAGGGTCCCAATCTTTCATAGGAACCATTACAGTCCTGCTCCTTCTTGTCCATTTTTTGCCCTTTCCGATGAAGAGCGACACAATACACGGTGTCCACAGATAGGAATATATATAGTGCAATAAAGACGGAGGGGAAATGTTATCTGTTGTCTGATCATTCCAGTGTATTTCAGTGCTTCCCAGCGTACTGTCCACATTCATACTGTCATCGATTTACGTTACAGTCTTATAAAAGTGCTCCTTCAGGATTAGATTCAGGATGACTCTATCTGAATGACACCCAGGTACGTTTCTGTGGGAGTTCTTTTGATTTTGGCTGCAGGTTTGCATTGGACAGTTAGGACATCTCCTTTACTCACGGCAAATCCTTTAGCCATCAAACCAGTTGAGGGTTTGGTTTGACTGATTTGACTGAACAACATGGGTTTATGAGACGATTGCTTGATGATTGTCACTTCCACGGTCACATTCCTAATCTCTTTCGACTCGAGGGTGACCTGCAGGTACAGAAAATACAGACCATCCTGGTCAAAGGTCAGCCGTTCCGTTCCAGTGATGAAACCAGGATTAAAATTTGTTTGCCACTTGAGTTGGTTCACCATTTCTGGATCCCCTTGAAGAAGGTCTACAAGATAATTGAAATTCTTGGATTTCTATAATGCATTTTAAATATGTTTGTACATACATATTTAATACATAAGAATACACATAATACATTTTAAGAGAAACAACTGGAATTTAATCTGAAACGTATTTTAATTATTTCATTCACATGCAGAGCAGGTTTAGCAAGTCTGAAGAAACATTAAGATGTGCTTAACGGTCTGAAAAATCAAAACGTGAACTTACTTGCTGGATCAAATATTATTAGTTTGTGTGTGAGATCAGAAGATTGGGTGGTGCTTCTGTGAGCCTGTCGTGAAAGAGAGAAGAGCAGAGCTTCATCAATGAACAATGAAACATTGTAAAAAGCGCTATATAAATAAAGTTGACTTGACTTTAAAAAATGCGATGGCTAAACAAAGAGTTGAAAGTTAACCATCAATAATTTACAGTATATACAGAACAGAATGAAGAATTTGCTAGAAAGATACACAGACAAGGAAACAAAAGCAGATGGTAGGGTGTTGTCAAGTGTGTTTGTAAGTGGTTGCGATTCGTAAGCAGATTCACAGTGGTCCTGACCAATTGCTAAGTTGATATTAGTTGGTGCTTAAAGTCCCTCTGAACTGGAAATTGTGATCGTTTTTTACTTCCGTATTCCGATGTATTTCCCACAAGAAAAATAGTGGCTGTGGCTTTCGTTTGCAAATGTATTGGATTTAATAAAACAGAAATTGCATTTTGAAAAAGAACAGACAGATAGTTGGAGGGGAGGAGTTAACAGATGCTCTGCCGAAGCAGATTTTAGGAAAAAAAATAAATTGTTACATTTTATTTCACAGGGACTTTAACAACGCTTGTTTCAACTTAAGAAAATAAGTTACCTGCTTGCCTTAAATTGTGAGTTACTTCATCTTAAAAATATTAGTCAACACAACACGTTTGCATCCAATTCATTGAGATGGTTTCAAAGATATTGCAGGGTTTACAAATAGATTTTCAGTTATACAATGTTAGAACATGGTAAAATCCCTAAAAGTTATATAAGTAGTAAAAAACTGAAAAAACTATTTATTAATGCCGTAAACAGGTGTTTAATAATAAAGGCTATGGTAAGGTAAGGGGTAGAAGGGAGGTCTTTATTATCTTTATTATTTTTAATAACAATCTCAGTCGCATAACAATCTCATCTGCTCGAGCCAGATGTTTTAAAAATTGCCAGATGAATAATATCTGTCACTTTATCTGTGAATAATAGAAAAAAAGGAACTCCACGTGTCAGTGTTGCGCAGTCGCAGTTCATTGGACAAAATATCCGCGCGTCTTTTTGGATTATCAGTGTTTTCATTTGGATGAACTTGTCTCGGATTTTGCACTGCTTCAACCTTGCTGCTACTTATGCAATAAACTTTACTGCGACAAGGGAAGACATGTTTGAATCCTGTTTGCTGTTAATTTCATTTTTTGTTGCACGAACCCGATTAATGTTGTTTTTGCTAGTTGTTATGCCAACATCTGGCTGTGGGTTTGAAGCGATGGTCACACACAGGATAAATGGCAGATGGTTTAGTAGATATTTTTTTGGAGTCGACACTTGCTGCAGAAACTACAGCTTTAAAAAGCACATTTTAAACAATATCTGTTTAGAGTTTGTTACCTGAAAGTCTTTGCGTTCAGTTTAATGGATTCTTGTACACGTTTTGTTTAACGTTAGATATGATGTGATATAATTTATGTTTCCGTTACTTTGGAACAGTGCTGGACTGGTAATCTGGCATACCGGGCAAATATAATATTGTTTTAATCGGCCAACGACCGGCCCATAAAGCAGGGACAGCGGCCCATTGGTTCATTTTCCATACTGACACTGGGCTGGCCCAATCATCTCTTAACAGACTCCACCCCCCCCCAGTTTCTCGTGTCAGATGCAGTCAGTGTCTTATAGAGTGTTCACACCAAATGCAGTAAATCGTGCTATTAGCGTCTAGTTGGACGCTTGAACATTTTGCTTTTACTCGCTTCATTCACGTCATGGAGGGGCTTCTGTCAGGCGGCACCCGTCTAATTGCGAAATGGCGGACATGGATTTAGTTGAGAGGATAGCTGCGCATTATGTGCTATGGAAGGCTGAAGAACGACGTAGACTCGACGTAGGTCCATCAAATCCTTCAGAGGCGCAGTCCTTCATTGTTGTATCGGATTCCTGCCTCCGCTCGCTATGTCATAATCACGTCCCTACTAGAGCAAGCTCCTGGTTCGTAAATTTGGTTCGAATTTTCGCCAAAATTCAGATTTTTCTACTCGTGCGAACTATGGGAAGCCAAATAATCCAAAAGTTGGACGAGACAGCAGGTATTACAGAGCTCGCGCCACGCTGACATGTCATCTGCACGATTCAATCGCTCAGACAGCCGACTCCTCGTCAGCGCACACGTTATTGAAACAGCGCAAACCGTACACTCAAATGTACAATAAAGAAACCCCTCATTCCTTAAAAACATTTACATTTGTTTACATTTACACAAGTCTATCAGTTTTTCCCTACAGAAGGAAAGGAAATCAGGATGAAATGCATAATATTTTTTTATTATTATCTTTAATAGTGTACAAGTAAACGGTAGTGTTTTGCATCAATACTTTGAAGAACTGCACATATGTATAGACTCTATACTATAGAGGCTACGGAAAGACCTGTACAAAGCAGAAACTTCAATGACTTCCAATATCGTAGTCTTGAGGAGCACGCCAACCTCCTGGAAATTATATAGGACAGTTATCATGTTCAGGTAATTAATTTTATTATTGTAGTACGTTTTGCGCCTAGCCATTTTACCTCAACTATTTATGTTAATAATAGCAGAGGTTTATGGGTAAAATGTAAATGAGTGGCGCCAAATGAACATTTTATATGTGTTAAGTGGTCAGTGCAGCGGATTGGTTGGTGCCAAGCTGCCCATCGGTTGGCGATAGGAAATTGAATCGTGCAGATGACATGTCAGCGCGGCGCGAGCTCTGTAATACCCGCTGTCTCATCCCACTATTGTATTGTTTGGCTTCCCTTACTAACGCTCAATTTGCGCGAATCACACCACAAGTAGGTATAGGTCTATCACCAGGGAGTCAGTCAAGAGAGAGTGAGTACACTGGTCCACTTGCACTGGTACACTGGTCCATGGCACTTAGTTCTCAGCTTTGCAGGTTTTTGGGAGAATGGAACAGTCGATTTGCATATCTACAGGGACCGCAAGGATGGTGTACTGGTTGGTTGTGTCCGACCCATTGTGGTGGGCCGGTCTGAGTAAAAATGCCAGGGCCCTTTTTTTGTCCTAGTCCAGCCCTGCTTTGATATGTCGTTTTTGTATGGCCAGAGGAAATTTTGCCATAGCCCAGGTTTTGCTGAAACGCTGCTACTGGTGAAACTGAACAAAAAACAATATTGCGCGGAGTGGAATGGCATTTCCCCTAAGTGGAATGATGTCATGATGTCTATGGTTAGTCTTTGAGTTTGAAAATAACAACAACGTTGTATGGTGGTATGGAGAAAGTATGGTTTCAGAACGTATTGTTCTCATATCACAAAGGTGTTACTTTTGAACAAAACCACCAGTTCATTTTTTCAACACAATGACATTCTGCTCTTCGACCAAAACCCAATAAATCCTTATAGCTTTAGACCTCAGACTACTCCAGAAACTGAGTTTCATAACACACGACAAAAGTATGACTCAAAAAAACAAAAAGCAGATCTTCACTAACCATATATGCCATAGATAGTTTCAGTCTTTTTGACTTTTTCCCTCACTTGTTCTCGGTGAGTGAGTAGTCTGAACATGTTCTGACATGTGCCACGCATGACTATCAACACATGCAGTGTGAACATGTGAATGTAGATGCAGTGTATGTACAGAAGGTTTATGGACTGTCTGAATTCTGATGAATGTTTCTCTTACATAAATCACAGAGAACACATCTAAACCCATGACAAGAGTCCCATGCCAACCCAAAGATTCCCAATATTAACTGCATTGATTTGTTTGATCGTCTTTACATTAACATGATTATATATTAAAAGTACTTTAATAATTAGATTGTGTATCTGATTTGTTTATTAAAATGTTAACCAAATGTTATAAATAGGTCATAGACATCACTAATGTGTTTGAATATCAATTATTTTGTTATTACATTTTTTCATATAAGTATCTTGCAGTACATTTTCAGCCCCCTCATGTTTAAAACATCCCACCATGTACAATACACAGGTCAGTGTTAAACAAATGGTTGAAATGGTCATATACTGTAATATAGTATTGAGAATGACACTAAAAGCTATTTTTCACATAGAGTAGTGTAAAAATATAAAAAACACACAAATTGACGCACACTATATTCATGTGACATACACACTTTATACCATTATATTTTGTATGAAACTGATTTATTCACATTCCTTTATCTTCTTCACAGCATTATTTTGTATTGCAGTTCCTTGGAGTTCGTTCACATTTGTAACTGGTGCTATCTGTCAATATCGAGTCTGTTGTGATTACACATTTTCTGCGGTCCTGAGTCATCCAGTCGCTGTGGTCTCACTGTATCCCACCAATACTGCTAATATCTCATGTTAAACTATTCATCTCTAGCGTGTGCGAACACCCAAGGCTGTCTGTTTTATCTACTCACCGTGACAGAAGAAGGTGTTGAAGAAGCAGACATTGACAGTTTCTCATGTTTGCCAAAATCCAGTGATGCTCCCTTGAAGAACTGGAACACTACACACGCGGCGAGACCCAGAGTCAGCAGGGTGGACCAAATGAACAAACCGTAGATCAGCCTCTTCTGCCGGGCCAAAGCACCACCATCCCTGTTGCCTGTCTTTTCATCACAACATTCAGGAGATAGAGACATTCTGGCCAACAGCCTCTGCGACTCGAGCGAAGTGACTACTGCGAGGCTGGGATTGACGGTCTTTACGTCGGGCCCCCTCCCCACTTCTTGTTCTGGTTGGCCTGTAGAAAACCTCAGAATGTGTCAAACTTCCTGTTTGATGAGCGTAGATGAGCGTTTGTGTTCCTGTTCAGTTTTCTCAGCAGATGTCCAGGAGGAGTGCTGTAGTGTACTTTCCCCTCCAGCACGGGCGACGTGCAATGCGATACCTCTCGTAAGGGTAAGGGACAGGCCCTCCTACTCGCTGTTAGAAGGGAAGCAAGTGTCTTAGAATAGACTGATGGGAGTTTTTATATCCGAGTGCTAGACCACATGTGACGTACTAAAATGTTTACTTTGTTGTCGTTTTAGAGTCATTGGTTTCTGTTTTGTGCCTTAAACTGATCGATGGCTTACGTGAGCATGTTCTGACATGTTCACAATAGGAGTTCTGCATTAAACAATCATATTGTTCATTTCTTTATTTTGCCTGTACTTGAATAAGAACACTAGGAAAGGCCAAAGTGTACAATATTTGGTGTAGCTTATTCAATATTGCGTCAGAAATGGACAAACCCACCTTTCGGTTCTAAATTAACCTGTGCTGGTTCGTTTCAATCCAATATGCTGGATTGTTGGGTTTAAAATAACCCTGTGGCGTTTGTCCATTTTTGACCCAACGATGGGTTCAAATAACACAACATTTTTCAGAGTGTTGGGTCAAAAAGGATGAATTCAACCATCGTGTTGTAAATTAACCTACGCTGGGTTGTTTTACCCTTAAATGCTGGGTTTTTTAATCCATTGTTGGGTCAAATACAAGCATTTCCTGGGTTAGTTTACCCAGCAGTTGGGTTTCAGTATTTTTAGAGTATATATATTTTCTTCCCCTAAAATAATGCAAATGTCTTGTGTACTAACAACAGTTGTATTTAACACTTATTTGTTGCCTGGAATCATAACAAAGATTATAAAAATGTGAAAACTTAGCTAAAGTAATTTCTTTGCTAATTATTACTTGCTTTATAAAAGCATGACGTCATTTAAAGACCATTCTGTGAAAATATAACCTCAATGTGTTTCATTTTGACCGAGTAAGACCACGTCAAAGACTAAAATCACAATAAGATTTATGGTTATAATTAGACTTTGATGCTTGTTATCTCTCAGGCTGGTTTTCACAGAACCCTGCTTCTCTATAACATCTAACAATGCATTTTACAATACCTTTACACAAAGGAATCTATCAATATGATGTGAACAGTAACAATTTAATCAATGCAAACAAACTAAAACCCTTTCTTTTTTAATGATGGCAATGAATCAATGAATACTATGACCTCCA
This sequence comes from Barbatula barbatula, assembly GCF_947034865.1. Lineage (NCBI taxonomy): Eukaryota > Metazoa > Chordata > Actinopteri > Cypriniformes > Nemacheilidae > Barbatula > Barbatula barbatula. The sequence continues at coordinate 20,681,921 of NC_136769.1, read as the reverse complement.
GCTTGTAGTGTATCTGCGAAAGTTTTGAAACCGAAGCAGATGCTCAAGGCCTAAATAAAAGGACTCTTGCTATTTGTCATCAACCAGACAGAATACCTTAGAACAAACACCTGCAGCAAAACAATCAACCACAACAAGAGGAAGACGAAATAGCAACACTTTCCATAGCCACAAGAGATTTTCCCGAGTTTAACTTTACCAAGCACTGAGCGAGATAATACACCTGTCAAAGAGGAGAGCAAAAGAAGAAACACCGTGTTCATTTGTTTAACCAGAAGGAAATTAAACAGACGCACATGTACATGTAAAACATTAGGTAATCCAGTGACTTTTATTAGACGATCAGGGCGATGGGTCACTCGTGTGGGTTGTTCTGATGAAGTTTAGCACCATCAGAGATGTGCGGGGATAGGATGGGAAAATAATGTGGTGTCCGTCAGTGGCCTTGCTCTCTCCTACACAATTTCCATCAAGTGATCGTTCTGTCTCTACAGCTCATAAAATTATGAATCATATCACTACTTCGATAGCTGTGGTCAATAAAATGTGCTTTAAAATAGTTAAGCACCTGGGAGGATTTAGAAGTGAGAGACTGTCTTAAAGTGTTATATTAGAACAACTCAGCACGGATTTCTACTTGTAAATTGAAATGCGTGTAAATTGCATTTTTCTGGTAATATAGACATCACCACAAAACCCTCTATAAATATAATTTTGTGGAGTGCAATAAATGAGGAGACAAGAGTCAACTTTACTCTCCACTTAAACAATAAATAAAAGAACAGCATGTCAGAGCAACACCGGTGAACCCGGAACCAACAAAACACAAGTCCCTTGGTGAATGTCTCTTCCTTTACTTGTGGGTCACCACAATTTCAACTTTTTGATGGATTCAAAACACCTGTGCAAAACAGATTCCATTCTGACTTACACTGAATAGTTCACATCCATCAGAATATACAAAATGTAAAGTGAAAAAACACCCAACCAAGCTCAATTTTGCAGTTATGTCCCGTTTATCGATATTATATATGGGGAGGAAGACCCAACCTCCAATGTGTTGTGTCCAGTACGCGTGCTGCACCTCTATCTGGACCGCACGCAGAGCCTTAGAAGCTCTGAAACGCTCTTTGTTTGTTATGGGGGACCGCACCTGGGGAGGGCTGTCTCCAAACAGAGGTAGGCGCACTGGATTGTGGATGCCATTACCAGTCCTAAGTGAGAGTCCACACGGAGTATAGTCCCCTTGTGGGCACTGGTGCAGGGCGTCTCTCTGGCAGACATCTGTAACGCTGTGGGTTGGGCTACGCCCAGTACCTTTGCAAGGTTTTAAAACCTCCGAGTGGAACCAGTGTCAGCCCATGTCCTAAGCACTACCGGCGTACAGGAAGGGCACCAAATCTAGCGTATAGGTTTGGGTGTACGCCTGCGAAAGTGCCTTCTCCCCTTTTCAGGTGAGTCTAGCACGCTATTTTGCCTCTCTACTTTCCCCCTCTCAGTGCACAGTACAGGCATCCATCCATCACTTAGCATTGGCATTTTGTAAACAGACTGGCCAGAGCAGTCTGTTGGAAACGAGTCCAGTATTGGTAGAGTCCCCCTGATTGGGACTATTGCCCCATACACTACCCTGCAGGGTCGTCCCGTGTGTTGAATTCCTCACTCATGATTTCCCTATTGGTGAATCTGTGATCTCCCCGCTGGTGATTGTCCCACCTACTCGGCCTGACACATTTCTCACAAGTTCTTCTCCCCACTGTTTAGACCATGTTAGTGTCTCCACATGTAATCTCCCCCTTGTGGTAGGATGTGGCCTCCGTAACACACTCTTCAATGAGGAGAGCAGTGCTTTCCCAGTATTCGGCTCCGGACAGCACCTCACTACTAGAGGCGTACGCCACTGTCCGTGATGACCGTCAGTACAGGCTTCTCCGTATGACCTTTACTAATTCCACTGGAAGATAACGTCTTGCAATAGCGCTCATTTGTGACTTGCTAGTCTAATCAGTGTCCCTCCGCTTGAGGTTGTGATACGGCTCAGCGCCATGGCGTGTAGAGATAGATCCCCAGACTGTCTCTCAAGACAACGTCGAGAAACCTGAAGGGGAACATCTCGGTTACGACTGTAACCTCCGTTCCCTGCAGCGACCGGGAGATACCTCTCTGGTTCCTCAGCCCAAAGGGGGAATGAATGACCGCCGCCATCTTCCTTTTATACCCGTATGTTAGCGGAGACCGGTGTGCAAGTGCCATTCGCCAAGCCCATTGGCGTTTTTAAATTCCTCTCGGAGATGATAGGTTCTCAAGATCAAACCCCAGTCCGTCTCTCAACACAACATCTCGTGCCCTCCATCAGGGAACCGAGACGCTAATGCACCATGAACTAACATAAATAACTGTATTTACATGACCTAACATTGACAAGGATTAATAAATGCAGAAAAACAATATTTGTTAATTGTTAGCTAATGTTGGCTAATGCATTTACTTTACGTGTACTGGGACTATACTTGTTCATTACTTGTAGCACATTTATCATTTATAGAAGTACACTTTAAAGCACTTTAGACTTTCTAAGTATGCTTGTAAGCTTTCTTTAAGTGAACTTGCAGATATACTGATAGTAAACAAGATCAATACTTGTAGTTCATTTGTAAGTACACTTCAAGGTGAATTCTTAGTAACTACTTGTTAAAGTATGCTTGTATTTTTATGAACAGACTATTTAGTAGATAATATTTTTCACTTGAAATACTTGTAATATACCTCTAACTTTACATCTACAGGTGACTCAAAATCATAAATTACGTTAACATATTAGTGTTCATACTAGGAAAATATTAGAAAGCACATTGAAGTAAGCTAACAAAATAAGTAAAATTAAATTCTCTTCAATTCAAATTCATTTCCATAGCACAATTTAAATATTTCACAGCTTTTCAAATACATATTAATATAATAAGTAGTGACAGAAGTATAAAACAGGAAATTATGCAATAGACATAAATAGAAACGTTTCAATAAGGTAAGTCAAAACATTCATTTCTGGTCACATGTAATAACTGTACAAAATATTTGTTACAGGCATATATTCTTTTGACATATAACAGAGCATATATCATATGTGGAAGGTTTCCAAGGTCATCCATTAATGTCTTTTAAAATAATCCCTTTTGGAAGCCTCCAAATGCAATACGTGTTAAGAAACTTCACTGTCTCTCTCCGACAGGTGATTGGGTTTGTCATAAGCACAGTTCTGTGAGAAAGAAAACTATATTACAATCCTACTTGCAAGTGTGCATGCTTTTTAAAGAATCAGAAGCATCTTCATTTTGTAAAAGTAAGTGAGGGGTCTTCAATTGAAATATTGTGTGTAAAGTTATCAATCGTTTGATAAACCATACAACAAAATATAGAGTTCTTTAATTTAAATAAGAATTTAAATTGCACAAAGCAGTGTTTGTTTGAGTCTTTCAACATTTGATAGATATTACATTTAAGAATAAATAAACGTTTTTTGTATACAACATGTATACTTTTAACTTTGAAGCCATAGAGTAACACTAAAAGCTATTTATAAACTAGATATTTACAATTGGTAACGTTATGGATAATTAACCTTACCAATGCAAACTACTAGTTGTGGAATTCATGTTTAATCTCCATTTAGTCCATATGATATACAGAACAACATGAACTCATCTACAAATGAAAACAATTTGCAGTTGCTAACGTTAGTTTGCAAATCGCAGTTCAACACAGTCCTATCATGTAATGTAAACATGGAACTCACTTAACATGACTGTTATATTGTTTAACAATGAAAATTAAGCCATTCCATATTCAGATGGACTCCACCTACTGTGTAACTGCGCACGAGCAGTGCCAATACACACATGTAACTTACACCATTAAGTACAGTTAAATGAAAATGTTGAGTTTAATCGCGTTCTAAAATTCAGAGTTGTCATTGCTCAGTTAAACTAAGTAAAGAAAATATGTCAAATCTAAATAAATTAAATGCACTTAATTTTTATAAGCAAATATTTCAGTTCAACAGATGAGTATTTATTCCAAGCCAAGTCATACTTGTTACTGTGTAAACTAGAAGATGCAAATTAATTATAAGTAAAAGATCTAGGTGTTATATTAGACAGCAACCTGTCATTTCGAAATCACATCTCAAATGTCACAAAAACAGCCTTTTTCCACCTAAGAAATGTTGCCAAGTTACGAAATATTCTGTGTTGCTGACGCGGAGCAGCTTATTCATGCATTTATGACCTCAAGACTTGACTACTGTAATGCGCTACTTACTGTTTGTCCTGCATCATCAATAAACAAACTACAGTTAGTTCAGAACGCAGCTGCCAGAGTTCTAACCAGGTCCAGAAAATACCATCACGTAACCCCAATTTTATCAACCCTTCACTGGCTACCCATTAAGTATCGTATTGACTTTAAAGTTCTTTTAATCACTTATAAAGCCTTAAAGGGTTTAGCCCCTACCTACCTAACAGAGCTTCTATCACACTACAACCCATCACGCTCTCTAAGATCTCAAAACTCACGACTTTTAATAACACCTAGAATAACTAAATCCACCAAAGGGGGTCGAGCTTTCTCATACGTAGCACCTAAACTCTGGAATAGCCTTCCTGATATTATTCGAGGATCAGACACACTTGCCCAATTTAAATCTAGATTAAAGACGCATATTTTCAGCAAAGCATTCAATTAATAAAGAATATGCTAAATAAACCAACAGGAGATGCTGACATTAGATATTATTTACTAGGTCTTTTTTATAACAAGTTAAACTATTCGTGTTCTGTGTTTTACCCTTTTTTTGTGTTTTTCATTTTCCCCTGTAAAGCTGCTTTTGAACAATGCCAATTGTGAAAAGCGCTATATAAATAAAATTTTATTGAATAAGACATTGTTAAAAACTTGAAGAAAATGTGAGGATTTTGAAGATATGTAAAACTCTGAAGAAAATAAACTTTTCTTGCTGTGGCAAAACTTGTTTTTAAATTCCTTTTATGTTGAAGATGCTCCTGAAAACAACTCGCATACTGTCTCACTAACCCAGGCATGTGTTTTATAGACAGTAACTATCACTCAGCAATTTCAACCGGACTAAATGCCCAAATACAAGGTCACACTGGTTGACTCCTCTCTGGTAACAAACAAGATTCTTCCTCACACTGCCATCTCAATGGAGTACGCCATGCTTTTAAAGGGAACCTTGTGTCACAATCTAACATTAACCCCTTTAAAAGGTTTGCCCATCACACGCATGCATGGGATTAAGGGGCGCTAAAGAGACTTTCTGGTCAGGTTTACCTGATCTCTGGCATGCTATACTGAGCTATGTTCTGCTGAGCTCTGCTACAGCAACTTGACCAACAAAAGTACTTTGTAAATTTCTGTAATGGTTTACTTCTAAGGTAAACTTCTGGCTTCAGGGTTATAAATGTTAATTTTCGTTCTTCCTCAACTTAAAAGAAATTGTTAAAGGTCTCATGTGAATGGCTAGTGTAAAAATGTTCCTGCTCAGTGGCATTCAACACAGGTAGATCTTCCTCATATGTGACCTATGTCGTAACTGCAGATGCTTCCTTAATTTCACCTACACTTGAAAATATGCGCACCAGCTGATAAACAAGGGACTCCGTCCTTACAGTAAACACCTGTTTGGCTACTTCCCAATACAACATGCTGATATTTCTGTCACTTGGGACGTCACATTTAGTTCCCGTCCAATCGGCATTAAACTCAAGAACCAGATTAATAAAGAAAACAGTTATTTTGATGATAACCTAGAATTTTTCGTTGCACCAACAACCATATTGTATTATGTTAAGTAGCTTCTACTTTAAAAACTAAACAAATTAATTACCTAACTTAACTTAACTTAACTTAACTGTAACATCGGTTCCCTTATGGATGGAACGAGACGTTGTGTCGAGACTGACACAATGGCGTGTACTAGACACAACACGGCAGTGGTTGGGTTGGGTCTTCCTCCCCAGGGGGAGCACCTGCAAGTTCACCACCTGGTCCCTGAAGAGAGTGGTGGGAACTTGAGGAAGCCAGGCCGGGATCTCCCCAAGTCTAGGCACTCGTTGGACACAGAGAGATGCAGATCCCCTACCCGCTTAATGCCAGACAGTGCCTTTCCCGTCCAGGGAGAGTAGTCAGAAGTGTCATCTCTGAAACCAAGTCTGGTTGGGCCAATAGGGCGCAACTAACAGGACTTGATGCTCCTCTTCCCTGAGCAAGGTCAGGCAGCGCAGCATTGACTGGGCACGCTCGGTTGTAAGGCACGCTGTCATGGTTACAGATTCTAGTTCCATGCCGAGATACGAGGTTCTCTGTACAGGGGAGAGCTTGCACTTGTCCCAGTTTACCCGTAGGCCCAGTCGGTCGAGATGCACAAGGTTCCTGTGCATATACAAGGTAGTTGAGAATGCGCACACTCTGCTCCCTGAGGGGAGTGAGAGCAGCCTCCGTGAACTTGGTAAAGGCACTGGGAGACAGGGCCAAAGCGCAGGCCAGGACCTTGTTCTTGTATGCTCGTTTTCAGGCACTTTGCAAGACAGGTACATCTCAGTAGTCCGTTTTTAAAGCAGACATCACAATTTACGTTTACATTTAGTCATTTAGCAGACGCTTTTATCCAAAGCGACTTACAAAGTGTTCGGGGAGCAATAAGCGATATATCATACAAAGAGCAATAGTACAATAGGTGCTAATACAAAGTTACTAGTTTCAACAAAAGCTAGAGCACTACCTGTTGAGAGAAGAGGGTTCATCAAATATTGCCAATTGCCAAGCTGGATGGTGAGATCGTGTTGGACCGTGGGGTGTGCCGGAAACACGAGTAGTTCTGTCTTCTGTCTGCAGCTGCTACAGTGGTATCGTCTGGGTGAAACGAGATGTAGATCTGGGTGTCATCAGCATAACAGTGATACGAGAAGCCGTGTGCCCGTATGATGGATCCTAAGGATGTCATGTAGATGGAAATAGCAGCGTTCCAAGCACCGATCCCTGAGGGACCCCAGTGAGCATACGGTGAGCAGTGGACAGTGAGCCCCTCCATGACACCTTGAATGATCTGCCTGAGAGGTAGGATTGGAACCAGCCGAGAGGGGAGCCTGAGATTACTAAGGATGAGAGGGTTACTAGCAGTATCTGGTGATTGATCGTGTCTAGCAGAATCAGGACCGTCTTGAATAAATACAAATACTGTGAACAAACACTTATTTTGCCTCTTCTGTTACACATAGGTCTACATCAAGATGTATCGTAGATCAAATTGTCTGGCAATGAATAGAGTAGGCTATTTCAGAATCACTGTATCATGATACCATCGATATGATGGACAAAATTGTATTGTAGTTGCGTGTCATTATGCAATTATTCTTGCCTCACTAAATGCTGCATTGTCCTCATTTTGGTGTTATGGAAATGGCCACCCTAAATAGAATGGAGAACATAAACAGGGAAACAGGATCAGGTGAGAGACTTATGAACTAATAAGGAACACAGGCTAAGGAATACAGAGGACAAAAACAAAACACAGAAACCAAAACTTCTAGCTGAATTGTTTTTGTTTACAGTTTTCCATGACAACTGACATTAACATAACATTAATCTATAGCACAACATGCAAATAGTCACACAGTTTGGAAAAAGAATTAAAAACTATTTAAACGACTGTAGAAAGGGTATTTTTATAATAACTCCACATACAAGTGTCAAATGATCAGCCAAACAATATGCCACACTACACATTGATTTGACAAATGTAAAACACTACTGTCTTGTGTCTTTTGCATGTTTAGTGTGCAGTGTAGTTTGTCATAAAGTGGGGCACAACACTTTGAGTTGAAACAATCAGATTTGTACATAACCAACAAGATTTTCTGTCTGGACTTGATGCAGAAAGTCTGTGCCAGTTTGCAGATTTGATCAGTTAGCGTGTTTCTATCTGAAACTTTAAAGTCTGCGAGTGAATGATGTCTAGTTTAAAAAACTCCTGTATTGTCTTGTATTGAATGCCAGCCATTAGAAAGACTGCAATCCCTGAACGTTGTCACAGTGTTACCACAACAGACAAGCACCTTCACAAAGTTGCAGCGTTTTTCTATATTGCCATGATTAGACTACGTAGTTACAGTACAGTACAAGTCAGCAGTAAGATTTAGTTTAGCTGGGTTGGTATCGATAAATGAGTGAGAGAATTTGAAATGTCAGAGTTTTTCCAATAAAACACAATAGCTGTGAGTTTTACATGACGTGTCTATAGAGAATTGTTTAGTTTACTAGGAAATCCTTTCAAGCTGAGTGTACTGCAGATAATCTGCTTCAAGTGAGTGAATGGTTTCATACATGCTCAAGAACCACTTTTAGTGTGTGGGAAAAACAAGTTGAGCACATAGATTGCACTACAGTTTGACAAATGTTCTGCACTTGCACTGCATACTGAAAATCTGCAATCAATACGCATTCTGATACATACTGCAGAAACAGTAAGCAAAGTATTATGGTCATATGCTGTTTGAAAGCCTGGGACTCTACTTATTACAGACGCAACAGATGGTTGTTTGTCTCCATCTACAGGTGAAAGAAGATGTATACACCTGATGTGATTGCTGTGACATACAGTGTGTAGCAGAAACACGTGTTAAGAGAATCTCTAAAGTAACTAAGAATAAGAATAAGTATTGTTGGATTTGGAATATTTGACAATTAAGATGCATTTATTGTCTGATTGTGGTGGCAGCTACTGCATCCAATATGGTATTGCTTTTTTATTTGGGTTAAGCTTTTTTAATAAATCATATGTTTATGTTTTTTATTTTGCTTTGAAATAGCATATATGTAATGTTTGATATTTGTCAGACATTATATTATAATATCGAGCTAATGTTTTGGGAACAAATACCTTATTAATAAACTTTAAAAAATCGCATTATACATCCATATGACTACACATACGATTCACTCCGTTTTAAGCACATTTACATTTACAAGTAGGTTTCAAAGTCACATGAGTCAGTAAGCTGAAAGCTCCAGAACTGTTGTGACTGGATCACTAAACTGGTTTCACAAATTGTAAACAAAATGCTTTTAATCCCATTTGCGATTAAGTGGTTCATCAGAAAGAAGCCTCCTAAAATAATTGCTTTCTTTATTAATCTGGTTCTTGAGTATAATTTACAGACTCGATTCTGATTGGACGGGAACTAAATGTGACGTCCCAAGTGACAGAAATTCATTTTTCTGCATCATGACACAACAACCACTGCATATGCAAGGTGGCCTCCACTACCCAAAACATGTGGATACCTGCCAGCAACCATCATCACGGAGACTCCAGATTGCAGATACCTATGTAAAATGTATAAGATAATGCAATGTAAGTCGCTTTGGATAAAAGCGTCTGCAAAATGCCTAAAGGTAAATGTAATTTCATTCTAAGTAAGGGACTACTGTAATTGTTCCTGGACTTGAGTTACAGTTACTTCTGATGTAATTCAACTAAATACTGTGTGTAGGCTAATATATGTGTGTGTGCAATAGTGGAATTGACATCAAAAACTTTCAAATCTGTGCTTTAATGTATAATTCTCACATTTGTTATACTCAGTTAATAATACTCCTTTATGTCGTTTTATATGAATTATTTAAATGAATTATAATAGCGGTTTCATGACTATGCTTGAATCAAGGTTGATATATAGGATACAGAACGTTACATTGAAATTACATTGAGAATCATTTGTACAGTAATCCAGTTACACTATTGAATATGTTATTAGTAAGTAGTTATTACTTACGTTTTCAGAGTAACTTGCCCAACAAAGAAAACTCTTGGATTAGATGGAAATTGTCAATGTTCAAAAAAGTCACCAGATGGCAACATTTCCCAGCTCTCCAAAGGGACACTTGAAAAACTTCACACAAGGGTCCTCAAGAAGAAACCCCACAGACAGACTGATCTACGATCTCATCTGACGTTTTACAGATTCTTAGTTTCTAGTATTATTGAGATATGAAATGTACATCCTCTGGTCTTAGACTGCACACAAATAGAAAACATTAAAGTTCATTGTTTACTTATCATAGCAAAGTGCCAGACTTTGTGCATGGTCTTTCTTTATAATGCATATATATATATATATACGATCTCATCTGACGTCACTCATCTGATATATAGGCCTATGAGTGATGAGTGATCTGATATACATATATACACGTAACATGGAGAGGCGAGCCATTGTTAAGATTCATTAAAAAACAGATGGGGCCACTGGAGAGAAAGGACAAAACCTTGTGAGCAACCTACAGACAGCATTCACTATTTAGCCACTATCCAGTGTACACTTGTTTAACACACTACAATTAGACGCGTTGCACGTTCGGCCGCTCAAACACTACGCGCCCTTGACGCCCTCAACGCATACTAGGTAGGCAGCATACTAACTTTTTAAACCGCCTCGCAGAGGGCGGAGGAGTAACACTAACACTCACAAATCAAACCACGATCCGCGTAAAGTTTTCTCTCCGTCGGGGCACGAGTGAGAGTCGAACATGGAGCGCAGATGTTCCAGAGGATGACAGACTTTTACTCGCATGTGTTTTCAGAAATGCGTTTTTCTTCACCGCGTGCAAACGACGATGGCCAAACCGCAGCTAAAACTTTTAAGTGCCGGGCAAGTGGAGCTTTTATTTAACGCCAGGATTCCTGTCCAAGTGTATTAGTCGAGACGCCCCGCGCATCGCTATAGTCATCATCCACACGTGCGCGTTTAGTGCCATGACACTTACTGGACTTTAAAGAAAGTTTCAAAAGCAAAGTTAAACTTTATTCCCGACGTGTCAAAGTGGCATTCCGGTGTGTGTGTGTGTGTGTCATATTTAAAGCAAGGACATCATGCAGAAACTGAATTCGGTGAACAGTAACGCGGAGCTCCAGCAGCGGCTGGCGGATCACGGTGGAGCCGGGGACAGCGCGCGAGAGAACGGCACGAACCGCGTCCCGAGTCCCGCTGAAGGGGCGGACGGTGTCCAGTGCTCCAGCAGAAAGATGCTGGTCTGGCTGGACATCCTGTGTCTGCTCGTGGGTAAGAAACATCACCAATAAAAGATACAACTGACTGTAACCTCTTAATAACTTCTCCCGTGTTGAGGAGTTGATGCGCATCGAAAGACATGTATGTTTAAGCGCATGGGAATGGGATATAAATGAAGGCGTTTTTAAGAAAAGTTAACAAACCTCTGCAATGAAAGTAATATTTCACAACAGATTTATTGTGGGTTGTATGAACATCTGTTTTCCTGTTACACGCTTTCGTCACAAAGTTATTGACGTTTTTCTGCTCTGTCAAATCTGGATATGGGAACAAACTACAACATGGAGAAATCCAAGGTTGCGCCATCCACACAATCCTCTCAAAAGCCAAATCAGAGCTTAGGAAAGGAAAATAATAAGTTCATAACCTCTGCACACGTGCTGTGTGTGTCTAAAGTTGAGGGTTGGCAGGGAAGTTTGTCCTGGGAAATTCTGGGGTTTCCATGGAAACGAGCAGTTCTCCAGGGAAAAGTGAAAGTGTCTCAGATGACTTGAGCCGCATGTGTTGTTTACTTTCATAACAGCATGTGGTTGTATTTTATTGTTACATTCGTGAAATAAAGCATTCGATTAACTGCACAAAGCCAAACTACTTCATTTTGGTAAGACTTTGTTAACGTAAATAAAGTAGCTAACATGGGCCAGCAGAGAATATTTTCAATGTTGTTAATGTTAGTTAATGTCTTATCTGACCCTTATTGTAATGCATTTAGATTAACACAGTCATGTATGTTGAACAATATTTAATAAAACGTTTATTACTGTGTAATGTATTACACAACAATTTTAGGAATCTTTATATACACACGGTATATTTTAACGTAGACATAAACTACATATGTGTTTAGAATTAAATCTATTCTTGATGCATGAATGGAAGTTACCGCGATGTGTTTCGCCTTTCTGCCACGTCCCAGTGTTTCACGGATGCTTTGATCCAAAGGCATTTACAACCATTCCATCTAAAACATTTTATTATTATATTTATTCCTTTGGAATCCAATACGTGACATTCGTGTCGGTTGCTCCATGTGCTACCAGTTAAGCTGCATTCATTCCTGCCAAATGTTGTCCAGCTCATTTGTTCACATGTTTGCTTCTTTCCATCCCCGATCGAAAATCTGTGCACACCCCATCAGTTTCACTCGCTTTAATTTGTCAAGAATATCCACAACAGGGATGAGGTGATAAACATTTTAATTATGTTTTCATGTTGTCGCGTCTGTTGTGCCCAACAGAACCTGTCCAGGCAGACAGACTGGTTACAGTAAGCGAGTTATTCATGGGCCTAACTGTGCGGATCACTCAAATAAGACCTGATTTATGAATTGCTTTTGGCTTCCAGGTAGAAGTCTCTGGTGTGTTTTTGGAGATGTGAAGTGTCTGGCACTGGCTGAGGTTTGGGAGGATGTGTCATTCCGAGAGACCCGTCTGGTGTTTGATACTGAAACTTGTACTTTACTGTTGGAAAGCAGTCACGTCTTTCTGCAGTGTAATGTTACAGTCATGCGTTTGGCAATTTTGTGTAATTTAACCGGATTCATTTGTGAAACAGTTCACAACCTTGTGATGACAGCAATGCAAAGAGGAACTGCTGTTGGGATAAAGGCATGACGTGAGCGAAGACAAGGTCATCTGCGACCGTATGCTTTAGTGACCGTTACAAGTATTTCCCCCTTTTTATGGCCGTGGATCTTGTGTGACTTCCTCTTGACATTGATCTACAACGTGAAACATGCAGAGTCACGCAGGGCATCTTATCGATTAATCTTCTTTGGTATACAAATCTGGCATTGTCATATGTTTGAATAAATAACTGTATTCTCCATCTGGATGGAAAATATGCATTGTGAATCTGACAGTTCTGGCTCTGAAATCTGACAGGATGAGCCATGTGCTAAGCAGCTGTAAAGCTGCCAATATATAAACACCTGTGAGCGCACATCAGGTGAAATGAATATTGATGGTGAAATTGCTGAATTGTTAAGCAACTGTAAACATCCAAAAGTTAGGCTAATGGACATATTAAGCAATATAAGGCATTGTTTATTAAAGTAGAGAGTCATGAGAGATCATTCTTTACAGTATTTTTAGCTCCAGTTCATAACCTTTGCCTGTATATCGCCACCACTGTTTAAAACATGAAATGGCAGCTGACGTGACATGCTTTAAATACATTAAAATCTTGACTTTTGATGTTCTTAACGGGTCTGATGTCTAAAAAGGTGATGTCTCCTATTTTGCCTATTTTTCAAAGTCTTTATTATGTTTATGATTTGCTAAACAATTGGTTTTGATGACATATTTCACCTGTGTTTTACACCCTCATCTCGATTCTCAGAAAACAGGCTGTTGAGTTCCTGGTTCTATATAGTCTCAGGGTTGCGTTTCCCGAAACCTTCTTAACGATACGTCGTTCTTAAGTTATACCTAAAGCTGTACCCTATTTAAAGAGAAAGATTGGGTTATAAAGTTTAGTCAAACTGCAGCCATATAACTATTTGTTTGGGCTAAATCAAAGACGGAGCCATCCACGGACCATTTTAGTGCGTTGAATTCGTGAAAACCTATTTATGCTGCAGTTATAATTATAGAAAAGTGATGTGGCTTTGAGTGACCCTCCGACCTAAGTTTGAGAATTGATCGTTGAAAGATCGATATCCAATAATTCAGCACCACCGCCATGGACAGCACATGGTAACATGGGACGTAAGAAAGTAACCTCCTAGGTATAGTTTGGGAAACACGCCTTGAAATGGTATAGCTGGAGTTAAGGTGAACCTTCATAGTCTTCGTAGTCCGCTAAGAGACAACGTTATCGGGAAACGCAGCCCTGATTGGTCTGATTCTGTTAATGAAAATATCGTGCTTTTCTGTGAACTTTGAGCGTTGCTACTTGGCAGATGTTGTTTATGCTCAAACAACGGTCCTACTTACTAACTAAATTTAAAGAAATTAAATTCCATCAGATCCCCCCCTTTTATTTTTATTTGTTATTTTTAACCCAAAAAGTTAACTGTTGTAGCTTTAGTAAACGATTTCATAAGCACTCGTAACCATAGCAAATCATTGTTGCACAAACATTCATGCTTTTCTAAAGCCAAAACTTTACTTTTTTTGCCTCAGTGGTTTGCCAAGCAACGTAAACTTGGTGCAATAACAAAATTGGTGGTCGCAGATGTACGTTTATTAGTATTTAAAATTTTTATAACCTGCGCTATAAAACGAATTGTTCCAGCTGTAAAATTACACGAGTCGCATTCAGAGACTTGAATATTGAAATATGTGCATAAACACACACCTGTGAACGCACAATCTATACTGCGTGTGCCAAGTTGTTGCTTGGCGACCGTTAACAGCCTACAGTTATAAACTTGTTGGACAAAATGTTTACTCACATTCGTGTAAACATCGGCATCCATCATCAGTTTGTTGTTGCCTGATGCCTGAGAATATCGCAGGGTGAGGGATTGCAACTGGTTTCAGTGTGTTTTTTTCGGCAGTGAATGGGGTATTCATGCCACGGCATTCTGATCCACTTTTAATAAGTCCACAAAGCTGGAATAAGAGCGGCTTTTGATGGGGGATCTGTCTGAAAACTCTTGCTGTGCTTGTGAATGGCGACTGCAACTGCAGCCGAGAACAACGCAGCAGATTGTTTACTGAGGCTCTCGGACAGGCTGAGACGATCGATCAGCCACTCGGCTCCGGTCCCGTGCAACTCTTTTGTAAGTGCATTCCTCCTGGCAGATTGCGATACGCAAGGAGGTTTCTGAGAAATGCTTGCCCTAGAGATATGCGCGAGTACCTGTGGCTCGAGCAGAGGTCAAAGGTGAGAGTGTGTTGGAAAGGTCACAGGAATACCTGAGTGTGTGAGGAAACAAACACCACTGACTCCATATCTCCAATTCCACAATCCTCACATAATACTTTCAAGTGTGAACAGTAAATATTAAGAGTTTTATGAGACTTAAATGGCTGTAAATAGCTGATTTTTTTTTCTTTTTAAAATAAAACTAAGTTTGATTTATTAGCTGTGGGACGCCACTGGTTACGTTTACTGGCGCCTTCTAAAAACCAGCGCCACTCGATTAAAAACGTTTTTGGACAATATCAAAGTGGTTTGAAGGGATAGTTCACCCAAATATAAAAGAATCATGTCTTAATCAAACCTGTATATGACTCTTTCATCTGTGGAACACAAAAGTTCTCAGTGGTTTTGTGTCCATACAATGGAGGTCAATGTTGTTTGGTTACCAACTTTTTGGTGTTCTGCATTAGAAAGTCATACAGGTTTGTAATACATTTTTGGGTGAACTTTCTCTTTAAGCCATTTCTGTTTTTTTACATTAAGCAAGTTTGGTTCTACATTGGGTTGTCCAATGTAAACTGGAACCTAAAAGCAAAACCATTTGAGAACTTTAATGCCATTACAGTATAATGGTTTATATCAAATAGGGCTGCAACGACGCGTCAACGTCATCGATTACTTCAACTTCGAAAATACGTTGATGTACGTGAAATGCGTTGACGCGTCACATGATTTACGTTAATTTGCAGAAATGGCGGATTATGCTCTCGGTTATAGTGATAATGACAAGATAAACATATTACATAAAACCAGACCACGATCATCTAAAGTGTGGGAATACTTCAAACAGAGTCCGAACAAAATGGTGATTTGTTTACTCTGTAAAAAATAAAGACACCACCGCAGCAAGACCGCGATCAAAGAGCACCTCAAGAGAAAACATCCTGTGACTCTCCGACCTCAAAACAACGAGCCAGCTGCGCGAGTTTTTGTTTACAGTAAATTCTTACAGGCTTTGTTACGGTCAATGAGTCATAATAGACGTCAACCTAGAGCTGAAGCTATCGACTAGCACATATGGTAATAATGCTAATGTTGCTAATTTAAGTTACCTACGGTGGCAGTAAACTTCAAGGGTAATTGATAACAGATAGTAAACGACACGTCTCCTCGTTAGAACTTCACTGTATACATTTTACATTTTGTCATGCTTTATCCATTCATACATTTGATAAAAAAAATAATAAATACGTTACCCTTTCTAAAATACAATTATTATCGTCATGCACTACCCTTATTGAAATGTAACTTGAACTGTAAAGTTACTTAAAATTTGTGACACAGGCTCCCAAAATATTTGTGCACTGTTCATGTTGGGCATTATTTATGTTTGATTTTACCTGAAACTACAAGTTGCCTCTCAGGATATTTTGCAGTGTATTAGGCAGGATATATATTTGAAGTAACGTCTTTAAACTATATGTTGCCTTTCAGGTATTTTCGCACTGCTTTAGGCAGTGTTTTGTTGGACTTTGCTCTTTTAATAAACATGTTGTCTTTCAGGCTTTAAGTTGATGTATTTTTTTAGAAAATGATTTAATAAAACTTTTAAAGTTTTGAAATACTAACGGTAGAAGCTGTACTTATTAGTTTACTGGAAAGTTTACCAAATAATGAATACGGTACTCCAACAACAAGCATTAGATTAATCGGAAAAGTAACCGGTAGATTAGTCGACTAATCGTAAAAAAATCGATTAATTAATCGACAATAAAAATAATCGTTAGTTGCAGCCCTAATATTAAATATAACATAATGAACACGTTTACATGGTATTGCCTTTTGATACCATCACGTGAAGTTTGGTATCGCCAGAGTGCAGAGTACATCACCAGACACATACAAGCCACAGATCTGATCAAAAGGAAATGAGTGAGACATCAAAGCAGAAGACATAAACACAGCACTGAGTGTATGTGTGTGCGCATGTGTTAAGAGCTTACTGAAAGCATTTATTCAAGCAGGACAGTCGTCCTATCAGATGGACCCATCCTATAGCTGAATGAACCACATCTTCCTGTTTATCACTTCTCCTCACCTTTCTTCTCAGTGCCACAATTGCAGCATGTAAAGTGGCTTTTACAAAGACTTACACACACGGAGTGTGTTTGTGTGTGTTATTATAAGTCATTGCGTTGGCAGAGAAAGCGGTCAGGTGAGACCTGGAGACTGCAGCATGCCGCAGCATGTCAGTTATGTGGGCGGCAGCGCATTCAGGGCTGCTCACATGCACATGGTGTCTGCCGTCTCCACATGCTCATTCATGTTGATAAATGCACTGGAGCAGTGGATCCCAGCACACTTCACAGCTCTACCATTACATCACTGGGACAGCGTAACAGCTTTTTTAGAAACTGTTTCGTCATATTTCAACTATTTTCATACATTGTATTTGTTCATACAAATTCATAAATTACATTCAAGCAGCTACTCGCATGGTTTTGGTTAAAAATAAACAAAAATCAAATACTGAGCAAGTACATATACAAGTGTTTAAAATGGTCTCCTTTACCTACAGTTTCAGCAGTAAGCTTATAATAATGATCCATAAGTTGAGTTGTCGTGTAAAATCTTCAGGGGAAATGTCAGTTGTTTAACAAAATGTAAAGATAAGGTACGTAACATAAACTGGAGTTTTTGGTTTGTTTCAAATAGAGATGCAAAACTTACCGATTGCAGATTAAGTCAGGGGTCTTCAAAATATATAATGCCTGGGACCCCCAAATATGATGAGCCTTTTGTGAGGGACCCCCTTCCTAAAATAATAATTGTCTGTACATGAAGAGTTTTCTTCCAAAATGGGTTAAGAACTAAAACTATTCCACAATAACACAATAAAACATGATAATATAATAAAAACATCGAGGTATCTCATTTTGGAACCAAACTCGTCATATATTCATGAATAAAGAAAATTTTAACTTGTTAAATAGTAAGTGTGGTGTTATAAAGAAATATTTGCATTGTTTCCAAACGAACGTTATAAATTTACAGTAATGTATCTAATATTAGGCTAGATAAACCTGAGAAGAAACATTTTAAATCATTCTTGTTTCAGGACACCATACTGTCATACTTACAAGCCCCAAAGTGACATAAAGAGGACATATACCTGTACCGCTGTGAATACTAGAGAGATTGAAAACAAAAATAAACAAGTCTGCAAAACTTGTACCAAGAAAGGAGAGAAAAACAATAAACATGAACGTTTAAAAATGAAACTTTTCAATAGACTTGTAATTTTATTATTCATTTCTTGATGTAAATATGAGATTTTTCAATTAGAATATTAAACACGGAAGTAAAAATGAACATTTTGAAATATATTTATATTTACAGTTACATATTAAAAGATTTATGTATTTAAATTTGTAGTCCCTAATTATTAACTGTATATTTTAATAATATAATGACATAATTAGTCTAATGATTCAATTATTGTGTTTGTTCTTATTACTTCTACACGGTTGCTAAGATATGGGCCCTTAAATGTTGCCGGTGACTTTTTATTTCAGTGCACAAAACACAAAATGCGTTTTCTGGGTCAAAGTGACACATTCATCCATTTTTACTCATATTTATGCACTCGGCATGAGCCGTATAAGTCACAATATGCTTTCACGCCTGTTTTATGGGCAAATAATCATCATGTTAGAGGGAGTGTAGTTCTTCAATCCAATATCATTTGTGTAATAAATGGGCATATAGAGACCACCCTGCCATTACTGTCATTCTCTGTCTCTCTCTCTCTCTCTCTCTCTCTCTCTCTTTCTCCGTTCAGCCCTCTGGCTAAAGTGCATTAGTGACTCTAAGCTACTCAACAGTATCCAGTGCAGCCTGCTGGAGTCTGCCAGCTCTCTACTGTACATGGTTACAGCTCTAAATGAGGAATCAGCCCAGGGCCGGCTGGTGTATGTGTGTCTGTGGTTTAATACTGTTGTTATGGATCAGGTCAAAGGTTAAAGCTCATAGCTCTGTGAGATCTATGAAAGCAGCTCATCCCCCTCATGAGTGAATGAAGACCACAGCGAATTCTGCCGAGAGACACAACAAATTAGAGGATTACACCGACAGAGGAGCGAATGAGTGGCAGTTACTTCAGCACATCTATTAGGGCAAATTACACGCGGAAAACATGCGGCTCAGTCTGTTCCTGTTTTTAATACCTCCTTCACGCTTTGCTCTCGACAGCATCAAAGGACTGCTCCCCCCACATACAAAGTTTTTTTCATCAGACAGTATTTCCCCGTAAGATGTGTCATAATGACATCCGCTCTTGCCCTGGCATCTCACCCGGTGACCTGCCCGAACACGGCCTCATTCCCCAAAACACACACAAACACTATGAGTGCCTGGAGGCACTGTTGACCCCCTCAGCTGTTGGCTGTCTCTCGTCTGTAACGTGTTCTGAGACGGGGTAAAGCACAAGCCTGAGGACACATGTCTGGACTCGGAGTAACAGGAGAGACGCAGAGCTGATGGAGGTGGGGGTCAGAGAGGGATGCTGGGAAGCTCCAGCAAGCTCCAACTCATCTCTCCCTGTGGTTCTGCTTCCCCTTCACCTCAATGCCTGTCATGTTGGTGTATTTTTAGGTTCGGAGGAAACATTTTTAGGAACGCTTGAAGGGGTTATGATAGGAGTGGGCTGTGTTCAGTTTAGCAGATGTGCACTTGTCGACAAAATACAAAACTTGCGTTGGCTGCATGGTTCTCGGTTCGCTGATGATAAATTATGGGTTCTTCCGATGAGTGCGTGATACCACTTGAAAAGCAAAGCCCCCACGGGGCGTTTGAGGACAAGGTGGGAACACGGCTTTGAAAAGGACAATAGACCTAAAAGTGTTTCTTCTAGTGGCATCATGGTTTTTGAAAATTATCTTCTTGCATTGAGAAAAAAACATACAATGTTGTCTACCCTGTGAGCTGCCGCTTCTGGAGGTAATTTGCTCTGCAAATTCTTTTAAGTTTGCTTAAGAATTTAAATAAAATAATAGTGTACCTCAGTGACAGTCAACCAATCCAATTCCAACGAAGCTTTTAATGGCATTATACGACTGAAAATGTTTGTTCTAGAGCATTATAGCGAACAAATACAAAATGGCACATGTATTCTCATCCACCTCCCAACATTTCTGGAGGTAGTAAAAAAGAATGTACAAAAACACAGACATGTTCGATTTGAGATTGAAATAAAAAAGCACAAATGTACCTCAGTAAACTAATCCTATTGAAATAAGGCTTTTAAAGGTTCTTCAATGGCATCATATGACAAAAAAAGGTTCTCGTAGAGCATTAATGCAACAAAGAAAATGCTCAGACATTCTCATCCACCTCCCTGAGTCAGCCAAAACTTCTGGAGGTAATTTGCTGTGCAAATTCTTCAGTGGCTGTACGAAAACAAACATGTTTGATTTAGGATTTAAATAAAATGTCAAAAAAAACTAAGCACGGTGACCTCCTCATAGTAAACTAATCCTATTCCAATGAGGATTTTAAAGGTACTTCGGCGGCATCGCAGACACTTGAAAAGGTTTTTCTATGGCATCACATGGCTGAAAAGGTTCTTCTGGAGGAGTATTTGTGTTGTGAAAAAACACAATACCATGATCACAGACATTTGTTCTTCCCGAGCGAACATTTCTGGAGGTGAGGTGCTCTGCGAATTCTTTAGAGGTGGTACGAAAACACAGACATGTTCGATTCACCCCGTTGAGAAAAACACATGTTGGTAAGGTACGTTTTGAAGCATGGTAGATGGTTTGTGCTGGTTTAAGCTGGTCATGTGCTGGTTTAAGATGGGCCTAAACCAGCTCAGGACCAGCACAAACCAGCTGCCAATGCCTACCTAACCAACATGTGCTGTTTTCTTTTCAAAAGGGCAGACACGATCAAAAAAGCACAAATGTACATGAATCTCCTCAGAGTAAACTAATCTGGCACCACAGGAACCACAGGATCTTCAATGGCACCACAGGAACTTGAAAGGTTCTTATCTGGCATCAGTTCTTAAAAAAGTCCTTCTATCAGGCTTTCTTGAAACCTTTATTTCTAAGTGTGTGTGTTGTTCTTTGGAATGTGATGGTGTTTGTATCTGGTGTGTGTGCGCTCCATCTTTGTTCTTGGTGTGATTTGTCTTTAGTGTGAGCTGATCGGGGTAGACACAACAGAACACCAAGCAACAACAGGAAGAGTAATGCCCCCCCTGAGCTATCTCTCGCTTCACTGACATCAGTTCTAGCCGTCTACCCAAACAGACGCTTTCTCAGACAATAGCTTCAATTAGTAGCTTACTGGATGATGGTCCTATGATCCAAAACAGAGTCGTACTGCCAGAGGCGGTATCATCTGTACAGCTCTGTCTCATCCGTGTATGTCTGTGTGTCAGAGAGCACAGCTCCTGAACACCTGACAGTATGTTTTCACAAAGCCTCTCTTTGTCTGACGGAAAGACACCGAAAACAAAAGGTGAACTGAAACCGCAGATTATACAAGATTAGACGAGGAATTGCAGCTCGACCCTCACTCGCTTCCTGCGATAGCAATGAGTAAATACATCTTTATGGGTGTCGATTTGTTCTTTCGTCCTGACGGAAAACCGGCGACCAGCTTGGGTTTTCATTGCTTATGCTTGGTGTAGTCCAAGGCCGTCTTGGGTCTGTGTATGCGACCGTGTTTGGAGCGTTTTGATTTACATCCACACGGACTTGCTGCGGTTTGATATTGACTTTGCGGTTGATGTGGTTTTCAGAGATGTTTGTGTATTAAGGTTTTGCAGCCGGGTTATAGAAAGTTGGACCCCAGTGTGGCGACTTTAATGGGGAAGTTTGTCAGTGAGGTTTTTTTGTTTGTGGTCATGGAGGAATGTTTGGGCAGGGGCCGGCGATGATGAGGTGTTTGCGTGGAGGTTTGTGGGAATAAGTGTATATTGTAATAATGAGGTGTTTGTGTGTGTGTATTGTTATGAAGAGTAGGGGACTTGTTTACAAAGTTGGTTTCAGCTGAGTCTCATTCTCTGACCTCACATTCCAGAATGGACGCTAATCGCCTCCGTCTGGCGAACTCTTTCTTTCTCTTTCTCTCCCTCATCTCTCACACTGACTTCTCCATCTTCTCAGTTGCTGTGGGGTTTAGGCGATTTATATTTTAGGCAAATTTAGAGTAAACGTTAAAACTTCATAATTATCGCCCTTGGTGTGTTAAGTGTTAAACTATGGGTCTTACTTTTTGCAAAGTGATTGTTAGATATAAGCGCTTTTTCAGGCTTTTAACGTTAAATGAAACGCTTCCATAGCTTTTTTCTTATTTCATGAAAAATATTACAGAAATTAAATATTAAAATTGAAGCTATTCATAGAATGGCCAGCCTGAGCTCAAAGGAATTTGTAACTTTTTTACGAGGTTTTGTCATTTGTATGAATTTGTAAGATGTGTAGCGTACAAAACCAAAGATTATAAGAAACTGAAACCCATAACCACCCATAAACCTAACCGTGACTATCACGAAAGCAAATACAACGAAAACGTCACAGAGTCTTGAACTTTGGTTGGCTACACATAGTAGTGGTCTCAAATCGTCTAGTATGCAATCGTTTTATTATTATGTAGCAATAACATAGAAATGCATTAAAATGCAATTTCGCCTCTTTGCAACCACTTGGAATATCCTTGCAACTCCGTAACAACGCTCTTACAACCATCTATAACACCTTAGCAACCACATAGCAATGACATGACAAATTCTCTAGCATTTTGCTACTGACTTGTGCGCACATTAGCATCACTTTCCTTCACAAAACATTGCAGTCTTCTGCAAAATAAATTGTATAACACATAAACTGAATTCTGTTTTTATTCTCTTTTAGCTGTCGTTCCGTCTCTTGGTGCCTCTTGTTTTGTTGTTATTCTTTCACAGTGAGCTCATTCTGGGCCGTGGCTCTCCAATGTGTAAATTAGAACCAGATCTTTTCATTCCCTCTTTCTCACGACTGAATTACGGCCAGGCTGAGAACACTATGTGCGACTCGACATGGCCATGTGCACCGTTTATCTCCCATCCCCTCTGTTCTGTTTTCTCCATCCTTCATCTCAGCCCGTCTCCTCCGGCCAGGTTTGCTCGCAGCTGCTTGACAGATTTCGTGCGGCCAACTGGCGGTTTGGAGGTTTGTTGTTAAGCTCTGTAAGTCAGGCAGAAAGAGTTCGAGCGAGAGTGTAGCTGTGGTCGTAGTAGCCCTTCCACTACTCATTAGGACTCGTGTACACTGCTGTCTACTGTGTATAGTGTGTTTGCTCTGGGCTCGGGTAAGGCCAAGGTGCGGTGTGTAGTGCTGAAACATGGGCTGTGTTTGTCTCCGGCACATCAAGGTTTCTGGCCCAGGGCTTTTTTTGATCAGACCTGCTAATGGACTTGTGTTGATCTGCTAACTCTGCCGGTGTGTTAATGGAACACTGTGTAGAGTGTATCACAATCAATAGCATCGACTGGGTCCAGGTTGTAAAGAGAGCGCTGGATACGGGCTATTGCATTACCACTTGGATCCATTAGCGATGTCCTCATGATAATGGATCATTTGAACGACCCGTTGATCCTTATATCGCCCCTTATTGTAAATGGATTCCCTGTGTTTTACACAATACTGCAGTACGGCATAGATTTTCCAGATCTTCTGGTCTTGTTACATTAAATGATTCGATTAAAAAATGTGATGGTACAGACGACTGATGACACCGGACAATTGTTCAACGACATTAAAACATCTTTAATTCTACATATCCATTAACTGATACATGTGGTTTCATTTCAGTTTTTCTGACTACAAGAATGAGATATAATAAATTGCTAGGCTGAGAACCGAACCACTGATAAAGTGTTGTAGGGGGTCTTTCGAGGGCAGGCGTCGTTGATGATTCTAAATCCTTGACCTGTCAGCTGGAGGAGTGCATGTGTTACCCGGTTAAGCTCGACCGATCAAGCTAATCATTAGCTTAGCTCACAGCTAGCTGCGGGCTAACTTTGTGTTTAGAGATAAGGAGCTTTTTTTGGAGGGGGGCTAATGGCCTCCCTGAGCACAGACTGCGAGGTCGCCGCATGTTAAGCGTGTTCGACTGAAGCATTGGAGGTCGAGTTGAAGGCGGTATCTCTCCGTTGGTTTCCTTACATACACCAAGCGTGAACGCAGAGCGATAAAAGGATTAGCACACCTGGAAGGTTTCTGCTAAACTCTCAGGAGTACCTCAGCACAGACAAGCCAGTAAAAGTGAGGAAAAAAATGCTCAGAATTACTGCTGCCGTTCCTCAACCTTCAAAAAACCTTGACAAATCTCTTCCAGAGACAAGCTGTTGTGTGCAACTTTGGGAACAATATTAGTAGTTACATTTTTTAAATAAGAAGTAGATTCAGAAGCAGCTTGATTGTACGTTCAATCATTTTAAAGCATATTTAGAGCTGCATTCTGTGAGTTTTGTCTCCCCATCACCACCTATGTTTGAAAAATAAATTGTAGGTTACTTTATGTACTTTTTTATTTTTAGGGAAGTCCGACCTGACACCTCAAATATAAAATCATTATTATAAGCTTATGGTTGTGAATTGTGAATGGTCGTGTCTAAGGTAAGGCTCCGGCTGTCCCTTACAAACGAATTGTGTCCAAGCGGGTAACTCATTTGTGTGCTCACTACATTGTCTCATTACGCTTTCTACCTCACCCTTTGGCACTCTGCTACTATCTGTCTGCACATGAATCTTCTAACCACCTAGAGATTAACAATATGAATATCCAGCACAGAAAGATCACAAATTAAATGCTCAGTGTATTAAACTGTTTAATTTTGTAGTACTTTAACCCAGATCTCTATGATCACAGAACATTTACCTCTTAACCACTTATAAACGTTAATAACATCAGTATATACATTACTAGGTAGGCAATACTTTTTATGAGTCCTGGGATGTTTTTAAGCCCCAGTATGTCCATGAATTACCCAAGTTTGCCGTGTAACCAATATCCACTTAATGAATAAGTTTAGGCCAATATGCACAGAAGGAATCTCTAGTCTTCTTTATTCAATGTATGGACTGGAATCTTGGTCACATGTCTTTCATATCCTGCATGTCGACCAGGGCAACAGTTATTGATAGACCTGTCGGTCACACATAGACACACATGCATCCAGGACCCTGCAGGCAAAGCATGGATGTAATGTCGAGCACGCTGAAGAGAGTGAGAACGTGTGAAAGGGAGATCAGGGTCACATCAGGGTCTCTGCTTACGTGGAGCTCCGTGCTATCTCTCCAGTAATATGTCTTCTTAACCTTTACATACTCAACCTTTCATGCTCAAATGGTGCAGGATGTTGCGTCTCACCTTATCTTTGTCTGGCTCGAGTTTTTCTGGGAAAAGCCGCTGTCAGCTATGAACGCGGTGCAAAATTTAGTCCTGAATTTTGATTATGCTGATCAGTGTGGTTGAAGGGGGATGTGCATAAACATTAATCCTGATCGAACACCTGTGTGTTTTGTGTGTTGTAATGATAAAGAATGTGCGGATGAGACATTCGAGAAAAAGGATATACATTTTGAGGGTGTGCAAAAAGAGCCAAGACATTGCATTGCACCTTTCGGTCCCGTGACGAAGCGTCACTTTCGCAAAACTTTCGTTTTTTCTCATTAGTTGTTTGGAATGAATAATGATGATCGGTAGAAGTGAACTTGCTGTGCTGTGGATGCTTTACAGGTGACCTACTTTGCACTTTCTATCTCGGCCCACGGATCATGTGTGTGCGTGTCCTGAATGCCGAGTGGTCACGTACGCTGAGAGATTCCCTGGCAGGGGCTGTGTTTGGGGCGTTTGGGTTTGTTCCAGCTCGGGGAGAGAGGGTTAATCATTAGTCTCATGCTCTGTGTGGACCAAGGGCATGGGACTGTGGCCTGGGGAAAGAAAACCAGAGAGAGAGAGAGACAGCAGTGTGTATATTTAAATAAAGTTATACATTTAAAGAGGAGCTCAACTAATAATTTATATCTCTATTTCCATATCTTAATCTTGAATGAATTATCGTACAGCTTAAGAGGTACGTCTTGTGCCGTATGAAGTGAAGCCCTTTCGTTACACACAGCATCTGTTTATCTAAAGATTATATGAGCAAGCGTGAAATGAACTATAAGAAATTCACAGATATTTCTCCTGAGGAAAAGAGACAGAAATGTCACCAATGTCTTTATAAGCGTTTCCGAAGAGAACAAATCATCTTGACAAACTGAGCTGAAGATGAAAATAAAGTCAATTTCATTCAAGATCTCAATACGAATTTCTCATCATATTTAACCAAATCCAGATTATTTTACAACTACAATCTATATTTACATTGTATTTTAACAATTGTCAGATTTTTCATTTTCTGAGATACATCTGAGTCGAATAAAGTAAATGATGTGTTACTTCTGAGATCTCCATCAAATCTCCAGTCAATGAAAGAACAAATTCGGAGCAATAACATACATTTTAATAGGAGGCAATTCCAGCGTTATGGATGTGACATTTTGCATTATGGATGTGACAAACACTCAGAGAATAAATGTATTACCAATATACAGAACCATCTTATGTATTATACTAAACCCTTGTTGATAGAGTCTAAATAAATATAAAAAAAAATATCTATTGCACAAGTTTTCTATTTAAAAAATATGCGTTATGAATGTGACAAAAAAGGACATCGTTTTTGGGAGAGGGAGACACCATTCTTTGTAGGATTTCGGTGGATTAAAATGCACAAACCAGAAGCAATAATACCCAACAAATGGAGGGATGCCTCTTCTAAGAACAAAAAAATAGTTGTTTTATTTTCATTTTCATGTGTCCATTCATGAGGAATATGTACCGTTGTGGATGTGACAATCCTGAAAATGGCACTCAACTGACTATAAAAAAACTCTCTAAAAACTTGAACAGAATCATCACATGGGTATTTGAACCACCAAGTGTTGACATTTGTGCATTTAGCATTGTAAAAATCTCTGGTAAAAACGTTTTTCATGGTAAGTTTGACATTTACACGGAATTGCCCAGGCTGTTTGCCCACAATGAAGTAGGTCGAAGTGATGATAAGAAGACAGAAAGCAGCAAATGGTTTGGGAAACAACCTTAGCCAGATTCAGTTGCCTTATTCACTTACGGAAAGATTTTGAGTCACCAACAACATGTGCTTTGTGAATCAGACCTTGAGAGGTCACAGGTCCATTCCAAACAAATCAGGAAGTTAATATTTTAGTTAATTATTTAATTGTTTAAACCCGAAGAATGAGATAAAATAAGACCTGCCACAAATTCTTAAAGCAGTCCGTGAAAGAAATTCTGCAAGTTACAGCAAGGTGTAAGAATTATTCAACACCTACTATCTGGTTTCTGCACACCTGCCCTGAACCATCCAGGTGTGTAAGAGATGCTTTTGTTTGTTTGCATTCGCCCGAACGACAACTATTTGATGCACTCGACGTGAACCATATTCCCGCATTCCCAGCAGAACTTGAAAGAAACGTTCCGTCTTCCCGCAGCCCTCAATTCTGTATTCTTCAGGGTCTCTTTTTTCCAGATGCCTCGTCTATTCATACCGTCATTTTTTTTTCACCCCCCTTCACCCTCTCCCTCCTTCTTCCTTCTGGAGCTATGTCAGGAATGTCAGCTCTCGGGCTGAATCTCGATTCAAGTCAGAAGTGACATTCTTAATATCTCAACGGGTAATTGTAAGTAATAGGGCAGGCGAGATGTATCAAAACCTGATCTTGTTGTGCCAGCGAAATGCAGAAGAACATTCTTCTGGTTCATTTAAAAAAAAGAAAAAACCTTAACCCTGTTGTTTCTTTCTCCTCAGCCTCTATTCCGTTCTTCGCCTGTGAACTCAAAGCCGTGACTCCGTACATGAGGGGCTTCTTCTGCGGAGACCCGAGCATCACGTATCCTTACATCAAGAGCGAGGCCATTCCCGATAGCATGCTCATCGCAGGAGGCATCATCATCACAGGGCTCACGGTGAGAAGAGTAAACAGTGTATAGTCTATATATTTCAATACAATAGGGAATGTGAAGCTGACTTCACGCCCTATGTTACAGTGGTGCCACCATCTTGGAGGATCACACTCCACTGCTATTAATGTTTTCTTTGATATATGTAGAAATGGAATGTGAAGAACTTCGTAATGCTATTGCAGTTTTAACACACCAAGACCAACTTACCATAGTTATATTTCCTAATCAACCAAGAAAAACAAAACAATGCATTGAACTCAATACTAGCGATCCTCCCAAGATGGCGCAACATTCAACACGACGTGACGTAGCTTCACAATCTCTATAGAATCAATTCTTTAAAGTCAATTACCGTTTCCAATAAACACGTCTGGTGAACATGAGTCTAAACCAGACTATTTATATAAGACTTCCTGGAGACCAACTAGTCATTTTGACAACCCGCCGACTGGTCGATTCTAAAAATATGACGTTACACATGCCTGATACACACACACACATATAGATGATATTGTATGACTTGAACGAAGGCCTTATGAGACTTCCTGTCCGCAGCAACACATGTGCATGGTTCTCCTGTTACTAAAGGCCATTGATCTGCTCTTTCCATCCACTTTCCTATTGAACAAGAGAGCCTGTTGCGCTTTGAATTATTTGAGATTGTTAGTAAACATACTTTATGCTTCACGGGCCTTGTGGTATTAAACACGCCGTTGCATGGCTGTAATCTCAGCGTTATGCCCCTGTCTTAGATTGCCGTTGGGGAGTGCTACCGGGTTCGATTCAGAGGCGTGCACTCCCGGGCGTTCGTGCGGAACCGCTACGTGTCCTGCCTGTACAAAGAGCTGGGCAGCTTCCTGTTTGGCTGCTGCATCGGGCAATCTTTGACAAACATGGCAAAGCTGAGCGTGGGCCGACTCCGTCCACACTTCTTATCGGTGTGCAATGTGACCTATGCTTCACTCAACTGCATACCCGGAACTTACATATCAGAGGTCACCTGCAGGAACACCCCCAAGATGTTGGAGGAGGCCAGGTTAGTGGAGAACAAGGGTTTGTATAAAGGGAGGGAGGGAACAGAGATGGTGAAATATAGAGAGCTGACTTGTTGACTACTGCTTACATAGCTGCCTATTAAGACTGCATCCAATTCAAAGTTGAACTTTTTTGCAGGTTGTCTACTAATTCAGACAAAAATAAAATCGGATCTTTATTTATTCACTGTCATGTTGTTTAAAACATGTATATCACTTCTGTGGAAAGCAAAAGAAGATATTTTGAGAAATGTCTGTGGTGTTGCGTCCATAGAAGGGAGGTCAATGGGGTTCAGTGTTGTTTGCTTAACAACCTTCTTCAAAATATCTTCTTTTGTGAACTGCAGAAGAAGAAAAGTCATACAGGTTTGGATTGACATGAGCGTAAATGAATAATGAATGAATTGGTGAACTATCCATTTAATGTGATCATTGCAAAGCATTCTGGGATTCCCTTCTTTGCAAAGGATACATGTGTTGCTGTTCATTCATGATAAGTTTTATAATTTATCCACCCTTTCTTCGGTTGAACTGTTTTTTTTATAAAAATATACACTGTTCCGTCATGGTGCATGACGAAATATATGACACGAGACACATGAGAATCAATGCGATCTTTAGTTATTGACGTGTTGCCATATTGAACTTTTAGCACTATTGTTTCCATTTGACCGAATAAGCTCAAAATATGATTTCTCCAAAATACAGTATATATTTTCACTTCAGAAGACATTAAATAACTGGCTAAAGTCATGTGGATTACTTTAATGATGGATTGATGGAGCTTCAACATTTTGGCACCTGTAATGACAGATATAAAAAAACATTTGGCAAAAAGACTTAGTTGAAGAAAAAACTTCTAGTAACGTCTAGAATAGCGTTCATGTGTGTTCATGATTAGGCGAAGCATTCCTTTACATGTTAACCCCTTAAGATGCTCAAGGCCCAAGGAAAATGTACTTTTATTGTGTCTGCATTTTTATTACCTTCGTTTTAGATTATTATTCAATCAACTGTCACAAACTATTTATCATTTGAAAGCTAAAACACTCATTGCTATTTACTAATCACACAAACCGCAAATCTATTTGTTGCATAAAACGACACACTGTACCTTTAAGACTCTGTAAGTGCACCAGTGCATCATTAAATTGCGGTTTATGTAGGTCGCTCACTGAGTTTGGGATAGAGTTATAGTGAATAATAGTCAAAATACAGTCTTTAAAGTGCAAATGTGAGATGTTTCTACCCACTCACATATGTGTTTTATGGAAACTACAGAGATTACTTCATGCACTCTTGTGTTTACCTAACATAACATCATTCAGACGATGTTATGACCCATAAACCAGTTCAGCAGTTGAATGATTTGTGATATTTGGTCGGTAATTTTCTCTATTGCTCTTCTCTAACAGAAAGTCCTTCTTCTCGGGCCATGCATCTTTCGCCATGTACACCATGCTTTACCTGGCGGTGAGTATCGCTTTGTGCGGCCACATATTTACCACACGTTTGCCACAATATCGCAAGTCAAGATATCGCAGAGTGCCTGCGCTTGCTGTGGGATGCTGGTGGGGAGTTTACTGCTGTCAGACCTTGCTTCCATGTGGGAAAATGCCAAAACATCCTACTGACGAGAAAGAGTCGAACTTCAGCTCGCAAACATATGCACACACACACACACACACACACACACACATACACACACGCACAGATAGAATGTCGGAAAGCTCTGAGAAAGCAGAAAACTCCCAAAGGCATCTCGCTTCAAACGGGAAAGAAAGGCTGGAGTGAAAGAGGGAAAGTTCTCCAGAGTCCTGATGAATAGATGAGTGCAGAGAGGGGGAGAGAGAGTGAAAAGCGAGCCCGAGACAGAAGAGGCCTTGTTCAGTTGTGGGTTGGGTCTGGGAGGGGGAGGTTTGGCCTGCTGAGAGATAGACAGGCTTCTTTCAGCTAAAACCCTCTCTCTATCTCTCTCTCTTCCTCTCTGTTATGGCCTGGGGAGGGGGCACAATAAGGGGAAAATGAAAAAACGCTCACATACCATCATAAAGCTTGACATTCAATAGCACTCACGTTCAGCCGCCCCACAAACCTTATCCGAATTGACACGTCTCGTGTGCCAATCTCGCATTCGGAACGGAGGAAAATGTAGAAAAACAAGTTGTTTTCTACCATTCAGCTGATTGAAATCATGGGCATGCTGCCCGCTCTTAAAGAGGGACGCCCCTTCGACACTCATTAGAGAGGGAGAAAAGAGCTGGTGAGCAACGGAAAAGCCGTGCCAGGCTCTTTGTGCCTCTCTGTGCCTGCTTTCTCTCTCCGCTCTGTCCAATGGCTGCACTGTTGCATGTGTGTTACATGCCTGACCTGCAGCCACATGCTGCAGCTCTGGAGCCAGCTGCTATAGGCTTTACTGCAGGATGCCAAACACCTGTGACGGGGGGACCCTCAAAGTCTGGAATGTTCCACGGTCAATTATGTGACATATATCCATAAAGTATCCCTCTACAGCCTGTATTTCTGCTGTGACCTTTGACCCCAATATTTCTTATGGGTGACGACATAGTGTGGCAGGGTTAGTTTGTCGGGCGGTACGATGAACACGTGCTAACATGCTTTTGATTTTTTGTGTTACTCACTTTCACTGCTTGGGTGGAGGAGATAAAGGATTTGTAGTAGATTCCTGCAACACAAAACACACATGTCTACCTTGCTATTTAAACAGGGATTTCCTTGTTAATTTCATCTAGTTCTTGAGATAATTGGAATTACTTTTCTGCCACACAAAGCCTAAAACATGTCTGCACAATTTCGTTCAATTGATTTAGACATGGTGAGATGTGTTAAAGTCCCTGTGAACCAGAAGTTGCGATCGTTTTTAGAATCAGAAAAACCGTGGCCGTGGCTTTCATCTTTCTCTGCAATTTGAGTTAAATTAAATTTTGAATCAGAAAGATCGTGGCCGTGGCTTTCATCTTTCTCTGCAATTTGATTGGATGTACAAAAACTGCTGTTGCACTTTGGATTGGATTGGAACTGGCAGCAGACTGACAGGCGAAGGGGAGGAGTTAACGGATGCTCCGCCCAAGCCGTCTAAACATACGTCATTTAACTTAAAGATTAAGATGGCACACGGCTTTTAAAAAGAGGGTGAACCACATTTGTAAACGATTTACAATAAAAGCTGCAATATTTCTTGAAAAATTTGGCATTGTCATTTTTTATTTCACTGGGACTTTAAACAGCTGAGAATACAACACTAGAAGTGGGTTTGTAAACAACTCAGATTATAATGTCTGTTACACTAGACGCGAGCCTTTAAAATGAATAAAAACATTATTCAAGTGAATCCAAAATCAGTTTTAACTATTATTGAGCCATCATTAATGAGTGTTAAAAAATCAGTGTTAAAGAAGTCTCCCAATTTACACTGGTAAGCATCAAGCAGGTCACGTGAGAAACTACATCCAAAGTCAATGCAAAGATGCGGATGGACACAAATTCACGCCTGGGGATGCGTGAACGGTGCAAAATGCTTAAAATCTAGTATAGCTAGTCCAAGCTAGCCATTTTCTAGGCCAAGAAGTCATTAGTCATTGGCTCGTGAACAAGCCTCCATCTCTAAAAAACCAGCTGGACCACCTTAAGCTAGTGTTAGTAATTTTTTTTCTGGTCCAAGACCAGAACTTGTTCTCCAAGTAGTCTGACTAAAAAAAACCAGCTCACAAAACTCACAATACCAGCTTTGTAACATCATTCTTTAAAGGAAGTTTATAGATTTAGCAAACATCCGATAAATTGGTCTTCTAAAGTACGACTTGCTCAGAAACAGCACACACACATGCAGACGCACACCCTGTAAGCTTTATTTAACACTGTTTTTATCAGCTTGTTTGTTAATCATTTCTCACACTTCCTCTCTTTGTGCAGTTTTACCTGCAGGCGCGGTTGTCATGGCGAGGGGCGCGGCTCTTGCGACCGTTGCTGCAATTCATGTTGGTGATGTTAGCAGTGTACACGGGACTCAGCCGCATTTCCGACTACCGCCATCATCCCACTGACGTCCTGACAGGGTTCCTGCAGGGAGGACTCACGGCTTACTGGGTGGTAAGAATCTCTGCAGACAGATGCTCAGATTTCACACACGACTGAAATTGTTATTGAAACAAAGTGAACAAACTAATAAATAAACTAGAATTAAATTTAAGTAAATCAAACTCAATTGCAAGCACAGCAAAAGCACAAATATTTGTCACCGATTTATGAAGTTGTCGCTTATCATTGTTTTGAGAAACATGGTATGAAGGATGGGGTGAAAAATCATGAAGTTTATCATTAAACAACACAGTGGAATTCGTAACTATTTATTAAAGTAGCTAAATCGTATACATTTGTACGTGTTAGTACAATTTGATGGGGTGGGGTTTGCGAGGGGGCTTCAATATTGCATTTGTCTAATAATCATGTTCTTCTATGATGTACGAATCATACAAATTCATAAGAACTAGCCAAGTTGTAAAATAGCTACGAACCAGGCTGCTTGAATAAATAGTCAGAGGTTGAAAAAAAGTCTCATATCAATATCACACTACAGAGGTGTTCAGTTTTTTCATGTATTGTTCATTAAATCACTCTCTTTTTGTATTGTTTGTTGTCACAGGCCTTTTACATCTCGTCCATGTTTAAGACGTCACGTGCAGACCTTTCTCCCACCAGCCTGTCTCTGGAGAGCCCCCTGTCCAGCCAGCAGACGGTCTGCTAACAGAGCACACCGGCACATAGAGACTCGAGAAAGATTGTTACTGACAGAGAGAAGAAATGAGACACGGCGTTTAAGTGAAGAAGATGAACGCAACTAAGAACTTTGGACACGCTCTCCATTTCCTGCCAGGCCAGAGAGAAGAACAGTTATATAAGTATCTAACTCTTCATCGAACCCGTCCGCCACGTATCAACCCTCCATAGACAAAAGTTATTTTTATATAAAAAGTTTATCCTTTATATTTTTCAGATATGTTATAGTTGAAGCTGCTAATAATTGTTGTTTTATGTCACCTGTAGCCCAGGTTTGTTCTGTAGTCAGCGATTTAACCCAACGGCTCATTCTTTCTCACCGTATGTGACTCTTATAGAGACTTTTGACATTAGCGTGTCAAGCTATTTAGTCTGTGTCGAATGTTAGATGCCCACCGTTCTGATGAACTGATTCGTGCCATTGGACGAGACGATGAACCAATCAAAACATGCGTTTCGACCACACCCAGTCTGTTGGCCGATGGACCTACGTTCCTCTCTGGCGAGCTGTTGCACAATCATAGTGGTGCTGACTGTAGATACCATCTGTTTATGTAAAAGCACAACATTTGATTTAATGCTAATGCAATTAAGCTTGACCTTCGTGTATTAACCACTTTCACCGCACAAATGAGACTACAGAGTGACTGAAACCCCTCCGTCTGCATAAAGAGGGCTTGAATTCTTCTAAAACACTCAGCAGACCGGGGCTCTATATACCTGTGTATCCTATACTACTCATAGCACTTGAATGACACTATGGAACTTTCTAATGACTAAAGATAATATTTTATATTTGATCTTGTTTAATCAGTGTTTTATTCTCTTCCTGCGGTCAGTGCCATGCATTTGTGTTATCGCGTATATGTGTGTTTTCCCCCAGATTATAATTATTCAGAATGAATGTAAATAAATCATTTTATAAACTATACAGATATTGAAAAGTATTAGCATCTGTTTTGTAAGTTTGTTTGTCGTTGTTGATACATGTTTTTATTGTTCGTGTCGATCAGGTACGAAGAGTTGTTCTGATTGTTTAAGAGAATAGTGACTGAGCCAGAGTTGACAGAAAGCTATATTCTACTTATCTACTTTCATTTCATGTGTTGGTTTCCCCTGTGAAAGCCTGCAAGGCTAAAATAACCACTGTATTAATAAACCAAACCAATAAAATGAATGTTTGATCTTTGTATCTCATTTTGGTCTCTGTAATGGCAGAACTAACCACACATACACCCACACGCGCTAAAACAAATCTGCACAACCCCGTGGGAGTTTCAAGAGCTCTTGTGCTGATGCATATGACTTTTTTTTACTTTTTCGGTGCTTGGCTGGCTCGACTGGAAGGTGCGATCACATATTTTGGTTGGCCAGATAAACTGTAGAATCATCAGTTCGTTGCATGCATCATTTTTTACAATTTTCTGTGATTAAATCGACGGGTCAGTGTAGTATTTTTAATTATTTGAATTGTATTTTTTCTTGTATCACAAGAATTGCAAATTTGATATTAAAAGGTTTGACGTTACTTAACCCACAAACTGCATGAAGTTATGATTATGATTAACTCTAATAATAAATAACACATACCTGTATAACTGTTTATTAAGGTTCAGTGTTTTATGAAGTATACTTCATAGTTCAAGCAGTGAACTGTTTCTTTATGGAGAAAGGATACTAACATTAATGTGATAGTGGCACATTTCATTTCAGTAGTATTAGTAAGTAGTAGGCGTACTATTTTAATACAACGTGGCACACTTTTTAGTTTACAAAGTGTAAAAGTATAGTCAACTTTGAAGTCAGTTTAGTTTACAACTGTCATTTTGGTTTTGTAGTGAAACTTTTTACCACTAAACTTAAAGGTGTGCTGTTTTTTATTTCAATTCTTGTAGCACATGTTTTAGTTTATAAAATGACTTTCCGAAGTAATCTACATACACAGTTTTAGTTTAGTTTATAAGTTACTCTTTGACATAAAATGTTATACTTGTAGATAAAGCTTTAACTGTACTTTTGGTAGATTTCTTGATCAAAGATTGATATCAAGTATACATTTGGACATTTAAATTTTAAGTATATGTCTGTAAAGTACATAAAGTTAATTTTATTCAAAATACTAACACTAACAGCAGACTTGTATAAACTATTTTTCCAGGTTCTTGTAGATGCTTGTTCCTTGTTGTTTTTTTATGAATGTTTATAGGGGTGATATGACACGGCTAAAACGAATATTATCGTTTGTTTAAGATGTAATGCAATGTGTATACACGATTTAAGGTTAAAAAAAGCGGTATTTTCCACATAGCGTGCATGTTCGTTTCTCCTCTTTGCCCCGTCTCTCTGAAACGTGCAGATTTTTTACAAAGCTCATTGCTCTGAAAAGCGAGGTGTGCTGTGATTGGCCAGTTAATCAGTGCGTAGTGATTGGTCGAATACTGCAAGCGTGTGACGGAAATGTAACGCCTCTTATCATATTTGGAACATCAGAATCCAAAGCAATTGTTCTGACAGGTACGTCCACCTTACATGCGTTTACATTTGAGCGGTCTCAGTCAAATCACACAAACTGATGTAGATTTCAGGAGGCCTGGGTGAGCATTCGCTTTTAGATAGAATCCATCTTTTGTTCCGACACTTACATTTTTGCAATTTATGTGTCTTATACATGCATGCAACCAAACACACCAAAGACACAGAAAAAACATGTATTTGCACCATATGACCCCTTTAAGCCATAAAGTTCTGTTCAAAAGCGCAGAACACAAAAATAAGCACTTTTGGGAAACGAATATAGGCCATCCAATATCTACACATCTCAATCCCTCTCTTTTCAAGTGCACTGGAGCGTTTTGGTTGTTTCTGGGGTCATGCTGCCATTGCGATTCTTGGTGAGATCGAATCTGGCAAAGTGCGAGAAACGCAAGAGGAGGCTTTGCTTTTCTTTCTCATTCCCCTTTTTTTCTCCTCCAGTGTACTTCCAGAGTGAGTGAGCAGAATGAAAGGCAGCCAAGATCAGAGGGAGAGAGAGATAAAGTGAAAGAGAGAGAGAGAGAGAGTAGTAAAGGCATGAGTGGAGGGCCGGTATGAGGGACGAGAGATGGGGCGGAGCTCTGCGGTTGGCTGATGCTGGGGTCTAGGGGGGCTTCGGGTGTGGGGCACTGGGATGGGAAGGAATGTGACTATGGTTTGTGGCTGTTTTGTTTCACAATGTTGTTACCAGGGTGCATATTTCCTACCTGACGTGTAGTGTACATGTTCCATAATGTATAACCCTGCTCTTTTACATAATGTACTTCACTCGACATGTTTACCTACTGTGACAACGGCCTTCACTCTGCCCCACAATCCTGAAGCTCTGAATCGGCAGAGATAAGGAAGGACAGATTCCTCCTGTAAATAATAACTCCCTGCTGCTGACAGGACACATCATACCCAAAGCAATTAAAGTTAACCTGACCTTATAATTTATAGTATTTACATTCTTGGGGCCTCCTTTATTAAATGTTGCGTAGAAACCGTCCTTATTTTTGTTTAACGATCATTTCTCAAAGTGCTTACGTGTGATTAAAAAAAATGATATTCTTCCATTGAATTGTTTTATTGAATTGTTAAATATTTTTGTCTATTTTGTATAAGTCCACTGTGATGAATAACAGGCAATGAAATATATACAAAATGCGACAGCCGTGCATCTTTAGACTGGATTTTGTCGACACTGTTCGCAAGTCATTTTAATGTGTTTGATGTGTTTGAGTCAAGATGTTT
Source organism: Barbatula barbatula (assembly GCF_947034865.1). Classification (NCBI taxonomy): domain Eukaryota; kingdom Metazoa; phylum Chordata; class Actinopteri; order Cypriniformes; family Nemacheilidae; genus Barbatula; species Barbatula barbatula. The sequence continues at coordinate 20,644,285 of NC_136769.1, read as the reverse complement.
ATCAAGGAAAATTTCAAATGTACCACAGGGGTTTTACATAAAGTCATTCAATTTTGATGAAACACAAACTCTTTGTAGCTGGAAAACATGCGAGGTTGAATCACGTTGAGTAAATTCAGGAGTTTTGTTTACATGTTGACTGTTGAAGCGGGCTCTCTCTGCATTTAAAATCGTTTCATATCTGTTCACGTTTTCCAAACATTAGCTTCTGGTTTGCCCCTGGCCATCTGCCTAATTGAGTCTTAATAGCAGTCTGTGAAAAACGTTCACACCTCATTATCAAAGAAAATAAAGCCTAACACACTGTTTCGCTCTGACCGACCCAAAGCACATACCTCAGGGAAATATGGTCGATAAGAAATTAACGGAACAGACATTTAGAAATAGATAGCGGTGACGTGTAGAGATAAGAATCGAGCGTGACGGAAGGTGTATCCTGCGTGTATTCTTCCACGTAAGTCGACTTTAACCTCGCCCGGGCGGACGACACCTCTTCATACCTGAGATGCCGTCATCGGATGTGGGCCGCGCCTTCCTGTATCTGATCAAATCTTTATCAACGCATTAACAAGAACACTCACACACAATAGCCCAGAAACACTACACCGGCATGGCTGCGGTTCCCCCCACAGTAGCATTAAAACTACCTCATAAATCCAAAGCCTCAAATGCTTTGCGATATAATGATCGCCATTTTTTATTTTCCCTCTCGCCGCAGTTTATGACGGCGGCGGTAATCTGCTCGGGGAAAAGGCTAAAGCTCAGCAGCAGCGAAAATGAGTCGGATGAAACACGGCGTACGGTACCAGCAGTGTTCTCGGCACGCTCGGCGGCCCACGCCTTCAACCCCGTGTGACGCCAGCTCAATTCCTAATAGAATTAGCCTGGATTAATTGGCTGTTTATATTCAGCAGTTCCAGCCTTGTTCGTTTCTCTGATACAGAGCGCATTGCTCCATTTATCCCGGTAATGAAAGTGGAGAACGCAGTGGCAGCGGTCATTACCGCTCCCCAACCAGAACAATGTGTTCCGAGTCAGGCCTGTGAAAGACATTAACTGGGCCGACTGAGAACACTGATGAATAAATATCTCGGTCTCTTTCCATCGAAGACGACCGTAGGGACTGCACCAAGGTCAGCCATGCTTCGACAAGCAAAAAAACAAACATGTTCCAAAATAGCCGCATGCCCCTGTGGGCGGAAGTTGCGGCGGAAGATGGAAATCAGATGTGCTGTAGATATCTCTGGTGTTTGTGTTCCCCTCAGACACGTACAGCACCTGCACACCTGTCACACCTGAGAGAACAGACCCACGGCAGGCATGTGCCGCATATCATCAGATTTAAACCCCTGCGTCATACACGCTCGTGTCTTATCATTGGAACATTCAGAACCAAGCTGAGGTAGACATATACACGCTTCTTACATTTTAGCAGTTTTTGACATCAATTTTCTCTTTGAAGAGGTCATTTGCAAAGACAGAGAACTCTAAATCCAGTTTTTTGTGCATTTCAAGTAATAGCAATCAAACTGCAGTTCTGTTGTTTTGTTTAAGTAAAACAATTGAGTTAACAAATACTATACAATAATAAAACACAATAAACACATGATAACAATAAAAAACATGATTTTTTGCTAATAAACTCGTTCATATTCACTGTTTCGCTAAAATAAAGTCAACATGGAATATTGTTGTCCATAGGGTTTGATGACCAGAGGGGTGTTGCACAAAGTGATACCAACAAACTCAGAGATTAAGAGTAAATTAAGATTTGTCAAACCCAATCTGGTTTAGATTCGGTCCAGCTGTTGCGCAATGCTTCTTTGATAAATATTCTTTGTCAACTGGGGTTTGATCCAGAGTTCGTGAGGCGCGTGCACCTGAACGTGTGACGTGCGGCAAACACCCAATCGCACGGAACATGGAAAGCATCTTCAGTTTGACTTATTGCGAGTGTCGGAGCAATTTTATTTCTGTGTTGTAATCAAAGAGATCATTCTAAAAAAATCGTGTGAGTTGAAAGACAATTACAATGCAGGAATAAACATCATAACGTAAAAGTTTGAGCATCAACTGAATCTAAATCATTTATAACTCAAAAAGGTCAAAAGAAAATACGTACGCTTCGTAACTTTAAAACGATTTATATAATGAAGCTTTTATTTATACCTGTAAGTTTATAGTTATATTACTGTAAATGCTATGTTAAATAATATTTTTATAATATAAATTTAATATTTATTATATACTCATGTATTGATTTAATGAGTTATATGAACTATACATAATTATAATCAATACATATTATAAACAATTAGCAGCAAAAGACTTATTACGTTAACCTTTTTTTATTTTGGAGCGAGAGATACAAATGGAGGGGCTGCGTCAGATATACGTCAGAGCTGATTGGTCCAGTTTTGGTTTGCGATCTTTAACCGAGAATAAAACATGCACCGGAGCAGGTTAGCTGTGTAGCATAGGGTACCGTAGCGTTGAAACCCGCTCCAAACTAATCCACCTTCTTGAGCCAGACAATATATAAACACACTTGCAAGATAAGTCTATTTTAGTTTTACTATAAGTCACTTTAGACGTTACAGCACCACATCTATCAAGTCGCAACATTCACAGAAAATGTGAAGATATTTTCTTTAACAGACCACAGCTACTTGGGACTCTGGGTTAGTGACATCACAAAACCCATATTCTACATTGACCCTGCCCCCTGGAATATGGATAGGTAATACAATCGCCCCTTTAAAATTTTTCAGTGTAACATATATCTTCCAAAGATGACAAGGTGAGTGAAGCCTAAAGTGTACAAATACATAATGCTGCAGTACACTGGCAAGTCACTGTTTTCAGAGTTCAATCAATTCTCAGATATAAAATCCATACATTATAATTTTTTTCAATATGTATTTAAGATTATAGAAATAAAATAGATATATGTCAACAGGATTTTTTTCTTTCTGTTGTTAATGTACTGTAATAATGACCAAAACAATAAAGCCTGTTATCTAATCCATCATGGCACCAAAGCAGGTATAAGTGTATTTCCGTGTGTCCATCTTAAACAATATGCCCAAGAGTGGCTCTTCACCTCAGTGTGTTCTTCAGTGACACGGTGTCAAGGTTACATGTGTTGTTAAGAACGTCACATCAACCTTTGGAGCAGCAAACAGTCGTGGAGAGAGAGCAAGAAAGCAAGAGAGACATACCACACTTTTGCAGATAAGGTAGACAGGTAGGAACTTCAAGGAAAACAACATGTTTGTCCATCTAGAACTGTCACTTATAGCTAAACGAATAAAACACCTTATCTACAAGACAGACAAGGTCTTTTACTAAAAGAGATAGCAAGCTGTGTGTTTGTCTGGTCAGAACGTTAAGGCTCAAGACTCTTGCGTAAATGTGTGCATACAGTTCAAATTAAAATAACACGTGAAGGGATCATTCAACTTTTAATGTGGGGTGCTACAGTGTTTCGTGTATCCTGATTTCTTTACACTGTTAAACGTGCTGGCTTCATGGTCAACTCCTCAAAAAGCGAGTGGGACATATGACATACCACTTTTCTTAGTCCCTTAATGGACAGTTCTCCTGGAAAAGCAACCCGCGAGCGAGATGAAAGAGCTTGCCCACGAGTCAGCATGGGAGAGCGAGAGAAGGAGCATGCACATATGTTAACCAACTGGAGCAAGAGAGAGAGAGCATGGGTTCACGAAGTTTAGCTGTGTTTGTTTGTTCCCTGCATTTCGGTGATAAATGTTATGTTAACGGTGGACATGATGCTGCATTTAAAGATCGATTGAAACTGATAGATGGAGCAGTCCCAGTGCAAAAGATGCCAGTCATGAAGTGCCACGGTAAGTGAAACTGAGTCATACTGTATGTCTGTGATTTGTTAGCAATCACAACACAAACTTATAGTGAATCAAAAGTTATGCAGGCATCATGTGATGATGTATTGTGTGCTCATGCTGTAGACCTGCCTCCCCTGCACGCGTTCAGGGGTTTCCCGTTTTTGGAAATAATCGTACAGCTGTATCTGTCTTTTATAAATGTGGTCTTCAAAGATACGAAGTATGCAATACTACTCTATAGGTACTCAAGATTAATATGAGATTGGCAAAAACTGAGTGCGTTACATCCGCTTTTAAGACTCTTACTGTGCGTTCACACCAGACGTGTATGAAGCGTTAAGCGCGAGTGATTTACATGTTAAATCAATGCAACGGCGTGATAGACGTGATTCTGCGTTGCGATTCAGGCGAATGAGGCAGCACAATGACGCAATTCATATGAATTGAGAGTTTCTGACGTTTGACGCGCATAATGCGTGATTCGCGCGAATCGCGCCAAGTAGAATTTTTTTCTTTGGGCAAATAATCGCTGCGTTGACCAATCAGGAGCCTTCTCTAGTAGTAACATAATTATGACGTAGAGAGCGGAGGCAGAAATCTGAAACAACAATGGAGGACTGCGCCTCCGAAGGAATTGATGGACACAGCACCGAAACGTGTCTACGCCGTTTCTCAGCCTTCCATAGCACATAAAGTGCAGCTACCCTGACTGAGACTGGAGCCGCCTGGTAGAAGCCCCTTCAATGATGCGAATTCACGTCTGTTGAGAAGTGAATTTCACGGGCTAATGAAGCGAGTAAACTCAAAATGTTCAAGCGTCCAACCACACGCGAATAGCACGATGTTTGGTGTGAACGCTCCATAAGTAAGGTCACTTCTGTTTTGTGTATGAATACTCCTGTTTTTTCAGTTATTTCATGAAAACATTTTTAATTATATGATTCTCAACGTAGTGCTTACATGTTGTTTTGAACTTAGCAAGCTGTTGAAATAAATGTGAGGTTTCATGCCATCATGTCTTTATAAGAAGGCCAAGTTTGTGGTTTATAGTTTGCCAACCAATTCCTCAATGAAGCAATAGTTGATTCCACTTTGGTCTTAAGTACGTTTTTGAAATATTCAGTGCGCTTTACTTCGAGATGGAGTGAAACCATGTCAACACACAATGTTATGCTAATGTCCTAATGTTGTCTGCACAAGAGAATGAAGAGAATTTAAATGAGCCTCTGTTACAGAAGAACCAACTGTTTTTTCACAAGGCTTTGTGCCAAAACTCAAAAGTCTGGATGAGAATCTGTCATAAAGAGCAGAATTTGCATGATTTTAAAGTATTCTCGACATTAATGATTGAATATTTCCTCTCACTGTTTTAAAGACATACAGTATTCGGTGTTGTTGCTCATGGAGTTGGAGATTTTGTTGGTTAACAATTATGTCAATGTGAGAATAGCATTAAATCCGTCAGCAGAAAGTGCTTTTGGGGTTTGTACACAATGACACGCGGATGAAAGATTGCAACGTTTTTTTTCCACAAACAGCTGGAGCGGCTTCAAGGACTGGCCAATCTCTACAGGGGTGTGGACTCAATCATTACAGCTGTTATCACAACCCGGAGGCTGTTTATATGTGTGCACGCACAGGCATACTGCTGAGTGCTCAACTGACAGCAAGTCTGTAAAATGGTTTGTTATACGTGGACGAAGAAGGGGTTGTAAAGTTTATATGAGCACTTACAGGCTACAGAAAGCTATTAGAGACAGCTGTAATTGGTCATTATAAAGACGTGCTGCAGTCCAGATGCTCTTCGGCTGGACTTCAGGCAGAAATTGATTTGAGATATTGATTAGTCTCACGCAGACAGACTTTTGACTTTTGCAGTGAAGTTTGATACACTTTACTGCTCATTCCAGCCATGAACTGCCCACAAGAGCAGCGGCCAAACACAGTTTGTGTTTTAATGTGACCATTTAGAAATGGGGAAATCTGAAATGAATCATTACAAAGTCATGTTCAGTAATCAAATCAGTGATAACATTGTTCAACCCATACTGTGACATTTTTCTCTTGTGTGGGGAGTTCTTGTGTTCAAACTCAGCTACTTATTGGGTTAAAGGTCCAGTGTGTATTTTTTATTTATTTAATTAATATTTTTTTCTGTTGACAGAAGTACAGTATAATATACATAACTATGTCTTCAGGACCTTACAAAATGAAGTTTTATGTTTTTATTACCTTAGAATGAGCTATTTCTAACTACATACACGGCAGGTCCCCTTACATGGGATTCACCATGTTGTTTCTACAGTAGCCCTAAAGGGACAAACTGCTTTACAGAGCGCATTTCGTAAATACGTTGTCTCCTTCAGCGAAGAAGCAATAATGTGACAACATCTTAGTCCTGTGTCAGCCACAGTAGTGCTTCCAAAGCGTTGGGGGGACTTGAGTGAGCCTTTGATTGCAATTCACAAACTCACCACTAGATTCCACTACATTTCACACACTGCGCCAATACATTTATGAGTAAATATTTATGATTTTATTTTCCCACAATTATATAATTGATCACAAAACAATTCATTTTATTTCCAAAATAAAACGTCTGACTTAGTTTGATTTTACTCCTTAATGCTACAATTTAGTTCTCAAACTTAACTTTATTGTCAACATTGTTTAATTTTACTCTGGTAATACAAAATTATTTTCACAATTAACTGTGATCTGTTTTTTACTGTTGAAATGATACAACTATTCGCGTAAATAAGTTTAGTCTCAAACTTTTTTGATGTTACAGATTTTTTCTATTTTTGGTTTTTACTGTTGCAATGCTAAAAGTTTTTTCTACTGTTGTAGTTTTACTATACAACTTATTTTTTTTATTTTTTTACTGTCATATTGCAACAACTATCCCAATAATCATTATGTATGATTTTTTCTCAACTTTGTTCTTCATTTTAACCTTAATCTCATTTCTTACAATATTACTCACATAATGTTACACATTTATTTTGTTTTGTTTTACCTTCTGTGCTTCAACATTAATTTCAGCATTGACTTGATTTTTTGGTTTCTACTCTCGTGGTGCTTTCATTTAATTTCCGTACTTAATTTTATTCTCAATTCTTTACTCTTATAATGCTATATTTAATTTTCACATAATTCATATAAAATACTTTTTTTGTACATATCGAACCACTGTCAAACAAAAATTCATCAATTTCATTGTAAAAATGTTTCACCCCAATGAACCATACACACTTAGAAATAAAAGTGCTTAAAGGGTTCTTCACAGCGATGCCATAGAAGAACCATATTTGGTTCCACAAAGAACCATTCAGTCAAAGTTCATTACGAACAACTTTTGCGAAACAGAAAGGTTCTCCAGATGTTAAGGGTTCTTTAAGGAACCATTTAGCCGAAATAGATTATATGGTGTCGTGAAGCACCTTTATCTTTAAGAGTGTATTATATTGAATGTATTTTCTGTCCATATTTCTGTCCTCACAGACAAGCAACATATTTTTCACCAAGCCAGTCATTCAACATAAACACAGCTGTCGGATCCTAAATCATGCGCTCTGACTTCCATAAATTGTAAACCAATCGAAGTAAAGATTGACACATGGAAAGGCTATTAGGTCCCGTCTAAAGCCGAGATAACATATTGACAAATGAGAGGCATTGACAGAGACCACGCTGCCGCCTGACATCAGCTCCTGTAATTACGTCTCTGTGTTTGATCAGGAAGACAGACACATCAACGGGAATGTCAAAGCTGTTTTCCACAGGCGTGTGATGGGAGCAAACAGGCATTCACAGGCCCTTGAGGGGGAAAGCGGGCCTGTCCAGACACAGCCCGAGATCGTATCGCCTGTATGTGTTCACCTGCATACTTCCTGATTCATGGATTACCTTTAAATTCTCCCAAAGCCTCATCTATGAGAGGGATATAAGGATGGTTAGCTAAACAAAAGCTCTGTTTATACAGCGATGTGAGGTATGATTAGCTGGGGAAAAGCAAACCCCAGGTAAACAAGGCAGTGTTAAAAGGGAGGAACAGCTCTTACTTCTGAGGAAACAGGGAATGTTGTGATACCGTAGATGACTCTTTCCAATATTTCCCTTTTTCTTTCAGTTTTACAAAAAATGACTCTAAAAGTGAAACTCTGAGTAAAAGGATTAGTACTTACTGTATGTATGTAGTCTTACATTCCCAGACTTCTTACATTACTGCATTAAAGTGATAGTTCACCCAAAAATAAGAATCATCATTTCCTCATCCTCTTGTCTTTTTAAACCTGTATGACTTCCTAGCACAGAACACAAAAGAAGAGATTTTGAAGAATGCTGTCAACGGGCCCCATTCACTTGCATGGGTTACAATAGAAGTGAAGTGGGGGACCAGTGCTGTCCGCTTACCAACTTTCTTCAAAATATCTCCTTTTGTGTTCTGCGGAAGAAAGAAAGCCCTACAGGTCGAGTAAATGACGAGAGATTTACGGGTGAACTATCTCTTTAAGAAGAAAGCAAGTACTTGATTGACACGAAAGGCAACCAATCATAATTAAATTGTTTGTTACGACGCGGGATTATCTGAAATGGATTATTCCACTTTAATAAATTGACATAGTAAAAAAATCTGAATGAACACGAGTAGACTTTCTGTCTGTACAAAAGCAATAAGTATTTATTATCTCCGAAACAAAACTCCATGTGAAATATACAACCTCAGAAAAAACGTTGATTTTGTTTTTCCTCGAACGTATATAGTGTTTCAACAACTTAATACAATTCTTTGAAAACACGACTTTGTTTCCATCCTGACCAATAAAAATGCCTCTGTGCACTTTTTCCTAGAAGTTACATACTGAATCTCGCACCAGAGCACTTGACGTGAATGTTTTTGGACTGAATGAAGAGTTAACTGCTTGTTTATATGCACGTGAGAGTGCGCAAACGGCTAAACTGTGGGATTTTTTTCCAGGTCACAATACAAACACAGTGGAAATAACATTTCAGAGAGGACTGGCTGTTCTTCACACCAGCATTGAATCAAAAAGAACACACAGAACCCTTTTTTCGTACGTATGTGAACACTCTCAAATGACACGTGTAAACAACTCGAATATGAAGTTTACATACAAAAAGAACGGATTGGGTGTTGGGACGTCCCCGAGCAAACAAATCCCCCGTCCTCTCGCTTTCCCCGGACACACACTTTATCGGTTTATCAACATCTGCTGGAAAGCTGCAAAGTCATTCTCGTGAGTTTACGAGGGATCTCGACTGTGTTGAATCCGACCGTTCCTTTCATCATAATGGCTAATCTCCTGCCAGAAAGACTGCATAACACTGCACGCACTGCTCTTTCTCAAAGCTGAAAGGCCCTATGGGACGGAAGTCCAGAAAGTATTAGATTTAGAAACATCAGTAAGTGAGCATTTACTGGGGTGGGGGAGATGGCATTTAATCGAATTCTTTATTATACTGCTTTATAAGATTTTCTCAGAGCTCTCAGGTTGCTGTGCGTGAGTGCCGCCGGGACTGTGTGTGTGTGTGCGGTGAGGGAGGGATTGTTAAAGAAAGAGTTCAACAAAAAAATCTACATTTTTATTATTGACTTACATGCATCCATGTAATTCTAACCTTGTGTTATTTTCGGTCTGAAATAAAAAGCTGAGCAGAACGTCAGAGCTATTCTTTTCTTTACAAAATTGTGAATGGTGCCTGCACGAAAAGCACTGTAGTATACCTTAGTATTTACTATAGTATACTGTAGATGCTATAGTCATTACTTTGTTGATGTATACTACAGCAATCTTAAAAATCAAAGGGATAGTGATAGTTAAAAATGAAAATTATTGAATCATTACGTCATTTCGAACCTGTAGGACTTTCTTTCATCTGCAGAACACATAATAAGATGCTTTGAAGAATGTTGCGAACCCAACATCTTTTGTATGGACACGACCATTGTTTTGGGGTTTCCAAAAACTGTGTACTTCAGAAGAAAGAAATTCTAACTTTTTAAAACCTCTTCAAATTCTTTATCTGCAAAAAGTTTAGAAAGGCAATGTGCTTTGTCAGCCTAATAATAAAGCCGCAATCATTTCAATGTGTGTCTAAGTGCACAGCTGTGGTGTGTGTCTGTGTGTTTTCTGGCAGGTTTCAGACTGGCTCACTTGTGTTGTTATTGGACTGTTGTTCTCTCGATTCTGGTTAGTGCTGAAGTTCGCGTGTGGGTATCGACTTTCACTTGTTCCACCCGAACCCAGGAGAGACGGACGCCCTTCTACTAAAAGCCTTTTCCAACCACAGGCCTGAGAACATAAGGAACAGAAGGAATTGTATTTCCCTGCGCTTAAATCCTGAGAGTCGTCTTTAATTCTGCCAAGATAATAGCCATTGTACTTCAATTACACTTCACTTTACAATTCAGTTTGCTGATCAGAAAAGAAGAAATACTAATGTTTCAGCGTCCCAGGAGAGGACAGCTGTGTGTGAAACGTTACCCTGCTGTAAAGACCAGCATATGCTGTCATTGTACCATACTGGCGTGCCCAAAAGTGGAGAATTTACACACCCAAATGTTGTTAAGAATCAGACTTTTTTGTTATGTGGAACACAAAAGAGAGTTTTAAAGAAAGTACACGCAGGTTGATAAAAATACACTGTAAAAAAATGTGTTTTAGAGAAATGTTCTGTTCACAGATTTCCCAAGTACATTTTCAACAAAATCAAAATTGTACAGTTTTTTTACAGATTTTTATGTATTTTTCATCAATTAACGTAAAATTACAGTAAAAAAAGGCAAAGCAGAACAGTGGTAAAATGTAATTTTACAATGACAATCTGTTATTCTACAGTTTATTTCTAGCGCCCCAACTAACAGAAATGAATTTTTTTACAGTTTAATTTGAAATATTTCCAAAACTATAAAATTACAGATGACAACACATTTAAAAGAAAAATATGGAAAACAATTTAGTATATATCCTTAAATCCTATAATGTTACAGGGTAAAACTAATATTTTGAGGTATATTTCTATTTTTCCAGTTTATTTTTACAATGTAAGTTTATTTAATTTGTTTATAGTAATTCAATGAAATTACCTTTTGCCTTAGTGCGCGTGTTTCATGCAACTAATGATGCATCAAAGAGCATTGTCAATATCATTAGTTGATATCATTAATATGACAGTTTGAGCAATTAAATGAAGTCTCACAAAGCCAAACCTTTGACTGAGGTAAAGTCTAGTGGCTTTGGGAGCTAAAACTGGCCCACAACAAGCCGTTTCGATGGAACATGCTTTGGCATTTTTAGTCTCTATACGGTACAATAAAATCCTATATGCCCTGACTCACTGAAGTTGTGTAAAGTTAGACAATCAGATTAGAGTTTACCAGATCAAGAAAGTCTTTTCCAGTTCTGTGTGCGATATTCATCAGACGGTAGGTGAATGAACTGTGGGCGGCCCGTGGGTGCACGGTGTCCATACAAATATACGGCTGCATCCATCTTCCGCATTATTATTATTATTTTCTGCGGGCACAACAGTAAATTCCTAAACATTTGATTGCACGATGGAGAGCACAACTGCCAGTATTCTGTTCACATCCTCATCAATTTGCCCTGGAAAGTGTATGAAAGTAACCAAACATGAACAAAGAGGTTCACAACAATGATTTACCTGCAAAAGTATTTTGCATTTTTATTTTGAAAACGTAATGATGTTGTTTACCGTCTTTTGAATTTACATGCATTTCCAGCTTTATTGTTTTTTTGTATATTGCAAACCTTACTGTGTTTGTGGGAGATGAAAGGAACCAGGCTTTTGTTATCTTCAACTGATGCAAAATCGTGAAATTTTGAGGTGGAACATTCCACTTTCAGTACATTTTTTATAAGGGACAAGCTTAGATATTACTTAAAGTCCCAGTGAAGGCTAAAATACGCTGCAAGACTTTTGCCCAGATTTTCAGTCTGGACTTGTTTCAGAAAGTCTGTGCCAGTCTACAGATGTAATCAGTTAGTGTGTTACTATCTGAGACTTTCAAAAAGTCTGCAAGTGTATGTCTAGTTTAGAAAGAATCTTGTTGTGTATTCCAGCCATAACAATTTCATTAAATATTGCAGCGTTTATAATAAATAGTTTATCAATGTATGTGGGTCATTCTGTTTTAAAAATTCATAATCTTCAGTTATGAAAACGCACTTCCGTCCTGTAATGACTATCCATCCTAAATTACGTACGTTAGACGGCTTGGGCGGAGCATCCGTTAACTCCTCCCCTTCAACTTTCAGTCTGCTGCCAGTTCAATTTCAAAGTGCAACACTGTTTTTATATATCCAATCAAATCGCAGACAAAGACGAAAGCCACACCTACTCTTTTCTCATTCAAAATTCCACTTCACTCTGAAAATACGGATGTAAAAAAGGATTGCAAATTCTGGTTCACGGGGACTTTAAACAATATGATTTATTGTTTGATTAATCGCAGAGATCTTGTGTTATTTATTCAAGTAAATGTATGAATATTAAATTTTGATGACATTAAGTGACCTGAGGTGTTTCAGGGCTTTCCTTGCTCTCAATTTCTAAAAAGAGGCAGAGGTAACATCTTCATGAGTTGATAGCTTCACTGCTGCTAATGAGGCGGAGAGAACAAAGTCAATCCATCCAGATGCAGTGATGTGAGAGATGCAGGTTTACTCAGACCTTAAACACAGTCAGATGTGTTTACTAACCTGCTGTGATGTTTGTTTACACCATGATGTGCGTCACTCCAGTATCTGTTGTGTTTATTGCATATTTCTGCTCAGCTCAAGGACAGGAAGTACAAACCACAGTCACATGACATCTATGGAAAATATATGCTTACGATGATCACGTCCTGTTCTGTTCACTCCATCTTAGCTGAATTTATCTATTGGTGTAATTCCCGTGTCTATCAATACTGTGAGCATTGTAACAATTTCAACACCTATAAATTGCATGCAGACGCATGTATCCTGTGTGAAAGACGTCTCTTAACACTCAGGGGTTTTAACCACTGCACGACAGACGTAACCGTTTTGTCCTATGAGATGTACAATGGTCTAGTTTATAGGGTGCGTCTTCTTTTTGCACAAGAAACATTTATATGCTGGAAAGGGCCATTTTAAGAATCTGGAGCTTAATCTATTCAACCATAGTCTATAAAATGATTGTTAAAAATATTCGGATGGAAGGAAGTTAACCTCAAGTCTGTTTTTGGTTATCGGTCTGCTTGCTATATTGGCTCGTCATGTATTTATAGTATAATTTATTTATATTATTATTGATTTATATTCATATTTTGTTGTATGTGAATTGTATTAAATAACATTTAAACTACTCAGCAGGGACTGATTCTTTGGTCTACCAGAAATTAAAGGGGACGTTCACCAAAATTCAACTTTGTGTGATTTATCACTCACCCAAATGACGTTAAACATGTTTAGAGAACTTCAGGCGTCTTCGGAGCACAAATGAAGATATTTAGGTGACATCCGAGAGATTTCCAGGCCTCCTCATAGACATCACGGTGTCAGTTTTTGCCAAGGTCCAGAAAAGCACTCAAGACATTGTTAAATTGGTCCATCCGCACGCACGTAGCGGCTCAGTTGAATTTTGTCAAAGCGTTGAGAATGCTTTATGTGTGAAAAACAAACCAAAATACAGACTTCGATCGATATATTCTCTGTGTTGTCAGTGTAGAGCACTTCGTCTTCTTAGGTGACCCTCTGGCAAAAGCTGCAGCATCTGCACAAGCTCGACAGTGCTTGCACAACAACATAACAAACAATAAACAAATTTAGATTGAAGATTATCATGAATAATCTAATACCAGATGAAATTTTATAGTGAAGACGTGTCAAGACGCCAAGTCATTCTTTATCCAGCTCTATCTTCTCAGCTTTTGTCAGGTCTGGGCATGAACTGCGTCCTGCCCGTTCTGGTAACCTTGGAACATTGAGACAAGACTGGCTGAGAGTAGAGTAATGTTCTGCACTCTTTGATGCAACAAATACATCAGTTGTTATTGGAAGTGTTCCTGGTTCCGGTTGATCTAACACAGTGGTCTCCAACGTGATGCCTGTGGGGACCTGGTAGCCCACATGAACTCTGTAAGGTTCCCCTCTAAACACAGGGCTCACCAATAATGCTCAAGTTTATTTTTAGCAAGTGTTATACGCTTTAATATATTCAAGCGCACAAATATCTGAAAGAAAACTGAATTTGGTTCTGTGAGCGTGAAAATAAGGCATCACATGTTTATCAACAAGTAGCCCTCTAGAGGATTTTAGATATTTTGGCAGCCCTCGCTTACAAAAAGGTTGGAGACCCCTGATCTAAGTAATGCAGCCTGAACCTTCGGCATATAAATATTATGATAGTGTAGTGTATGCAAGATTAAAAAGATGGGTCTTCAGTCTAGATTTTAATGGACAGAGTGTGTCTGCCTCCCGGACAGCGCTAGATAGGAAAATGATCTTCCACCTGCACTTGATTTTGAAATTCTAGGTATGTCCAACTGACCGGATGCCTGAGAGCGTAGTGCATGTTTTCTAGTCCTGATGTCATGGATGCATGAATTAACACAGCCTACTCTACCACATACAGCAAGATATGGCATGCTATTCTGAACATTTAGTGAGAGAGAGAGAGAATGAGCGAGAGAGAGAGAGAGAGAGAGACAGACAGACAGAAAGTAGAGGACAGCCTAGATAATGACACAAGTTTGCATCTGTGTTTTCTCGCTGGACCAGAGAAGATGCAAAGCATCTTTAAATGAAGCATGCATCTTGGCGCCCTCTTCTCTCGTGTGTGTGTGTGTGTGTGTGTATGCATCAGGAACAGTGAAAAACAACAGGCTCTTTTCAAAGTTCATCAGATGGGCTGACTTAGACAATATCTGCACCTGAGCTCCCAAAAACAATGTGCTATCAGCCCTTATATACACTCCAACATAAACACACACACATTAATCATGTGTGCCATGCCCAAACACAGTCTCTCGGCTCATCCCAGTGATTTCACATCAAGCCTTATCATCGCCGTTCATGCGGGCACTGTCTAAAAATGTGCCTTTTGATGCCAAGATTCATCAATTACTCACACGTGGCACAATATCCGTCCAGGAGCCGGTGAGTGAGCGAGTGGGTGGGTGGGGGATTTCTGACTTTAATAGATCGAGCAGTCAAAGCATGAGTTCTAATAGCTGCAGTACTTCAGCGCGGGTATGAAGGGTGTGTAGTGAAGGTCAGATCTTTCTCATCACGGCCCCTGAGGTATCAGCCGCTGTAATGATGATGAAGAGAACATATGTGACTAAGAGATTCCCTATTACATCGCTGGGATGATTCCTCTTTGATTATTAAATTATATTATAGTTGACTTTAATTCAGAATCACTGTGGCGCAATGTTATGGACATGAATTATAGATGGATTATCGATAACTTTGAACTTTGATCCTGATGACCGAGCTTTTCTCAGTGATACTTTACTTACTGACACTTTATCTGTATCTGTCAGGCAGTCCCGTGATGTCACTGAGAAAATTGCTTAACAGAATTTACTTTACTAATATTTTTTAAGTACAACGCTATAATTCAAGTAGAACTTACTAACCAGAATAAAGTAAATTCTACTATTTAAACACATTTAGTGTTTGTTAAAATATGAAGTAAATATTTCTTTATGTAAACAAAAAAATCGGTTGCTTTGAATAAAAACATGTGCCTAACCTAAACGGTACTTTCATATTAAAATATACATAGATAGTCAAGTGAGAAGAGACTGAAATCTGTATTTGCATTAACACAGTTACTGCTCAATAAGTCATGACTGTTATCGGTCCTTCCTCAGTCTAGGCACAAACACTGCTCCTCTGAACAATGGTGAAAACACCCCAAACTAATACCAAAAATTGCGTAATTCTGAAATATAAATCAACACAAAACACAAACAAGTCTTTTTTTGACTGAAAAACACTTAAAATGATATTTAATGCAGTCAGATGCAAAGCATGCTGGGAACCACAGATCAACTGCCTAGGTTTTTTTTCAGTGTATTGTGCGATGTGATAATAACGTATCATGTTAAACACATTCCCAAAAAACGTGTGACCACTTTTGAGTAAACGAAAGAGACACATTGAATCATTTTTATCAAATTACGATCGCATTACTTCCTTATACACGTTTGTCTTATACTCTTGCACCTGTCACTAAAATTGGTTCATTATGTCTTTTTACATCAACACCTTACATGATTATGAAACGCTGTTCATGTTTAATCCCTTTACACATTTGTATTCAAAGGACTTTTGAGTTGATAAAATGCCAAATTCCTATTTTGCCAGCTCTGGTCCAACTGATTCAAATGAATATACTGAGGTCACGTGACTAAAATAAAATATTTTATATTACGTTTCACAAAACAAATTCTTTTCTTATAGTGTCATGATCACTGTATAAAGTTTTGTGCTGGCGTTTTCTATTTTTAAACTTATATTATAATCTTCTTGCGAGTCTGTAAAATGTGTTTGATTTTTTAAATCATTTTAAATGTATTTTTATTTTATTCTAGTGTCAAACGCTTGTTTTTACCTGAAGGGCACTTCGATTTGTTAGGAAAGAAGCACTACGAATACAATTAGATTGATGAATACTTGACATTCACTATTCATTAAACACCAGACTAGTATTTCATTCTGAACAGATGGACATCACTAGCTCCGGTCTTTTCTTTACTTTCTTCACACTGTAACTCACACTCACCTTTGCATTGCATATGGTCCCTTGTGGCCCTCTAGTGGCTCTCGTGTTAACTGCACATTCTGTCAATCTCACTCATGTATTCTCTCTCAATCCTTCAAGACTCAGTGCACAGCACCCAAGTCATCCTCTAAGAATGTACATTCTAGTGAGAGCGAATGTGCTCAATTCGAAGGACACGTCAAAGGACACAAAGAACAAGTGTACATTGATATATCACTTCACATGAAGGTGTCAATGAAGCTCACCCATCAACAATTACAGCTGAAGCTGGGCTCAAATAAAGGCTGTGAAAATAAGTTGGCTTTTAAGATTATTCATTCAGCACAGAAGTGCTGACCAGACTGTTCAGTTGTGCTCGGGTGTAAAGCACATCGGATGACAAAGGCTTGCATAGCAGTTAACCTATATTACAGTCCCCAGAATATTAAAATGGACAATTCCTATAGAGTTCATTAACAATGCAGATCTTTACTCTTAGGGATGCACAGATACCCATACTAAACTCATGCACTCGTACTCATAAAAATGCACCGATACTAAAGACCTATACCTCGTGTGACATAACAGACAGAAATTTGTAGTGAAATTTGCTTTGAAAGTTTGTGAAAAGCACATCAATGTTTTTCTTTTGTCATTGAGGATATATGAAAAATATAACAGCTTCATAGTTACAAACAACTCCACCTGAGTCTCACTGTTTTGAAAAGGTACGGGCATCTGTATCGGCCAGCAATAGAAAACGAATATCGCTACTCGGACTCGGTCTTTAAAAATTTGTATCTGTGCATTCTGTTTCAATTCATATGCCCTTTCATCAAAAACATCCCCATTCCTCTTCAAATGACATATTGACATATGTTGTCTCATCCTGGGGGTGGAACTCTATTGACTGTCCAGCTTCCAATTATCCAATCAATTCCCAATGGATGAAACCAAGTCCCGCCCTACATTTTTCTCACATTCCACTCAGATATCCTTAACAATTCAGACCAAAACACCACTGACTTTAGACTTTAACATGTACAGTATTATTGTATAATTATATTATATTGTGAAAATAACTACCAGTTGTATCAAATCAGTTTTCTTCAAGAGACGTTTGTTAAGGGAAACGAAGAGCGCATTCAAAATGTTCATTTAATCATCATTTCTAGATGTATTGTGGTCAGTCCAGTGTCCATTGAATTTCGACAAAATCAAACCTTAAGTCATCCAACAGCAATGTGAAAGACCGTCAGCATGACAAGACAAGCTGTGATAAAAATCCAGTTAATGGATAAAAATATAATATTTGAAGTTTTCATAAATACATGTACGAATATTACAGTTGTATTGCTTAAAAGTGAATATAAACGTGTTTTCTTTGCAGTATTTGAGCTCTGAACAGATTCAGACGAGGTACACACCATTCTGTTTTAACCATTCAGAAGACTCGGCAACCCTATAGCAACCTCCTTAGCAACACCCTGGCAACCACCCGAAAAATCATTCACCGTGTAAAATATGTAGTTTTATATGAAATTCATTGATCCAGTTATATCATTAAAATCTTATGTGATTCAAGTGCTTTCTAACTTTGACAACACATGTCTTGCAACGTCCAGTTAACTTCTATGTCCCCTCCTGTTGAGCGTGTAGGGAGCAGTGAGCATCACAGTGAGCCAGTAAATCAGAATTGAGCTTCAGCATCCCCTCAGTTATCAGTCATTACGTCTCTTTTTACATCTCTTTGTCACCCTGGAAAATGATATGCTATATATTATTCCTAAAATAAATGGTGCAAAGCGTAGCGTGATGAGAGACGCTGCAATAGTATCAAGATTGAAAAAGGTGCAAGCACACAACCTTGTCTGTGAGACAGACACATGAGCACAATACAAACAGCATGCTGTGATTCTAATGTCCCTTGTAAAACACAGAAACGCTCTCTATTATGACCGTGAAAGTCTATGACCACAGTTACCATCAGTCTGATCATTATGGAAGGCCACAGTCCAATATTATCCTCGTCTTGTTTTTCAGTTTGTATTGATGCGGTTGAAATATTTCACCCACTTTTGTAATATTGTAATTCTACAATCCCACATATTGTAAAAAAGCACTTAGCCTAATATATCTCAGTTTTGCGCTTCTGTCCTCCATCAGTCTTTCTCAGTATAATCTACAGCTTGACTCATGTGCCGGACCACCAACAGATGCCAGTATAACAAATGTTATTTCAAACACTGAGCCATGCATGAATATTCTGTAAACTGACAGCTTCTGAACATCTTGCCTCGGTCTTACTAGGCATAGTATGGTGGCATGTGAAACAAAAGCTGCAATCCAAATCAAACACGTGACAAAAACATTGTACTCAACATTTTCCAATCGTCCTTGAAACTTCGTCTCAATATAAATATTTATATGTTGAGCAATTTGTGCCAAGATATTTCTCATTCTGATAGGACTGCGATCACGGTCCAAAAATTAACTTTTGACTCCCACACCTGCCAATGGTAGGAGGCTCGAGAAAAATTGCCATTCGTGAGTGTTTCTTGCCAGACAGGAAACTGAAAACGGAACATTTGTGACAGTTGATGATGAGCTATAGTCTCTCTGTCAAACCACATCAGTCGTAAAACATGCCGCTGTCATTTCGTTCCTCATATTTTAATTCGTTCAATATAAAACATACTGTATAGAGCTTTGAAAGAAAAGCATTAGAGATGAACCGAGTATATTCACACTTTGGTTATAGTTTGAACAAGTTGAACAAGACATTGTCATTAGCATTTGACTTGTATGCCTTGACTTAACAGGGGCTGTCAGCTGATCGCAATAATCTGAACCAAACTTCATTGATGATAACCGCAAATATCTGCAGCACCTATACATCCACACCACCTGCCTCTGAACTCATTGTAACATATAGAAAGTCCTATCAGCTCTATGTTTTCTGTTGATGAGTTTGATGAAAGTAATGCCAGAATTTATAAGAATGATTTTTATTTTACAGAATTTTACGTGCATCCAAGCTGTAGAAAAGTTAAGGCCATTGCACATTGAGTCCGAATTTGCGCACGTTAAAAAATAAATTTATATGACCCCACATTGTGTCTATCACGTTAACAGACAATTTTGTCCGTCATAGAGAAATTCGGATTTGGTTCGATATTCTGCGTTTTTTTGCATCCATAGCAAACATTTTGAGAGCCGTTTTGACAATTCAGAGACACCGTACAAACGAGCGCCAAATACCATAAAACACATACGAACATTTTGGACCGTATGTGCAAAGACCTTTACAGCTTTTTTACAGTGGTTTAGAAAAACTGTTAAAAAAAGGTAAAATTACAGAAAAAGACACATTTTCCTGAAAAACTTTACTGGCGCCCAAGCTGCCCGACAAATACAATTTTTACGTGATTTGTTTATAGTGAACCCTATCAAGAGCAGTAAGATTCGGGTCAGCGACTTTACATTGAAGTTCACTCTTCCTGTCATATTATTCCACCTATGAGATGTCTGATTTTCACAAAATATTTCCAAAATTTATGTCAAATGCATTGGGCGAGAGCTTCCCCTTTAAACATCCAGGACTGTTGGGGGTTCGGTCCCCCCCAAAAAAACACAAAAGAGAAATTATTTCATAACAAATATGGTAATACACAGTATACCATTATAGACAACATAACATGTAAAATACATTAATAACCACATATCATATCAATTATTTTAAAGTAATTTGTAGGATTTCTACTCGGGCACTCAATAAAGTTCCCATTTATTTCAGTGGAATGGGGGCTTTCATTTGAACAGTGGGGGCCGTTTGTTCACAGCACCAGCCAACTGCCAGTTTTACTTAATCGCCAAAGTCAATTTTTACTGGCATTTAGTGCCTGGAGACTGTTCAAGGTCATGCCTCGGAACAGACGCCATTGGTTGAGTCAATGTTGCTGTGTCAGATTGGTCAGGTTGCTCAAACACACCTACATTTACGGATGGCACCACAGAGCCACAGTATTTACACATCTCAGGAGAGTAAGCACGGGAAAGGCCTTTACTTTTACTTGTCTCTGCATATTAAGATGGGATTAAAGGAATCATTTTAACATCAAAACCACTTTCAATTTAGCATCCGAGTGTGTTTGTTCTACGTGAACTGAGCTTTGGTGTGTTGCAGTGTCGGATGTGGACGCTTGGGGGCAGCGTGGTGCAGATGCTCAATCACTTTCATCAGAAGCCATTCAGTCTGCTGATGGCCACTGCCGTGGAGAAAGAGATGGACACACCGTCTGTCTGACTGTGTCAACACTGTTCACATCAAAGAGACAGCAACATTTGTGCTGTGAAACTGTGCGAAGGAAGTCTGCTATCTGTGTCTGCAGACTGAATCATTGTGTAAATAACAACTTAAAATGTTCATGTTTGTTTAAATAACAGTAATAGTTGTAGTTACTGTAGTACCTATTGCAATTCTAAAAATACTAGCAGTGTTGTCAGTAATGGGTAATATTAGTTATTACAGTTAGAACACTTGCATACGTATTCATAGATGTTTTATACGTATAAATGACTCGTGTTTATTACTGTCAAAGGTTCAGTTCAATTATATAAACCATGATGTGAAATGGAAGCTTACAGAAAAAAAGGCAAGGTGTTGTTCGCGTGCGTTCGTCCTACTGGCATCAATGTAAATCTTCACTTCATATTGTAAACCTACAAAATAATGGAAATAAAAAAAGGCAAATGGTTTTTGTCTTGGTTTTGGTAAAGACAGGAGTATCAAAATGCGAGTGTGTTACAATAAGAGCTGTGAAGTGTGGGGTGAATGTCTGGTCAGATCTGGAGAATCATATCCCGGTGGGAGCACCATGAACAGGACAGTTTAAATCAGACTTGCGCGCACACATGTATGTTTTATTACATCCGTAGGGACAGT
Source organism: Barbatula barbatula (assembly GCF_947034865.1). Taxonomy (NCBI): domain Eukaryota; kingdom Metazoa; phylum Chordata; class Actinopteri; order Cypriniformes; family Nemacheilidae; genus Barbatula; species Barbatula barbatula. The sequence continues at coordinate 20,622,691 of NC_136769.1, read as the reverse complement.
CCATAGGCGTCATGAGTTGTATACTGTACAAACTGTATATTTTATCCTCTACCCCTAAACCTAAAGATCGAAGAACACGTTTTGCATTTTTAGATTTTCGTTCTGTACAATTTATAAGCTTTTGTGCCCTTGGGGACCTCAAGTTTGGTCCGCATGAGTTGTTGTGTTTGGGACACACACACACACACACACGTGTACTGTACAACAACTCTGTTAAAGTACAGGTGCGGGTCACTGGGACTGTTTTTGTGTCGTGTCACTAAAGCTATTCAATTAGATAAATGCTTGTTTTGTTCATTGATTTCAAATCTTACAAATTAAAATATGAATCTGTATGTCCCAATTCATTAACAGATGATGATGGTAGAGAAACAACGATCCGTGTTTGTCAATGAGTAATTTTATAGTCATGTGGCAGGTTTTCATGTTTTAATACAGCTTTAACAAATGTTTATTTCTTTTCATTTTTGATTTTCCAATCTTCCTGTTTTGTGCAAAATATCAATTTGAAACATTCCAAAATTCTTTCAAAAGCAGTTCAGTTGTTTTCTCAGATCGTAAAAATAATCTGCAACTGAACCTCAATAACTTCCATGAACCGAGGCGTTTTATTTAAAACAAATTCGTCCTATTTAAAAATAAATGTTGAACTGTAATGTGAATCGATTTTGTATTGTTCAGACATACTTCCTGTATGTTTCGATCAGCCACAAACATAATCATTTTGCTCAGTTCAGGTCACGCAACAACCCTCCAGTCTGGATCAAGACAGATGTTACACAAAATGTCTTTTAAAGGCTATTCGGGTGTATTTACCAGGGTGCTTCAGATGATGCTTTACAGAATACCCACGTTTAGACGTCCTGACATTCTCCTGTAAAAGTCTCAGCTGGAATCCAGATTTCATTGTTCCGTCAGTGATTGTGAAATACACCGGTTTCTCAGCACTCATTACACTGAACACAGAGCTTCAATGTCTTTTTGGAGCGCAGTGATGTTCTTTTGTGTAATTCTATGCTTTTCAGAGTAAGAAGGCCATAAGCTTGACAAGCTACAAACTGCATACGGTCTAAAGTAGTGAAAGTACAAGTTACAACAAAAAGAGCAAAAATATCGTAAAGCTATTCCAAGTATATAGCATTATCTTTGTATCCTATATAACTATAGTAAAATGTCATGCAGGGGCTTCTGGGAACACTATTGAGTGATGATTCATCATCTGTGAACGAACAAGAATTCCCAACGCTAATCTACTTGAGAGAGAGAGAGAGAGAGAGAGAAAGAGAGAGAGAAAGAACATTTAAGAGTCAATTTGATTATTGCCTTTGCTTACTCAGCTGCACAATACAATGTGACGTTGAAAACCGTGATGTTATGCTTTCTGAGCTTAAAGACAAAAAATTGTGTTTGATTTGAAAAATAAACTGTGTTGATACAGCAATGCGTCATTTCAAAGTTAGTGAAGTTTTACTTTCACACTGTGTCCACACTGGACCGGCGCAATTGCGACATGACACAAGACAATGGAACCCATTAGAGGTCATTCTAGTGTTTTATTTTGTCCACACTGGATGCCGACAAATCCATTACCATCAAGTCGTTTGTCTTGTCGCTCCGGTCACGTCCGGTGTAGATGTGATATTAGTTAGATCTTCCCCAACACGATATTACAAAGAACGGGTGCTACTCATGCTAAATGTTTATAATACTCATAAATATTGTTCATTTGAAGAAATGCTAGGTTCTATATAAGCGTATACCCTGTATACTCTAAATGTAAATGTTGTACATTTAGCAGATGCTTTTATCCAAAGCGACTTACAGAGAGTTCAGGGAGCAATAATAGAATAGGTGCACAGGTTCCACAAAAGCTAGACCAATGAAGAGAGAGGGTTAGTTTTTTCCATTTGTCAGTCATGTATTCACAGAAGAGATGGGTTTTAAGTCGTTTTTGAACGTGGTTGACCGGACTGAGTTAGGAAGAATGTTCCACCAGGAATTTTTCCAGCTTAAAATGACTCCATGCTGCAGTTGTGGTGTCTTTAACTGTATTGCCTTTTTCTAGTTTTGTTTTTAAACTTACGATTCTTTCATACAATTTGGTGCATTTCTTGAAATATACTCAATGTTTCCCGCGGCCCTGACAACCACGTCATCACCAGTGTTGGCAGCGTGCCAGCAGCGAGGAGCGCGTCCTGCCAGTGACCGAAAGAGTCCCGCTTAAGCCGCGAGGTAACATTGATCTGTCACAATTTAATATTTAAGCTAATATTTAAATGACACGCGGGGAAATGAAGCAAAGCACTTCCATAGCCCGAGTCAGAATCATCTCTGTATCTTCATTCATTTTAAACATTCTCGTTGCGTTTATTAATTAAGATTAATTTATAAGAAGTATTTTTATCAAGTATTCCCAGAGAGATGGAAGTGTTGGCAGTTAGGCTACATCTGTCTCTGTATGATGTAGATGTTTTTCGTAATTTCGTGTATGTGATGCGTTGTAGACCTGGGGTAGTGGGGTGTTTTTATCAACTTTTCCTAACTACTTATTTTTTCCAGTGCTATATCTTCATAATTAAAGCAAAAGTGTAGAATTATTCATAAGAATATGAATAAATGGCGTATTTAACTGTTACAATTGTCATGTTACTAGACAAACAAACACATTGACTTCTGTCTTTTATTGGTCATTTGGGGTCGGCGGTAGTATAGCGTAGTAAATCACTTTCTTTGGTAGGATTTAGGATTTACCCCACATTTTTTAGGGTTACAATCACATAAAATTACATTGATATATATCATTTAGGGGAAAGTTCATCTAAAAAGGTAAATTATGTCTGCATTGACTCACCCTCTTGTCATTTCAAACCTGTATCACTGTATCTTTTTTTCTACAGTACACAGAAGATGATATTTCGAAGAAAGTTGGTAACCGATCAGTGCTGGCACTCATTTACTCGCATTGCATGCACACAAAATCAATACAAGTGAACTGGGTGCTGGTTAACAACATTCTTCAAAATATCTTCTATTGTAAGTAAATGATGACCGAATTTTCATCTTTGAGTGAACTATCACTTTAAAGTATGTTTTTTATATCATCATCACAGTAAAACATTACTATAGTACCGTATTAAATTAAAGACTGAGACAGATTGGGACAGAATACACCGCCCTGTATTTTGCAGGTGTCTGAAAGGAAACGCCCCCCAAGTGAAATCTTCAAAACCAGTCTCTGATTTGGGATAGATCAGTAATTTCAATGTGTGCCATGACTTTGGCGCATGCTTTTGTTCGCAAAATTTCAGTAAATCTGTAGAAAGGCATGTACCACAATCGCACAAGCTAGCGCAGCCGGACAAAGTGGATGAACAAGAAGAGATAATGAATTAAAAAGCTCTTAGGCCTCTATCTACGCAACCGAGATGATATGACCAGACTCAGCAGCGAACAGCCTCGGGGAGGACCATGAAAATATAATGACAAAACCCAAAATACACGCTGAAAAATACACTCTCAAACATACACAAGAAAACTCTGAAAACACACACACACACAAATCATGAGTCTTTCATGAGCCTTTTTAAATGGATGTTCCTGTGTACTGCTTTTTATCTGCAAATCGAGCCTCGCAGACAAAAGACAGCGGAGGCAAAGTGAAAGCCATTAGTTTCATTAATTTACTGAGCTCCCCTCACCTCCAGCCTCTTCATTTTCTCATGTTTAACACAATACGCTGAAGAGGAGTGAAGAGGAGCATTTTCATTTTCTTGTTTTCCTTCACCATCAACCCACAGCACACATCGAAACTCTCGTGCACCTTAAGTCCCTCAAAAATGTGGGATCTTGCTCTCGAACGAGCCCGTCTGCGTCAACAGGGGCCTATTTGGTGCCGGGCCAAGGTGAGTGGGTGTGGCGTCCAACTGATAATGTACCCTGAGTGGGCGCCGGATGCATACTAATGCACTTTTCCTTACACCAGCCTCCTTTCCCACCATTTTTAGGGCAGAAAAGAGAGCTGTATAAAACAAATTCAGATGCCTCATCCGCACAGTTCAACAGAGTATGTAAAAGTGAATAGAGAGCGGTTGGCTCATCTTCGACTACACAAAGGAGGTTAAATGTAGCTTCTCTGTGAAATAGGATGACCTGCTGGGGCTTATTTCAACAAATCATCTAGAGTTATATTTGTTTGCCGTTTTAAAATGGTGACCGACGGCGTTTAGATAGATACAGAATGAACAGTAAAAGTGCTTTTAATAGGATAAAAAAATTCAGACTGGCATTTTAGCAGCGAACCGAAAGATACCGAACAATAGGTCACTGTTCGTAACCCCGGTTCTCTGAAACATCGAGTGGAGAGATCCACCTATGGGAAGGGCATCCGTACCTGACCTCTGCAGAAGCATCCAATTGCACCAAGTCTGGCTTTGACCGACAGGAGCGCGTGCCTGCCCGGCTGCGTCTGGTGCCCTCATTGCCGCAAGGGATTCCCATCCCTTCTGTGTGGTTTGCACGGGTCTCTAACGCGCTCAGGAAGCTTTCGGTTTCCCAGTAAATGTTAGCCATTGCCTGCGCTCCCTGGTAAACTTTGTTGCCACAGACCCAAGTGACCGTGACCCAGAGCAAGTTGTCTGACTCTGATGGGGAAAATGGCGATGGTGATTTAGCCCGAGGACCTCTCGTGGTGCCATCTCCCTCACCGAATGGCGGCGCCACTGCAACATGCAATGTATGGCGTGACATCAGAATCACATTCTCTATACGGTTGATAGGGTCCATTGCTGTGGTGTTCCTGAATGATGCCTCAATGAATCAAAAGACTTTCATGAGCAAACCATCCCGTCCCACATTTAAATGCTACAAATCATATAAAAATTACCATATTTTATTGGAAAACTAAAGATAATTTTATTAAACTTTGATAATTGTCTGGTTTTTTTTACTTCTTTGCAACATGAATATTTTGACAGATAACGTTGTGATATTTACATTTTTCAAAAACAGGTGGCTTGTGAGGTAAACATTATTTACTTCTTATATTCAGTGCAAATCTTCAGGGAAGTGATGGATGATGCCCATAAGTGCTTTATGTCGATGTTTTTAGCTCTTATTTTCCAACGGATAGCCAGATTGTTTTATTGAAGTGACGTGCATTAGCATGTAAGGTCTATAAGAACTATACTTTTGATTCTTGGGTAATTATAAAACTTAACAGAAACAATCGAAAGATCTTATACTTATTTTATAAAAAGAGATTATTTCGTGGTTTATAGATATTAGACATTTATTCAGTGACGTGTTCGGCTTGTCAAAAATGTTACATTCAGCTGTTATTATTCACATATTCAGAGAACCAGTTCTCTCTCATAACCCACATCTTTCATTTAAACTCATGAAAATGAACATCCTGCTGTTAATAATCATGAAAAACAAATTAAAAGCAGTTATACCATTAAGACCCCTTGGCAAATTCTGTCCCCTTAGCAAGTGAGTTGACTCATCACAAAAATGAATACGAAATGCCCAATGCTCAGTTTTAGTAATTTTTTATTAATATGTGCTGATACAGGGTCGTACTGACCTGCAAGTATGCAAACGCTTACAGAAAACCATCCCCTTTGGCCCAGACAGCTGTGAGAAATAAAACACATCACCCTTTAATAAAAACAAGCGATCCACCTGTTACATGGGACCTAAGCATCAGAATTAAATCCAGAGGTTAAAATCAAATGAAACGATCAGAACAGAAAACCCTGTGACACCTAACCAGGTCATTACACTGGCCTTTGATGACTACTTTATGTGTTCTCCATAATTGCATCTCTATCTTATCTTATACATGTCTAATACTGACCGATCATATATGATAGTCCATATCACATCAACTAAGGAGGCTCTAATACATTCACGGGTGATTGTTCTAGAAAACCGGTTTACACCCTATCCACCTCCTGAGAGCTTGCCCAACCCAGTCCTGTCTCTGTGGGTCAAACATAAATCTGCAAACATTGAAAGGCATGCCAAAATAATGCCAGAAAACAACCCCAGGTTTCTTCAAATTGGACAACTTAAACTTAAAAAGTTCCCTCCCCTTTCCATCTTTATATCCTCTTGAAAGTTCTGTACGGAGTACAAACCCCCCAGTCAAGACCCTGTGCATGTCTTTGTTTTAGGATTAATGTAGGAACACTGTTTGGGGAGCCAAAGATCTGTGTTGTTGTCTAACCCTGCTCGACCGTGCCGTTGTATAAGACTGACAGGCGGCCGGTCCACGTGGGAAGGTTACAGCACAAACCTCCCCAATAGGGAGGTGTTACAGTGTAACATATTCTTACCGTAAAACTATGGTACAGGTGCTGCTTATAGCATAGACACACAACAAGAGACAGATAACAAAATAATACTTCTACACTGTTTATAGGTCAAGACAAGTTTCTTGCCTGCTTCAACCCTGTTTGTGACAGTTACCCCTTATCCACTGAGAACGAAGATGCTGAAGATGGTGACCAATCTAAGTGGTACTATTTAAAGGATTGGCAATTCTGGACCAATGCAACAATAAAACCGTCTATAGACCATTTTGCAGAATGAAACCACACTGGTCCAGAAGCACTTCCTGTTTCAGTTTTTAGCCTTTATTTCACATACTGTCTAATAAAGGTCCAGTGTGTAATTTTTACAGAAGACAGAAATCTAATACACATATGTCTTCAGATGTGTATAAAGAGCTTACACAATGCAGTGTTATGTTTTTATTACCTTAGAATGAGCTGTTTCTATCTACATACACCACAGGCCCCTAACATGGAATCCACCATGTTGTTTCTACAGTAGCCCTAAACGGACAAACTGCTCTACAGAGCGTGTTTTATAAATATGTTATCTCCTTCAGCAAAGAAGCGAAAACGTGACGACATCTTATTCCTGTGTCAGCCGTTGGAATTGCAATTCGCGACCCCACCACAAAAATTCCTCCACTGGACATTTTAATTCAGCCCTAAATACTCTGCCGGTTTTATTTAGTGTTACAACACTGAAACAGGAAATGCTTCTGGACCAATGTTGTTTACATTTTGCTAAATGGTCAACAGTAATATCATTTAATGCAACATGTTCTTGATGATGCTGTCATAATTCTCGGTGGAAATGTAACAATTTTGTAAGTTTTTTTATCATATTGCTTTTGATACAATTGATAGAAACAAAACAAGACTCAAAACTGTGTTAGATTCCTTTAACTACATGTGTGGCCACGTAGTTCTTGTGCCTCATTGCTTTAATTGCTATGAACTTTACTTATATGCATGTAAATGACTTCAGACCGCTACAAAACACGTGATGTCATGAAAACAAAATGTTCTGTCATTCAGGTCATTCAGCTTTCAGGTCTGAGAAAGCTTCACATATCTCTGACAAAAGAAACAGTTTCAGTGGAAAAGAGGTAAGTGAGTCTTGTTTAGACAAAGTTTTTCACTTGCTTCTTGTGTGACTGTGGTGGTGTAAAAATGAAGATGTTGATCGCTCAGTGACTGTCGTATAACCCCAGGGGTTCTCTTTGCTGTCAGACACGGTACGGCTGAGGTGGTGGGGTGAGGTGCCCAGGGCTCATGTTGTTTTGACAGAAGTGAATGACTTGGTCATCTCTTTCTCTCGCTTTATTATTTCTATCCTACTAGCTGAACATCAAGTCAACATGTGGCTCTAAAAGCGACTCTCGTGTGCCACAGAGGGGTATAGCTCGTGATAGGAGGTCATGACACCGGCTTTCTGTTGTCAGGCCCCAACTGAGGAAAGCACTGACGGCAGGCTGACAGACTGTCAGACCACAGGAGCGCAGGCTGGTGTGATGCCACCTGTGTGGATAGAGGACTTTCACAGTTCCTCTGTCCGCAGGCCTGTGTGGAATCTGTACCCGCGGAACTCAACAGATTTCACCAGAATGGAACACCTTTTATTCACATCGTTCTACAGATGGATCAGCCCCTTGTGTGTTTCATTATCAAAGACCCCATGAAATCTAAATTGGACTTTTGGGCCTTTTAGTTCATGTCTGTAGACTTTGAGGTTACGTGGATGCCAGTATACTAGCATTAGCTGCACTTCAAAAGTCAAGTAAAAGCACCTCAAGTGTTGATGACATCATCTTGCATCCCAAGGCGTGTGCAAAATTTGGACCAATACAATGAATTGAGTTTTCCTGTAGCTCAACTGGTTTCCCAGGAACAAGAAAACTGATAAAAAAATGCTTGTATATACTGCAAGTCGCTTTGGATAAAAGCATACTTGTCACAAAAGAGATATATAAAATAAATCATACTTCATGGCTAAAATATATACTAAATAGGCTCTTGGATATGTCAACATGTTCAACGGAAAACACGCCAACATGGGAAAGAAGAGAAGTTTCAGTCAAGTGATTTCATGGGGTCTTTGTCAAGAAATAATCCTGAAAAAAACTTCCTCCGGTGTCTACCGGGCTTCACCTCTCCAGCTCTCCATTTCAAAGTGTTGAAAATGAAGCCGGTATGCATAGCAGATCAGGGCGACTCCTTTCATACTGTTTCCGAGTGCTCTCAAAGAGCGAGAGGGGAGGAAAGACAAAAGGAGAGACCCGGCGAGCTACCACACGGAGGGTTGACTCCGCTAGATTATAGCTCTTAGTATTATTATGATAATCAGGGGTTGTATGGGGATTTTGGATGTGGTAGCAGTCCCTCGGAGCGGGCTTTAGTCTAGCGGTTTACTACAGCGCATAATCACTGTCATTATCACCATATTCAGCACTGCACTACATTATCCCTTCAGTCCCGTGTAAACAAAGCCTTGACTAACATAACAAATCTTCCCACATTAATGCTTAGCCGGGAAGCCGTGTAAAAACAGATCGGTGAGCTAAGCAGGAAGTGGGGGAACAACAGAGGCGAGAAAGGATGATGGGAAACAAACCCAGCGAAGGGAGAAAGCGACACAAAACGTGATGCACGTCGGCCATCTCCAGGGAGGGATGGGAGAGAGGTAAACAGCCGTTTCCCCAGGCAACCAATTCAGCAGGGCAACGGGGTAAAACAGCAGCGCGTTGTGCCAGGTGGGCAGAGGGCCATGACTCAGGAATTTAGAGAGCACCTTAACCTTAGAAAGACTGTTTTACATTGTGTGTTATGACAATACATTCAAACGGTCAAACCTGCTGACCAGTCAAAGTCGGTCTTACTCATCAACATAAAACATTTTTGCGAGAAGAGCAAGAAATAAAACAGTAATGGCGAACACTCCGCTGATGTAAGACAGGGTGAGCTGACCACCCGCTTGCCGGAAGAAATGCACAAAATATGTCAATTAATATAGTCACAATGCAACGGATTGCACATACGTCCCTTTAGAAGACTAACAGAAGAGCGAGAGACATGTCACAAAACGTTTTTCATCATTCTTGTAATGAAAATCATAGAAGATTCATCGAGAAGCAAAAATGACAATCACAAGAATACTGACTTAGATCTTGATGTAGTCTTGAATATTTTTTATTGGCAAAGCATAAACCACACTGAGTTTTACTAGGTTTGTTCCCGTAGCTCAGTTTGGAGTGCAAAGGTCACGGGGGCTTTGATACACACATACTGTTATACTGATGAAATGGATACCCTGAATGCACCGCAAGTCACATGTAAATACGTAAATGTAGATTTGCGCTAAACATAAATATATAAGATACATTAAAGCATTTGTTAATGGTGTAATGAAAATAAAATCTCTGAAAACAATGTGAGCAATAATATGGTTATCATTGTAAATAATAAAGCCTGACGTGACGATCAGGATTTGTCAAACCATCCGAAAAATTATCTGTCTACTTACCGTATAAATAACTACATAAGTAGACATAAAACATGAATAAAGTTGAAATGTGATTTCATTATGTCAGAAGAGACTGTGAAGGATTGGTTGCCAGGGACAACTGTCAATTATAGTCATTACGGCAATTATGCGGAAATATTTGAACGCACAATGCTTAGATCGACCAATGAGTATCAAGTACTCCAGAGAGCCATGAGAGAGGTCGCTTCACAAGTATATTTATCTCGTTTTAAGATAGTTTTGATATTTTTACTGGAACGCAGGACAAAAATAATGACTTCTCGCAGTGTGGAGACTGGAGAGAGAACAGGTGGGGTTTGTAATGACAGGCGGTTGATTCGGGATGCACGATGTTGTCCACCTCTGACAGTGAGTGTAGCAGACCGTCCGCGTCCTCTGAACTCGGAAACGAGCCCGCCGGAGCCTAGCTTCTCACCGACGGCTCGCCTCTAACTCAAATTAAACATGTATGTTCGCCTCTGCTCCCCACCTCTCATCATCCTCACACATGCTACGTAGAAAGAAAACCACACTTGAATAAGTGAATATGTGCATAAATAATCAAACAGACAAATAAATAGTAATAAATAAAACATCAAACATGAAACCGATCTTCGGAAGGGTGGAGCGCTTCCTCTCTTTTGTTCAATAGGCTATGGAGCTCATTTGCATAACCCGCAGAGGTTGGTCAGACGTTTGCGTCGCTCGGTGAATGCTAACTCAGATTTTTCACGTTTCAAAATAACAACGTTTAAAATACCTTTAACAAAGTCTGGAAGCTTCTACCGAGCTCTTATATAGATATAGATTTACTTTGCTTCCCTGTTCAGCTAATACGTGTTCATCTAAACCAGTAAAAATAGCCTCTGAGATACACACGCACACATACTCTTGATTCACAGGCATCCAAATGTTCACATTCAGACGTTCAGACGTAGACATACAAATTGCAAATCAACCGTCACACCGGTTTCAGAAACAACAGTTGATATTGGTATGTAAAAACAGTCAAATACAATCTAGGGTTGGCGACTGAAATGTTTGGGAATATGTGCCCCCTCCCCGATGCTTTTGTTTTTTCTTCGTCTAAATTCATCCAGTCGTCTGATATCCGTTACATCTTCCGGATTAAACATAACCAGCATTACATAACGGCTGCTGTCAGGCAACCCACAATGCACCGGTGCACCCCTGAGGCACAGTGTATTCCCCTGGCGTTCACCTTAAGCACTTCCTGTCTGGGAATGTTGAAGGTCAAACGTTACCAACATCTAATAGGTTATCTCACATAAAAATTGTGCCAGAATTGATCTAGTTTGTATGTAAAATCCAACTTTCCAGCTCTCTCTCTCTCACCGTCTCTTGGCAGACAATTTGATTTTCTGGCACCACAGCACTCCAGAGCAGGAGCGAATAAGGGCCGGAGAGAGCTCGAGAAAGAAGGAGAGAGATCGCCGTGTCTTTCAGGTCACAAACTTCAAAACGGCTTTATTTGTCGACTCGTTTCAATTGCTGTTGCGGTACAAGAGAGGTTTCTTTTTTCGGAGTACTGCATACTTTTTTGATGCTTTTATTCGTCTATGTACAGGAGATGAGTATAAGACTCGCTTTTACTTTCGTGGGGTTTGTATGTACAGACTCGAAGGATGGCCGGAGCGCTAGCAAAATAAATCCTCGAGCCAAAGTAACACACAGGTGAAACAGCATGTAGTCCACCTAAACATCCATGGTTCTGAGATAAGAAACAAAGTTTCGGTCATAGCTCTGAGAGGTCCCGTGGTCGAGCGGCTTCACACAACAACGGGTTATGTCTTAACCCCCCTCGCTTCCCCGTCTCTGTGGTTGTTCTATACAGAAGAATGAGTTCAGAGCGAGAAATAAAGGCCACTCCACTGAGGCAGCTTCCTGCTACCTGTTTCTGAACAAAAGTCCTTGTTTTCTTTACTCAGAGAGCATGTGTGTTCATACTCTTGATTTTCAGTAACAAGCACTTCTGTGAGACAGTGTGATGTGTAGATTCCAGTTTGTGTTCTGGCTCAAAAACTGTTATTTTTGGCAACACTGAAGAGCTTTCCGAGATATTTTTTGTCACGTTGAAGTATAATGGCGTCCCCCCATCTTATCATGTAACAGCTCTCATTAACTAATGATGGATAGAGACAAAAGAAAGTGAAGGGCGGGAATTAAAAACAAATTTTTTTTGGTAAATTAAACACAGACAAACAGGCCTGGGCACGGCAAGGTAGAGAGAATTCTCAGAATAGATAGCCGAAGGTCCATTGAGAGAAGGCAAATAGTCGGACTTGCTGATTTTATATGTCAGCATACAAAAGAGAAAACGATGCTGATGAGAGAGTTCGAGTGGCTAGGCAGGCTGCCATGGAGACGAACCTCTCTCGCTCTCCCTGTGTAGGCCTTCCTTTACATCTCACTTCAAATCAAATGCAAGTGTAAAAAGGCAACCAGACATATGGAGGGCATCAGAGACAGGAGAGGAATCCATCAGCGTCGGCACTTGGCGTCAAATCCTGTGGTGCGATTCCTCCTCTTCCTCGTGGTCACAGGCTGGTGACCAACTGCATTTGTCCATCTCCCTCGCTGTGGGGGGGCTCGGGGGCTGCAGGGTGGGCTTCAGTACTAGGTCTTCTGGGCGGAGCCTGGTAGAAGGTCTGCATTGGGGCTCCGCGGGAGCCTATGGCGGGCCTGCCAGAGCTGTAGTAGAGCTCCTCTGGGGGCTGGGCCGAGCGGGGAACAACCTCTAGCGGCTCCGGGCTGCTGTCGGGGTAGGGCGAATCTCGCAGGTTAGTAATGCTGGTGTAGAGCGAGTCCCGCGCAGGCGAATGGGAGGCTCCGTTGAGGCCCTGGCCGGCTGCGCTTTGACCGCTGTGGCCCAAACTCTCGGTCATGTCAGCCGTATAGCTTTCGGACTCCTCGGGGTCGCTCTGGTAAAGCACGGACTGCGCTCGCTGCAGCAGCAAGGGCTCCTCGAGTGCTTTGTAGAGCAGTTCCATGTCCTGCGGCGTGCGTTGGCGTGCTTCCATGGAACGGAAATCTTCGTCGTCCTCTACGTCAATCGCCGGCTCGGCCACGCCCCCGCTCCGGCCCATGCCCATGTGGCCATGTCCTCTGGCCAGGCTGCCACACATTCTGTCGCCACCCCCCGCCCCTCCCCCTCGCAGATTGTTGTGCACTAATTCAGATATGATCATCTTCTCGAATGCCGCTGCGTCCGAGAGGTTCCGCCGTATGCCGCCGAGAGTTTCTGAACCTCGCGGGTTGAGTAACGGAGGGGGGCTGTCACCGCCTCCTAGGAAGTCGCAGCTGCCCCCGGGACCACCGACGCCGCCCACGCTCCGCATGGAATAGCTGTTGTTGAAGTTGCCGTTTAGAGGTAGAGTCTCCATGCCTCCATGATCTCGGTTCTTCGACAGCGTGCTCTCTGTTAACAGAGAAAATGAGAGGAGGTAAGTAAATGGAAAAGGGAGAAATGAACACTTCATTACCTATTTTAATCAAGATGGGGATTCACAAGGAGAATCTGAGATTGAATCAATAATGGGGAAAGCAACTTCCAGCGCAAGATTAATAGGCAGTGTGGACAGAGGAGAGTTATTACCAGGGCCGTAAATTGTGTACATAGACACACAAGGCTTCGGTGCACACGTGAAGAGGTTATCAATTCTGCAAAATTAGCCAATAAAAGACAGAAAACGGTGAGAAAAAAGGTTTCTTACTCGGGTCACGAAAGGTCCCTGTGGGTCCACAGTAGGCCGTGTGAGAACAAAACCAAACAGAAGGGAAAGAAAAGCTGTGATTTAATTTCTTCACATAACATCATCAATGATTCATTTCTGCATTGAACTTTACATGGAACAGTCATCTTTTTCATGTCATGCCCAGAAATACATGGATGCATAAAAACTGTTAAAAAAAACAACTATAATGGACATCACACACACTGTATGTTCGGGTAACTTGTGGTTTACTTGTAGACTACTGCCTGTATGACTTTCTTTCTTCTGCAGAACACTAGAGAAGATATTTTGAATAATGTTGGTAACCGAACAACATTGGCCATCATTGACCCAAAACCAGAGACATTTCTCAAAATATCTTCTTTTGTGTTCCACAGACAAAAGACTCAAACGCAGGTTTTGAAGGAGGGAGAATACAGTACATGATTTTTTGGGTGAACTATCCCTTAAAGATCTTTACATTACAGTTTAAGATCCATGCCCTGATTCTATTGAGGACAAGAAGGCTAGGAATAGGCCTTATTAGTTAGTCTCGACGTCATCTTGTAATTTACAGGCCACGCCAAAACTGTTTACTTCACACGGCCTTTCACACACGAAAGATGTTGTGATATTCTTTCAAGTTGCCTGCAAGAAGTGATCGCAGGAGATGCGTGCGGCGGCACAGACCAAGCCGTGTGGAGTTTAAATATTAATGCCCGGTATGATTTTAATCAACGCTCCTCTGTGCAGAAAGAGAGAGTAATTAGACATTCTAATGAGGCCCTCCTTTCACTTCCTCTCTTTAAGCATTCTAAAAATGTCTTCTCAGCCGTGCCGAGCCGTGCCGAGCGGCGAACCGTCAGCCTGACACATTACACAGAGAGCGGGAACGTTTAAAATATTCAACAGAGACGCTGTCTTAAATTTCACCCCACCGACACGGCAACAGCAGCTATCTTTCTCTGCCTCTCAAGCTGCACACGTAAGAAGTACGAAGCGGCGAGAGAGATGCCCGGCCGTGTGTGTGTGCGGCGTGGGCCGAGCGGTGCCGGCTCTCTGTGTCAAATCTCCAGGGGACGATCTTTTTTCTTGCTCTGCTGTCAGTCCCTCGACTTCAGCTTTAGCTTTAATCGATGCTCTGGTCTGTCTCTCCAGCAGGCGGGATTAAAACGGCGGCCAGATGGTCGTCCCGTGTCCACCCAACCGAATCACACTGACAGACAGACAGGGTGTTAACACTCGCGCGGACGCAGGGAACCGCGCGCGCACACACAGGCAGCATATGCACAGGAGTTTATGGCTGCCGTCAATGACAGTCACACACGATGTGTCTGAAAGAAACCGCTGAGCATATAAAAAATAACAAGCACATCCCAGCGTAACTTTTTATTGCTTGGAGGTTTCTCAGGAGACTTATTATCCGTCCTTTGAAAACATAGGACACGATTGAGACCATTTGTGACGTACGGTAAGTGTACGGAGTAAGCAGATTATTGTAGATTCATTTAAATGTTGTATTCACGTCGGAACATCCGACTAGTTGTAGCCTTTTGTAAGAGGTATCTTTTAATATCTATATAAGGTATCTTTTAATCTCAAATTTTAATCTTGAATTGTTTCTCATAGTCAGCAATGCATCTAAATGGATAGAATCTGCATATCAAGGATTTTCTTCAATTTGTGACATTTTCGAAGCTCTAAACCTCCAGAAGAGACACACATCTTTAAACTGAGTAGCAAACTCTATTCCATGTCTTTTTGGTTTAGGGGAAAAAAGTTAGAGGTAAAAGGATCTCACCGGTGGAGTTGAAGACTCCAGGTGAGGGTGGAGTAAACGTCTCGGCCAGCAGGGTGTTGTAGGGGGAGGTGCCTGCACGGGTCTGCAGCACGGGATTGGCTAGAAGATGGTTTCCCATCGTTGCTAAAAAAAAAAGATAAAAATAACGAAAATACACAATTAGCATCAGTTATTGTGACTCGGCCTGTCAAAATCCAATTTTACGTTTCTTAATTAAACAGTAAGGTACGATAGAGGATGTAGTTGTGTTCACGAAAACATAATTTATTATGTATTAGAATAACGATATTGCGCGCTTTGATAACAGAATGGTCTGACCAACCAAACCAGCATCCAACAACAGAACTATCCACTTGATAATTCGAATAACTATAACAATAACGCAATAGCAACATAGAACATATACATCTGTAAGACATCTGCTAAAGAAAACCTCTTAGAAAGAGCAGTTTTCCATCCATTCTAAATCATAAACATCTTACAGACGTCTTCTATATTTCTATATGACATCTGACAGCAGACGTCTCCGAAAAGTATTGGAGATGAGCAAACTATGTCTTGCAGATGTGCAGTAAATAGAGACATCAAATAGACATCTGCCAGATGTTTGTGTGCTATCAGGGCACTTGTTTGTTTGTTTTTAACGAAATAAAAAAAATCCCCCCAAATGTTGGCGGGCGATATCGTAATGTCTGATTTACAAAGTGTTTATTTGAAGTGAAGCCGAAATGTATTTGTCAGGGACCGCAATTCTATGCCTCACTGTCAGATGGAGTCATTGGGAGGGAAATGGTAATGTTTGCTATTATGTAGTTCCACAGAGCAGCCATTGAAACTTGGATTCCTTTTCCAGTGAAATGTGAACTTCTACTAGACAAATGTGACTCAGAGAAATGGAACATTCAGTATGGCCCATAATGCACGCGTGGCGCTGCCGCCCGGGGCTTTCAGACAGAAATGGCACGAAATTAAAAAGAGGCCAGCATGACATCGAGTGGACTGAGGCAAAGTTCAACCTTGCGGCCTTGCGCTATCATCGATCAGAGAGGACCGCCTCCGGAATTCATTTTAGATGGCCAATATCACGCTCTTGCATGCGTTTCTGGGCTTTTAAAGAAATGTTAAGTGTTCGTGACCGAAAAACAATCATTTCGACTCGTTGCCCAGTTAAGAACTAAATATTACCACTGCGGTACGGCACATAGAGAACAAGGACAAAATGGCAGGCAAAAAAAAATCACTAATCTAAAATTAAAGCCGCAAGTTATTAATATGAGACGAGTGCGATAGAAACTCTTATCTATGTAAAGTTACATGCAATATAAGCCGATTAACCCAGTCATTTTCAAATGAGATGAACAAGGATACCAAAAAGAAACAGAGCGTGATCTGTAAAGCAAACCACATCCTGAGAAATGACGGTATCGGTATCGCATGAATTCATCCACAAAGAGAAGTACTGGCACCTCACGGCGGTCCATTTGTCAACTTTACGGCTCAAACAAACGGCTCTTGCTGAATAATTCATGCCCCTGCTTTACCAAAAGTCCAAGCTTCACATTTATGCATTTTCGTAACTAAGGGGTGAAATTGTTTTCTGAGGGAATAAATTCAACAAATGCCGCCAATAAGCCCTTAACGTGCATTGAGCCCCGTACATTTCTTTAATTCTTGGAAAAATCTGACGGGCACGTCTCGTGTAAAACGCAAACGCAGTTTGAAACGTGAGGGAGAATCTAGGCCAGCGGGAGCGAGGTGGAGGTACGACAACGGCTCTTGGAAGGAGAAAAAAGACTTCACACGTTGCTGAAGTGGGAAATGAGAGAGATAGGAGATGAATCTGATAAAGACAGAGGAGCGTGTAGACACGCCCTTTCATTACCCCGCGTCTCGACTGCCGACTGCCATTCACTTCAACATGCACAAAGCTTTTCTCCAACGGCTCAAAAAACACCCCCATTTCCTCTCTCTCCCATCCATTCTTCTTTTTTCAATCTATGTTTTTTTCCTCCGCAGCTATATGGTTCCGATGTGGCTTTCTGTCTCTCACTTGCTCTCTCCCGGCTTGATTAAAGTCCCCGGAAAGCAACAATCGGCACACCGCAGCGAGGACGGTCCTGTCATTCTCCTCAATTAGAGTAATTACCCCCCGTTCATTCGCCAGCTAATCACTTCATTAAAAACAAAATGGATGGAATTAGCATAAAAAGTGGCGGTTGATTTAGCTGCTGCTTCTCTATCGTCGCCCCCCCGCCTCTCCTCCCACAAACAATGATCCCTGTGATGACAGGAACGCCGGTGACACCGCACTCCATGAGCCGCTGATGGAAATGGTCTGCCTCTCGCTTTTAACCCGCACGCCTCTCCCTTTACGGCACGCCGCCGGAGTATCGAAATTCGGGAATTGACGGGGTTCGTATCACGAGCCTTTCAAATTATTCTTAAACTCTGGAGGTAAAAAGGGTGTCGTGTACTTTAAAAACATATCGAAGCCTACACAAAACTTTTCCCCTAGTCAGTTTATTCAAACTAGGCAGCAAATATGACACCGGAAATTCGACAAAGAACACGCCCTGTGGATGAACTTATCACGATATCAAGAAACAGTTCTTAAAACAGATTTTAGGGATGTTCTAATAATCTTTTATATGTAATAAATAGGTACATTTCATGAAAAATAAGAATACAAAATAAATGAATAATTGAACAATAATAAATATTTTAATTGACTACTAAAAATGACGTGATACGACCCCTTTATGAACAAACACAGGTACGGGTCTTTGCCTCTGGTGCATGCCGGGAGGTTGATGAAGGGTCTTACCACGGTTAAGGGTGGGAGTGCTGTTTAGGTCTCCGGCCATGAAGGACGACTCCGTCTGCTTCCGCACCGTGTCATTCCACATGCGCCGAATTCGACTCTGAAGCAAACACGAGCACAAAAACATCCATTACGATGTGTTGCAATCATTGCACAATGCAGCGGGTGAGGCGAAAGATTGTTACGTTGAATATAAGTGCGCTTGCCTGTAAATAGCAATCTATGAATAGTCTATAAATAAATTGTGATGCTGTCAGTGTGCATGTGTCACCTGTCTATGTGCCGCTGCATGGCGCGCCTGGCTGCCAGTATAGTAGCGGTTGTTGGCACGCAAGGCAGAGTTCTTCAGAGATCCATGAGAGCTTGTAGTAGAGGTGCGACTGCAACAGTATGAATGACGCAGGCACTTGCTGTACTCCTTATGCACCTGAAACACACATATACAGTTTATAGCATAAGTATTTAGGCAGCTGGTCATATATAGAATACATTTGTTTATCCGAAAAAACTGAAAATAATCTTCGAATTTCTTCTGCGGCTATATTCCTATGCCATTGAAACGGACCTTTTTCTGCAGAGCGCAGTGGAAGATGAATATGAACATGCCCTGGAAGGCGTTGAAGGTGGTGAAGAGGTATGCCATAATGACGGTGTTCTCATTGATGAACAGCAGACCAAAGGCCCACGTCAGACCCAATAGGAAGAGCAGAGCGATAGCTCCTAAAGCCCAGGACCTGAAGGAGAACATGCACATATACACATACATGTATATCAGGACAGTGAGAGTCATGTAAGACAAATATCCTTTGAATATTGTGTTTCCTTGCACTGGTGGAATCTTACTTGATGTTGTCCAGACGGCTGGAGTCGGGTTTGAGGGCGGATGAGTTACGGACCATCTTGTGAAGTGTTATCATGAGAAACACCAGGTTTAACTAAAAGTCAAGAGGTAAAACTTCAATGATACGATGTGTATAGGCTTGTGTACTCCTACTAAAAGTTGACAAAATAAACTTGATTTATAGTCTTTCTTTCACTTTAATCTTAGAACGAGAATGTCAACCGTGTTTTAAATAGCAATAGGATGTCAATGAGATCAAAGAATCCACATTTGTTAAAGCATTTCACTGGGTCTTTCAACCACTTGTTCATTTTCAACATTGGGTCTTATTCATGACTGTGAAGCGCACTTAAATTTGACATTTGACCCGAAAGCAGTCATACGAAAACGCTTGTTTACATACAGTGAATTCATTCTCGTCGTATTTCATGAGAGGCACATAAAAACCAGGCTGGAAATGACAAGATAAACCAAACGTATTTAATCTAAAACTAATAAGAACAAAAGCCGAGCGAAAAATATCGCAATTACGAAAATGTCAGCAAGTTCCCAAATCTAAACCGAATCTAAGCGTCCTGCTCATATAAAGCACGTTAGCGCCCAAAACATACTCGTCAGCAGCAACAGATCCATAGGTGAACAAAAGTGCTTTGTTTGATAAGACTAGCGCAGCATTTTCGGGTTTTTTGAGGGGGGAAAAAACTAAATCTGTGAGCAAAGCATAGAGGACATAATGTTTGGAGAGAACAATACCATGATAATGAAGGACACAGGGCCGATAAAGCTCCAGATGAAATAGTTATCCACCCTCAGCCAACACCTGCACACACAAACACACATCAAAAACAGGTTTTCAATCACTTTTCAATAGCATAAAGAACAATAATGTCATCACGGTCAACATCTGCTTTGCATCTCATACAAAGCAGCACGTTATTGACTGTCAAACTCTTGAAATATTGGCAAGCTATCTGAACATATTAATGTCAATGCCACAGCGAAAATTCTTCTGATATATGCCTGTTCAAAAACAAGCTAATGACCAGTAGGCTCATATAAGTTTGGTTGAAGGTTAGACTCGGTTTTTAATCATTCGCACACTGTGTCAGCGTCTCATTTTCTGCACTGTAGTCAACATTCAAAAGTCTGCAGCTGTGCTGTTTTTACACACACAAACTCGCACATACAGTAATAATCAGCTCGGTTAAATGTGCTGTAAGCAGTTTTGGACGTTTTGCTAACTTGCTAGCTTAAACAGTGGATTTTAACTGGTTTGCTTTGACACCCAGATGGCACATTGTGTTAAAGGGATAGTTCACCCAAAAAATTATGTCAGTATGACTTTCTTTCTTGTGCAGAACACAAAAGAAGATCTTTACCAAACAACATTGACTTAAATTTTTATTTTGGGGTGAACTCCCCGACTTCGTTTGCTAGCTTTAAAGTTGTCAGCCAGCGCAAGCATTTTTGATCATTTTCACCAAACTTTCATGGCCACCAGCATACAGACTGAATATATGAACATACAATACATCCAATGAGAGAACAGAGACTCCGCTTTTAAGCCCAAAAAAATATATTATTCTCTTTTGGTTCTCTTGCTGAACGTGGGTAAGTTTCTTCAACAGAAAAGAGTTAGCGCATAGCGTATTTAGATTTAGCATTGTTTTATCCATGAAACACTATCTGAACAGACCAGTGACCAATATTGGGTATGTTGAAACCCACTCAGACAGTGAATAATAGCCAGAGAACTTATTCGAATGGTCAAAGAAGTGTAAATCTTGTTTTTCTGCTTACAAAGCCTTGGTGCTGTCACATATCAACACAGTCTTAAGGTATTTTGTGACATAAATTACGTTTCCATTACCCTTCAAAATACGCAAATTTAAATGGAAACAAAAATCATGTATCGCAAAAACACGCTCGCATGAGGTGTTTATTCAGGCAATACGATAAAGGAATATTTCGCAAAACTGCAAAGGAAACACTTTTTGTCATATTTACAAGTCACGTGGCGTACAAAAAAGTCAGATAACTGGCAAAACATTTTATTTATAAGTAATATCTTATATGATGGCCCAAATGGCGGAAAACGAGTGAGTGCAGTATGGAGATTTATTAGGAAGAGTGATAATAAGGAAATAAAGACATTTCTCTTCACTCTTTCATCACAGTAGGTGGCACTATGCACTAAAGAAGGCCACGGACATTTATCGTTGCTTTGCCACCTCCTGAAACTCACGTTTTTAGCTAAATTATCCTTTGCGGCTGTGATCTTTGGGCTTGGGATGAGGTAAGGTGCTGGTTAGCCACCTCCTAAAATATTTACGAGTTCTTTTCATACCAGAATATAAATATATGAATGTACATACACACGCGGGCTGAGTATTTAAAGTCATGCTGGTCACCCGAAAAAATGGGTTAGTATAATTCACAAGATGTTAAAGCTCATTTAGACCTGCATTATACCACACCGTGGCCATTTCCTCACAATCCCCAACTATTCAATTCACCATGACAACAACTTTAGACTCTAAACCCTGCGATACCAGCAAATCCAAAGGTGCCTTCTCTTGGGACGGTCAATGGTGGACTATTTAGAATGTAAATGCCCCTAGAGACGCTTTGATAGAGCCCATTTAAATGACTTCAACTGATTTAAAAGAGGGTCGTGACCTCTGCTCGGAAACCAGCGGCACTTGTACGGCAAAGTGCAAATAGACTGATTCACACGTACGCTTTCTTAGTCCCGTAGCTGCGGTAGTCGATGGCTGCCGAGATGCCCACGACCAGGGCGGGAAAGCAGTAGCCACACAGGTAATAGTATTTCTTCCGGGAGTACTCGCTCTCGAAGACTTCCACCAGCATCAGATAAAGCTGAATACCCTCCAAACACATCCAGGAGAACGCAGCCAGGAAGAAGAAATGCAGCAGACCTGCAAAAATGGGGCACGCGATCTGCCATCGGACAAAAGGATTGGAAGAGACAGTTAGAAAAGAGATCCGTGGAGAAGAAATGACATTTGAGAAAGAGGCAGATATTATACGCTGCAGTTGGGGACATGACATTGGACATAACTCCTTACAATGCAGCACGGGCGTATCAAGCATTACATCTGCCAGGGACATTTTTTAAATTATACATTTGGTTCTGACACGTTTTAGCATTAGATTTAAAAAACCTTTGCCTGCGGTAAGAAGCAATGTATGAAAGTACCGGCTGCCTTTGATAAAGCTATACAGTAATACGGAGTTCATTTAGGCCTATAGCTTTGTTTTTGGTTGTATTAATATGTCTTTTTAGCTTTTATTGTTCGATGTTTACATTTTTAGTAGAATTAACCATTTTGTTAATGCTTTTGTCATTTAATTATTTATTTTTTATGTTGTTATATAAGATTAATTTGCGTCAACTTTATTTCAGCATTTGCTTATTATAATAATTTTATTGCTTTAAACTTTTTTAAGTTTATTTCTGTGGCAACCTTTCCATTTTCATTTAGTTTTCCCAATAATTTTAAGTCCAACAATTTTTTTCTATTCAATAAACAGAAAGGTTTTCAAAGTTAAAATTTTAGCCTGAATATTAACTTTAATAATTATATAAATAATTAAAAATAATTTTTACAGTATGTACTGTATGCCGGAGGAAAACTGTATCACTAAACAAAAATTTTATACAGAAACGTATGTGACAGTTGATCAAATCTACTGTATGGTCAGTGTGGAGGTGTAAAATGAATGTAGGTTGTAGAGGTAAAATAATCTGGATTTAGGTCAATTTGGTCGAAAAAGAGAATGCACTTTTTATGAGAGACATGAAATTTCGTTGTATGTTACATGCAATGACATTAAAGGTTGCATGTTACATGCAATGACATTAAAAGAGATGTTTGGGTTTATAGTGAAAACGTCAACAATATTTAATTTAAATTGCACACATGCAAATCTGAGCTCGGTTTGTGACATTTTTGAGATCTCTAATAAAGACATTTGTGAGATTTGTGGTTCTTTTTCTCATATGAAATAACTGAGACACAAGTTACTTCCATTTGATCTCCATGTATTCTCATTGATGAACGAGGAGAAATAATCCAGCTGATAAAAAATATCTGTAATCTGAAATCTTTCTTTCTTTTGGGTCTGGAAAGTTTTGCTTTCCGACATTCAACCAGACATTTAAAACAATGACACGCTCAGAAAGAACAGGAAAGAAATGGGAATAGAAACCCATCATGACAGCGGACAAGGCCAACTTACGTGGTACTGCGTCTTGTCAATGCCGATGAGGAAGAGGAGCTCAGCGATGAAGAGGTTGATGCACAGGTTCTTGTGGATGGTGTTGCGGTCGGTCTGCAGGCCTCGCAGGAAGCAGAAGGTGGAGATGCATATAGCAAGACACACCAGAGAAATGACAATTCCCACCCATGTGATCACAAAGAGAATCAACTCATGCATCCTGCCAGGATACTGGGAGAGAGAGAGAGAGAGAGAGAGAGAGAGAGAGAGATGGATGGATAAGGCAAATGATAAGGATATGGTACAAACTGATAGGCTGCCTGAGGGAAAGTGACTTCTACAGAGGACATATGAAAACTGATAAATGTCAAGCTGAAATTGCAGTGCATTTGTTTGTATATTTTGCTCTTCTGTGCCTATATGCGCACTGAGCCGAGCGGGCGGAGGTGTTTATGTGTACGAGGCTATATTCAGATTTGTTTTTGAGCTGCTGATAAATGTAAAGTGTGAGCGTGCGAGCTTACATCAGGTTCATGGTGTACCATCAGCACCGCAAAGTTGGTCAGATGACTACAAGAGCAAGTTGTGTGTGTGCTGTTAGTTTCCATCAGCCGACAGCCCTGCGATGACCACTGACCTGTCATCGAACGCTCCGAGTAGTTCCAGAAGGAACAGTTTGGGGTGAAATGATTCTCAAGCTGCAGACCCACAAATACAAATATATTCAATTCAGTGTATTTGAGATTGGATGGGGGTGCTTTTAAAGGGGTCATGTGGCGCTAATACATGTTTTTATGTGTCTTTGGTGTGTTATACGTTGCCCATGCATGTCTTAGACACGTTAAACAATCTACTATACTAGCAAATATTAAAGTGTCAGAACATAAGATGCATTCAATCTAAAAGCCAATGCTCACCCAGACCTGCCTGAAACGCAAATTTCCCATAAATCCACGTCAATTCGGATATATGCTACGACTAACTGTGCGTTCACACCAGACGCAAATAAAGCGTTAAGCGCGAGTGATTTACATGTTAAGTCAATGCAAAGACGTGCTAGACATTCTGCGGCCTGATTCGCGTGAATTATGCTGCACGAATTGAGCGGTTCGGGCGAATGACGCACAGGTTTTCAAAATTTGAATTGCCGCGTTAACCGATCAGGAGTTTGCTTTAATTGTGATGTGATTATGACGTATCGAGCGGAGGCAGAAACCGGAAACAACAATGGAGGACTGTGCCTTCGAAGGATCTGATGGACCCAGACAAGGGGCCGAACGAGTCTACGCTGTTTTTCAGCCTTCCAAGGCACATAATTCGCAGCTACCCTCTTAACAAAATCCATGTCAGCCATTTTGCAACTAGACTGGAGCCGCCTGGTTGAATCCCCTCCCATGACGCGAATGAAGTGAGTTAACTCAGAATGTTCAAGTGTCCAACTATGCTCGAATAGCTTGTTTTACCGCGTTTGGTGTGAACGCTCTAGGAGATCGCTCAAATGTAAGGTGGGCGTACCAAAAATGTTCCAAATATGGTAAGAGGCGTTACATTTCCATCACACGCTTGCAGTATTTGACCAATAACTACGCACTGATTAACTGGCCAATCATAGCACACCTTGCGTTTCATAGCGATGAGCTTTGATAAACTTCTGTGAGAATCGGAGCAAAGAGGAGAAACAAACGTGCACGGTGTGTGGAAAATACAGTTTTTTTTACACATTGCGTTACATCTAAAACAAACGATAATATTCGTTTTAGCCGTGTCATATGACCCCTTTAAACTCAAGAGTTCATTTGTAGGAAATTCAATAAGGAAATACATTGGAAGACAATGTTTGTTTTCGTATTTTGCTATAAAATATTATATGACATATGTGAACAGGACACATCCAGTGACTCCTTCCCTAAGGAGTAACATTCTGTAAAGTTAAAACATGAGCAACGTAGTAAAATTGTAAAACGTTACAAGCACAAGCAGCCCAAATTTCTGTATTGTATCATTCACGACAAGCATTCTCGCATGCAACACCACCAAAGGCCAAAAAGCAACAATTTACGCAAGAATGTTTTTTACGAACAGTTTACACAGACATCCGTTCTGCTTGAGGACTCTTATTGTCCAACGCTAATGTGATCTAGTGCAGTTTTAATGTACCTGTAAATGTCTAAGCGTGAACACCACAGGCTCAGTCAGAAACACTCGACTGGACTCTTTATTTATGGATGCGGCTATGACGTGCGAATTCACAGCCAGGCCCCGCCCACCAGGCCCTGCCTCCATCTCCATCTTCACGGTGGCGTTTT
Organism: Barbatula barbatula; assembly: GCF_947034865.1. Lineage (NCBI taxonomy): Eukaryota > Metazoa > Chordata > Actinopteri > Cypriniformes > Nemacheilidae > Barbatula > Barbatula barbatula. Next base: position 20,597,088 of record NC_136769.1, on the reverse strand, counting down.
CGGTGGAGAGAAAGGAACCCAGATTCTTATAGAGCACAAAGACCACTTTCACCTGACCTGTTCAGAGAAAAAGAGCGAGTTATTGAGTGGCAGAAGGATATGAATAACAACTACGAGCAGAAGCGATCTGTAGAGCGAGCTGAGTGAAGGTTAAAATGATTTGGAAAGGGAGAGGAATGAGCGATCGAGGGTTGAAGCGATTTTAATATGGAGGGCAATGGAACATTCATCCATTCAGCGCTCAGTCACAGCGTTTCCTTCGTATGCCGTATGCATATTTCATGTGCGTTTGTTTCAATCATACTAATCTCACTTCCCCCGCCCGACCAGTCTCAGATGAGAGACGGGCAACGGCGAGGCAGCCTGAAAAAAGGCAAAACGCAGGAGTGGCGAGAGATGACGGGAGGATAAGATGGCCGAAAGATGGAGAAGCGTAGGAGACTAAGACGAGAAAGTAAAGAGAGGAGAAATAAACAGCGTCGAGATGCTCCGTCAGCCTGAAAATGATAGCAATCTAGTCGCCTCTCGAGCTGTTCGATTAAAAACGCTGTTAAGAAACCATCAGGGAAGAAATAGTCTCAGCGCTTTTGTTAATCTGATTAGCTTTATTATCATTAACCGGTAACCGCATAAACCAGAGTGGAAAAAGCTTCGGTGAAACGATGGAACGAGATGCGGAGCGCGACAGGGCCATGATGCGGCTCGGTGATCTCATTTATATTCATATATAAAGTGTGCACGTACATTGTTGTATGTTTGCTTTCACGTTTTAAATTAGTTTTATTTATGTGGCACCATTCCCAAGCTCAAATTTCCATAAATAAACAAGAATATAGATATAAGATTGTTTTTTTTAACATATGTTTATACAAAGCAATTAACGAACGTCACAAATAAGCGACACACTGAAATGCGTATGCAATTTATTTTCTAAAACATGAACTATTTAGACCGTCATTAGAAACATGCTAATATTCAGTAATCTTCCGTTGGCTGCTATTGTAATTGCTAAAACGTTTGCGAAAAGCAATGTCGCAGGTGACCGAGTTCAATACTCCAATTTCCTACAGCGGGACTCTCATTGATCAGTAAATGATGGAGAAACTTATCAGAGAAAGACGCCTTTAATGGCAAATTTATTTAGAAATGAAATCCAGATGGGGCTAATACAACTCAAGTCGTTTGCACTCTTTGTACGACTGAATTTAATTATCATCAAAGTGCAACAAGAAATCAAAGCGGAACGTCGGCAAGGCTCACGATTAACATTTTGTGCGTTTTTATTGATGTGTGTGTGCGGGGGTCCGGTTTGCCAACATTATTGTGAATAAATGCGAGAATAAATGTACACAGCCAAAAAGGAAACGACTCAATAACCACATTAAACGATGTCTTGATGAAAAGGTTCAAAAGCGGAAAGGTTTGTGAAAGGAGCAGATTTAGCGAACAGTACACGAGCAATGCAAGTCAGTGGAAAGTCTCCGCCGTAAGAGAAACACAAATGTGTGTATGTGCTGTCGCAATGTTAAGAATACCAATGAGGTCCCGTCGGAGGGAGGGATGACAGTAAGGCTGGAGAAGAGAGAGAGAGAGAGAGAGAGACTGAGAGAGACTGACCATTGCGGCTGTATTGTTTGAATGTGGACGCTGAGAGCTGGATGCTGCTGTCGCTGGGGCCGTTCTGAGGGAAAAACAAGTCCTGAGAGTCCGTCTCTGTGTTCAGTACACGCACCTCCAGATCTAAACACACACAGAGATTGAACTGTAATGATAAACCATAATAGGACCATGAGGCCATTTATTAGACTAATTCTTCGTCCAATGGGAGATATACACGAGGCTACAACAAAACTATGATCAAAGACACGAATGCTCAACAAATTCTTACAGTAACACTGGAAATACTCTTTAGTCATTAAGTTATTACGTTTATTATTATTGTTGCCGTAAGTTATTCGGTTTATACTAGTCATAGAGTAGAATTTCCGTCAATGATGACTTTTTTATTTGACCTGGAATAATTCTTTGACAGAAACTCAATAGATTTTTATCATTTAATTTTTCAAAATTTAATAGTACAGTTTTCACGTTTTCATATATTCAAAGATTTCCATTAGTTTAGGTCAAATTACATCAAATGAGTTAACAGTTGGACGGAATACATTTTCTCAATTTACTAACGAAACAGTTAAAGTTCGCAGTATCGTTACTTCTAGATATTTTCTCATCTTCATGGAAGCGTCAAAACACACAAACACAGCATTACTCACCGACGTTGGCAGCGTGGTCTGAGAAGTGGTTGTTGTACATGTTGTTGGCCAACAGGAAGGCACCTTTCTCCATGACGTCCAGCAGCATGGTGGCGGTATGAGCCTGTTCGGTACTGTTCATGTCCTGCCATGACTCTAAAGCCTCGACACGCAAGAGATTATCCACAGTCTGCACCACCGCCTGCACACACGCAACACATATAGTACAGTCAAAGTTAGCTATAATGGCACATGACATTAGACATCATAAAATATATCTCAGTCACATCAGTGCTATTGTTTCATTTTTACTGAGAAGCAACAGCTTTAAAAACGATATACATGACAGGGATGCTTAAAGAAAGCCTTAGGCATAACATACAGTATGTCATCACTACTACACGTCTCTCACACACACGCATCAGAGAGAGAACCAGTCCGCTGCAATGAACAACATTCCTTTAAGGTGTGGATATTATTTTAGATAATGTCTTTATGCACGACAAAGGTAGTCGTAATGCCACCCTGTAATAAAATGTTATATTTTGAACAGTACGTCTTTTAAAATGAATTATGGGAATGCCTTTAAAGGCCCATGAAACACACCAAATATATATAATAATTAAAATAAATAATAATCAATTCAATAATACCAAGATCGAGAAATTCATGTTAATATTTATATGTTCTTGTGTATACATTTTTACATACTCAGGCCTTTGATCATACATCAACAAAGTATTTTATATTCCGCACAGATATTCATACAAAATGTGTCACTAGATACAAATACAATACCTGAACGTAAGCCCGGCAGGTCCGTTCTCTCTTCTGCCACTGCAAAACACAACAAAACAGCTTTCAGTCTCGCGCAAACCGTCAAACACTCCGTCATGTCGCGCCTGTGAGTTTCAAGGGCGTTCCTGAGCCAGGTACATTGATGTGGCAACAAACAGAACATGAAGGGTTTGTTTAAAGGGCAAGTGTGTGTTTGTGTGTGTGTGTGAAGCACCTTATTGTAGTTCCTGGCTGCCGATTCTTTATTCCCGGGTCTGAGGGCCTGCAGCTGAGCATCTAATATATCCAATAGCTGCTCGATGAGTCTGACTGAAGAACTGACATCACCAGCGTGAATACGGCCCTGCGTGTGGTTCACCAGCTCGGCGGCGATGTTTGCTGCGTTCTCACCGCTTTTTATCTGCACAGTGAACACACACACTGTATATAAACACACACAGTCTGGTCTGTAAAGCTTAGACCCCTGCCGTGCACCGTGGGGGTGTGAGCCGGGGGTTTCTGGGTTTTATCTGCGGGACGCGCAGACAAAAGACAGAAAGTCATTAATGACGCTCTAAATCAAGCTATTGCAAAAAATGAAAAGGGGAATCAACGAAAGCGTGAAATGCGATAAGATTGCTCGGACTATTTGAAAGCGGCGATGTAGACTGTAATGGCCGTACGGTAAATATGTCAACACTAGACACGTACAAAAGCTTTGGTTAGTGTGACGGCACCAACGCACAGTGATGGAGATGTTTTTTTTATTTACAATCTCCCATCGCTAAGTGAACTCTCAGAAATTTTCAGAAACATTACCAATCCACCCACATTTACACTACAAATATCCTGGCTTCGGCGCGGATAGTTTGGTAAAGCCGTCACAATGATAAAGGTTTATGAAGAATTTTTGACATTGACTGACATTGAAAGTGGACCTCAGCAAACATAATTTATCACATTTTGTAACAGCAAGTATAGTGATATGTCAAAACAGAAACGCTCTGTCCTTAATGTGTGCGGCGTGACTTTACACAGAGATGCTTTCAAACTCCTTTTAAAAGAGATTTTGTTCCAGATCATGTCAAGAGAATGACCTGTGTGCGGTAATGTGAGCTGGGACCAAAATCATATCAGCTGAGCTAGCGAACAGAGCAGTACAGCGAGAGGGAGAGGTCACTTCCAGTGCGAAGTTCTTAGTGGTCTCACCTTCTGAGCCACCTGGTTGACCCACGGCGAGGTGCAGTTACTCAGATCAGGACCGCGAGCATTCCACATCACAGGAGACGACAGACACTGGAAGGATGCGATTCCTGAGAACAGAAGATGGGAAAGTCGTAGAATGAAAGACAAAAAAAAAATATTGTCATATTAATACAATAATAGGCATATTTTGCGTAGCATGTGTTACTATTACCGATCAATAGGGCCGTGCAATAAATCGTGGTTATTCGTAATCATCCATTTTGGCTTCCAACGATTACAAAAAAAACTAAATAATTGATGTATTACATATTGCGTATTACATTTAATTTCATGTTGATTTCAAGTTAAATAACCGTGATCTGTATATTGGCCAAAATAATCGTGAATAATTTGATAACCTTGAGCAGCCCTACTGTTCAGAATTATAATTGTGAATAATTTTTCATACTATTAAATCCTGAGGTACTTTTGACGGATTACACATTATTTACAATTTTGTAAAATAGTGTTGTTTTCCACTCATTATATGTATACAGGTTATTAACACCCAATTATTATGAGGAGGCATGTTACCGTTAGATTTAATGACACCCTTAAATCATTGTATTTACAGAATTTTTTTTATTGAAAGGCAAACTGACAAAACTGAAGGGGTCCTATTATGGTTTCTCACATTTTATATTTATGTCATGTGTAATGTCGCTGTATTGTCACAAAATACCACAAAAAGTCAATGTTGAGTCAAATCAAAACAGGCTGGGCCAGCTTGACCAATAGGAGTAAGTAAGTGTTACGGAAGGAGAGGCTTCACACAGAGCGATTGACAAACTTGGAAGATCTGACATCACTCATCACCATATATGGAAGGTGATACACCGTTTCCGGCTCCAAACGCCAAAGGAAAACAAAAAAAGTACTAAACGTTTAATGGTTTACTTTAGGACTATGAAAAAAACACCATCCTAACCTTGATCTCCATATCGAAATCCCTGATGTCTAGACAGCCTTTCATTTTTGCTATTTCAACAGCAAGACTTCATAAAAAAAGGCCACTAGTCAACATTAATGCCCATTAAAGGGATACATTCCCCCCAAAAATCTAAATTCTGTCATTATTTATTCTCCTTCCAGTTGTTCCAAATGTGTATAAATGTGTATAAACAACACAGGGAGGTTGGCTTCAATTCCATGGACCTTTAACTTCTTAATAATGTTCGCAACTGTTGTCACAGGAACATCAGGCCCTTTCCACGGCTTTTTTGCTTTATTCTATGACATACCAAAGGCGTGCAAGTATACATGATACAATCACTTTTAATTTCATCGCTCTTCAGGAGTTGCAAAGGAACCAACAAATTTAAGCCTGAACATTCAAACCGAGCGCACGGTTGATGCTCGAGGGAGTGAGAGAGAACATGAGAGATCGAGAGAGTAAGAGGTGCTGAGAAGCTCACCGTGAACGCTTCCACCAAAAACACGTTTCTTCTGTGCGGAAGTGACTTTGCTGACACATGAATGCCATCACACACTTGTGCGGGCTCACACCAGCTGAAGACATCACCTCTGAACGCTGAGAAAACACCTCGAGGGAGAAACCTTCTGCCACTCCTCGTTTTCTGTTAAGTTGGGCTGTTTAGTTAGCCGAGTTCACAGAGAGGACAACATGCTGTGATCAAACAACTACAGGCCTTTCCAGCAACCACAACACAAACACCTCCAAAAAAACACACAGAGAGAGAGAGAGAGAGATGAAGGGGTGGAGTGGCACTAGCAGCATCTGTATTTCCTCGCTCTCTCTCTCTCTCTCTCTCTCTGTCCCTGTCTGCTTTCCCCTGCTCTTCACTCCTTCATCCACATTAGATCGGCTTTGAAAGATCTGCCAGCATTCGCCAATTGAAGCTGCTAGTAATTGAACATGTCTGTCATTTTAGCGCCGGTAAAAAGGTGACAGAAGAACGAAGGCGTTTTGTAGAAGGATGCTAACGCAGGGGGTATTTTCTTCCGTGAGGCATCTGACGCAGCGGCTGTGTGTACGGGGTTGTCATCTCTACCATTTCTACAGATTCATTTTATAATTCTGGAGTTTCTGTGGGCTAACCCATGCTGAGTTTGAAGATGGCTCCTTCATTTGCAAGGGACTGCCTTTTATCTGCAAGTCCCATGAGGCACTGCCAGCTGGAGCGACCACAGAGATGCGGAGGAACATGAAGCGCACAAGATACAAAGCAAAGGAGCGTATACTCACGCACAGATGTGCATACACAATGCAGGTGTGCAGACCAAACACAACAAACGCTTCGACACAAAGCCGTCTCAACAAACACAGCGTGACCTTTTCATCATCACCATGCACGCATGCACACTTCCTTCCTGCAATCCCATGACTCCCGGTGACTTCAGAACGTTCTAGCACATTTCTGCCAGGTGCAGCACATTAAAGAGTCGAGCGACGTCTATTCAGTGTGGAGCTAAAACTTCCTAAAGTTGGATGCTACTAACGTAATTACATTTATCATTAGCGCGACGGTATTTTAATCAACTTATGAGAGTCGCAAGCAACTTTTCTCCAATGAGTAGTGAAATGTTAAGTCATTGTTTTTTGTGCCGTGTTGAGAATACGTTTATATGGACAAGAACTTTCTAAAAAGATTTACAGATTCACATCTAGTTTCTGTATGCTGATCTTTGTGCAGAAATGTTTTTCAGTTCAAGTCGACACATTTTTTTCGATAACGCTTTCAAAAATGATCCATTGCATTGCAGCAAAGCAGCTTTACAGAAACTACATTTTAGTAGAGACATAAGAAATAATAAAATAAAATAATAATGAAGAAGAAAATAATTATATAAAAACTACAATTTCAAAATACAGGATGCTAAATTTTGTTTGTACATTTATTGTACATTTCCTATGAAATAATTGTAATTGAACAGTTTTAGTAATAGCAATTTTGTGTCTCAATATAAGGTGAAAAATATAAAATATATCCGATCATCACTTTTATGTTGTTTGTTGAAATATTTGGGTGTTTTATATGAGTATTAGTTGTCTCCGTTGCAAATGTGTCACCCACAAAATAATTAAATCGTCAAATTATTTAATTTAACTATAGAAAAAAATGTTTTCATTTTCAAAAATAAATGTTTTTATTAAAGAAATGTTTTCAAAATGGATGACTGAACAAGTTATGATTGATAGATTTTTTGTTACAACATAATACCCATAGTCCACTGTTTTTATTTCACAATTTTAATGATTTCAGTATTACTCTACAAATTGGAAAAAGTAATCATATCGAATCTTTTGAAGGGGTAGTGTATAAAAATGTATTACATATAAATATGTGACCCACTTAAATACATTAATGTAGTTACCTACAAAAAGTACAACAAACCTTACTATAACCTTACTAAACCGCATACTATTTCAAATTATGATTAGTTTATGGTATATTTTTCTATCCTTGCCAACAATGCAAAAATTCCACTCAGTATATCGTTAGAAACACCATATCAGAGAGGACAGAAAAATTACACTAGCAGCTCATCAAGTTGCGCCTGCTTAGGACACTCAGATCACATTAACACACACCACCACACGCTTGTAATCTTTCAATAGACAGTCAGCCCATCTCTGTCACTTACCCAGCGATCCCTTAGGACACGGCCTGTCAACGGTCTCTGCTCTCTGGGTGGCGGGCCACTGCACCCCTCGGGCCACGCGTGCTTCACATCCCAGGACCTCCGGGCCTTGGGGTGGAACCCGCAGCGGCCTGCGGGTCACCGGCACAGTGGCGGTGATGGGTCTCAGGTCTGGCGCCTTGTTGATGGCCCCTATTGGGTGAGCAGTAGGGGGCAAAGGTCGCATGGTGGAGGGAATGGAACTGGAAGTGATGGGTCTTGCTGCGGCGGTGGTACTACTGCTCGTCAGTGTGGTGACCAGTGGACCTGAAAGGGAAAACGACAAGACTTGAGACTCAACGAGAGTTTGAGAAAGAGAACACCTACCTTGGGAAAAGAAGACAAAACAAAAGCTAAATGTTTGATGCATCTCGCAAATGGAATGTGAGAAAGTCTATCAGAAGAAAACTAAAGCAGCAAGAGAGTTTGTGAGATTTTAATGCATGACTATATGTTCCCCGAATCCCAGGAGAACTGGATAGAACGAGAAACAGACGGAGAGAGGGAATGTTCATGCCAAGAAAAGATGAAAATGAATAATTGATTAGAAATCTTTTTTCTGATCTGACAAAATAAACTAATGACCACTGCTAATTCAACCATAAAGACAACGTATCGAAGGCACAGAGGGGAACGCTAACAGAACGTTGACGTTAACAGATCAAACTGTCTGTTATCCACAGCTCCCCGCTGAAATCTCTCCTTCTCTGTCACTTACCAGCGGTGGGGTCTGGCGGGCCGAATTCCAGGGGGTAGCGAAGCACATTGTAGTTATTCCAGACGTAAAGCTGGTTGTCTCGTGGGTTGTAGTCTATGGATGAGACGTACTGGTATGGGTTGGGGAAGGGGATGCTGACGGGCTCCTCCCGCCCTCGGTTGGTGTTGTATGCGTACAGCACCAGATCTCCACCCGCCTCGCTGTCATCGTCCTGATACACGGAGCGCACGGCGTACAGAACTCCACACGCCATGAAGGCGTTTGACGCCAGGCGCTTATCAAAGCTTGTCTCCCAGGTTCCCTCAAAGCGCAGGGTGTAGGGGTTAACCTAAAAGAGAGGGAAACGCTTCAGATTTCCATCTTGTTCATGTGATACGACAAATCATTTGATTACTCCACAGTTCTAAAAAATGGAAGATACTCAACATTTGGATCTGAATTGAAATCCGAGAGCTGTTCTCTGACACTGACCTGACTGACCACCAGCCTTCCATTGTTGGCCTCTGTGGCGTAGATAACCCATAGACCGTTTTCATCCACCGCAAGGTCAATATCGGATTTGCCCCCCCAGCGGTACGGCGACGTGTCATGATAGTTGGCATTATTAACTATGGCTTCTCCGCTCTTGATGCGTGTGCGCAGGTCGTACTTCACAATGTTGCGCGTGCGTTCCTTGTTGTAAAACACAGCCCCATCGTACACGACGAAGCCTGTTCCATCCACGCGATTTGGCAGCCTGTGATAGAAGAGTTTGACATTTGCTATAAATACTCTTAATAATTTTTGCTGCACTTCCAAAAACCTGTGATCTGGAAATAAATCAAACCCCCTACAGGTCTCACAGTCACATGAGAATCACAAGTTGCTTTCAGAAAACCTTAAAGGGGAAGCGTGTTGTTTTTGTGCCACTAGTTCACAGTACTGCAAACGTACCAAAATGGAACAGTTACAATTCTAATTTGCACATCCTCTTGTAGTGGCAGATGTATGCCTTCTTCTCTTCTGCTAAACACAAACATATCCGGCACTTCAGGGGTCCCAGATTGTAAAAGCTTTAAAAAGCACAACTCCAGTGGGTTAATAAATGTCTTCTGAAGTGAAAAAATAGGTGTGTGTGAAAAAATGTTTAGTAATTTGGACATATTTAGCTCAATTTAAACCAATAAGAACGCTATATTCAATATGGCAAAATGTCTGTAACTTTAAATTTCATTGGTTCTTCAGTCACTGTTAAAGCTGCTATATTGGTTGGAACTGCACAAGGTTTTGACCTACTGTTGCACTTGTGTATACGGTTGAGTGACAATAAATGTGATTTGATTTGTTATTTCAGATTTGTCCTGACAAATAAGATTTGAAGTTTGTAGTCACAAATTGTAGCCCTCTTATGAGCTTGTATTGGTTTCAGTTTCTCTAAATAAGCTCAAAATATTAATGCTTTTTCACACACACCTACAGTAGTTTCACTTCAGAAGACATTTATTAACCCACTGGAGTCATTTGGAATTATACTTATTGGATATATGTGCTTTTATAGACATAAAGTGACACATTTAAAAATCTCTTGGAGTTCAGCTGAAGAAAGGAAGTCAGATGCATCTGGGATTGCATGGAGTTGAGAATATTTATATTTGTATGAACCCTTTAAAGACAACTCACCAAGTTCTTCCAAATCTATATAAATGTCTTCGTTCTGATGAACACAGAGAAAGACATTTGGGAGAATGCTTGTAAGCAAACAGTTCTTGGACCCCATTGACAAAATTACTTTATAATTGAAGAATGTAGGAAAGCAAAAAGGTCTAGAGCACTTGGGGTCGGTTTGGTATTCAAGAATTCGTCCAATTATCTTTCTCTGTGTTCAACCAAACAAAGAAATGTATACAGGTTTGGAACAACTAGAGAGTGAGGAATTCATGATATAATTTTAATGTTTGCGTGAACTTGACATGATTAAAGAGATAGTCCAGCCAATGGTCCTGCAAAAACCCAATCAAAGAAGTTTTCAGACCGTATCCAAGCTCGGTTCTGGTCCCTAGCTGTGGTCAACACTCACTTGTAGGTGGTCGTGGCTCGATTCTGCTTGAAGTCCTCCCACGAAGCATACTCGTAAAGCATGTCTGTTCGGTACGGAGTCCAGGGCATGACGTAAAGGCGGTCACCAGACTGCAGGGGATCCTTACACCATGCCCCCGACTGATGCTCCGCCTCCTGCAGCAAACTAGCTGCCTGCACTCTTAACAGAGTCCCAGGACACACAAAGACTGGAGATGGAGAAGACGGAGGGATACAGCAAAGAGAAAGAGAGAGAGACACAAAGAGAAGGAGAGATGAAATAACAAGGAGGGGACGGCAAGAATGCACAGAACGATGGCGTGAGAGGATTAAAGGGAGGAGAGATTTGATGGGAAGACAAACGGAGAGATGACGAATAAAGAAAGATAGTGAAGTGGTGGGAGGACATGAGGGATGTGAATGTGAAAGAGAATGAGGCAGCCAGAAAGAGAAAGAGAGGGAGGGAGAGAGAAATGGGAGAGAGGACATGAGATAAATGAGCATTCTTCTAATGAAAGAGTGTTAATGTTCATTAGTCAAGTATCTGCACACTGGACTACAGGCTGGTGAGGGGAGATGACAGAATCCTGGCTGCTGGTGCTCATACATTGCCGGGAATCGCTTTTTAACGCTGCCCTCCTTCAGCGTCCCTGCTGGAAAAACAGAAGGGAGACCAGCTTCTCATGTTAGCCGACTTTCACATTGTTTCCAGCTGGACCAGACATGTCACTTATGGTTCTAAACAGGTCCAAACTGGTCTAGATGGTCTCTGTCAGCTTGACGACTGGCCAGAGTTTCTAACATCGTAGACCATCTTGATCAAGCAGGTCAGAAAAGTCGGACCACCTTGGACCAGCAACAAACCTACCATGCACCACAAACCAGTTTCTTATGCTGTAGGGTCAGCTGTGGCCTAATGGTTAGAGCGTTGGGCTTGTGATCAGAAGGTCATGACTGAAGGGCCCTTGAGCAAGGCACCTTACCCCTGATTGCTCTGCAGTAATGTGCCACTGTATAAAAAAACTACTTGTAATAGCTACTTGGATAAAAGCGTCTGCCAAATGAATTAATGTAAATGTAATGCTAGCTCAGCTAACATCATTTCTAGCTGGACATGGCTTATCATTCATGCCATAAGAGGGTTCAAGTTGATCTAGATGGTTTATCTACCAGCCGGTAGACTTGTTTTTTAGAGCATCGTGACCAAACAGGCTCCAGACCAGTTAAGATGATAAACTAGTCATGTATTGTCATCAGCTGGTCCAAGTGGATGGATTTGTTTTCAACCTTATAAGACCATCTTGGTCAATCTGGAGATCTGACCACCGTGGATAAACCCCTTTAACACCTTAAACTGGTATGAGCTGTTTTTCCAGCAGGGTTTTCTTTAGTTTCCGTCTGAAGCTGTGGCATTTCCTCAGCGTAAAACATCGCTGTAATGCCAAAATGGGTTTTCATGTTTTTTATATTGGATAAGGAGAAATGTTTAAATGCCGCTCGTGTACCAAAACACCTGAAGTGCTCATCTTTCATCTCATACTAGTGCTTGAGCATGACACACACACATAAACTTCTATAGCTGTTCTCCAAAGGAGGTCGTTCACCTGGGACTGGTGTGAATTAGTCGGCTGACGCACTTTCTCACTTCCAGACTGAGAGGGCACGAGAGAACCAATCGACGGCTGAGGGTGGAAAGTGTCTTTGGAGAAAGCAGAAATCATCTGCACTGGGGAGCGCGGAGGGTGAGGACACCTCAGGGGGAAACGCTATTGGGGCTTTCCTGCTATCGGCTATGTGCTTCCCAGACAGGCGATACTTACTGCTGTTACTTACACACACATATGTGCTAAAAGCCGAGACGGTGAATGCAGAAAGCGTTTTTTAATTAGTGAATGGCACAAACACATACTGCTAAACATGCCCATGCACGCAATTTTACAGATAAAGGCCATCATTTTGGTTGTAGAGTCTGGTCGGACCAAAAGGCCATCACATGGGATCGTAAGTGGCCGAGCTATCACCCATCTGGACTGACCAGGGCACATTCCGACACTCTCCCCGAGCTTAAAAAGGCATTCTTGGGGGGGTCTCTAGTGTGTCATAAGGTGACAAAAGCCATGTGGTACCAGGACCATAGAGAGATTCAAATTCTACCAAAGAATGTCTCTTTCTCCCCTCTTGCCACCTTAGAAAGGCTTAAAGTGTAAATAATTGTATCTCTACCGTTATGTTTGTTCCCATGGTATGCAAGCCTAACCATAATATCAAAGGCATAGGTGTAACACCGTAACTAGGCTCATAATTGTGTCCTACATCATGTACAAATGATGGGTCAATGTTCTAATAACCCTATCATTCATAAATGTACATAAATGTCACATACATAAATGTTCTCCTTTTCCTTCTTTTAATGACTGTGTATAGCACAGTAAGGTATTTTATACCATACTCATTTTATTTTCATCTAAGTATATTACAGCGCCAAAACTTCCAGGTGACCATAAATGCAAATGAGCTATTGTGCCGGACAAAGGAACATTTCCCGCTCAAAAAACTTAGCTCACTACATTGGATGGCCCACTCTGGAGGGGCGTGACGCCCTCAGGGTTAAAACATCTATGCACGGAAGAAAATGTGCTCGTTGCTGTTCCTTCAATATCTCGAGACCTGTCTCCTCCCTGGAGACAGCCTTCTTTCCGGCAGTTTGCTTCGGCTAAGTTCGCTCTTCCTTCGTCAGCCAATCCGGTTCTCAGGGAGAATCCAGCGGACTCACCGCTCGCTTTAAACGCATCAGGACTTCCATCAGCGCAGACCAGAACATGTCCCAGCACATCTCAAAGCCAATGCAAGTATCTGATCTATTTATGAATAGTTGCGCGTAAGCTTTACCCCTTTCAATAAGGAGATTGTCCTTGATGGTTTATGCAGATGTGAATTGCTGATGTAATACTGCCACTTTTACTTTGTCTATTACTTTCATTCTTTACTGCTTTTACGTTTCATGTGTGTTTGTCTAAGTGTTCATTATTGTTTAGTAAGTTGGTTTATTTCCTCTGTTTCGTAGTCAATAAACCCCAATTTGTATGCCACGCTAGAATTGTTTCTGTGTTTATTGATCACATCGTAATCGTCACTTGAAACTGCTTGATTTCGTTATAAGACTGAAGTGGTACTGTATTACAGTAAGAGTTGTTTTCCCAGGCCAGGAGGTGATATTCCTTAGAGTTAATATACGATCTGCTGATCACCCGCTGGACGAGTGTATTTAGTTGTCGCTATCATTGATTCGGCCGCATCAGATAAAGTGTAGAAGATAGGTATGGTTAATCACCGTTAATTATACATATCTTACTGTGGTTAACTTCATAATTTCCCGAGATGCACTACATGGTTGATATCAACAAGAAGCTTCAACGGAACGATAAACAAAGTTTTGTTCAGTTATACTTATTCACAGGCTAGACTAGCAACAGATCAGCAAAGACAAGAAGAAACCTGTTGTTGTGGCTTTAGTTTACTTAAACTATTAAAACTTAAATCAAATCAAATATTTGCTTAAAAACTATTTAAAAACTTAAACTAAACAAAAATGACAAATGTTGCTTAAGCAATAAATGGAAAAAGTCTAATTTAAGGGCAATGCTTTTAATTTTAACTTAATATTTGTAAATATAAATATATATAAATTATTGCATTGTAATATTTTTAATTATTAATGATATAAATGAAAATTACATTTAAACATACAGAAAAATACTAATATAAAAATATTTTCTTTGCTGTGAAATAGTTGGTGAATGAATATCTAAAGGCTGAGGATACAGAGTTCTTATAGATTTGTTTTCAGTTGTATTGTACATTTATAAATATTTAGGTTTTTTTTGATAGGTTTTCTTTCTTATGTGATTTTGTCATTTTCATATTAGATTGTTATATTTCTCTACATCAAAATAAAATAAAAAAATGACAAAAACTTGAAAAAGACATATATACAAACACATTTAAAATGTTTACAAAACTACATTGAAATTAAAAACAAATGTACAATGACTCTGAATCCCCCCCTTTACATTTTTATTCAGCTAAACATGTTGATCTATGAAAGAGAAACAAACACACCTCCCTTACTGCAAAGAAGAGCACAATCTCAGATCAATAGACCCATATGAGAACAGAGAAGAGGTACTGTCCTGAGAGAAATGGCAACACACTGTATTGACCCGTTCTATGTGGGTGACCCATAAAAGAAAGACTGAGCACCCTGAGTTTAAAAGGAAATTGGGACAAATGCAACACACCACCGCATACACACATACTCGCACATCTTTCCCCAATAACTCACTCGTACATTCTTCAAACCCACTGGAACGAGTCAATCCTTCAGGCCGCGAGTCAGCCGGGACCGCGCGGTTTGTGACATTTAATGCCGTAAACATTACCGTAGATAGTTTTGAATAATAGCGGTCTGGCTGTGAGGAAGTGATGTGTGAGACTCACGTGTCGGCTCGTGAACTTCATACTGTGTCACGAGGTTAAAGCTTTCTTCATGCAGCATTAATACCAGGAGCTGTAATGTAGGTTACACTGAGGAAAGCTCCCGGCAGGCTGTCCAAGGCCCTGCTCGACACACACACACACACACCGGCTGCTGCCTTGTCATCGCTCAAGCGACTGCTGTCCACAAGCAGCTCAGTGTGCTCTAATTTAAGATAAAGACTGTGTCCTTCTCTCTCTCACTTTCAATGCCCAGAGTTTCTCACTTTCCTGATGCTATTAAGGAAGAGACGAAAGGCCTATTATGGTGAATATTATAATTACAGAGGCTCTAAATAGGGATGGGAATGTACTGTATGTGTGCTGTGAAAAGGATTATAGAGCAAGATCTCTGGGTACCACAGGCATTTAGCTGAGAGACTTCATTGATGCATTACATTGAAAATGTTCATTTATGTAACTTCTACTTTTCTTCAACTTTGGCCACTTTTATGTCCTGAGGTGAAACATTATTTGAAACGTGAAGGATTGCATGCTTAAAACGATAATCGTCTCAACTTAAAATAAAACCTATTTCACTTGTGTATATGATATAGCATTAGATTTATGATATAGCACTTTGGGTAACACTTTACAGCGAGGTTCAATTTGTTTTTATTAATTATTGCATTTGCTACCAATATTTCTAAAGCATTCATTAATGTTGGATCAAGTTCATTTCAGCATTTACAAATACATTATATGTTGTATCTGTTAACATTAGTTAAAGCAACATGAACAATTGCATTGAATTTACTAACATTACCAAAGATGAATAAATGCTGTGAAACGATATTGTTCATTATTATTTAATGTTAGCGAATGCATTTAATAAAGTTACCAAATACAACCTTATTGTAAAGGGTTTTCAACCACAAGTTAGTGTTGTTAGTGAGAGAAAATGTTTAATATTGTGACCTTTTTGTAGCATCATTACTGCTGTTGTCTTTTTAGATTTATACAGGATTTAACAGTCACTAAAACAAAAAACAATTTCTTCAAACTTTTTAGCTCTTATTTTTTTTACTAGGAGGGACCCTTCGATGCGGTTGGTTCCTTCCAGAGGCATTGTGTGTGTGTCTGATAATTTCACAGAAACACACACTCCCACACACCCCCAGGGCCTCCACACACACAGTGACCTGGGAGGATTCATTAAAACTGACCTGTGCTCTCTGCCAGCTCAGATCCCTCATGTATATTGTGCTGTATCTCTTTCGCTCTTTCTAAAAGCAGGATTTTTATAACACAGGTCTACCAAAACTGAAAAACTGACACCCGCAAAGAAAGTGCAATTATCCTTGCCAATCTAAAACAGGATGAGGTCACTACACCCTCACCGCCTCCTTATTTTAAGGACGCAAAACAACATCCCGGTAAGCCGCACTTACCTGGGACTGAAACCAACACCCTGCTGCGTTCAAGCCCTGAGTAAGACCTGAATCAACACCTCCACCTCAATGAAACCACTGCTGAGTCTCCAAATGCTGGCGTTCAATGTGCTAATGAGCTTCTCTGCTCTACTGAGTTGTTCTTATACACCGTATCATCATTAAAATGATTCTTGTTTTCATTTCACCACAAGTAGGAAAGAAAATTCATGCATGAGATCACCACAGTAGCTGAACTGCCTCCCATAGACAGCAAGGAAATGAAGTGGAAGAGGGTTTTTACATTTCCTGCCCAACATACCCAAAGAAATCTCTCTATAAAGGGATAAATCGACAAAAAATTCCCTCATCATTTACTCATCCTCCTGTCATTTCAAACCTGGATGACTTTCTTTCTTCTGCGGAACACAAAAGAAGATATTTTCAAGAATGTTGGTAGCCGAACAACGGAGGTACCCATTCGCTTCTATTGTGTAGACACAAAACCAGTGCAAGCCAATGGGTGCCACCTTAAACGTTGAGAATGATAATATGAAATAAGAATACATTCATAATTTATTCATGAGGTTCAAAACGAAGAACACAAAAAAATATATTTTGAGAAACGTCCTCAGTGTATCCATACATTGAAAGGCTTCATAATATCTTTTACTGTGTTATGCACCGAAGAAAGTCAAACAGGTTTTAAATGACTTGATGGCGAATAAATGATGGCAGAACTTTCATTTTAGTGTGAACTATCCCTTTAAAGTCCCTGTGAACTGGAAGTTTTTACTTGAAGGGGATGAGATAACGGATGGTTTAAGTCGAAAAGAAATTAAGGTTTTTGATGAAAACATTCCAGGATTTTTCTTTTTATAGTGGACTTCAATGGACTCCAAACGGTTGAAGGTCAAAATTACAGTTTCAGTGCAGCTTCAAAGGGCTTTAAACAATACAAGACGATGGATAAGGTTCTTATCTAGTGAAAAGATTGTTCATTTAAAAATCAAAAATGTATATGCTTTATGAACACAAATGCTGCACTGAAACTGTAATCTTGACCTTTAACCATTTGGAGTCAATTGAAGTCCACTATATGGAGAAAAATCCTGGAATGTTTCCATCAAAAACCTTCATTTATTTTCGACCAAAGAAAGAAAACATAAATATCTTGGATGACATGGGGGTGAGTAGATTATCATGAAAATGTATTTAGAAAGCGAACTACTTCTTTAAGATGAATAGTCCCTACAGGACGGAAGTGCATTTTCAGATTTTAACTAAATATTATCAGGGTACACGGATGTAAGAAATAGAATGACCCGCATTAAACCATTTACACTAAACGCTGCAATATTTCATGAAAAAATAGGCATTTTCATTTTTTAAGTCTCCTGAGCTATGTAAGACCACTCTGGAAGCAGTGTCACGTGAATTATGAAACTCAAATAATGGTTAACAATCATTGTGGACACTAAAATAAATGTGAGAACCAAAAGAAGCTGTGTTAAAGCAGAAAACTGAAGGAGAAATACGTTCTACATTGACTCTTACACGTGTGTGTGAGCTGGCTGTCTGTGTTCTGCAATGGCATGTGAGCATACTGTCAGGGCTCCTCCAGGCCTTCCCACTACACCGTCTAACTGTCTGGCTTGACTGCTGAGAACATACTGCTTTAATTGAATCCTACACCTGTTACTGGCAGGTACAAAGTGCTGCCAACAGGGGGCAGAGCTCCGTGTTGAACTCAGCATCCTAGAAAAACTGCTGTTTGTTTGAATGCATGTGTGTGGTGTGTGTGAGAGAGAGAGAGAGACAGAGATTGTAGGTGTTGCTGTGTTGTTAAAAGTGAAGAGAGAGGGTCGAAGAAGGCGAAGGGTCAAAGGTTATTCCTGTGAATGAGAATTAGGATTGGGTTAATCTGACTAGGAGTCTCCCAGATTGCGTCCTGAACAGGAAGGGGTTAGCGGTAAAACAGAAAACAGGTGCTATGTTTAGTCCAATTACAAACGCACACAGATACAAAGCAAACACACTCACCCTTGACAAAGGCACAAACACATCTACAGTACACCCATATATTATCACACACCCATATATGCACTCTCAATGTACGAATGCAGAATATTAGCCTTGCCGTGTGGTTGCTAAGATACTGTGAGTGCCTTTTAACACACGTCTAAATGATTGCTAGCGTGTTCTGTGCGGTTGCTAGGTAGTTCTGACCCAAGTAAAATGATAAAATCAGTGTTAGTTGATCTGCTGAGCCGCTATTTTTGACTAGGGTGGGTTCAGGACACTGTCTGGTGAACCTGATAGACCAGTATAATTCAGTTTAAATGGTTTACTACAAGTCTTAATCTTTACCTTTTACATTTTCTAACATTTCTTTTTTTATTCATGCGATTACTTTAATTCGTATCGTGTGATGCAAAAACATCCCATGACAGGGAGTGTCCTAACGTGTCAAACCAGACTTCTCGATTAGCTCGTCGTGCCAATTTCCCACTCGAGTTGAAATTTTCGACAGTCGGCGCGATGTGAGGCGAATATCGGGTGTTATTGGCGTCAGTTCGCAACGACCGGCGCAAATGCACATCAAGCCGTAGTACGTTATGTAATAATTCAATTCGCTCATGGTGTGAACACAGCATTACAGAAGGTGTGACAAATACAACTTGGAACTTTATTCTTGTAACGTTTTATTCCCAGATATGACTGAAGTTCATCCTTCTATGTACATTTATCATTTACAAAAGTTAAAGCCAGTGCTGGAAATAGGGTGGAGTAAATTATCTGGTAGTAAAAATATATTTACATAATAAAGTCTCAACATTTATAACCTGTTTGTAAGGGCTTTGTGTGAATTATGTGCACTCCCACATGACAAAATTGTAATATACTATAGTATTTACCAAATTAAATTTCTAGATACCACAGTGTTTTTGAATATTACTATAAGAAATAGTATACTAAGTATACTTGAATTGATCAATTTACTCTAGTTAATACTACAGAATACTATAGTGTACTACAGCAAATATACGATAGTAGATATTACAGTATAGTACGGTATGTTTAGGTGGGCTTCCACACAATTTCCTAACCATGTTCTGTATATGGAAAGATGATAATAAATATATTGTACTTGTATAACCTTGCATATTATTTACAAAAGACATCCAAATGTGCAACAGATGATACATAGTGAAGTAAAATTCATGACTACATTTTTAGAAGTGTTGATGGCTTCCATCTTTTATCCAAGTAATAGAATAGAACTTATAGAACTTGTCATATACAAATATAGTGAGATATTACGTATGTTTGGTTTAAAAACCTTAATGTCCCTAACAAGAGTCCTCAGCCATCTCCGCCACTTTTATAACACATAATGATGTCATTTGTAAATGTTGAAGAAAGATAAATGCAACAAAGTTTGATATAAGATTTTATGGCGTGTTCAAATCTCAACATACAAGCAACAATAACAGTGATGCTTGCCTTGGCAAACAGCACTAATAAAAACAGGCAGCCACCAAGGCCATACATAAATTTGACGGTATGTACGTGTGTTTAAAAGTTTCATCTTCGCCGGCTTTGACTTGTATTACGACTCACTACGCTCGGTTAGCGTGGCTGTCATAGTGACTTTGCACCCGAGGGATGTGTGCTCGCTCTGAACGGCGCCATACAACTCCATTTCTCTCTCCTGATCAAGTCGCCCGCCCGGGCCGGTTCTCCCGGCAGCGCTGCCTGTCCAGAGCGACCTATCTGTATTCGAGTCCTCTTGAAATTCGTGACCACCTGCGTATGCTTCGGCTCTTTAACTTTAACATTACACACACACATGTACTGTATACACATACACACACGCAGTCTCCTATCTCCCATCTATCTATACCGCCCAGCCGAGCCACGTGTGAATTATGCTTAACGTGTTTATCTGCTTCAAGCCAGGCCCAGATGAGAATAAAAGAAAGATTGTGAATGTGTGTTGTGTGTCCTGAGCACAACAGCACGGAGGCACTTCCCAAGATTCCACAATCTGACAGTGAATCGATCCTTAAACCATTCAGTGTTAATAAACAAAGACCCGGCGGGTGGGCGGTCGCCACAAAGTTGTTAATGAAAATAATTGTTAACGGTTAATGAAATAGATTGAGGACAGAAGAAATAATTAGCAGCGGGGCAAGAGAGAAGAGATAAAGCAGCGGGGTGGGATGGAGGGGGCCGGCTGTCCGCTGCGGTAAGATTGCAGGTAAGAACAGCCTGAAATGTAGGTCGGAACTCAACACAACACTCGCCAATGGCACCATGGGGAGGGAACAAAATGGAGGTCTGACATCGTGGATGTGTAAAGCGATGTCGGCATCAGCGGAGTGGAAGAGGTGCAGGGCGAAGAACAGGTTTAGTGTTCATTCCCACAAGACATTCCAACAACAACAGAGACAGAACAGGGTGCACAAACAGTCACACACACGCTTGTAAATAGTTCATTCAGGAATACACATGTACAGGGAAAGAGAAGAGGATGGGCACGACTGTTCTGTCCCAAACCCTTACTGGGCATTTTTAGACATCGCGGGCACGCGTCCAATGCACAGGCTGCCTCAAACAGCAGGACATCTCGTTTTGGCCAAATTACAAGGGAACTATACAAGGCAATCCCAGAATCCTTTGCAACAATTTCCACGATCCCTATGGACGCTACATGCGCTGGATGTAAAAGAGCTGGCTGAGATTTTTGCATGTGCAAATTACACTCTAAAAAAAGGTGATTCAAAAGTCTCTTAGGTGCAATGAAGGACTGTTTGGTTCCATGAAGAACCTTTAACATCTGAAGAACCTTTCTGTTTCACAAAGGTGTATGCATTACAAGCATATACGCCTTGATTTCAGAGAGATCCTACACATTTTTGTGACAATTTTGGTAAAACAATTCTTGTTTATCCTTTTTCATACAAACAGCGCACATTTATTTATTTATTTATCTGAAAGAAAGAAATCTTTTTGTGTGTAGTTTAGCCAAAAATGAGCTAAACTGTTATCATTTATTTATTCCCATACCCGAATGTGACTCTTTCTTCAGTGGAACACAACAGAAGATGGTGGTTTTGTGTCCATACAGTATAATGTATAAAGTCAATAGGGGTCAGTGTTGTTTGGTTACCAACACTGTTCAGAATATCTTCTTTTGCGTTCTGCAGAAGAAATAAATTCATGGAGAGTTGAAATGACATGAGGATGAATACTGATGAATAACAATTCCTTTTAAGAAAACATGTCTTCTTTTAAGGATGTTTACAAAATAGAATTGGTCAACTATGAACAGAGACTGTTTGTCTGAACCCTTAGCAAAATGTCCATTTCAAACTCCACGGTAAAAAGTTGTGAGCATTCTACAGATTTCTTGTGAGGAGGGCACGTTTGTATGAAATGAATAAAACTGGCTGAGTTGCTGATTCGGATCAGTTTCCATTTCTGTTCTAAAGCCTAGTGAGCTGCAGTAGTTGCCAAAAGTGATGGAGTGACATCTTTGATTTTATATTACTACAAATATATTAAAGCCAAATTAGACTCGATTAACTCTAATCATAAAATTTACATTTTAGATTTAGTAGATATTAGATTCATAAACACTGCGATGCTTTGGCATCGTCACATGCAATGCTGCCCTTCAAATTGGCCTTCACGTCAGATGCGCATATGATGCCTTAAAGCGGCTTTGGAAGAAACCCTACGGAGGCTGCTTAAATAGGAAGCCGCTAATGTAGACAGCAGACCGCGTGGCAGCTCGCAAGGGTTTGGAACAGAGCCTTTACAACATACCCAGCAGTACATGACAGGAGGCTATATTACGCCCGGTTCCAGCATCGTTCAAGTCTCGTAAAAGTTTGAAGCCGAATACTCCGAGACTGGCACAAGGATCAAGTACGGCATCCCCGTGATTGGCTGGCTCAAGTGAATCAGGCTGCGAGCTGATTGGCACCACAGAGAGAGGCCACGCGAGTGGACCTGGCTCTGCCTCACAAAGCAGCCATCTCACAGAGATGCCAACTGCCGCCGTCCCCTCCCCACCGGACATGCACGGAGGGAGCGCCTGCCACAGACGCCACTGAGCGGTGTCCAAAACCAGACAACAAAAAAGAGAATTAAAATACAGAATGATGCCACTGGCACATGACAACTTGGAGAGGAGGCACCCGAGGAAGGACGACTGAAATAAGGCGATCTGAGGCTCAGAAAACCTGCGGCTGTTTCTGATGAGCACATGAGAATTTGGAAGCACGTCAGCCAAGAGAAGAACAGAGATGAAAAAGAATGAGTCATGGCTAGGGATGGGAATTAAACCCAAGTCCAAGTTTAACAAACGTTCCTGTTTTGGTCAGTTCAATATAAAAACAAATGTTTTAAAGTTTATTATGTTTAGATATATTCATGTAATATAATTTTAACATAAATAAACATAATTATATAGTAGCTACCCATCTAAAGTTTGGAAACGCTTGACTAAAATGTTTCTAATGATCTGACGAATATTTGAATCCCAAGGTGTATGCTTAAATGTCTGAAATAACTTGGTAGACAAAAATATGGACGGTCTGGGAACTCCATTTCTGTGGCCAAGGCCCGCCCAAGAGGCCTTATGTCTGAAAGCTAAAGCAACCAATCACGTTTGGTTTTGTTCGGCGTCATGATCAGAGGTGTGGAAATGTCCCGGCAGTAACAGTTCGGTGTACATTCACGAATGTGTCAAAAGTTAACAGCAACAACGATCTTTTCAAATGATCCTTTGGTATAGAGCGATGTATGGCTTAATGTACGAACAATGGCATTGACTTTATAATTGTGAAATTAAAAACTGTGTAACTGTCACGGTATTCATAAACTTTGAAAAAATATATTTACTTGGAGGCCGCCATTTTTTTGCATCAAAATCTGTGATGTCAAATGGTCGCAACCTAAACCTGTTCTCTTTCACAACAGCAAAGCACACACGTTTTCCATATATAACAGTAAAATATGACACGTAAAACATAAGATCAGATATATAAACACAGAGGGGTGGTAGGGGGCGGTATGTCCTCTTGACACAAGCCAATAAATAAACATGAAAAGGTCAAAATCTGGATCAAATGTATTGTATAATGGCTAAAACATCGAGTACATAAAACATGCGAAATGATTTTGGTTATTAATATGCATGTTTGTATTGTATCTGACAAACAATATTGAAATGTATGAAAATACACCAAATAGCGTCTTTATTTTCGTTCTTTTTTATTGAGCATTATATATATATTATATCTAGAACATTATATTTACTGAAGAACTGGTTAGTGTGTCTGTGTTTAGTTTGGCTGCCTAGCGGCGCGTGCAACCAGTTTACGTCATCGAAAAAGAAAATGGCGGCCTCCTCAGGTTAAAATGAGAATTACATTTAGTAATTTACTTAAACACGAACAATTTCATTAGAATAATATGAGTCGGACTACATTGGTCACACTGTAAGAAACCATTGAAGACGTGTTGCCTATTTATTGTTTTTGTATAGTTTTGTTGTTCTCTCATCACATTTAATTCACACTGCAAAATAAAAACTCAGAGAAATACATTTTTTTACTGTGTACGGCATGCTTTATCACATCGCCAAATAAATCCTGACAGAGCCAAACATCAATAAAACAATTTGTTTCCATCATTTTTTGCTAATGTCTGAACCAAACCAGTTCACAGTTCCCAGCCCTAGACATGGCCGCAGAGAGAAAGCTCATAAAAGAGAAATCTTGTAAAGGGAGATACTGAAGCACCTGGAAATGGGAAAGAGAATTTGGCAGGGGGTTGGCCAGTAACCAGCTCTACAAATCGTTACTCTATCCAAAATAACACACAGAGAAATCAAAGGGGATCTCCTGAAGGAAGGAAGACAAAATAAGAGGGATTGAGAGAAAATGAAAGGAGATAAAGTGAGAGAGAGGGGTTTTAACAGTATGGAGGAGTCGCATTGGATCTGGAAGGACGGATACAAAATTAATCGCAAACAATAGAAGGATGAATAAGTGATGTCGCACGGGAAAGGGTGGAATTGCACAGATGGAAGATATGGGTTATGATTCAACACTGTACCGATACAAGGAGAAATGACCTCCTGTCCAACAGAAAAGTGGAGCGGGGAAGCGCTCGACGTAAAGTGGCTCGTGCGAGTGTGTGTTTGAGAGAAACAGAAAGAGAGAGAGAGAAAGAGAGAGAGAGCGTGCATGTGCCGCATTTAGTTGGAGAGATTGTTTCCCTTGGGGTAGAAGTGATCAGATTAAAGGATGGTTATTAATTTCTCAAATAGACTTAATTGGAACTTTTAGCAGGACAGCTGGTGGAGGTTCTGGTGCCGTTTTCCAGAAGTGAGCGTTGAGTGCATGAGTGCGCGCAAGCGTGTTTGAGGCGCATGCATGATGTCCTTCTGAGCGCGGGGATTAGTGCATGTATGCAGGAGACTGTGCGCATGATGGCGTGTGTTGGTGTTATCTGAAACAAGAACGAAATCTGGAAGGAGTATCGGTTATAAGCCAGAGAGAGAGAGATAGAGAAATAGAACGAGAGAGAGGGAGGGAGGGATAAAAACATCAAACATGAGCACTACACAGGGTGCTGGGTTAGGAGAGGGGGATGAGGGGAGGAGAGGAAACGGAAGAGGAAGGGGAAGAGGGCGGGCTGTGGTTTTCATGTTCATTGTGGTCTTTACCTTTTTGGTCCACTTCTATTCAAGCATCGGAAAAAAGAGACAGACAGAAAGAGAGAGAGAGAGAGAGAGAGAGAGAGAGAGAGCAAAAGGAAGAGCGAAAGAGAGAGAAAGAGAGAGAGTAAGGAGAATGAAAGAAAAACAAGTGCAGGAAAAAAGAGAAAATTGAGATTAAATAAAAGGCTAGCCTTTCTCAAATCAAGTTATTCTGTCAGTGTGATGTTGACGCTTTACAGAGAGGATGACTCGTGTGAGTAATGAGGGGGAGAATGGCCTCAAACGCTTTCACAAAGTTTTGCAAAACCCGTTTACGCTCTTCCTGTTTCATCGTCATATGACACAGTCACGCTTCCCCCAGTCACACGCACTCCGCCCCCTCCGCTCCCCTTCATCCTCTCGGCATCCCACTCTCCAAACTTCTGCATCGCTGGATGGCTGCGAGAGAGACGGTATGTTCGGAATGGCGTACTACCATACAGCGTCTACTTTTTTGTGCCATATGCTATATGTATACTGTTCACAGCATGCCTACATTTTTACATGAAAATGTAGCAGTACATGATTGGAGCACACTGCGTGGAATACTATATCCCATAATGCAATGTGCCTGATCTTGAATGTGATGAATGAACCGGAAGGGGTGCAAACGCAGGTTTTGAATGGTGCTGTAAGTCTGCTTGGACCATGCAAACCAGCCAAACCTTGGCCTACCTGAACATGCTCACAGTATAAAAACGGTAATTTTACTGTTTTATTTCACATCTTTTTTAAATGCGGTAAAAAATGTCTAATTACAGAAAGCAAATTTACAAGTGGAGTGAAAAACACTCACTTTATTTACATAACCGTTTTACCTGTGCTATTACAGTAATCTAAAACCTGCGCTCCAAAGCCATATCATCAAACCTAAACGGAGTAAAAAAGCTTGTCTGATTGACTCATGGCTAAGCATAAGCCATCCCCTGACACTATTAACATGTTTATAGAGCCGAGGTGTGCCACTGGTGTGATTTCTCAAGATACCCACTTCAATAATATCTGTCAGGAACATTTTGTATGTGGCACACCAAAATTAATCCTTACAGCACCTTTTGTCAGTCAGATTGAAAATGACGATGTTTGACCACAAAACCAAATGAATGAAAGTCAAATAATATGATTTGATGATAAACGGTCGGCACAATGCAAGCCATGTGGCAATGATGTCACACGCTATTGATTGAATTGTTCATCATTGCATACTGCACACTATTTCACATGCTATCTTTGAAAATAGTAGGTCCAGTACACTAGTATTCCATTCCGAACATATTTTAAAAAGTGCAGCAGTCTTCCGGAGCTGTGGGGATGAAAGAGTTCAAAAAAGAAAAAGATTGATGGGGTAATGACAGAGAGAGAGAGAAAGACAGGGAATAAGAGAGAGAGAGAGATAGAGAGAGAGATTGATTTCTGAAACCGAAGGGGCTGGTTCTGGCTTGGCTGGGACCGGGCGAGCGAGCTGTTCTCTCTCTTTCTCAAGTGTGGAGCTTGACCACTTATCGCTTCTACTTGCTGAATCCATAAAGATCCAGCTGCCAATCACTGATTTCAGTCCGCAGGACCATGCAGCTCGGCTGCAGGAACACTTCTGTGAAGCAGAGCCGGGGAGAGAGGCCATTATAACGAGGGGAGAAGTTCGAAAGAACAAAAGACTGAGAAAAAGAGAGGAACATTTATTTTGGCCATCCTGCTGGAAAACCAGGTCAGGTTTTGGGAACATGGTGGCTGGCTTGTTGCTTGTCATTTGTTAGGCCCAGAATAGAGTTTGGGGTAGACTTCCCACCGGTTTAGTCAAGGTGGTCCAGGTGGTTCCTGCTCTAACCAGGATAGTGCTGTTTATAAGATATTTCAGATACTTCATGATTTTGTTTGGCCAGGAACCACCTAATTATACACCACATGCTATGTGATGGCTGACTAATCTAAAACACTGTAATCCCTCATCATTTATTGGTATCGAAAAAAGAAAGTAAGGTCTGGTCCAGTTTACAACTGATTCTGGCCAGTAAAAACCCATTCAGATGCGAAAGGTCTGATTGGTCAACATCAAACGATGAGCAAATTAAATAGTTAGTCAACAGTTGGTCAAACAGTAAAGTAAGTTTGGTTTTACATGCAATTCAGGGCAATCTCGAAAGGGTGGACGTGTCAGTAACCGCACACCTTCAAATACACTTCCACTATTTGTTTATTAAAGAGAATAAAATGATATTACATAACAACTTAAACATTTCCGTTAAAATCAAATACAGTAGTTGACAAGCTCACTGAAAATTGTCTTAGCAACAAATATGTTTTACTTTATTGTCACGGAACTAAAACGGAAAAAAATAAACCTACTGTAGCAACAACGAATTAATAAAATAGACAAATAAATCCAAATTCTAAATGCATTTCTTTTTTTTAACTCCTGTAAATCTCAGGTCATGCATAACATAAAATATCCGATTAACATCCCAGTATCCTGAGCCTGACCACTATGTTTTCCAGCAAAACATTTACTGTATTGACCAACATGGATGACTAAAAAAACAGCTTCATCAAGCCATCGGCAAGTGAGACAAGCATCATCTGATGCTGGTTTGAGCTGGATTCTCCAGCAGCACTTTCCGTTCTTTTCACTCATGTTCGCACTCAAAACAGAAATCCTACGTGTTTGCCCATTCTACGGCTACTCTGTCATTCTGGGCTTCGGTTATGGTGTGTGTTTGTATGTGTGAAGAGCCTCAGTGTGTACGACAGACAGACAGCCAGTGTGTCAGTGTGAATGACAGCTTGTCTGTCCCGCCGATCTGGATGTGCTAGCAGTGTTAGCCTGTACCCGCAGCTGACACGCACAAGCGCTCGGGGAACTGCTAACGTGGTAGCGACATGTGTCTGCCTGTAGCAGGCGACGCGCAAGTGGCGCTCGAAGCTGAGCGTTTCCCCCCCGGGACCCATTGTGTGTCTTGAAAGACACGCTGGGGTTTTTGAAGAGAAGAATCTCGGGGGAGAGATGGATGGAGGCATTGATGGGGAAAAAAGCCACAGAGACACTTGTTTGGTTTTTGAAGGCATCTTAGACATTCAGACACGCATACGCTGTTAGTGTTATGGCCCTGGGCGGTCGCCAAAGGCCAGCTGAAAAGGGTGCTGGGTGAGAATCTTTTAAGGTGGTGACGTAGATTTGCAGTGGGTGGAATGGCACTGCAGCAAACGGCGTGTGAATGTTTTGTTATTAAATTACATCCACTTCAACAACCGCTCATTAAAATAAAACATTCAGTTGCAAATGGACTTATAAATAAAAATCTGTTCTCGATTTCCAATCCTAAGGGTGACATAGCAGCACAAACTTCACTTTACACAAAAATGACCTGATGCCGGCATCCGCCTTCGTGCGATTTTAACTCCAGAGTAAAAGGGCGATGAAATCCCACGAGGGGATAATCCACCGGCCTTTGCATAGGGGACATGTGCTCTCTCCGTATCTCTACAGATGACACAACAATGGTCATCCATGAGACTTTAAAGCGAGGAGCTGTGGCATATGTGCCGCCTCTCTTCCTGACCTGGATCTGAATCACACAGTAAGTGTTTTTCCCCTCGAGGCACAGAGAGAGAGAGAGAGAGAGAGAGAGAGAGAGAACAAAAGTAGAATAAAGATAGAATGCAGATGACAAGCATATGTGACTAATAACGCAGGAACTCTTCCTCGAAAAAAGCTGCGATGATGAGGGAGGCAAGAGGAAAAGAGACCGTTATTTGATTTATTGATGTTTCGTCTTCCACCTGTGGAGAAAACAACACGTGCGCACCCACAGTCGAATTAAAATAACCGCTCGCGCATTAAAAACACGCCAGCTGCTCGTGCATGCGGCATAATTGTGATTGTTTTAATGGCTTCCTGGTTTATTTTCCTGCGCTTGGTGAACGAGTACGGTGGCCCTCGAGCCCCCTCAGCCCAGCGGTCTCCACAATCCTTTCAATTACTCATGTGATAACAAGAGGTGCTAATGAACACACCTGAGGAGCGCATGCGTTCCGCTGCCTTCTTCTGCTTCTCGCATTAAGAGGTGAAGATGAATCCAGCGCCAAACCCTTGGTGCTTGTCACTCCGCACTCATGGCAAATAATGTGGGCCTCATAAATATTAATGACTGCGGCGGTTTCAAAACTCTCCGTCTCCTTCAAAAATACCAAATTAAAGCGAAACACCTGGTGCTTATATATTGACTCCCACTGTTTTAACACCTCCTGAAGAGTTTAGGCTGGAATGCGACTGAAATGTTCTCTCACGCTTGCATTCTTAAAAAAGGCCAAAGTAAAACAAGCAAATGCAGTCAGGATGTGGGATGCATTCAAAGCGACTGCGTCTTTTGTTCGCTTCATTTACTCGGCACTGGGCTGAATTCAATCCTTTTGCGGCTCGGCAAGTTAAAGCAGAATGTGTAACATCTTTTAAACACTACAACAGTATTTGAACCATTTAGCTCGTATGTCTGAAGTGACAATCAACGATTTATGCACTTTATTATTATATATTTTTAAGCTTTTTCGGGGAACTTGTGTGAACTTGAAATATTCAAATGAAACTAGCCAATCTCAACTTTTAAACAAGCTTTAAATGTCCTCTATTGAAAATGTTTTGATCAAATCAAATAGACCCCAAACTGTAACCGTCATCTTATTGAAAAGTCTATATGTAAATGTATACATTATGCTTATTACATATTCATTCTTTTATACAAAACCCTATAACATAAAGCAGATTGTAAAGTGTATACTGTCTAGAGATGACGGCAGCTTTAATTCATCACATGATGAAGTGCACACTAACGCCCCGTTCAGACAGCCAGCGACAAAGTGAGACAATGTCATTCATTGTAAAGGAGTGTCGGTGACTTCCGTGCGACATGCGCGACAGTAAGTGGGCGTGTCTAGCGACAAAGTTGAGATTTGTTCAAGTTTATGCAAATGATGAGCGACTTTTGGGAGTGACTACCAATAGGAGTAAAACAGCAGAGCTCACATCATCCGTCTCTCTTACTGCAGGTTTTTTTTTATACATGTTACTTGAGCAAACAAACCTAGGAACGACCTCGTAGCGAGAGAGTAGCGACACAGTCGCTTGCAGTCTGAACGCACAGTAAAGGCCTCTATTGTATATCCAGATGTGCGGTGCAGTCAAACACACATTCATAATTTTATACAGCCAACTGAAATGCCTGGACTGCAGCGGTGGAGAGGTTTTACAGCCCCAGCGAAGCTTGCCAGATAGTGGTAGTCTACCCCGCAAGACAAATTACTCTGAGCAAATTGTATTAAGCACAGAATTTTAATTTCATCCGGCCTAATTCCTTTTTAAGATTCAGACACCATGAACAACGCAGACAAGCCATCGAAAAAAACAACGTTATCAGTATCATAAATCATTCTCTACATATTTCGACTTGATAAATATTGTAATTGTACCCCCAACCAAGTCTTAGTAACAATAAAGAATAGCTTCAACTTTAAATAAAAATAAAACAAAGGCATAATATGTAGATTACTTTTAAAGTGGCCATGAAATCAAAATGCAAAAAAGTTGGTCTTAAAGGAATAGTTCACTTAAAAATAAAACTGAATGTCACCATACATTCACTCTCTATCATTCAAAGCCTGTATGTGACTATTTCTTGAATTTTAGCTTTGTGGTTTTGCGGAGAAGATGATTTTGGGGTGAACTAGCCCTTTAAGAATATTTATAATCAAGTTTTAAATATCGGAAAATCTGTATTTAGAATTAACAATATACATCAACGCCTTCAGGGAGCTTCTCATCAGATTCCATCCTATGAAATGAACTAAACTCATTTTACGTCAACGCATCAAACAGTTGTGCATTTCAAGGCGTTTCAATGTGTCTTTAACAGTGAATCCTATTTAACATAAAAAGCTGGCTAGCTACCTATTGATAGAAAAAAGAGCAATGACATAGAATTCATTCTGAGTCTGCGCATGCGAACAGCTCAGAAACTCTGAGAATATTTCGCTTGACACACCGTACAGCTTGATTTGCATCAGCTCTCTTTGACGAGTGATACCCTGCCTTTAAATGCATCTAAATGCCTTTTCTTGACCCGAGCGAGGTTATCAGATAAGCTAGCACAAGTATCAAGTGCGTGAGACCTTGTTATATAATGCACACTGACAGAGGACACCAGGAAAGATGCCAACCGACTTGACTAAACAGATTTCTGCCACGAGAGCAAACGAGGACGCATTACGGCGATTGCCAATGCATTAATGTTGCTTGGCCAACACGGCCTCGGGCTGTACTGAGTTTGAGTAAGCCGTGGAAAGTCACTGCCGACTGAGGCGCGGCCTGCTGTTTGTCTTTATGGGGCACATTTCGGAGCAGAGCTGCCTGTTTGTCATTTCCTCTGAGACGTTGATCTCTGGATATGAGGGCCAGAAAGTTTGACTCCTGCAGACACTCAGCACACGAATTTGATGCGTTGGCTGCGCCTGCAGTTGCGTGCAAGCGGCTGTGTGTGTGAGGCTGTAAAACGGTTTGGCTGAATCTGTCTCCTCGCTGTCTCGAGCGGCTGTTATCATGGCGACGGTGGAGCTCAGACACAAACAGTCAGGAACAGCGCAAGCCAAGCTACGTCCTTAAATGCAACGTCTCTTATCCCTAATTCATTGCGCATTAAATAAACAAACAAACTGACATATGTTAACGGTAGACACGCCAATAACGCCATGGCTGGTGTTCTCGGCCGGCCGTGAAAGATGGGGCATTATCAGAGCAATTAGGCGCGGTAAATTCAATTAATCTCGACAAATCTCCACAGAGGCCCACGCGACGCCGCCATCCCCCGGTAATTAAAAATGGCCGAATTGCTTCGCCACTTGAGGGGCGTGAATGTCTGGATATAATTGAGGCCTGTTTCTATTTATTCCGCTACGCTAGCCAACAACATGTGGAGCCCGGAAAGGAGCGGAGGAAAGCGCATCCCTTCCTTGCCCGCGCGCGGTCCCTCGGGGGAGACGAGACTGACGGAGGATTCCGATAATTGGCTCTTTTTTGTCACTTCAGACAGCGAGAACTTTTCATCATGAAGGAATCAGGTCCCAATTTTCCTCACCTCTCTATTCTTCAAAGACCGTAAACAAAGTTTTTTAAAATAGGAGCTAAAATGCAAGTCAGCAGCTAGTTAATCATGCATCCGCTCACCTCAGCGTAGTGAGCTATTTCCAACCGCCGGCTTAGAGATAGCGACCGGAGAAAGAAAGCTTGTGACAGCTAAATGAAGAGACATGCTAGCGTTTCACCCCCCGACGCTCGCCAACATATGTCATGCTAACACACCTACTTAGCAGCCACACACTATCCTGCCTTTCTCACTTACACTGCTCCTTCCACAATAAGATACCTGCTGGAGAACATCTTATTTACTTTATATATATATACAGTATGTATATATATATATATATATATATAAAGGATTAGTTACGGAAAGAGAGAAGCAGCAAACGTGAGAGAACCAAAGTCACATCCAAGTTTGTTTACTGTCAAGAGAAAGTCATGAAAAAACTAAACATAGTAATAAGTCCTGACAAAATACCAAAGAAATGAAATAACCAAGATGAAAGCTGTCAAAATGATGAAGGAAAAAATAACAAAGATTAAATAAAACGCTGTCGGAATAACTCAGAAGTAAAGAATACAAGATATTGGGGAAGTAATAAAAACTAAAGAATGAAAATTTGTCAAAATGTCCGAGAAACAACATAATCAAATACTGTTGAAAAAGCCATAAAGTTAAATAACGCGAAAAATCTGTAAATACTCATGAGAAAGTATTCGGGAGAGAGGGTACTTCTGAGCAAAGCGAGGCAGAGTAATTCACCCTGTGTTTTGATGTGTTTGCGTAGAATTGGAATGAGGATTAAGGCCGCTGAGCAAAGGTGACCAAAGAGTGCCTTTCACTTCCGAGTGTGCATGCGTACGAATGTGTGTGTGTGTGTGTGTGCGAGAGAGAGTTGGAGAGCTTTAAAGATAAACGCTGAGCCCTTCCAGACACGTCCCAAAACCTGCAAAAGAAAGAGAAACAGCCAGACAGAAGAAAAGAGGAAAGTGATGCTGAGATGGAATTAAAGCACGTCAAAGAAAAGAACAGAGAGAAAGGCAAAAGAGAGCGCGCGCCACATCAGAAGAAGAAAAGAGATTGAAGGCGAGAGAATGCAGCAAGTAAACGAAAAGAGAAAGGAAATCAAAAACAAGGAAATACAGAAAGTGCGTGTGAAACAA
This sequence comes from Barbatula barbatula, assembly GCF_947034865.1. Taxonomy (NCBI): domain Eukaryota; kingdom Metazoa; phylum Chordata; class Actinopteri; order Cypriniformes; family Nemacheilidae; genus Barbatula; species Barbatula barbatula. Next base: position 20,563,436 of record NC_136769.1, on the reverse strand, counting down.
ATGAGCCGGATGTCGAAATGTCGGCGCGATTATGAATGAGAACGAAGCGGAACGAAACGCCAAGGCTAAAGGAGGAGAAAGGGAAGATTAGCGGGAGAGAGTGAACTGGCGGGCTTTAGTCCGTCCTCTTGATTTCCTGTGGGAAGAGCAGAGAAAGTGACCCCGGGATTATAGATTCGAGTTAATAACCCCTTCCTGCTCGCAGTAAAACCCATTAACTTCTCCTCAACACCCGAGTAAAGCCCCTGAGCCCACCCTCCGCTGAGTCACCGCCCCCATCTGGACCACCTGCACATGTAAAGTCATGAAGGGGAGGAGGAGGGGTGCCGTCTGACGGGAGATCTTCACATGAGCCGAGCTCTCGAACACGTACGCCAGAGCAAACTGCGTGCAAGAAAGTCACACCTGCCTCTGGTTTGCGTGCGGCGCGGCGGAAAGCCATGGGAACATTAGCATGTGCGCCACTTACGTGGCCTGAAATGTATTTGAGATTCGTGTTAACATTCCCAATGTGCGAGTCGGGTACGCGGAACGCCGCTTCTCTCCCGCAGCCTCGCCGCGGCCCAATTTTCATTTTGATTGTCTGTCGGAGGGGTGGTTAAGGTGTTTAATGCCAGATAAAGAACCCCGAGGGTCATTTTGCTACTTTGTGAGGCTGCGCGCGAGTGCGTTTGTGTGACTGTGATCGCCAATAAAGGCTGACTCTGCACAGCGCCGGGGATATTGAATGCTTATCTGCCTTGCGTTTCTGTGTGCGCGTCTCCGATGTGAAAATCTCCCAGAGCCTCTGGAACGTCGCACTGTCGATGGAAAAAAACGGTTTAGAGTGAGAGTGTGTGTGTTAGAGAGAAAGAGAGAGCGAGAGAATGTGAGCGTTTGAGTGTTTGTGAATGAAAGAGAGAATGCACTCATGAGCGTGAGTGTGTGTATGGCAGTTGCTGGTTGAGAGGAGCGGGGTTAGGTGGGGACGGGGGGCTGGTGAAGGGGGCGGGGTAGGGGAGGTGAGGGGTGGGGTTTGTTGGCGTGGAGTGTTTGTGTTATTACTCACTGTATGGCACACATTCATACTGGATCTCCAGGTACTTGTAGGTCCCTGGGCAGGGGTCCGGAAAGACATCAGACCCAGCCGTCACCACACATTGAGTCCGATTGTTACACCTGAGAGAACAAGAGAGAGAGAGAGGGTGATGTTACAAACACAGCAGAGCATATTAAGAAATCTGAGGAAAATGTGATCAGGTGCTTGGCTTACGTGTTGATTTTTTGGAATTGTGCTAAATGGTTGCTTGGACGTTGTTATAGGGTTGCTGGGGTGTTTTTTAACATTCTGTTGCTATATAAGGTTGCCTGGGCAAATTGCATGTAAATGGGAATGAAGAGGTTTCTAATGTGATGTAAACATCTTATTGCTGTTTATATTTTACTAAACCCGGAAACAAAGAAATGTATGGAATGAGCACGTTTTTGAGAGACCACATGCTTTCTGGATTTCTATGCAGTAAAAAAACAGAAGCAATAATACCAACCAAAAGGGCGAAGGAGTGGCTCTTCATAGACCACAAAGCAGTTATAATATAAAAATTTTCATGTGCATGTTTATGAGGAATATGGATGGTTGTGGATGTGACAATTCAGTGATCTGACTATGGAAAACTATGCTTTAAAAAACAAACTTAACAAAGACTTCACACGGATAATTAAACCGTCAAATAGACAAATCTTTGTATTGCTATATATCGTTCCTGGTGTGAACGGGCTTTCCGTCTGCAGAATTGTGTGGCTCATTTCACTCATAATGCTCAAACTGTTAGGAAAGCACACCTCTGCTTAAGAAGCATTGTTTGTTGAAATCTCTCACCTTAAATATGATCAACAGCAATAGTAATGCCTGCATTAGCAAGTAACACTTATATTTTCACACGAAGCGTGATCATTTGACAAACACTGAGCTTTCCTGTTAGAGCATGGCGCTAGCGACGCAAATGTCATGGGTTCGATCCCAAGGATGGCACATACTCAGAAACAAAATGTAGAGTACAATGCAATGTTAGTCGCTTTGGATATAAGCCTTATGCATGAATGTAAATGTAAACAGCATCTGTCAGAGAGGCGCAGAGTAATCGTCCCCTCTGTCTCACTTCCAGCTCAAACCGGTTAGAGCTATTGCCTCTGACTAAAGTAGATAAATGTACGTATATATGCATGACTATTAACGGTATGAAATGCACCCTCGGATCTAGAGCGGTAAAGATTTATTCCTCTTCAAACATATGCAGGAACGTTTCTCCGTTCGAATCTGTCTATCCTTTCATCATCTCTGAACTAGTACACCATCATTCGTGGCTTTATCCCTCTTTTATTCTACCCATCCCGCATCTCTCTCTCTCTCTGCGTTACAAGGCTGATGGATAGCCAGAAGAGGAAATCATTGATCTAGTCTCTGAAGAAGTAAATGCTTAGCACAGACAGGGACCGCCACTGCGGGAAGAGCACACACACAATAGTTACACTCTCACGATAAACACTCAACCGTATGAACACAGTCAGGAGTGTGAGCAGGTGTTTATAGCACACAAACTGCCCGCTATTTTCAACGTACCTCTGTGACATAATTTTAAAAGCGTCTGGCAGGTAGCACTGTACATTTTCCATCTGGAAGGGGTCGGCGTCACAGATCTTGTCATCGGTGCGGCCGTAGTTGGCTGTCTCGATCATGATGACATCACTGCCGGGGCAGCGGAGCTCGATGGGGTATCCCTCACATGCCAACTCCCTCCTCATCAGACCAAACGGCATTGCGGAGCGACTTAATGCTACATGGAAAGAGAAAAATAAGCATTCAGTGAAAATGTACTTTCAAATTCGTATGCTTCTTCAGCAGAAAATATAGCGCAGGGTTTGATTTTATACAAAAGGTATACTTGTAAGTAATAGTATCTTTGGTCAACAAAATGACATATTCATATTCTTTTTTGTTGTGATTTTATTTTTCTATTCTAAAATAGCTTGAATGATACTACACTCTTGCTTTATAGAGTGTACGCAAATTCATGAATATGTAAATGAGTCCCCGCCTCCACTAATTTACATTACTACCTGATCGACTGGGACAACTGTGTGAAAGGCAGTAACAGTTTTAAAAGTAGTACAATGAAGAAAGTACAGCAAGGGTTTTTGTAAAAGAGGAACAGGAGTCGTGAAAGAAACATAAGTCGAATTGTGTAATATGCCGTAATACGTATTATGTCAACACACAGGTATTTTCTGGGTTGGTTTTTAAGGGGAATTGCAAAAATGTACAAAACATGGTAAAATAGCGAGGCCAATATTGAGAAAACAAACATCAAAGGGTTGTACAAAACTTTGTGAATGACGGGCAGCGCAGTTATGCCGAAATGTGTGGAACTGCAGAGTTTTACACGCACAGATCCGTGAAAACAGCCTGACTGCTGGTGTTATTAACAGGTCATGAAGAAACCTGCTAATTGAGAAGAAATCTTCACTTGCGTTACAGCATAAAGAGTCATTTATAACAGAAAGCCTTTTATGACCCCCAAAAAGCTTTAAAACAGAAAGAGAGGAAGATTAAACGTTTTTCTAAGCAAATGATTACATTTCCAGCCTTCATAGTCCTGAAGAGCAAACTATTTACCCTCTCGCTCAAACAAACTGTTAGCTTTACGTACACACTCTGTTAACATCCACCCACTCCTTCCCGCAGCTCCACGCTGGGCCCCATCCACCACCCTGACGCCAAGCCCGAGAATAAAAAAAACAGCTCCCATACGTCCTCGTCTCCTCAGGAACCAATACCCAAACACCTGAGCCAAACTGGAACCAGGAAGAGAGCCCACCACTGACCCTTCCTGCCCACACGTCACGGCTGCCATTTACGCTCGATTGTTAAGAGGGAGAGATAGAGAGAAGTAAAGAGAGGGAGAGATGTGTTAAGAGGGCTACGGGTGCCGTGGGGTTAATCATCTCGTCTGGCTGAGAGGGTCCGAGAGTGGCATACTTTATCTGAACAAGAGCTTTCAAAGCCTTTACAGATCCAGCCACGTAAAATGGCCGCCGGCCGCCTCCACTCACGAGGACAAAAGCAGGCGGTGGAGCTCTCCGTGGTCCTGACACAAAGAGAGGGGCGAACCTGCGGAGCCGGCCATTGTGCTGAAAGATGAGGGGGCGGAACTGACCCGCGGAGCTCTGCGCTCCAGAAAAACTGATCAATGAAGCCCTCAGCACCCCTGAAATTCACTCCCCTTGCCCTTACAGCTTCAAAGACAATCAAATAGAAGAAGGGAGGGAAGAGTTTTTCATTAAAGGCCGACAACTTGAAAATTTGCTTACTCAACGCAAACCTCCGCCAGGAAATATAAAGCCACAGAGTTTTAGATACACTCATATTATGCTTGAGAGCACAGGATACACACATTTTCTCTCTCCCTTTACCAGCATGTATTTCTCTAACACTTGGTAAACTCTTGTATCTTAGCACTTCTCATGTTTCTGCCTGTCTTGGATAATTCCCTTCATTGTATTCATCGCTTTGAATAAAAGCATGTGCTAAATGCTTTAATGGGAATATTTTCCAGAGTTCAAAAAGCTTTCTTTGGAATTGTACTGTGCACACAGTGAGAACCAGATTGCACTGCACACAGGCCTAACTGTGTTGTATTTGTGTTTTTAAGACATGAGCTCTGTATCATACAAGAGGTTGTCCTCCATTAGAGTGACTTCCATCAGTTTTGTTTTATGCGTGAGACTTAAAGGCCCATTAAACACAATCAAGTCATTGTTGGTTGAAACTGCAATATAGGCCTATTATTGGTAAAAATATAAGTTACTGAGAAAGTGCGAAAAAACGGTCTGTCCAGTTTACCCAATAAGTCGTCGATAACAATGATTTATAATTTGTCAGATACGTTTTCACGTGACATCATTTTCCATGAACCCTCCCAAAGAGAGTATGTCCAGTAACCTGCAGTTTTTGTTTGAACAGAGAGGGCGATATACATTTATGCATTGCAACTTAATTTAGAATTGAAATGCACAATAACATCACATGAAAACATTTTGTTGGTCACTCTTAATTTGAAGGTCCGATTCTCGCTATTAACAAACCGTCAATTTAGTTGGATTACACCTGTTGTCAATCCCAGTCCGACTATAACAGTGGTCTCTGTTGTGCAAAAACCCTGAACAGCTATTCAACTTCAGACACGAAAACCCTTTCTTCCCCGAGCAAACGATGGTGGACCAAAATGTAAAGCTCTCCGTCTCTGAGTGGCCTCTTTTCTACCGGAGGTCAGGGTTGGCCATTACTCAGAGCTGCACAGTATCTAAAGCAAACTTCTTTCCTGCAAAATGTCAACCATTTATCCTGACACCTAAACACACTCGCCATTGTCAGTTTTTCTTACAAAACTGTCCTGTAATCCTCTTGTGTTCTCTTACCCAGTCCAAGTGGTCGTCACGGCACGTGGACACGTGTAACAGCATCATACCTCACACGACAATGTGGCTGCCACACGCGGTTCAACACAACAAGCGAGAACATTACGGACGGCACCGCTGAGGATGGAGTGGTTTTGTAAACTTCGATGTGGTCGAACTGAGAGACAAACCGAGACATGTGCCTGGGCTTACATAAAACACTTGTGTAAATGCAAACAGGCACGTTCCCCTGTATCCTCGTGACATGTGCACCAACACAACTGAAGAAGCAAAGTGGAATTGGAGAGTGTCAGCGTGTAGCCTTGTTTCCGCAGCGTTCCTGTGGAGCAAACACACAGCTCCATACTGCTGGTCACTGATTAAACCATTACTCTGGGCTCGGCACCGTCTCGCCACAGGAGGCCAATCTCACAGCAGACCAATCACCCACCCACCCACATGTACATCATATAGTTCCAGCATGTCGCAATGTCCCAAAATGCACTCTGCTATCCCGCCAACCACGTCGTTACACTCATTTCTTCTGCCTCCGCCTATCTATCCGTCTGTATCACCAGATAGCCTGTAGTTCCAGCACCAGTTATCTCCCAAACTGCACTACTGCTACTGGATTAATAGGCTCATATTCTCATTTATGAGCGTATTCTAATTCCAAAGACGTTATCTCCCATCGGAGAGGAAATTGGACTGAAGGGAATTAGTTTTGTAATCCGAATTAAAATGGCGTCAAGTCTCGAGCTAAATGGTGGAACCTGTGTAGAAGATATTCAGACTGTCATATTTCCAATTTGTCTTTTAATCCCCACTAGGGATTAAGACATCCGTTTTGGGTAAATAAATATCTAGAGCGAAATGATCTAGAAATCTTTGTTCATGGTCAGTTTTTTGGAAAGTGATTAGAACGTGGACTAATCCATTGTGGGTTTTAACATTGTGGTTTACAAGTATTTTGTCTTGTATGTTTGAACAAATCTGTATCCACTTTTACATTTTCCCTACGTTCCAGTTTCACTTTATTCACAAAATATATTTGGCTTGGATGGGGGACCAGGCAAAAGAAATGGGAAGCAAAAACACTGTTCGACTCAAGGAATCGACTAGTCTGTACAACCCGTAAGCAGATAATGATAGTCTGAAATGTCATTTTATCAATGGGTCTGCAGTATAAGTATCTACCTCCGGCTCTAATGCCCCAGACACGCGGCACGACAAAAACACTGTGTGCTCTCTTTTGTTCTCTGTGTGAGCTGGACTCTCACTTTCTTATCCACTCTTTCTTCAGGAACATGCTGTACACACCTTTAGACTAACAGTTATGTTAGCTTTGGCCTTGCCGCTTTTATCGATCGCAATAGTAAATGAGGCATGCCGGCATCTAACTGGCGTTGAATACACGAAGGCTAATTGTGTGAAAGCACATTTGCCATGTACCCAACAAAACCAAAGCAGAGATGCTGTTTGCCTTTGTATGTTTTTGACATGGCAGTAATTCAGATATTTTCAAAACAGTGCATGTTTTGCAGCAGCACACTGTACTTGTATTTTTAAAACAAGTAGCAGTACAGCATGACAAAATGCTAGTTTGCCATTTCTTTTGTAGCACTTTACAATCGTGCAAACTGATGCGATAAGCAATCTGCTCTCATAAACTGCCCCTCCCCTCTCTTGGGTAACACTGGGAGGTCTTCATTTACAACGTTTGTTTTAATTAAACTATTTAGAAAATGATTCATTTTCATCTTTTTTTACTTAATCAAAATATATTATCTCATGATACTGTTCATCACTACGTTTTTCGACAGCGCATAACTTAACACATATTGCTGTAACATGTATTATTTGGTGTCAGATAAAAGCTACTAAAGCAAATAAATTTTTTTTTTAAATCTGGTTTTGTATGTAGCCATGAGCCATTCATCACATTAGCCACTCACAATGCCAATGAGATAACACGGCACGATCTGCAAAAAGAAAGGGTTCCAACGTGTACTTTTTCCAGTATCACATTTCTATACGGTGCCGAAACCCTGATTTCTCATTGGAAAAGAGCAGCTATGCATGGATGTTGGATGCAGTCTTCACTATTTTCCCCCTGAAGAGCTTTTCATCTCCCGCCTGTCCCCCTCCCCATGTTCCGTATGACGGGGCCAGGGAGTATACGGGGCATAGACATGTCCCTGAAGAAACTGGGGCTGATGTTGCCATAATAAGGGCTGTATAGTAATTCAGAGCGGTTTTGAAGAGCGATTGGATTTGACTCATTATCTAAATGCAATAATTAAAGCCTAGGGGCCGGGGGATTCAGAGAGCTCCGAACAATCTTTTCCTCACACACACTGACCCACAAGACAGACAGCAACACAGACAGAGGTAGACGGGGCAGGCGAGACACAAATAGGGTGAGACAGCTGAAAAGAGGGCCGCAATGAATGGGCTAAAAAAAGAAAGGGGAGACACCCCGTGTCTAGTGTTGTAGAGGGTAAAATATGGCATTGATTGGCTCATTAAAGGTCTGCAGGGTTCTGAGAGCTTCATAATTACTCCAGAGCCAATAGAAAATGAGAAGAATGAGAGAAGCACTATGGGATAGAATCTGTACCCTACATCACTGACATAGAGGCACAGAAGCATGTCTGCATGTTGCCACATTACCAGCAATGAGTAGTTGATATATTCAGTGTTTCATTAAGGTGAAGTGTGTCATTTCTGCACCACCAGTGGCACAGATGACAATAGTGAAAATATTAACATTTTCAGAAGAAAAGCCTGTGCTGTTTGTCTGTGTAAAACTTACCAGCAGCTGGTTGCTAGGGAGTCTATTTGCGGTTGCTAAGGTGTTTCGAGCGATTGTTAGTGAATTGCTATGCGGTCTCTAGGATTGTATTAAGTGGTTTCTTATTGGCCCAATTTCTTATCGGCCTTATTGATTTCACTTTCATAGCTCAAGAGACTTGATGGAGTTCTCAGCTCTGTTTAATTTAATTTCAAATGTTTCTACTGAAATTGCATAGCCGGAATTGTTCAAATACACGAAGAGCACGGAGTAAAATTACAAAGTGATGCCACCGAAGAAGCATGTTTGGTTCTCCAAATAACTATCCACTCGAAGGTTTTTAAAAGAACATTTCCAATGCAAGTTATCCTGTTGTGGAACAGAAAAGTTCTTCGGATGATAAATGTTCCTAATGAAACCATTCTGTAAAATAAAGTCATATGAAAATCTGGATTTGGGTCAATTGAATGATGTTTATATTGAGATCTTCAATCATATTTTCTTGCCAAGACTTAAAAACTTGCGAATCTATGCTCAGTTTGTGACATTATTGAGATCTGAAACACTAAGGGAGACATTTTTAAGAAATATCTGAGACACAGATGAGACTTAAACCAAAGTTTCCATTCGCTTTCCATTTAATCTCATTGATGTCTAATAGTTGAGATATTTAGAAATGTTGTCTTTGTTTTTTTTTCTTATGGGAAGGTGTTGTTAATGTTCACAGCAGAAACAGTGGATGAGTCATCTGCCAATGAACACACACTCCGAACAAATCATTTATATCCAACCTACAAATGGCTTACCTACACTTACATCTGCACATTACAGTGTCACAAGACAAAGTATTTTACCTTCAAATGAAAAAGTACAAATTGCCTTCTAATGTGTGATACATTTCAATTCACCTACACGGATATCAATCATTTGTCATGTGTCACTCCGTTCTCTTTTCCGCGCTGTGTGACAAAGAGCGTTTTCTACTAAATAATTCATCAGGCAGTGAACCAAAAGCTGTAAAAAATAAAATCAATCTTTTGAATTGAGCTTGAAATACCTGATTATTAGAGCTGCCTATCAATTAGAGAAGGAATAATGGATTAAGCAATTAAGAGTTGCAATAGAGAGAAGCAGGTTGTAAAGAAGGAATATTCTCCAGGGCTGACTTCTAGGAGTGCGGATACGATCAGCTTTCTCTTCCTGTATCTGTTCATCTCTAGGCACCACTTCTAATCGCTCAGTTGCTCATTAGTACACAGCTCAGGCTTTGGAAACCAGCGCCATTAGAGCCGGCATGGCTGCCATGTTCAGCCAGTACTGCAGTGATGTGCAAAATGCTGCAGAATGAGGAGGATTTACAAGGTGGAAGGTGCCAACGTGTCAACAATCTCTAAATTGAAAGTCATATACGGCCAGCTGTTACTGAACACGTTGGGTGCTCAGTAACAAACCCCTCCCAGCTTACTGTAAAGAGTCTAAATAATTCTGTTTAAACTTTATGAATTTTGGTAACAACGTTGATATCTGTCGTCAGGGCGTGTGCATCGATTGCATTTGTCGACTGCAGACCACATAGTGTGCATTAATACATGAACACAACATTTTGGTCTTAGTTCAGCTGAAAAACAGCTGAGAAAGCTTCAATGGAGAAGCAATTCAGTTCTTAACAAGCCGTCTACATGATGTGTAGGGAAAAGGTTTAACTCATTAATAATGAATCAACATACTGCAAATAAGGTTGATCTACGAGTGTGATTTGTCTTGTAATTGGGAAAATCAGACATCCTGCACGGATGCATTTCTGAGTCCGAATATAAACGTTTTTGACGTTGCTTTTTCATAGCTATTTTCTTTTTAAATAGTAAAAACCTGTTTTTCCAAAGTGACTTACAGTACAGTCTATTATAGGATTTATATTTTATCTGTATGTTCTCCCTGAATATCAAACCCACAAGCTTTCTGCAGTAACACAATGCTCTACCAACTGAGCTACAGGAACACTTAGTAAATATAGACCATTTTGCAAGATGTAAACACGGGTCCAGCAGCACTTTAAGTTTCCTTTTAACATTTTAATTTGGTTATAAATGTTCTCAAACATTTGTGTAGTGTTAAAAAGCTAAAGAAAGTTATTCTGGACCAGCCCTGTTTATGTTTTCCAAAGTGGTCAATAGGTAATAGGATATAAAAGGTCTGGGATAGAATATGATGCTGGTTTCTGTTGACTTTGTCCAACAGTATCACGAAAAAATTGCAAGTTCCATTCTAAATGTCACACCATAGCAACCACTCTGCACCACCTTGACAACAACGCAGCACTCAAAATCTAGTTTTCTGTCTCTTCACTACCGTAATAAAAAGTGACAGAGACTCCTAAATATTAAAGGCAAGTCACAGAGGCCCATACATACACATTATGCTTGCTCAAGCACACACCAAAAAAGATTAAAATTTAGGGAGACGGGCAGAAAATATAATAGCATTTAAAAGAACAGACTGAAGGTCAATGAGTTTCTGTCCTCCACAAGCTCCGCTTGTCTTTTGCCCTCTGCCCATTGCAACCACCCGCACCGAACCCAATTACAACCCAGCACTGCCTCCCACGTTTCGCATCCACACCCATGTGTCCACATCACACCACACGCCTCTCCCACCGTGACACATCGCACCACACTCGAGTGTCTCCACACCCTCCATCAGCCTCACGCCACGCCGGCGTCAGGCTTGGCCGGGCCGGGAGAAAACGGAGACGGCTGGTACTGCCAGGATTAAGATTAGGACCCGGTGAGAGAGAGACACTCATGAGCGGGGGTCAGCCACACAGAGCGTCCAGCTCTACCCGAGACCTGAACTTCCTGTTGAGGACAGGATGTGATACGCACAACATGACTGACCCGCTAGCCTCTGCTGAACTAACCTCACGCCATCAGGAGATTAAAACCGAGGGTTTGAAACTAAACACGCTGGTGAGCGTGGCCCAGTTCGCCCCTGCTGGCAGATGGCGTAACTACACCATCTGGTTCTTAAAAGCTGTTCAATAGTAGCTATGCAACGTGTAATTTATACATGAATTAAAAACTATTTAGGTTTAGTACTATCCAAGGTTTAGGACTAGTCCCAGACTAAAACTAAAGTTTAAGCCATCTCAAAGGAAAATAAATTGCCCTGACGTATCTTTAAGTATGAAATTACCATTGTTTTGTCTCAAGATGCACACCAGTAATGTTTTTATCTAAGGCATTTACATAAAACCTACTGAAATAACCTAATTTAACCAAGGCATAACCCTGGCTTAAACTAAGCCTTGTATATCAATACAGGCCTTCATGTTTTTAGTAGTTACAATTACTGTAGTGAATTAGATAAAAAATATTCTAAATACAAGTACTGTAGCTATGCGTTCTGATGAAATGTATATTTTTTAATAATCAAAAGCAGGATACATTCTTCACATTCACACATACCCCACATTCCGTCTTGCTTCTAGCCTAATGCCGGTAGTCCGACTCCCTTAGCTTTTTTACCCCGTTGATCCTCGAATTGTGAAATATAGCCAGTGAGAGAGCAAGTAATTCAGGGCATGCCACAGTCTCTGAGACATGTGATTTCATTTGCGTAGAGGTAATAAAACTACTTCATAGGGCAGAGGATAAAACCAGCAGCATAATGCCACCAGAGACTTTGGTTAGTCCGGCCTGTCATAAGCTAATGGCAGCCGCATTATATAAGGATATAAATGGAAACTCAATACTGCCTTCCCTAATCAAAAAAGAGGAGAGGGAGGGAGCAAGTAGGCCAAGAGGGGAGAGATGAGTACGTAAGTCAAGGAGAAATAAAGTCAAGTAAGACAGTTTCGATAGATGTCGACTGTAAAGAGGATCGAGCCATGTCTGGAGGAATCGACAGCCGTCGGCAACACGTTAGGAGGAAAGAATGTCAAAGTGTAGCCCCACCTCTGGACTACCAGCACTTTAAAATGCTTCTTTATTTTCAACCCAGTAGGCTACCGGGTCAAGAAGGAACAAACCCAAGTTGTTGGATTACAAAATAACTTATGCTGGGTTGTTTCAACCCAAAATATGGAGTTGTGTCAAAGTCATAGATAAAAAGCGTGACATATAGTGCGGCACGTTCCTCCTAATTTAGTCATATTTATGTCCTTTTTTGTATTTTCACATACCGTCTGCCCCCCATCAGGATGTCTCTCTGGCTACTGCTGGTCACTACTTAGCAGCGGTAGAGAAAACACACATGCACCTCTCTGACACAAGCACCCGTGCAAATGCAACGTCAGCAGCACATACGCGCCGAAATAAAGTGATGACCCACGCTGCGAAAAGCAGACCCTGCACCCAAAAGGAACAAGAATAAAGCAAATGTGCAGAACACGGCAGACCAGACAGTAGATAATGCAGGGCTTCAGACGTGGCCTCTGATGTCTCTCATCGGCGGAGACACACACTCTCTCACTCAGACAGGAGAGCAAGAGCATCTTCAAAGGCCCATTTGAAAGAACATCCCGCCACCACTCTCGCTCCCGCTCCCCTCCAACCTCCCACACTCCCAATATATATTCAAAGGCCATCCATTAACCTTTCACTCGCGCGGCCCTGTCTGTGATCTGCTGCTCTCACCGTCGCTCTTTGAAGAACGCTGTGCTCTTCCACCAACATCCGCGAGAGACGGACGAGAGACGACATGATGTGATGTAACACAAGAAGAGATGACCACACGAAGGACACGAGAGGAGCACGAAATGAGACACGACAAGAAAAAATGAGAGGAAATACCAATGAATTGGAACCATGATTTGGATGGAGAGGAGTGTGGAGGCGAAGATATCCGAGGTCACATGACTTAATAGAGAGAGAGAGAGAGAGAGAAAGAAAGTGAAGGCATGCACAGGAATGTGACGAGGTGTGAAGGATGGATAGAGACCGAGGTGGAGGAAATGAAAAAACGCTAACTTTACGATGGAAATTCGGTGGCAAACGACGCCCCTTCAAACCCCATCCCGGCTGTGATGAAGCCGCAGACGCCGGCTGCTTTATGTAAGCCTTCGATTCAGCCAATACAAGTATGAATTCGACCCTCGCTGCTTCAAAAAGCCCCATCGATGCCGGATCCATGCAGCCCAAACAAATTCCTCCCTCATTAAACATTCAGGCAGGAAAGAGCCGGGAGAGAAAAAGCACAGCAAAAACAGCTGGTCCTCCAGAGCTGAACGATGACTCGAGAAAAGGAGGAAAATGAGAAGAGGGCCGCGGAGGAGAGAAAGCGCACGTCTGTCTCTCCGTGAGGCTTAAATGTGCGTAAGATGAGGACAGATTGGAGCAGTCAGCGGCCCTGGCGCTGTTATCACACACATACGCACGGCCAGATAAATAAACACACACACTTAATGAAACCTTCACGTCAAGACTCCATCATGCGCCCATCAGTGGCCCGCCCGTCATCCCATTAAAGAGCAATAATGCTATTTCACTGCACATTTACAAGCCGCGCAGAAAGGGGCTACTCCGACAGCTTGTTTACAGGGGCCGCCGTGTCTCTGTGAGTCTGCTGGATGACTATGAGTCACGTTTTAGACGCGTCCTCGAGACTGCAGCACGATGCCGCCGAATAAAAGCTTATTTAAAGATGCAGCGGGTCATTTATGCTTCACTGTTCTGTGACAAACTGTGTTTGCAGAGGTTTGGTGACGAATAATGGAAAAAGATTTCCAACCAAACACTTTCCAACCCAAAGTCACGCATTGGTTGGCGTGGTTGACTGAAAATTGAAAAAGAGCACCTTTGGAAAGTATACATTGATACCATGCAAAGACTGAGGTGTTAAAGGAGCCAACTGTGTTTCTTGGGTGTTAAGTGAACAAGTAGCCATGAACAGTGACACTCGCCTTAATGGATTTATTGATCTGGCGGTGGTGTGTTGCTGTTATGTACAGCAGGACAAATGACACTCATGTGGACGATGCAGGTTTGAATCCAACTCACGACACTTTCTGTTCCTCTCCTCTTTCTGTTGCACCAAGCCTATACTACACTGAGCTCTTTTGACTCACACTGAGTTATGTATTACCCTTTGACCTGCCCACTGGTACATGCCCACAGCAGTATTATTGACAAGCATGTTGATTTCCGAATATAAGAAGATAAATGTATGCAAAACGTTGATGTCTTTGTAATGTTTATAGCAGGCAAAGCAGTGGCCATTTCATATGAAGTCTTGAATGGACACAATCCCAAAAAGAAATATGTATTTCTATTGTTTATGTTATAAGGTTATTTAATAATTATTTTTTTATTTATTGTTGATTATTTTTATTTAAAAATCTTTAAAAAGATCTTATAAAACTGAGGAAATATTTAGAAAATTAAACAATTATGTAATAATAATGATAATAATAATAATCATAGCGTTTAATTAAATTAAAATGTGCATATTCCTACTGGTAGAAGTTTGTGTAAAAAGCCATTGGTTTGATCCCCACACCTACTGCTAAAATATTCAGTTTTTAACACTACACAAACATTTGAACAAAATACATTAAAGTGAATAATTGTTTTTTAACTATATATGTTCGATTTAAAAAAGTGTTTCAGGACCAGTGTTTACATCTTGTGAAGTGGTCTATAGACGAATGTTAGTTTAGATAAAAAGTGAATGCATGCATGTACAATAATGTATGAATTTTTTAAAACGAACCAGGTTTATTTTTACCCGATGGATCAATTGAAAGGTACAAAAGAAATAAAACAAAATACTTTTTTATTATACTTTATTGGGTGTAATGATTTCCTGCCCTACATTTCTCACCATATAAAGAAAGTGCACTTGGCTGTGACATTTCATCCGGTTTACAAATACAATAAAGAATCCTCCTACTCAGCTAACCAATCAAATGTCGCTACTATCACCGGTAGCGTAGCTCGCCCTATGACATTTCAAAGAGGCACGAAGCCGCCACGCTCCCAAGAACACATCTGAGCGATGTTCAACATTAATTTGTGTCACTCCTCAACATCTAGAGGTCTCACTCATAAAGAAAAGCCATAAATGAGTCTTTTGCGGGAGAATATTTGACAAATGAGTGAGCAACAGAGTTAAGAGGGGCAGTACAAGAGGGCACTGCGGTGGAATTCAGGAGTGTGACATCAAGGGGTGAGCGTCAGTCGGAGAGGTGATTTCATATGAGATGTGAGAGCGTTAGATGGAGGCGTCAGAGTATTAAAACACAGTGTGCAAGAATTCGAATGAGTGGAAGTATATGAGAGGCGGGGAGAAGCAGGTGCAGAAGTGAATATTATTAGGTAGCATTGAGAAAGGATAGAAATTAGACTGTGAAAATATGGACAGCGAGGTATAATGGGGATTGGGGTGTGATATTTTATCGGAGGAAGAGTGTGGGGGGATTGTAAAACCTGAAATGAGCTACATTGTGTAGAGCACTCAGCAGTCCCCGTGAGAAAATGGCTTAATAAAAATGCTAAATAATGCCTTAATAAAAATATTTAAAGGATTACAGTGTGGGAAAGTACTGTGTGATGGTTTGGTCGGGGGGCTGGGCATAGAAAATATTAATAACTCAACGGACCACCATAATAGAAAATCATGTGCGTGTGTGTGTGTGTTTATATGTACCGGAACACACACATGCACGCACACACACACCATCGAATTGCACACCTATGAGCAAATCATGACGATCCGTTTTGACATTTAAGACATAGAAAGCAGCAGAATTGTATAAATCTGTATTCTCAGAGAAGTATATATAACATTTTTTCTTTTAGATATCACGTTCATGTCATATTTCACTAGGCTGAATGGAGTTAGGAAATATGAATTCAATCTGCAATCCGTAGTATTTGTTATCTTGGTTAAAAATGAACACATTTTCTGAATGAACGAATCCTGTTTTACCTTTTTTAGGAACATCGTTACTTGTTTTACAATCTAAACTTAAAATTGTTAACATGGCATAAATATTTACGCTACATCTCCATTAACAAATATAAAGACAGATATTATTGTTATGCTAAATAATCCGGGCTTCCAGCTTTGTTTTGCAAGCAAAAGCTTGAGGAAGACCCGCCATAGAGGCGCAGAACTAGAACAACAAATCAACGGAATCTAGAAATAAAATAAATGAATTAAATGAAACGGAATCACGTAATATGAGAAAAGCAAAGCAAATTCCGAAAAGTCCACTGAAAAAAGATCTGTTACAAGTATGTATTACATTTGTATAATTTATATATGATTATACGTAATGTATTTATATACATACATTTAATGTATATATATATATATATATATATATATATAAATGATATATCCAAGCAGTATTTATATATAAACTGGAATTATAATATAATTATAAGTATTATCAATGACATATTACCACAACTTAACATGTGGTGCGACCAAAAATATAATTTGAATTACATAAAAAATGTAATATATCTAATTTTGATGTCAGAAATATGTATCTCTGACTCAAGGAAATGAATGAATGAATTTTAACATGAATCACGGTCACGTCACATGACATTTTTAAAGGCTATATACTGTATGGCTAAAATCACTAAAATGACTTAATTGACGTTTTTATTTGCATTTATGTGTACACTTCATTCTTAATTTGACAATAATTACAATATATATTATGATTTATTTGCATTTTGAAATAGCATGAAATCCTTGCATCCTTGCGTGTCGAAAATGCGTCATTGACCCATCTACATAAAATATCATTTTGTATGTATATAGTATGTATTATTATATACAGTGTATATACGAGATTCGCTATAAATATGCACACACACACACAGACATGAAAGATATATAAGGAATCCATTGAAGGAACTGCAGAAGTGAGAAGAGAATTATGTGCTTTGTGTGAGAGTGTGTTATTTGTGCTACGCTTTAATGGCAACAAGGCGATCAATGATCCCATAGAGGAGCAAAGGCTTCCTTATTTCTCCAAATTGCCTGCGCTAGCAGCACAACCTTGATAACACTCAATTGATTATTAATGCATTATTAATCCAGAGCCAGGTCACAGAGACAGCTGGAGGCACTCATGCACACACACGCGCACACACGTACAGCACATTGATGAAGCGGCTTGGTGCCCGGGGCCAAAACGTGTCCAATGGAACACTGAGTACATCACATCAATTCATAGCAGCAGAAGCAGGCAAATTAAACACAGGAAATACAGCGGCCACCAAATACACCTGGACAAGCAAACGCTGCACGCTCGCTGGCTCTTTTCTATAGGCCTGGCACGGACCCTGCCGTGCAGCAGATGGTGCGGTGGTGTTGGAGTGGAAGGGCACTAGCAGGACAGACCCCCACCACCTCTCGGGACTATCACATACACACCAGCTCCACCGCGACAAGGGACCTTCCATTGACCACACGTCCACACAACCCCATTTATGGGGCACAGGAGACCAACATATGCCAGCTTTTAACTCCAGCCTGCTCCCGTGTTCCAACCTATATGCATCCACACTCAACAGATCATTTAATCGCTGTCAGTATGGACTTGAAAATTTGTAAAATAACAATCAAGTATTCGCACCTGCATTTGCGCACTACCATGCCTCTGGCATTAACTAAATGTACCGAGCAGCACTTTGAAATAAAAGACCAACAACCACAAAAACCATCTCGCTGTACATTAAGATAAAGAGTACAAACCCTGTGAAGAGGGACGGATGCTGCTGAGAGCGACAGTGCAGGAGAAGAGGATCCAGAGAGATAGAGCCATGCTGCGGACGGAGCAATGGGTGCAGGGGGGAGGAGGGTCAGCGGGCGCTTCGATGTGGGGCACTCCTTCCCTCACGCCCTCTCACTGATGAAGAACCTGCCGAAAAGACAGAGAGAGAGAACAAACGAGAGAGAGATCAATACTAATAGCAGGACCTAAATTCTTACTGTCGGCCATTCTCCGTCTATAGCTCAATAAAGTAAAGTACTACCCTGTGATTCGCCTCATTTTGTCGAAGCAAGATGCCACCGGATTCGCGTTTTCTGGCTCTGAGCAGCCTGTTTCACATCACACTTATTCCAAATAATTGAGGGGAGGTTGGACACACGTTTGGCACTGGCAGGGTAGAGATAGATGGCTAAAGCTAAACAGTTGCCATTTTGTTCGGATGGGTAGTAATAGCAAATAAACAAAGTCAAATTCACACTGTTCTGCACAATGGAGTTTTCACACACAGGACTGAAAATTGTTCGGCCAAAGCAAACTCAATGCGAGGCTAAGAAAGGAAAAGTCTTCTAGTAATGCATGCTGGATTTCATGTGTTAAATTACACAAACTTTAACATTTTAGCAGATGCTTTTATCCAAAGAAAACAATAGAAGCCATTTGTGCAACAAAAGAACAACGATGCATAGGTGCAGTAAAACTGGTCTCAGTTAGCCTACCACAGAATACTAAGCTAAGAATTCGTTTTTGTTGGGGGGGATAGGAAGTAGAAAAGACGTAGAAGACTGTATTAATGGGTCAGGTTTAATATATTTAGTAGCTGAGAGTGTAAACTGAAATTTTCTCTTGTTCGAGAATATCAGTGCCCACACCGACAGACAACGTTGCTAAATATTAGGCTCTTGCAATGCAGTGATTGTTCAAATATATGGATTCGAAAAGCTTTGATTCGCAACATTTTATCATTCATAAGCTAAAAATAAAATGGCTACGAAAGTGCTACAATACAGCAATACTGCCATTTGATTCTATTAAAGCAACACTATTGAACTTTGCTCACGGCTCCCCCGTGTGGATGATAAGCACATTTATCTGTTACCAGTTAGGTAAATAATGTCGCTGTGTAAGCTTGCCCCTTGATCTCGCTTTATTTGTTTACTAAGCCGAAGGAACGAATGCAGAAACGTCATTTGTACCGACCAGAACACAGAACATACAGAGTGTGGTTGTGGCGACGGCAGCAGAATTAGTCCATTTAAGAGTATTTCTAGGACTGAAATCATTTTAGAGACATCATTTTAAGATCGAGAAACTGCAAGGCGTTGCTTTAACACTGTCGAACCCAGATGACCCGATTCACATTTTCCGGCTCATTTCACGTTGCGCTTACTCAAAATAATTGAGAGTACCGGTCAGCTAGCGTGAGCTGAGCGACGCCCTTTTATTCTGCGCTAACACGGCAACAGCTGTTCCCTGGCAAACACTTCTGTTCCTGTCATTCCAGAGCTTGATTGGATGTGACGCGTTACACATGCACGGATGTTAACGCACGGGCCAACCGCAGGACACCCAGAGTGGCTGTTCTCTGCAGAGTTAGATTCATGAAGAAATGCAGAGGAAAGAGAAAGAGCGGACAGTGTCAAGTCAGTCAGAACTGCCAGAGGGTCTACACATCTCATTTGCCTAATGAAATAAATCACAATGTGGAAGTTTCTTTCATTTGTTCTTCAAGGCTGCACTTCCTTTAGGGCTAAAGAGAAAAAACGACAACGATGCACTGAATTATTAGAGCTAATGCTGCCCCTGCTGTGCTTTCTGAAAGAACAGACAGATTGTACTGCATGTTTATTGGGAGGAGAATCTGTGTGTGTGTGTGTGTGTGTGTGTGTGTGTGTTTGTGTGTGTGTGTGCACATATTTGATGGACTGACTTTGATCCTCATAACTTGCTACCCACTCATTTCATTGATCTCCCCTAGTCATAGACTGGAAAAAGAGATAAATGATAATAAAATAAAGAAATAAAATGTACATGGATGAAGTATTAAGAGGACAGAATATACAGTATGCATTACAGCCTGCCTTTAGTTAAAGAGATCATTTGCCATCATTTATTCACCCTCATGACTTGTACAAGCGTATACCGTGGAACACAAAAGTTTATATTTTAAGAAACCTCTCTATACTGTGGTTTTGTGTCCATACAATGGAAGTCAAAAGAGGACAGTGTTGTTTGTTTACCAACGTTCTTCAAAATATAATCTGTTGTGTTCTGCACATGAATTAAAGTAAAATAAAGTAATAACTGTTCAAATCTGAATTTTCATTTTGGGGTGAACTATCGCTTCAAAGATGAAATCAGCATTCCCATTAAACTTTCATTACTTTCAGCAAAACAGAACATTCGCTTGGAAATAAAGCCAACTGACTTTATACCGAAGCGAATAACACCAAATGGATTATGAAATTGTTGGTTAATATTTCTTTCCACACTTGCCCAACTTTGAATATGTCAGCAGAAAAGAGAAATAGTTTCGGGTGGGCTGAGTTATTTTACGTTTGGATGAAAGATTCAAATACAAATATTTGCATTGTTTTTAATAATGGAAAATGTTGAATCGTGCACAAAAAGACCAGGGGCTTTATTACAAAATTAAAGACACCAGATAAATCTGAAAACAGGCATAGTTTTCTGTGTGTGATGTTTTCTGGTTTTATATAATAATTATTAACTTGTTTTGCTTTCTCAGTCATCTGAAACAGATAAAATCACTATTTCTTTAAATATCCAACAGCCTCTAGTTCATATTACACAGTAAAAAAATCCAGTAAAAAACAGGGGTGCCAGTAATATTCTGTAAAGGTTTTTTCCCGTACAATTAATTACATGGTTTTCTCAGATTTTCTTCAAAGAAAAATTTCTGTAATTTGATGTTTTTTGACTGTATTGCAAAAATAGACAGTAAAAAAACAGTAAAAACTGATATTTGGGATGCTGGGATGTTTTTTTCCCATAAAATGATATGTATTTTTCTGTAATTTGATGTCTTGTACCCTATAAAAAAATACCGGTACATGTAAAGTCTATAAAACACAAACATTACAAACATTTTGTAAAATTACACTTTCCGGACATTATACGTGAAAATACAACAACAGTTAAATTTGGAAAAATTGCTATTGCAAATCAAAAGGAGTGGGAGGGACACACATTTTCATAGCAATTTTGAGCATTTTATAACACAACAATAAATATAAGTATAAAAAGGAGTTTATCAACTTTGGTCAGCATAGCATATTCAAAATGATCCCAAGCAAATAGTTACCGACGTTAGCGTTTATTCATATTCTATGGGGTACACTTTTGACTTTTTAAAATGGCCACCTCCAACATAGGTCAAACATCTCACCCGCTCCTCTCATTCCTTCTGCACCCAAGCGTCCGGTTCCCTCCTCTTCCTCATTCCATCTATCACTCCATCCTCCCTGTCCCTCCTCCCTCTGACCTTCTCTGATATTTACTCTCCTCTCCAGTGGCACGACACAAACCCACAGCCCCCAGCGGGAAAAAAAGAGCTTGACTGACCAATAAAACCCTCCGGTGACAGAAACCTCGGTGAACACCACCCAGCATGGATGCAGGAGACTCAAAGCATCAAAAAGTCTGGGAGGTAAAGGGGAAAACAAACATGGAAACAGAGCCGTTCCTTCCGCTGTCTGCATGTTACTAATGGTCAAAAAATGTTTCCTTCCCGAACGGCGCCGCAGTCTCTACTTTTTTTCCCTTCGCTTTGTAGCTGTTAATAAGAAAAAATTTGTCTTTCAACCTTTCTCTTTTGATCTCGCTTCTGTCTGCACTCGGCACAATGGCTCTCCCGTGGTCCGGGCTGATAGAACAGAAGGGAGAAAGAGAGAGAGGGGGAAAGAAAAAGGTCTCCGTACAGCAGGCGGTTTTAGGACTGTGTGGCAGGTGAGAGGGAAGCAGTGCAGTGTAGGTTTTCTCTATGAGCTTTGCCTTGGGCCAGTGCTGGCCTTTTGCTCTGATCTGATCCACCATTATTATTATCAGTGTTACTGTTCCAATGAAGAGGACTGTCATATCTTCCCCAACACGGAGAGATGGTGGGATAGTACTCTAATCCAGAGGATCCCGTAGGAAAGAAAAATCTCTTTAATATCTCAATTGTTGTGGCCTGGCAATGATATTGCAGGCAGAAAAACAGCAGCTTCTTCAAAAAGGAACACTTTTTTCCAGAAAAGGGTTTACTCACACTCATTCTGAATACTACATGACCCCAGAGGAACATTTCAATGCTCGGAGGTTGCTCTTACACAGCTCAGAAGATTGGATGTTCTCGGTCATTTTAAGTATCAACTTAGTCTCAGATATTGCTTCTCAAACTGCTTAAAACTGTTAAAACACACGAAGAGCATGGAGGCGTAAAATGAACAGAGCTAAAATAATCTGGATTTAGGTAAGAGATGTTTGAGTACATATTGAGATCTAAAATAATATTGGCTTTTGATTGGAGAGATCAAACAGTTGATTTGAGACATCTCATCTGAAACTCTAATGGAGACAAGCAAATTAGATGTATTGCTCTTTTTCTCAGGAGAAAGAAATATCTAAAACGCAGACGACTCACGCAAAAGTTTCCGATTGCTTTTAATTGAAACTCATTGATTTCTAGGAGAGAGTATATCATTTTATAGACGCTTTCGTCTTAATAACACACACAAACGTTACTTCGCATGCGCACGTTTGTGACCCCAAGTGAACTTCCGGTACACATTCACAAACAATAGAGTGCCGGAAGATTATTTCTGCTAACAATCAGAAGAACCCGAGGAGAACTATTACTTGGCTAAACTCGTCTCTCCAATGTTTGAATTAAGACTGCGATACAAAGCTCAGACGCTAGATGTCCATGTACCATACGGTATGTTTAAATGCGACCAAACGGCAGGACCCATTCAACAAATTGTTTATTTAATAAAATCAACATACAACAAAATTAAATAAATTGTTTATTCAGAGTATATATCGCAGTAAAGAGCAAGGCGAGCATTTGTGTTTATAAAGCATATACATTTTTATTTTGTTTAGAGAATGCCTGATTGTTTCGCTAGACAAGACCTTTATTCATCGTCTGCTATCGTTTAAAGCCATTTGAAGCTGCACTGAAACTGTAATCTTGACCTTTAACCATTAGGAGTCAATTGAAGTCCACTTTATGGAGAAAAATCCTGGAATGTTTTCATCATTTATTTTCGACTAAAGAAAAAAAAAGAAGATCTTGGGTGACATGGGGATGAGTAAATTATCATGAAAATGTATTTAGAAAGTGAACTACTCCTTTAATAGCCCCCTATACTGAAGTATGACTTATACAATAAAATAATGAAATAAATTAATATTAACATAAACTAAATAAAATATAAATAGTTAAATTATTAGACACATCAGCCAAACACGAACCTGAAGTTAACTGGGCACGTCTGATGAAACGGTCTATATTTTCTTTTCCTGTATGAAGCCTGGTAGAGGTGGTCGCTGAAAAGCAGTTATGCTGCAAGCGCTGTGTAACAACACAAAATGTGCTGCTGTCTTCTGAGTAAAAAGTTATGTTACCTGTCTCGCTCGAGATCTCAGCAATATCTCAACCTGTGCTCAGAGATGCCAATGCAAAGGTCTGAGATTTCCATAAAAACCTGCAAAAGACTGCAGAATAAACAAATCTCTAAGCTGTGCTACTCGCATTCATTTTACAGCTTTATACTCGTACTGTACTATAACTGACAAGGACAATGTAAACTGAAGGAGCAGTAATGATATTGTGGCACGGCTTCTGATATAAAGAGCGTGAGGGAGAAGATATACAGTGCTCTGAATGTGAACTTATCTAATGCTTCTCCATCTATTTATCTGGAGACAGCCTTGATCCAAAGCAAATAACCTAATTATCCAGTTACATTAGATCATTACTATAATCACCACAATCATTATTATCTATTTGCTTTAGCAGACACACTCATCTAGGACGACGCGACATACATCTATTTTACACATGCCGCAGGTTTCTCAAGCTCTTTTCGTGCAAAGCAAATGATGCCTGATAAATCTGTTCAACAACGGCAGCTCATTTTAACACCTAATCTACATCAAAACGAATTTGGGAAAAACACAGTTATGTAAATTGCTAAAATACTCGGATTTTGCCATTTTGAAAATAGGTTAAATTACTAAACCGATTTTCCAATGTGCAATTCACATGTGCCGGTTTAGTGTTGCAATAGGGATGTGACAATATCAAAATCTCCCTGTACGATAATACCTCTGTAAAGTCCACGGTGCGGTATTTATTTCAATATGACAAATGATGACTTGGAAACGTGCCATAAGAATGCTCTTTTTTTATCCTCTCATCATAACTGATGCTTAGAGGTACGAGATTTACTATGAGATGGGTCAAATGAGCTAAAAGTCCCTTTCCCAAAATAAAAGAATTGCACCAGATGGATCTTGACAAAGCTAACATCTATTCTTGTTTCGAACATTCTGTATGTTAAAGGCCCTGAAGACCTATCGTTTCATACAGTCATGTGACCACGGTAATAGTGAGACATTTTTGCTATTGCGATAACACGGTATCTATAATATTGTTGCATCCCTTGCAATGTGTGAATTTGAATAAGCAAATACGTTTTAAACAGTGTTTAAATCAGTGTAATGCAAACCTACAGCTAATGCTTCTGTCATACAGTAAGCGGTGGTCAGGCATTCTGTGGTCAGTCGGCCTTCAGGTGAGCACAATACAAGAGCAACGATAGCAGTTTCTCTTTTAAAGGCGAGTTGGATCTTCCATTAAGGCCGATCAGGAAGGCTAGATTTCATTCCTACGATTAGCCGTCCGAGACGCCGGGTTGTTAGCACATAGCTGGGAACAGAGAGCTTTCACAGATCTAATTCATTCATTAGCCTCTTGACCCCTTTAAGATAATCACCTCTCGAACGAAGATAATCGCCACATTCCTCCGTTCCAAGCTCCGAAGACATACCGAGAAATATCATTACCGCCATCGTCTCCCGCGCACCACCGTAACGCTCGGTGGCCTTTACCATCAAACTGCTGTTTTACCAGATGAAATTATGACAGTCACCGGTAAATTCAATATAATGAGATGCAAATTTGGTAAAAGGACAATTTGGGCCGCTCAGGTTGATGTGGTTATGCATGTCAGAAATCCCTCATTAGCAGGCGTCTATGAATGGGATTACAGAATAATGAGGATGTGTTGGGCCCAATCTTTCCACCAGATTTGACAGAGAGCTTTATCTGTGTCCAATGCATTCATCCTCTCTAATGCACAAGGTGATTCAGTTAAAGCTCGGCAGACTGGCGTGCTGGACTGGTGCGTTGCCCTGAATTAGCTCCCGATCTCCATAATTGATCTATAAATCTACTCTGACACTGTGGTCCATTGTGCTCCCATTTACATCAACAGTAATAAAGCCAACTTTCTGTGGTGGATCACACAGACAGCAAGCGGCGCGACTGAACCGCCAATACATCATCTTACGGGGGCGTGTCGTGTAAGTATTAGCTCAAATATTAGTTCACTGCGAAAAAAGAAAATATAAAATGACGATGACGTACGGATATAATGATATGTAAACTGTACCTGTGCAAACTTTAAATGATCTGAATAGTCAGAAATGCTTTAATTTTGGCTACAGTTAGTAATACCTTCAACCTAATCTTTTTCTGAACTTTAAGTGGAAATCCTTTAGCCTGAGTGTATATTGATATCTTCGTTTTGCATCATTTATATAATGTTTGACGAATTGTATAAAACCTGATGAGACGATGTCAGAATTAAATGAAGGCTAGAATGCCTGAAGCAGGTCTGGATATCTGATGCTTGATCTACAGCTCAATAAAGCCTACAACATTTACCTTCTACAATATCTAAAGTCTATTTCCTCCTGCCGTATGGGTTGTTGAATGTACAATGCAGAATGAAACAATTCACTGACTTTTACAAGCAACTAGGTTCAATTCAAATAAGCAGCAAAAGCATTTGAGTTTTCAGCACTTTGTGCTACGGATGAATGATTTAAAGTAATGGACCTAATGAACGTTTGAACTGCTGAGTGGCATCTATCAATGATGAGTGAAGCTAAATAAGATGTCAGCCATCAATCGAGAACGCACATAGTCTTTAAAGCTGTTATCATGTCAACAAAACAAACTCTTCAACTCGACTAAATTGAATCTTCATATGCATCAGGTCAGAAATCACACTGAATGGCCATTAATCAGCTCTGTGCCTTTCAGATTGCTCACTCACAGTAGGTTACAAATCACAAATGAATGGCTTACGAAACAACATTTTATGGGAATAAACTAGAAAATATAATGCAATAAATAATAATAAGCAAATAAGACACTTCGATACATTGGAACAAAGTGCATATATTTTTCAATGTATGATTCCGTATGATTTATTCAATATAACGTAATACTGTATTATAGCAATAATGTATGTACTTTTACTCATTTAAAGCACAATAAGGTCCCTTATTCTTTTATATATTTTAGTCAGAACAAGAATGTTGTTTGAATTTGAACATAAATATTGTGTTACATTATATTACCATAAAGTAGACATTGGGTCTCATTCACTAAGAAAGCTTACGCACAAATTCGTGCTCGAAACCTGCGTTAGACCGCTTTCACGGAGACATCATGATTCACAAAAACTTTAGTTTAGAAATGTATTATAAATATAAGAGGAAAGATATAGGAACGGTTAGAAGCACATGTACGCAAAAGTCTCTTTCTTTCCCTCTCTCTCAGACAAAATGCATGTTTCAGCATAGGATAATAGTTATATATTTTAAATAATATATATATATATATATATATATATATATATATATATATATATATACACACAACATCCTGAGATGTTGTGAATTAGGCGGAAACATCTACACATTTGCTTTCTATGGACATAAAATCACTTTTGTAAATTTCTTTTGATGGGGACGTCTTAACGTCTTTGACCCATGCATGTGTTTACCCTTTTTTTTGTGAACTACTAACAATAGTCAGTAACACTTCACTTAAAGCCTTAATGTACAATGGATTTTAAAAGAATTAACAAGACATTTATTTACAAAGACAAAACAAAAACCCACAGGGGGTAAAACAAGGACAATGGTATAAACATAACAGACTCAGGAACATGGCCTGACTAAACTAGACAAGACTAGAGATAACAGGACATTAAATAGAAATAACTGGACTAGACTACACTGACTGAGACAGGAACCCGCCAAACAATCACAATGAACCAGCACAGGACAGAAAACACAGGGGCATTATAAAGCGATCCAATCAAGAGGGGAACAGGTGTAGGGCATGAAATCATGACAGAAGCCCCTCCTTAAGGAGCGGCATCCTGACTATCCTCAAGGCGACAAACCGGACGGGACAGACAGGGACAAAAACAGGGCAACATGATAAATACAGTAACCATAAAAAGGAGGGGGGGCACAAGAGTCCAAGGGAAGGGAACACAAGAGTCTGGGGGGGACCAAACTGGGGAACATAAGAGCACGACAAGTCCAGACAAGGACACGGATCGGGTGGCCGACTGGACCGGATTTGGAAGCCGGCCCTGCGGCTGGACCTGGACTGGGTCCCGGCGCTGCTGGACCGGACAGGAACTGGATGCAGGCGGACACAAACACAGAATCATGACAGTTTCATGCTGTCAGACTTTCACACTGCAAACTCCTGAGGTTTGATTTTGTTGAAATTCAAAACACACTGGACTGGAATGACCATAAAACATCTAGAGATGCTAAAAAAAAAATTCCACAGCTGTATAAAAAAGATTTTATATATATATTCACAGTTTACATATCTTCTAAGGGACAAATCTTTGACATTTACTATCTACCTTTTTGTTTCAATATGTCGACATGGAAAAAATGGTCTTAATGCTCCTTTGCGTGATAAAAACCCTTATTAAACCCTCTCTCCCTTTATTTTCCAAATCAAAGGTACCAATGATACCAGGTCACACCTCTTTCTCAAAATAACCACACGAAAATCCATTTTTTATGCAAACTAACAACACGATCGCTATTTCTCCATACTCTATAGTATTGACACAAACATGAACCAGCTGGCTAAGATGAGCATTGGTTTATTTACAGTGACAATAATTCATGTGGTCATTGCTGACTGTGTTAACCAACGTGTGCGGCTACAGTAGCGTCGTGCTGGTTTTTTCAGCATCATAATGACACCATTGTGCGAGCGGTGGGCAAATGGAACATGAGAGTGGTTGTAATGGCCCATGTATCAGGCAGAATACGTTTGATTACTTGCTCTGAGAGAAAGGTACAGCCAAGGGGGAACATAAGCTCATCTCAGACCGACAGGGAGAGGGAAACATTAGCACGAACAGAGAGAGGCAACGCAAATACAGAAATGAACAGAGCACTTAAAGAGAATGCAAATGAGCTGGGAGAGCCTGCCGAGAATCACAGAGCAGAGGAATCTGTCAGGAACACGTCCTGGTCCGACTTCACCTTATAATTCTAAAAGAGAAGTCAAACAATTTTGGGAATCATTAACATGTACGGCATTGGGAGATAAAGACATCAATTTCCCATCACGTTTGAATGTTAGCAAATAAGCACACGTGGCACATCAACATTTACATAGAAACTGAAAATAACTCAAGTAGCTCAATACGTAAAGCATTGCAAAAGGGCAATTCCAGCGTTATGGCCATGACATTTTGCGTTATGGGTGTGACATAAAAATACTCGGAGAATGTATTTGTTACAATTACATAACATCAGACACACATCAGTCTATGAACACATTTTCTTGCGTTATGGATGTCACAAATAAAAGACGTGGTTTTTGGGAGACCACAAACTTTGTAGGATTTCTGTGAATTAAAACAGACAATCCTGAAGCAATAAGAAAGTCATGGGTTCCATCGCCAAGGCCAACACATACTGATAACATGTATAGCTAGAACGCACCATAAGTCACATATGCCCGATGCATAAAGGTAAAGTCAATATGTTGCTTGAAAGACCAACCGTCGATTCGTTTTGCAATAGAGTTCATCCATTAGAGGGCCCTTCACAATGTGAGTGCATGAGCGTGTGCCGTGTGTGAACGGTTCAGCGAGACGTGTTGTCTGTAATAGCAGCTGAACGACACACTTTGCTTTAACATTTACTTCAAAGTTTCATTTCTCCAAAGGCAGGAGGTTCTTGAAACTGCAGTTTACGTATAGGTCAGGGACATGTGTAAATGTGTTTTTCCCTTCAAATAATGAATTATTTTATCACCACGTTCTTTACTAATTACTAGTAAATTGCCAAACAATTGTCCCCAGTATTTATAAACCATGGTACAATTTACGGCGCTCCCTTTAAGTAAAAAAATGACTGTATTACAATAATGACAATCTAATGAGAATCACTACTGAGAATTGAGAATCATCCTGTGTAAAAGTACAACATCCGGATATATTACGGTAATAATCATTTGGAGCTGATACAAAAACGGGAAAACTGATACGGTATTTTTTTAACCAAATGTTTAGCAAGAGACAATGCATTGCAATTCCACCAAAGTCGACTTTATTCTAATAAATCAAAAATGCATATAGCTTACA
This sequence comes from Barbatula barbatula, assembly GCF_947034865.1. Taxonomy (NCBI): domain Eukaryota; kingdom Metazoa; phylum Chordata; class Actinopteri; order Cypriniformes; family Nemacheilidae; genus Barbatula; species Barbatula barbatula. The sequence goes on along the minus strand of NC_136769.1, from coordinate 20,533,762 downwards.
GGAAATAACGCAGACATTGACAAGTTCATCTCTAGTTTTTGAGAACATGTTGTGAGTATTTTTATGCTTAAGAGACTACATTAAAAATGGTAAATTATATACTAATTTGAACAAATATGAAAATCATAAATAGTATAATAGTATTTGTAGCAAAGTTCGTAAGAAGGGAAGGAAGGAGGCGGGAACCGGCGAACATTCAAATAAAACTTTAATTAAATAAACAATAAACAATAAACACTGAACAAACCGGCAGCCACCTCACGGTAGACTGCCGGCCATAAAACATACACAAACTAAACACAGTTTCGGGCCCGGTCCTCTCTCGTCAACAGTCCTGCCGAACATCCTTTTAAGCTCCCAATCTCCTCCGTGATAAGATGCGGGACCGGTGCGCGCACAGCTGCTTGCACTTATCACTCACGCCACCGGCCCCGCGTCACGGCTCTCGTCCCGCCTTCCTCACCACAGTATTATTGCGCTTTTCCCCAATACAATGTTCATTGACGCTACAAACTGATAAAAGTCTGTAGGTTTGATATTAAGCTGCAATTGTGATTATATGCTATTTTTATATCATGTACTACGTATTAGCAATACTCATTGTATAAATAAATGTAACATCTGTAACCAGATTTTGAAATGAAAAATAAGTGCATTCATGCCAATTACATCTAATTTAAACCATTTCAAGAAATGTTAAACAAATATGTGAAGGTCCATTCCGCTAAACGTCAATACTTTATGAGACGAGAATGTGTCGAAACCAAATATAATGTTCAGAGGCTATATAGTATTTGCTCAATTAGCGTGATAACACACAGATATCATAAACCTGAACGGTGACCTGGACGCGTTTTCTGCATCCACAGTTAAATAATACTGAAGGGGAGGAACAGACCCCACAGGTCTCCTTCTTCTCCTCCCTGGTCAGCGCAGTCTCTCTGGAGAACCTCTCATAAACACAACCCTTCACCTGTGCTCGTGTTCAGAGAGGAGGTCTTTCACAGCATCTCCGCTGTGTTAATTACCAAGTCTTTCCAATGAGCCCGTTCCCTCGTGTCCTTCACTCACTACGGCATCTCAATTTTCTCACCAGGCTAGAGCAAATAAGAAGTCACACAGGGAGTCGACGCGCTGGCAGGAAATGACATGCGATTTGAAGTGAGCCCAATTTATGTGTACGTGTGCGTGAGCGCGTGTGGTAATTTATCGTATGGGGGAAGTGAGCTTGTCAACGCTTATTTCGCTGATGCAACAGGGGGCCGCGGCCCCAGCCGTCACCGTCGGCCCCCGTGCGGCACAAAGTGCAAAGCTTAAATCACCTTACTTTACCCTCCTGTCTCATCTCACTAACATGCGGCTCTGTTTGAGTTCTGCCACCCGCCTCTCTCCCCGAATTCATTTTAGCGTCTGCTTTATGAGAATAGCACTGCATGGCATGCATAGCGCGTTATTACCAAATCGTATATCTCGGTGGTAATCTGAAAAGGGTATGAGCACATTAAAATGAGATTAAAATAACACTAATTACCATACCGACGGTTATGAAAACACAGCGGAATGGCAATTATTAAGTAATACATGTGTAAAACAAAATGACTGAACAAAGGTAATTTTACCCAGAACAATAAGAGCAAACACAGATTCATTTTTACTGTATATCTCAGCTGGTTCTCACCTATGACATTAAATGAAAAGTCTCCTGTGCAATAGCAGAGTAATATGTTCTATAACGTTTCAAGAAGATCTTAAGAACACGATTGGCAGAGATGGCAAAGTTTACAATCCAATTTCAAGAATAGCTACATCAAACATTATTCTACTGACATTAAAGTGATAACCAAATTGACTCACCCTCACGCTATCCTGTACCGAACAATACGTTAGTGAGAGAAAAACGTTTATTTTATTACTGAAACCAAAAAACCTGTTATAAATCTTGCGACACTCAAAAACCCACCCCCATCCCCAACTCCGCATAAATCTTTGAAGGTAGTGATCCTGACAGTGAACATGACAGTAACTTAGAATCTCAATATCAAAATATCATATAAAAACCACCCGTGAGACATATATTTCAATTTAGCATTTGTTGGCTGTAATTTCACCAAATAAGGTCAAAATATTAAACAGTTTCTGAGACAAACACAAACAATGTATCGCTTCAAAATATATTATAAACATTATTTTAATTTTTTAATATATAAGACAATCTAACCCTGGAGTTTCAGCATGTTAAGCCCCATAAACATTGTTTGGGTCAAACTTATCGATTTCTTGTTTATGCCAAAAATCATTAGGATATAAAGAAAAGATCATGTTCTATGAAGGTATTTTGTAAATTTTCTACCGTAAATATATCAAGAATTTATTTTTGTGACTAATATGCAAAGCTAAGGACTTCATTTGGGCAACTTTAAAGGCGATTTCTTAACTATTTTGATTGTTTTCACCTTTAGATTCCTTATTTTGAAATGGTTGTATCTCTGTCTAATATATGGTCCTATCCTAACAATCCATACGCATATTATTCAACTTTCAGATGATGTAAACATCTCTCATATTGATCCATAAGACAAGGTTTTGTTGTCCAGGGTCACATATTATCAGCCACTAGCCAGACTGATCAACAGACACAGACCAGAAGGTAACTTGGGACTAGGCAAGTACGTCCAATGAAACCACATGCAAATGGTTGTATTTTAATATGAAGAAACGCTAACTGTACATTTTATGTGTTTTATTCGTATTATACTGAAGAATGTTAGTAAACACCAGCCAGCTTAAGTTGATACTGGAAGTGGATACTAACTCTATTTAAGGCGAATAGTTTCATTTCCGTTACAGGTTTTCAGGCACTCTCAGACTTCTATTTCTATTCTGCTCTTTCTATCCTTAAAAAAAACCTTAGCTTAGTATACTGTGGTGGGCTAAATGAGACCAGTTTTTATTGCACTTATGCTTTTTGTTGTCCTTATTGCTTCTATTGTTTACCTCCTTTGTAAGTCGCTTTGGATAAAAGCGGCGGGTAAATTAATAAATGAATATGTATTAGACAAAGCCCCCAAAGTTAAGACGGCTCACACTGCTGCAACATAGAAATATTTTGACAATCCCACAGAGCCGCCAATGTTTATACTGTATATACTTACATATAGTAAAACAATATTTGCATATTAAATCGTAAAAGGATATAGTATGTTACTGTAACATTGAAAAGCTCACACACTAAAAACGTTCTTAGTATGGCATACTGAATATGTTTTGAATGCTAATGCATGTGTTCCACTGCATTACACTTACATAACATTAAATTGTATTAAACTGCATCGTGTTCCCACGGTTCATCTTTGTGGAGATCGTATCTGTCGTCCGGCTAAACAGGGCATCAGACCTCCAACAGTTTCCCTCACAAAACATCCCCAGTCGGAGGAGATTCCACACCGTTGAGAAGAAATTTCACCTCTCAGCTGTCAGCGTCTGCACCCTACCTGTCACACAACGACCGCAAGCGTTTTTTCTCCTCTGATAACCTGGTCTGTTTGTGTCTGCCCTTTTCAATGGCTAGTCTGTGGTCAGTGACCCTGCACTCAGGTCTGTCTCACAACAGGAGCTAAACTTTTCCATCTCTCCTCCTTTAACATACGAATTGAATTTTAGTTGAGTTATTAGCTCCGTGTTCCACAGACTTACTCTTACATTATTTGCAATGATATATTTTTAATTGCTTTATTATAGCGTTTGCCTTATAAGCCCTTGCCATCTGATGATGTTTTATTACTTTAGCCAGAGGCTTGCTTCACATCCTTTAGGTTTGTTGTTTTAAATCTTTTACATATTTCAGAATACAAACTGAGGTATGTCGTTCATTTTGTTTTATGTCAACGTCGTACATTTACTCTGAGAATTTGTACTATTGTTCAGGGATTTTCACAGTGCAGGAGACCGAATAAGAGATCAATGTTCAACTTGTTTTCCTTGAAACATTCTCTAATGTGCACCATTAAGACAACTGACATACAGTCCCGGAAAAAATATGAGACCTTTTTATGACTTCAAAAGTTATTAGTTTCCAACTATTCTGTGCTTTTATCGGTAGCTCTTTTTCAGTCCAAGTCATTCATTTCAAAAGACGCTACTGGAAAATGATTCAAGATTATTAAAAAAATAAAGAAACATTCAAAGTTTGACACTTCTTACTGTAAACATTGCTCATGATCACAGCAATAGACCAGGAAAAACTACCTGGACAGGAGACTTGCTTCATGTCACTTCGGTCTAGATAGGAAACTAAGTTCTCCATTATGATGTTTCCGCCCTGCGTGTATTTTCACCGAAGGCCTGCGAGTGTCTTCACTGCTCATTGAGTCCATAACTCTCTCTGTCACTGTCAGTGTCTCTCCGTCTCATGTCTTTGGCCTGACACTCGATTAATTCAAATTAAAGATGTTTTGTAAACATCCATGCTGGAGCACTTCAGTGCCAGCATCTTAATTTACCACCTAAAAGCGAAAGCGCAGGAATAGTCTCCCTGACATTAATCTTATGTGCCACCATCAATGAACGTGAAGACATAATAATGAAATGAATCGCTTGGCCTCTGCTTGCGCGGTACCTGCGTTTTAGCGGATGACACAGGTTGCCTCAGACTGGCAGGCTGCCACCGCTCGCGCCCTGACCGAGCCAGACCTTGACAGATTCATCTTCATTATGCCCACATCAAGACCGTGTTCGCTCGTGTATACTTGGCCGCCCATAAACTCGCGTGTTTGTTTGTGTGTGTAATGAAGACATAATGCGAGTGCGGCTGTGCTTCATACACTGACGGGCATTTTGAAATGAAGGTTGTTGGTGCCACATAAACACAAATCACATGGGATGCAGATATCTGTACACTTTAAAGACTGTGTGAAATCAAAATGATGCGCTTTGCTATTTCAATGAACACCGCTAGACTTATTATGCACCATGCGTGCGTTATTCTAGAGAAAAACAATAATCGCATTACTTAAATCATTAAAATGTAATAACTTTCTTAACCTGTAAAGTGACTTGCTTCTGTTTAATCGAGGAAGTGTGGGTGGGGGAAATATTAACCAAAAATATTGCCACTTAATATGATCCAATAAAATCCTAAAACCTTACTTTATTTCCGTATCGAATTTGATTAAACATATGTCTTGATTTAAACAAATATTGTAAAGGCCTGTTCACACCAAGAATGATGATGACGAGAATGACAACAATAACTAACTATGGATGATAATGTTAAGCTTATTCTAAGCTCGATTTTTAAGTGCTATTTAAATGTAAATGTTTTTTGATTGGTCATCGCACTCCTCTGTTATTTTATAGTTGCGTTGGGAACTCCACTAATTCTCTTAAAGGGATACTCCACCCAAAAAGGTCAAAGGTTTTGTCATCATTTACTCAGCCTCAAGTTGTTCCAAACCTGTATACATTTCTTTGTACGGTTGAACACAGAGAACTATATTTGGAAGACTGTTAGCAACTGACAGTTCTGTACTATTGCTCCCCGAACTTTGGATAAAAGCATCTGCCAAAGGACTAAATGTAAATGTAAATGACAGAATTCAGAGAATCTCTTTAAATTAAGATTGGAAAAACGTTATCCTCATAGTGGTGTGAACAGGCCCTATACTGCAACAACCGCATTTCATTCATTTAAAGGCGCATTATCTCAAGATCTGTCCTGAGGCATCCAATCTAACCCATCCAAATAATTGAGCATTATTATTATTTCTGTTCAAATAGATCATAATACTAACCATATTTCCGTTAGAGACACTTTCACAACACTGACTCACTGTCCTCATGATCAGGCAGGCCAGTGTGTGCTAGATGTTCACACACATCATTACTGGTCCACTTAAGATGAGACTCACATCTCATTACACACCGCCAACAACAGCAATGCCAAGACTACAAACATGCATTACAGACATAAACATACGGTATATATATATATAGTCGGACCTCCAAAATGACTTCTTTTTATTACCCAGCGGGTCATTATATGCCTTTAAATGTATGTTTCTGGCAGGTTCAGTGTTTGGTGTGATCTTGTGCACGCTTGAGATGATGGTGGGTGACACTTGGTTTACTGTGATATACAGCGACATGATTCCATTCATTTCAATGAAGAGCTGGAGACTAACGGCGATACGAGCGACAGTGACAATTGACAACTGGAAGTGGGCATGTCTAGCAGCGCAACAAAGTTGAGATTTTCTTGTATGTGAATAACGCTCCAAAAGAATGCTGAATAAAATGTGTTTCTTTGCGAGTATAGATTTGATGCTACAGGACAGTGACTATACAAAAAACAGTCCATTTATAAGTCATGAAATCCCTGACCATTGTTTGCACCCTAACATATAAACCACATAATGTACATTTCTGTGTGATGGATACAGTCCGCGGTTACCCAGCGATGAGACGGGCCGTGTCTGAGGCTCTCAAAATCCCCAGGCCTTAACTGTGACATGCCTGCTACTCATCCAGTGTCTCACACGCCCAAGCACATCGGCCAATGATCGCTCAAGCCTACGCTGAGAAGCACCAGTGATGTCGCAACAGGCATCAACTCCATTCAGTATCTCTGTTGCTACGCTCTCTATCCCGCTCACGCATTACTTCGGATGTACCGTTTCGCCGACCAGCATTTCACCTTTGAAAGGAGATGAAGGATTACAACATTACAGTGCAGGGCATTATTATGTCAATAACAATATGCACCATATTGTTAGAGAGATACAAATCCATATGCCCGATCCAAGCCACGGTAAAATGGATTAAAACAAAGCCGGCCGTAAAGGGACAGCGAGAGATCCGTCTCTGTGTGCATACATGCTCATAAAAACGAAAAGCCTGTCATCGTGTGCTCACCCTCACGTAATGCTGATTCGATTCCCAGGAAAACCGAAAGGAGAAAATGTGCGACACTTATGTGGCCTCAACAGTTCGTAACGGCCAACGTTGTCAAAACGTCTGTCAAACATTGTGAATATGACTACATGTCTATGTCATAACATATGTGATCAACAGACAAACATGTCAGTCATTCACTTCCATCGTATAACACCAAAACCACAAAGACATTTCTCAAAATATCTTCTATTGTTTTATACCGAAGAGAGACGTTAGGGCGAATAAACGATGAATTTTTATTTATGAGTGAACTATCCCTTCAAGCTGAAGGACAGGCATTAGCTGCTTCATAAAACACTATAGCACGCAAATAACGGACACACACAATTACTTCACAAGCATACCGCCCCAGAGCACAGACCGGATATTTTCCACACCACACATTACTCCACCCACACTAACGCACTCTCCCGCAAACACCCGCTCCCCGGAGGAGGATGTCATAGCGATCCGGTCCTTACAAAGCAGCGGCGAATGTGCGCGGTGTTAAAAAGCCCCCGGCTCAAACCTGCAGCCGTACCTTAGCAGGTGCTCCTTTCCAATGGATGCGTCTGTTAATTAGAAACAGAAAGAAAGTCTCAGGCTCGGCTCGGCCGCTACTTGTGACTGGTCATTAGAGCGTAGAGTGAATCCAGAGGGTCTGTTAGAATACTTACAATAAAACACACACACACACACGGTCACACTCTGCTCCCTCTGTCTATTTTTCTCATTTTCTCTCTATCTTCCTCATCCCCCAGAGGGGCCGGGTGCATCAGTTCATCGACACGTTCCCATTGGCCGGCGATCTTCGCTGAGCCTTGTGTTTCATGTGACCTTTTTCTTGCGGTCTTTCAGAGCCGACTGGCGAGACTGCTTTGTGGGCTTTGTCGCAAAAAGAACGAAAAATAACAACCTTATTTCTCGGCAGGGAGTATTATGGCGTACTAAAAATAACACCCGGGATTCGTTTCCCGAGTGACGTCTGAGTTACGACCGTTATCGTAGGATGTCCTTCATTTTCTTTCTACCGCATCCAGATGGGATCTTCGGATACGTGTATTACGAAACAAATCGAGATGTGTATGGATAGTCGAAGGGAAGGAATTCAAATGAGCAAGGCCGTTCTGAGCGCATTGATTTCATTTCCTCTGCACATCAGATGGGATGCCAGCGGTGCTTGAACCACCAACTGTTATTTCAACCAGAGAGTTGACAAAAAGGTCTTAATCGAGTTGCACCAGGTGAAACAAGCAGCGGAACAAGAGCTTTAGCTATAGAGACACTATATACCTTATGAAAGTAGATAAGCAAAAGTGGAGTGAAATTGTGAAGTGAAATTGAGAGGGATTTAAAAGCTTGTCGAGCGGGTTTTGCCAATCTTATGTAATAAAGTGTATGCGCAAGTCTTCAGGTACAGTACACATTAATCATACATGATAAACAATGCAAAATGTGGCAGATTTTTCTTTCATGGTTTTTGGGCAGCTAAACTAAACTTCAATTAAAACTGTTTCCCTTAATGTCAATTTTTTCTGATGCTGGCTGATAAAATAAATGCATCTGCCTGTTCTGATATAACCAATTATATCCGCTTCAAAATCCAACACAAAGAAAATTAAAGTATAGCCTACTCTGATACCTTTGTCATAGACACACTTTGGAGAAGACTTGATGTAGGTTGCTTTGGTTCTTATGGGTTGCCAGACAGTCATAACAAGTCAGGCGATGTGCGGTCGCAGCTGTGCAAATATTGGCAACGTTGCAATAACTTTGCATCTGCCTCATTCTGTCACATTTACATGTCTTTAATCTAAGTGTTAGATGATGTGAAGCAGTTTGTGCACTTATGCCATACAGTATAGTTCATTTGTGATAAATAATGTTTTAGTTCGCATCCAGATAAAATTGAGATCGCATTACCACACGGATTTGTAATACATGAGACATTTTCATTTAAAGTTATAGTAAAAATAACTTGACTGTGATATATGTGTATTTTTATGTGTTACATTCACTCATGTTCTCTTCCGTCACTCCGTCAAACTGCCTCCACGCAGTCTTGCCTCACATCCTCACGCAGCCTCGTCACTTCTTTCGTTCGCAAATACAGGGATAGGTTGGCGCCAAACGCGATTGCGACTCGCATGCACCGTGAGCGCTGCTCGGCCAATCAGGGCGGAACGCCACGCCTGCTCTGAACTCTCTTAAAAGCGAGATGTATAGTTCAGGCGACATGCTTTGAATGCGAAGAACTCAATGTGGCCACGCCTCCTCCTGGCTGCGGGTGGGGACCGTGAGCCGAAGAAGTCTGGATTGGATTTGGCGAAGATAAATGAAACGTTGACTAGAAATGAAATGTTAATCAAGACAGCGTGGAAAGATACAGCTTTGTGATGTCTGTTATAAGTAAACAAATGCAAATCAACTCGTTAAATGAACTCATTCATCGGCAAATTATTAACGGTCCGTGTTTATACAAATTAGGAGAATGGTCATTAGTTTCATGCTGCTATATGTGATTCATGGGCTTTGCCGTGCTGATGTATTAAAATGGGAATTTAAAGTGATTTGCTCCTGGCTGCGTTGAAAATCTGTGCCTGCGGAAAGTTGCGTCGGGTTGTGTGGGAGAGAATTCGACTGACGGCGAGGGCTGGGACTAATGCAATATTCTCCTTTATTTAATACCGAGCTATTCCCTCATACACAGCCGGCAGACTGTGTCAGAAGCTTGAGGGGTTAACCTAGAATATATTTCTATTGCATCTCTCTAAATGTTTCTGTTTCTGCCTGTCTCAGGGCGCTGTACCTCTCTCGCTGTCTTTATCTCTCCCCTCGCCGACCTGGTATTTCTCGCTCCACAAACAGGGGATGGATCGATTGATCTGTCTTCACCCTGACTCTGGAGCTACCCGGTGGATTCTGTTCTCAATGTGAGTGCGTGTGTGTGTGCAAAAGACAGAAGCGCACAGATTTTTCAGGATGCAACATGAGTAAATAAGGGTGATCTGCTGTTATGGGCTTGTTACTTGTATATTGGTAGCTCCTACGATTGGCATGCTAGACTTTTACATAGTTACATTACAACTTTATCTCAAATACCCTGCCCACCTGACACTCATGCTGAGGTTGAAGTAATGTTGGGCTGGTCAGGATAGTTGAAATGGAAAATGAAAATTTTGTCATTTCAAACATGTATGGCTTTTTCTTTCTTCCGCAGAACGCAAAAGATGACATTTTGAAGTTGTGGTCCCCCGTCCACTTCTATTGTATGGACGCAAGTGAATGGGGGTCAGTTAACAACATTCTTCAAAATATCTTCTTCAGTCATACAGGTTTAAAATGAAAGACGGTTATTTTTGGAGGATCTATCACTGTAATGAAATTACCGATAACACCACAGATCGACAAGTGTTAATGTTTACATTTAACTGGCAAAGCCTCCCTCAAAACATACCAAAAGCTCCAAGGCCCTTCCAAGCTCCCCCCGATAAATATACAAATCAACACTTTACAACCAGGTTGTATTTGTTCAAATGAGTTACGCATTAGCCAACACGAACTAGCAATGAACAGTCAATATATTTTCTTAATTAAATGCTATAACTGTTAACATCAGTTAACGCACCATAACACAAACGATTGTTTTGACATTAAAGGGAAAGTTCACCCAAATATGCTAATTCTGTCATCATCTACTCACCCTCAGATTGTAGCAAACCTGTATACATTTCTTTGTTCTGTAAAACACAAAGAAAGATATTTGGATGAATGTTAGCAATTTTCAGACATTCTTTAAAATATCTCATTTTGTGTTCAACATAACAAATTATTAAAAATAAATGTTTGTTATGTTGAACACAAAATGAGATATTTTAAAGAATTTGGTATTACAAACATTTCTATGGCACCTTTGCCAGCCATTACATTTTTCCTACTTTACATATTTATCTTTACGTCAGTTGACGTCAAACTGACAGCACATCGCACCCGATAGGACACTTATAAATAATGATATATAAATGACTATTTTTTAACACTGATGGTTTATGTACTTGCATCTTTTGCGAATCATCAAGAATGTATATTAAGAGTAAGTGAACCTTAAATACCTTATTATATACAAATATATGCTGACAAACAAACCAATAAACACCTGATTTACATAATTACAGGAAAAACACAACGATAAAAATGTATATTCAAACATTTCAGCGAAAATAAAGACATCAAATGTACTCTTTCTGAGAGAGAAACTGCTACAGTGTTTGATCACCGCTTCAGCCGCAAGGCTGCGTACGCAATAAATTGCGACATAAAAACCAGTGATGTAGCGTTTTGTCACGCTACGCCTTTACATGTCGGATAACAGAGCTGCAGAAGCTCAAGTATTATGAAAGCTGAGCTAATGTCACGCTTCTGGAAAATGTAAAGTTAGTCACGTCGACACTCGTAGTTAGCTACTCTCCGTCAATGACGGAGCGCGGGAGGTGGCAGGAGTGTGTGCATAGAGGAGAAGTCTTCGGTTTTTGGGATGTACTTGGCAGAGCTCCGTCCAAGAGTCTGCCAGCGCTAGTCTATCACCTCAGGGCCCAGGAGTCACGGCAGTGAGAAAACAGATTGATTTCTCCACTCCTACGTACAAACAATTAACTACAATCCGCTCAATTAGAAACACGCTGCAGACGCCTTCAGACAAGTCTCTGACTCTGACCTGAGCTCTTTACCTCTCTATCTCTATCCTTCTTTCATCTCATTCATAGATTTCAGACAGCCAATCAGCGAACAACGACGGTGTCATTAAACGTAAACCACACAAAAACTGTGGTTGTATTGGAAAATAGGCGATGCAGTTCAGTTCAGTTCAACCTGGGTAAACACTGTCAGTAAAGCGATTTGGTGTTAGATTCTCTTGGAAGATCAACAGTACTATTGCCTGTGCCACTAAAGTGATAAGAATTCCCTTAAAGAATGGCTCGAATCCACGAAAACAAATAAAAGCTACATGCTTTCAGGATAGATTCAATTGCATCAACCATATTCTGGATACGGGGCAGGCTGAGCGCAATAATTCGATTTGTCTGCCAACAACAGCACCTCATCTAGGTTTGTAAAATGCATATTACGACAATATCGAGGCTATATGGGAAAATGAGGGATTAAGTTTGGTGCCGTTCAACTCTGGGTAAACAATATTACGGTGTTGGAGCAGATCTTTCCGGGGGGAAGATCAACAACTCATGGAATCAATGCACCACAAAAGCAATAAGAATTTTCTAAGCAGGGCTAAAATCTGTAAAACCAAATAAAAGCTATAAACTTTTGGGATAGATTCGATTGCATCGGCTCCAGTGAGCAGTCTGAAGATATCTATATGTAAGCATGGTAAAATATCACACCAATATTGTGGGTATATTGGCCGCCGGTGGTGCTGGTTCACCTCGATAATCGTCGCCTCGTGATGGTGTATTAGATCCTATACAACAGTACAATTGCGTGTGAAAATAACAGTTCCCTCAAAGAATAGGCAGGCAGGAACTATGAGAACAAATAAAAGCTATATACTTTTAGGATAAATTCAATCGCATCTACTTTCACTGTGAGTTTTTTCCCAACTGTAGCTTATCTACATCACCCCGTGACACCGAAAGTGCTTTTCTTCTGTGCCAGTCAGCGGCACGCACCCGAGGGATAAACATTATGGTGTGACATTAATCATAAGGATTTCGCGCCCTCACTCAAACGTTCCGGCGATGTGTAGATCTGTGCAACCAATCCGATTCCACTCCACTCAAAGCTCAAATGAGATTTGCTTTCTTCTCTCCAGACATCGCCTCCAAAGCCACGATGACTGGAATCGAGACGTCGCAAATCCCAGGCATAACCGCTGCAAGCGTGCCTATAAAACTACACGCGAAACTGTGCAACATACAAATCCCAAATCCTATTGTTCGCTCTCAATTCCCATTTTGTTTTAGCCGGTTCTCAGAAAGAGAGAGCGAGACAGGTCATCCAGATGGATGTGCCTCGATGAGGTATGAAGGGCACATGTTGTGTAAAAACACATGCTGATCAGCCGGCGAGAGACAAACAAGGTTTCTGTCCCTCTGTCAGCTCTTTGACATCTGTTATCTGAGTTTAGACCGGCAGTGTGGTACTTCTCTCTGCCTGGATTTCAACAAGGCTGAAAAACATTCACATTCAATATGTCACCATCTGGCATTGGATGGGCTCATACATATTTTTTTCCAGTCAGAAAATGTCACAAAACCTGAAAACGGCCAGTTCTATGGTATGTGAACGTTCAGAATTTAGCCTAGACATCTGTGGATGTGCAAGAGCCATGATTTGTGTTTTTAACCACTAAATGCACTTTTCAGAGTAAAGGTGCTTCACAATGCAATAGAAGAACCCATTTTGGCTGTATGGTTCCATTAAGAACCGAAATGGAACCTTTGAGTAGATGATTCTGTAGGGGACCGCTGGGTAAAGTCAGTGTGGTTCCTCTTTTTCATCTAAATGTGTTTTTACACTACGGAATAAAGGTTCTTCCTCCCATTTTTGGCTTAATTGATCCATAAAAACCTTTAACATCCGAAGATGTGTAGCAAGTACAAGAGTGTACATTTTAAAGTGCTGGGCTGAAAGGAAAATGGAAGTCTGTCAATCATTTCCCATCATGGTCTTTACTTGTATGCTTCTATTTTCCCTATGAAACATGAAAGTAGAAAGTTTTGAAATTGTATAGTTGGCTGTCAATCTCCAAAATGCACTAAAAAAATATTTTTGAGCTCTGGACATACAGTATAAGCTTTAGAGGAATTGCCATTGTTCAGTGATTTGGTGCAGGATTTTGTGGCATTTTATGAAATGTGAAAATTGTTAATAGATTTCATGCTATCAAACATCAGAAAGATAAGACCACCAACCAGAAAAATCTATGTTCCAGCATTTTATAAGAAAATATATTTTTAGTTTTTTATACTATTTATTTAGCTCAAAGCGATGCACTCTTATGCAAGTTAAAGCATGTGTTCAGAGGATATACAGAGAGATCTTAAAAATGTATTTCATTTTTACTAAAAGCGTCTGCTAAATGAATAAATGTACTACTGCCCTGAATACACTATATTGGAAAGCAACGGCATGTAAATTATAAACAGAATGATTTGTATAGTGAGAAACATATATTTTATGTAGCTTCTGAAGGGCAGTACCAATATATTTCCCATACGACAACATAATAACAATTTACAATAATCGTATATGCTGGTGGCCCAAATGATTCCACGTTTTATTCGGAGAAAACCACAAACCTAGTGCATGAACAGTGATTTGCACACACTGATTTCCAGCACACACAATTTCCGCTTTAAGAATATGAAATATGTTTTCAGATCTGAATGAAGAATAAATTGCACTGATGAACATACGGGTGGGTAAAAGCCTTTAGATATGAAAGTATGCTGCAAGGAGATGTCTGAATTGTCATCCTCGCTGCAGCGAGCAGGACTCTCAGCCCTGACCTTCTGTTCCACTACTGTGTCTTATTCATACTGTTGTGTCGCATACTTAGTTTGTTCAACAAGAGTCCCACTGATCTCTGACTGCCACTGAAGCTCTTCAGGGACACACACACCTTTGAGTTAACTTCTTTTATTACCGTCATGTCACGCTCGGAAGATGAGCCGCAGGATCGCAAACACATGCTTACAAACACAGGCTGTGTGACGAGCGGCGCAAACACATGTGTCCACAGGAAGGTGAGGTCACGGCACAAGACCGTTTCTTTACTGCACCACACGCAAAACACACACACAAACACACATAGATATCTGTAATACCTCAATTATTTTTCCGCATTTAAAAAAAAAAAAAACATCTGTGGAAAACACAACATACAGCGAACTCCAAGCTATTTATACATTTGAGCAAAAATTTTTAGTAAGAAAAAAGGCCTCCAGGATTTCGAAACCTCTCTTACTCATCGCAACCTGCTTTGCATTCCTTGGTGAGCATGCACACATGCATGAAAGTCCAGCTGGAGGGTAGCGCGGCGAGAACAGCAGCAGAGTATATTTCCTTTCTCGTACATGCAGGTCTCGCGTCTGTCTCCTCCAGCTCAGTCAGACTTACCTCCATTACACACCTTTACCGTCTGGCAACATACTGGGTCACTAAGGCAGGTGACGAAAACACAGTCTATTTTCGCCGTGGCAGAGGACTTGGGTTCAAACTTTCCTATTCTTTTTCATTCTCGAGACAAAGAGCAGCCCAGCTCCACTGCCGTTTCTGAAGGTCCCACAAAGCGCAGGCGGTGCAAGACTTTTTATTACCGCCTGCCTCCCAGCAGGCCTGAGCGCTGTGGCTCACTAAGATCAGAGGGGTTATTGGGGCAGCAGTTCAGAGACTCTGAGATTCTGCCTAAGACTGTTTTAGATTACAGTGGCATTTGCCATCGAGAACTCACTGAAATATTAATCAGGTCAGAGTTAACAGAGCTGTCAATCTCTGTTCTGCGCTGAATCTTAATTCTATTGCCGGGTTTTGTTGACCTTTGTTGCATTTCGCATGTGTTGCAAGTTAACTACGCTGCACATGCAAACACAGCCGGGTACCGAGATTGAATTACAGCTGTCACTTCTGTGTAGAAATACAATTCAAAACACACAATTCCTCCGACCCATGATTTCAGATGATGCCCACAGGATTGGATTTTTTTTGCACAGCCAGCAAGGTTTATGTGAGTCAGAGCGTTTGGCCCTTCCCAGCATCTCCTGCCTACTGAACCCTTGGACACTCTGACATCACAGTTAGGGCTCTGATTGGCTCTGGCCAGATGGATGTCCTGATTGGAGTCCGTCCCAGAAACCATTGGAGAATCACTGTGTCAGTGACATTGTGAATGCGAATCCAAACCTACCACCCGATCGCTTTAAACAAACGTACATGTTCACTCAAAGTTGAACTAGTTTTTTAGTGCAGAAGCATTTACACTATTCGGCCCCTTCTGATAAATATGTTTTTATATATAGATCTTGTTAATCAAGGTCACGCCGCTTTGAATGTAGCGCCATCTTGGGAGGATGGCTGCTAGTGGGTTCAATGTGTTTTTTTCTTGTTTGATTAGGAAATATAACTAGGGTAGTGTTAAAAACTGCAATAGTATTATGCAGAGTCGTTCAGGAAACCCCCATAGTTCTTTCACTTTGATTTCTCCATATATCAAACAAAAGTAACAGTACATATCAAAACAATAATAGCAGTGGAGTATGATCCTCACAAGATGGCGGCGGCAACATGCAACATAGGGCGTGACATCAGCTTCACGTTCTCTATTCTAGTAATCCCAATAAAAACGAATATTGAATATTGAATAAATTGCAATTTCACTTTCAAACCAAGATGGCAATACAGAGAGAAAACGTCAGCTTTATAATTTAAAATGCCCTAAAATTAGCATAACACAAACAACATTTTGTAAAAAAAACTGTGCACACATTCTGGGATGGAATCGGATGCTATTACCATTGTAATCACATATACCATAATGGTAAAAGATTACCATATTCATATAGCATAGCATAAACCACCTACTTCAAGGTATAGTGTATCATGTTCGTAAACCCATGGTAATACTATAGCACTTTTATGTCAGTGATGAAAGCATATGGTAAGATGTACTAGACCCAGACTCCTGGAGCCACAAATCTAATCTTAACTGCTAACCAAATTCTGCTCCCAGGCTCAAACCTTCACCTTCTTCTGGCCAGCTTTTCTAACAGCTCCATCCTAAGCTCTTTCGGGCATCCTCTCCTTCCATAATCACTCTAAATGCTGCAGTCTTCCTGTAAGGTGGCCAAGAGGGGCTTAGCTGCCTGGGTACGGCGCCAGAGCCCAAGCCTGAGCCCAGGCAGGAAAAGGGGGAAAGAGGTGGAGTTAAATAGCTGGAGGGAGCAGGAGAGCTCTTGAGTCTATCTAAACGATTGCTTGCGTTTCAGTTGTGTATCTCTTTTCACTTGTAATGCTTTTTTGCTGTTGTCACAGCACAGGAGCAAGTGAGGAGCTCTTAAGTGCCTGCATTCTTTTTAAATAACCCCCAAATGCAGCTTTGGCCACACTTGAACCTGAAGAGGCACTTTCGCTCTCATTCCTGAGAGAGACAAGAAACAAGAGTACACCTCTATGGCTTACCACCACCCTTCCCACACTCCCTCGCTCTTTTGTGCCCGATGTTCTAACCATCCATCCTCACCACAAACCAATACGCTTTGTGCCCAGCGGCCGAAAGGAGCATGTGTAGCTCTTGTTGCTTAAGTAACCTGAGTGTGAATGCTCACTGCTTCCATGCTTCACGGAAATTTCTCGCTCCTCAATGCCGTTCTCATCATGACGGCTTGAAAACTTCTCCCAGAGCCAAACTGAATCCATAAAACTCTGTGCAGACCTTGAGGATGTTCTGACTTCCCATAGAGGACGATCAAAAGTCCCAGACACTTCCATTGAAAGATGTTGACTGTAATTCCTTCAAGAGCTACCAAACTTGAGACCTTCAGACTATTTTGAAAAAAAGGACCCATAATGTTCCTGTAAGAGACAATAATTAAATCCTATCCATTGTGCTAGTAACCATCCTAAAGATTTTAAAATATTTACACTTCACAAAGCTGACTGACCTTCAAAGCTTCTGCCTACCAATCTATCTGTCTGTAAATGCAATATAACCTTTAACTTCATGTATTTTTGCTTTCCCGTTACAGCTTTTTTAAAGCCAGCATTCAAGGCTTGTCTAACAAACTGTACTTTTCTCATTCAGTTTAATATTATTTCAATATGTGCTTTAGTTTTTTTAACAGAGCTGAGCTGGTGCTTTATTTCATGGGCGACATGCTTTTTGGAGGAGTGACTCAACCTCCATTGCTGACTTGCAACGAGCAGGCGGACAGAATTTGGCAGAGGTGCAGACCCCCATGCTGCACCTGTGCACCTCTGACCAGATCACAATTTAGCAAGGCCAGAACGATGCCCTGCTGGGATGGGCGGAGAGCGTTTTTGGAGCGTGGGTTTTGGAATTATATCCTCAGCGCTGTGTGTCAGCTTGTGACCTCTCTCTGGCATTGACTTACAGATGTCTGATGTGAATGGCCTGAAACAAATGACTCTCTTTCACTCTCTTTCCCATGTCAAAACAATAGCCGGGATCAAAGACACCGAGACAGACATGCGGTCTCTCTCCGCAGACCCTCCAGCCGGGACTCTGATGGAGTGGTCATTTGTTGGCACCTGCTTCTCCCCAGCATCCTCCGCTGCCATGACAACCAGCCGCACAATCAGCCCAATCTGCCAGGCGCCTGTGACCCCACGTCTCCATGGCAACGCCACTCTGTTCATCCCAATGCTCTACTTTTTCTAGGACCTGAAAAAACGCAGCTCCAAATGCGTCTCAAACATCCCGACAGATCTTCGCAATTTTGATAAGAGACGTGCACTTGATGTTCAATCAAGGCAAAGCTATTCAGAAAGCACTTCAGACAGACTGAGGCCACAGCCATCCCAGAGCCTGTCTGGAATACTCCCGATCCGCTGCTCACACAGACTCCTCGGCTTTGTTATTGTTTGCGATGACATAACATTTGGGCCAAAAGAAGCAACGCTCGATACTCACATTTTGAGCTTGTTATGCATCAATGAGGATTTAATTCATTAATCCATCCGCTCATTGACTATGAGGTGGGTTTGGCTAATTATGCACAAAAGACAAATCCATCAGAGTCTACTTTGTTCGTCTGAGCACTTCATCCTGTGGGGAGGAGAACAACAGATTCCTCAGTCGTACATGTCTCCCTGGGAAGCTGTGCACCCCACTGAGACTGTTTCTTGGTGACGAACTAGACTGTTAATCAATAAAGGAGGTCCTTGATCACTAGCCGATGAATCAATTCATCACCTCAGCCCATATCTCTATCGCAACGAGAGCGTGACGATAACCATTTTAAGAACACATGACTCGAGGCTCCCGAATAATAAAGGAACATACCAGGCTTTTAAGTAGAGACATACTGGGTAGATAAACACAAACAAAGCCTGGCTGCGTGTGAAGAGGGATCGCAACCACGGCATGGGGTGTATGTGGGTGAGGGATACACACTGAGATGAGAGAAAGGGAGGGCAGCGAGATGAACTCAGATCCCTGAGGCAGTCCTCAACCGCTGGAGAGCCAGGCCATCCACTCTGGCTTTGAGGCAGCTCTACAAAGCCACGATGCTCAGAGGGATGCTCAGAGAGCCGGGGCCTGTCAGAATCCTGGTGCGCCCGCTCCGAGTGGACCATCCCTCCCGTGTAGGAAAAGAAAAGGGAGGGAATGGTGGTAGAGATGGAAAGAAGGTGAAGATTTAGAAGGGAAATTATGCATGGAATGCATGCAAATGAGTAGTTCACCCAAAACTATTTTAGTATTTTGTCTGTTCAGTCCTTCTAATTGTAATGAAATTTACTTTTAGAAGATTTTCATTGATTTACATTGTCTTGCATCTTTGACTCATGCAACACTCGAACATTTTCTCAGATAAATTATGACTTTTGACATGTTTCTCTTATGTATATAAACAAAACTAATTTCATGACTCTTTTCAGAAGTCTGTTGGCTCTCCATTATTAGTACTGTCTACAAATGAAACAATAGAACGATGTTGTGATTCTTTGGTACTAGAGACTGCCAGACAATATCAGGGTTGGGACGGAGACTGTAAATGTGAAAAGAGGAAGGACAGAGGAAAGAAGATGGTAGCAGGAGAGGTTAGATGTAGGGGGGGTAAGTGAGGGTTGGTCTTTAATCAAAACGTTTTAAATTAATTTTACAATTAAGAGCTGCTCGTAAGCTTTGGCACAATAAAACAATGACATTGCTTATGCGGGTTGGACTGTTATTAAAACAATGATTACAGATTGTTAGTCCTACAGGTCTATCACTGCTCGACAAGATCGAGGGGGTGCAGGGGGGTGCAATCCAACTAGGGTTCGGAGCAGGCAATCAAACAAAATGTCAAACCGACCTAAGTTGCCTTTCTCTGCTCCTTATCAGGTGCTCAACCAACCTCCATTCCCATCTCCTCTAAATCTGCCTGTAATCTGTCGGATAATTTTAATTTAATTCTGTTACGCATCATGAACTATTCTAGTTCCCCAGGTGGGGGGACATGTATTGCTCTTTAAATTATAGAAAAAAAGCAATACAATACAGTTTTTTACTGAACACAATGTATATTTTATTAATATTTATTTTAACATTGTAATGCAGTCTTCAAGTTCACAGGGACTTTAAAGCCACGACCGACAAATCATTTGTTTTTCTTTTTCATTAGAAGGTCCTGAAGCTCACCCACTACACACACATATTCAGATAAATACATTGATGCTACTGTGCATCATTCAGACATAAATTATGGGCCAGACTGCCAGTAATGTCTATAGTACAAGCTCATATACATCTATTTAAACACCACAGACACACAAAATTGTGCTCAAATGCGTATACACTTGCTGAGTAGCACGCACAATCTATTGAGGCCTGACTGATACACTGTTGTCATGGCAACCCCATTAAGGAAGGACACTGCAACAACAGTGAAATCAGCCCTCCCCATAACCTTCCCTTAAAAGCAACCATCTGAAATCTCTTCTATTCTTCGCACCGACTCCTTTTGTCACTTTTCAACAAGTGAACTCGACTCCTTCATTAATATGCTATATGATGATTTGTTCACCACCTCCTCTGTAAATACATCTGAAATGGCATCATTTATCACTCCATCTCAGCCATCCGCTGCCCTTGAATGTAATAGCTTTCACTCCTTTCCACCCACATGTCCCACAGTTGCTCGGTTTTTTGCTCCGTTCTGCAAGAAGAGCGTTTCCGTGGATGGCATTGTGCCCGGCTGACTGCGCCCTCTCTAATTAAAGAGAAGATTTGCAGGGTGAGCGAATGTCAGGGCAGATAGAGGATAGTTTTAATAAGCCCCGTAGAGCGGCGCTGGGAATGAGCCGCTGGTCAACGCCCACCTCAGGGCGCACACAAGAATAAACATACAAACTCCCGCCGGACCGACACACCTGCACACCTCAACACGCTACTCGCTGTAGCCGTGAGTAATAACAAACAGACCAATACATATTCCCGAATTATTCATCAATGTTAGAGGTGTCACAGACACCATGTTGAAAAAATTGGACTGAATCCCTTCCCCTAACCCCACCCCATTCATTGCGCTCACTGGTGCGAGATTGTGCAAATGAATATCAATTAGCCACCTCGTAAATAGTTACGGATTGCTGTGCGATTGTGAGGGACTTGTTTAAGACCATTGTTGAGCCATAATCTAGTTTTAGCTAGATTTCCTAAATTAAACCAGAAACTAAGAAATTGAATATTGTAGTGACACGGTGGCAGGTACAACCATGACCGAGCATCGTCATCTGCGTCCTAACATTCCTGTCCTTGGAAATTAAGTCCCCGTAAAAAGAGAAACGGACGCTTAGCATGCAACCAAAACAGAGGGCGAAACCCAGTGTGACAGCAAAGTAATTTAATCTGGCTGTTTTACTTAAATGAAACTCACGTACGACCGTAGCACATGGCTTCCTCTCGCAGTGAACTCCTGCTCAGGCCTGCACGCTAACGTAAGCCTGGCCCTCTGAGATAACAGAGCGGGTGGAGCAGGGAGGGGAGAGGGGTGTGGGGGTGAAATTGAGGCCCTGGGCTAATATTCGGCCTACATGTGGTGAAAGGAAGCAACAGGAAGGAAAGCTGAGGGAGAAGAGAGAAAATAGAAAGCGGGGGATAGAAAGAGGGAGCAGGAGTAAGATAGAGGAGCGGGGAAGAGGAGGAGAGGGCACTGGAGAGACTCACAGGCATCTGCTCGCTTTTCCTCGTGGATGTTGATGCAGCCTGTGGCATACAGAAACAGGAATGCATATTAGAGCTGATCTGCCTGTGAGCCAAATCTTATTTCCCACTGAGGGCTTTGTCGCACTATTAAGTTCTGGTCCAAATCTTAGTGAGCTACCTTGCTACCTACTGCCTACATAAGCAGATGCCTTGTCAGACAGCATTTTGAATTCAAAATCACCACCTATATGCTCATTTATTATTTCCTACCATACTTGACTTATATAGTAGTTGAGTGACTGAATTTGGACATTGAGTGCACTGGAAAAGAGCTAAAGAGCGACATCTTGTCGAGACGTGGGAATTCATGATGAAGGCAGGGGCGGATGTATGGACAGGGATCGACCTGGTGGTGGTGGGGAGGGCGGATGAATGTTGGTGTCAGTATTTGCAAAGGCACACATTGAGTAAGTACGGATCTTATATAGTCCAAGTGTTGGATGATGATTGGCTAGCTCTATAGCTAATGAGTGACGTGGTATTAGGGTCTTCCTGACAGTACCTTTCATTTCCTGTGGAAGCAATAAACACAATAAAATATTCATTTTAATACTGTACTTCTCAGTAATTAAAGTACTGCAGTGCATTCTGGGATTTTTCTTTTTCCATATGCTATCCTGCCCCTTAACTTGACTAAAACCAAGTGTCTAATGAGAAAATGAGTTTGTATATATATATATATATATATATATATATATCCCAAAATAGGTTTTAAAACTAGTGCATGTGAGAAGGTAATGTATGCTCATATGAAAGCACGGCAGCATTTGCCTTGCAGAGTTCTCCTGAGCGTGAGCACTACAGCGGAGACAGCGTTAGTGTGTATGCATGAGCTCGCTCGCTCTCATTTCCCGTCTCTGATTTCAGTGTGTGTATCACTGTGTCCCTATTAGAGGGCCGGTGGCTGGCATTAGCCCACAGTGAGAAACAAAAGAGCAAGACTCAAAGAGACAAGTGAGAGAGGAGGAAAACAGCAAGTGAGACTGAGTTTATATTTAGCCACGTGAAGGGACAGTCGGGAGAATTGTCTGCATTTCATTGAATGCCGAATTAAACAGCACATATATTCAGACTGTCCAATGAAGACATGTGCATACTGTTTAGTTGGAGATCAGTGGCTATTTTTGAAATGATGGTGTCGTCTGTGTTCTGGTGCTTTCCATCAGTCACAGTCCACTTAGCTTGTTTGGTGGAGTATGAGGACTGCAGATCACAGTACCCAGCATCTGTGTGTAGTTACAGTGCCATCAGACTGTAGGGTACCAGTTCATTGTTTACCAATAACAAAATCAAATGGTGAAAATACATGAAAATAAACATATAGGTCAAATAAAGGAGCAGTTTGCCTAAAATATACTCTCATAATTGAATTAGGTGAAATGAGGTGAAACGTCAAACACTCATTAGCCAACATAAGTTAATGTATTGTGTATTGTGGTCATTCCAGTCCAGTGTCTGTTTAATTTCAACAAAATCAAACCTCAGGAGTGACATAAAGTCATCCAACAGCTATGTGAAAGACTGACAGCATGACAAGACACAGATTGTGATAAAAAAAACAGGTTATCACATATATACTGTATATAGAAATCTATTCATTTTTTTGTAAATGCGTTTACAAATATTACTACTTTATTACTTAAAAGTGAATCTGAACTTCTTTGCAGTACTTGAGCAGAGCATTTTTCTTAAACCGACCTGTTTCTCCAGTTTTCGTTGTTTTTTTTATGCAAATAAATGCAAATAGAAACAATATTTTTATTTGACATTTGGGAGAAATCTTGTTAGTAGTTCACAGAATAAAATAAACAAATGATTTCATCCAAACACATACCTATAAATAGTGAATACAGAAAAACTGAAAAATTATTTTCAAGTGGTCTCTGTCATTTTCTATGGCTGTATATTCTTTATTTTGTCATAATTTTTCTTAAATATGCAGCACAAAACAGCTAACTAATGTTGATAAACAGCACAGGTCATCGTGTCACTCACATCACCATAAGATAAGCCAAACGGAACAAACCGACTCCTTCAAAGCCAAGTTATAACAGGTGTTTTCATCAACATATGGCTTGGTGTGTACAAGAAACTAACATTAATAAAAGAAAGAAGAGTTACTCTTAGTTACTGCCCTTTTGCCAAGGCAATGAGTACTTTTTATGCACTTGTGTGTATTACTTTTCGACCCTGTGCCAATCCCCAGTGAGGCTGGGAATCATTACAAATGGCAATATGATATTACATCTATATCTGAGTAATCGTACTATAATTTTGTAAACCTTTATGTGAAAACACAGATGTATCTACAATATGGGTTGCATGAATTAGTCGACATTAAAGCTCTGGTTTTATTTGAAGCTTGATGTCGACTAGTCGCGGATCATTCGATTTTTTGACAATGCTTGTTTAAGGAGACGGCTGACTGTTCCGAGGACCTGCGCGCTGGACGGATGTCATCCTCAACCGGTTCAGTGGGCTTCTGTCACACTCCCTGCAATAATACATGTTATCTTGACCTGCTTCCGCACAATGTCTCGTGTTTTTATCCGCAACATTCAGGATTTGTTCTAAGATCACAAAAGCTTTTGCAGCGCAAGAACATATCGTGAATGAGAAACATTCTTATTTAGTTTTATTTAATTTCTTAAACGGGGAACAATTACTAACATAGCCTATAAAACCTTTCAGTGCGCTTTCTTCTACACGCAGATCTTTTAATATTACAGATTATTTGTGTATTTTTAATTAAACATAAAAGAAACTTGGCTGCTATGTCACTGAGGTGTGCGTTTGTAAATCCTCTACGATAAAGAGTCTGCTGAATTCGGCTAATAAATATATTGACGTTGTTCTAAAGTCCAACAAACTCGACACATTTTTCTGTTGTTTCATTTATTAGTATTAAGATGCTTTATATTTAGAGGCAATTTAGGGGGGATTCTGCACACACGAGTGTCTTGCCGCCCACACCCATCAAATCTTGTTGCAAAACATTTCCTAGCTCTCATTTCATTTTTTAATGACGTCGTCGACTAGTCGACGTTGACTTTTCTCACATAATAGTCGACCTAAAAAAATCAAAGGTCGTTCAATCTGTAATGTACACATAGTTATATATAGTGCCAGTGTTTTTCTCCCATTTCCTTCATACAGTATGCGTTTTACAATTCTACCTCTGCCTTGTTCTGAGTTTGAATGCATCTTGAAAAGCAACACTTGACTGTTCATTGACCTAACAACAGAGTCTTTTCACCTTCTTGTTGTAAGTGGTCATTTCCCCAACATATTCATGTAAAGAATGTAGCTCTACAGTTCTCGGTTTTCGCTGTGAGAGTATTTCTACCGAAGTCAAATATTGCATTACTTTGAAATGTGTATTTTGAAGGCATTGAACTAAATGGAATTGTATGAACTAAAAGGAGGCGAGGCAGAGGAAACGGGTCTGCGTGTTTGCGTGTATGAATATTTGAGAGCTCCATGTGGTGGGTGGTGGCAAGATATGATGAAACACGAGTAAGAGAGAGAGGTTAAGGGGAGGGTTGCGCCGGTGCATCCCGAGGCAGTCGGTGCAGCCGTCTGAATGGATGCGAGGTGGGCGGAGTCACATGTGGGAGGGGAGGCGGGACTTCCCTGCAGTGGAGACAGATGCTACACTGGTTAGACTTTATTTTCTGTCGCCAAACACAAAGGAGCATGCAAACCCTTCTGCGCGTATGTGTGCGTGTTTTGTGTGAACATCGATAAAATCCCACTTGCCCGATCCGATCGCACCCTGTTCTTTTTCAGGCTGTATTTAGTTCTTCTTGTAGCTTCTGCATACTCCCCACTGCAGCAAAGAGAAAAGGTCATGTGATCGAGAGAAAGGGAGAGAGAGACGTGCGAGATGAAGGAAGAGCAGCGTGACATTTGGCTCAGTGTTGCATTATTGGCTGTGGCTGATGTGATCTGAAGAGATTACAGAAATACAATACTCACACAAATCACCTACCCGCCTTGTCCGTCTAACAGCTGTCTCTCTCCTTGTCTCACATGTGGGCACCCTGGGACACTGAGGGACTTTCGTTTCTACACTTGAATAGTGTGAATAGTCTCCCAGACTTTAGACAATACATCAGGCCTGGTCCTCTAGTTGTTAAAAAACACCAACGTCTACAGCAAAACTGATCAACCTTTGACCAATCAGTTTGTATTTTTATGTGTACGTTTAGGGGCTTGGCTAAAATAGAGGGTATCCATTGACGTCACTTTCCCACGTGAACATAACGGGACACGTCCCGGGACACGCTCCCTTGAGCGGTAAAACACTAAGCGAAATGGCCGCTATCAATAGAAGAAACAAAGAAACTGGGACTAAAACACGCAATTATTTGTCACGGTTGACGTCACATTAAAGTGATGTTCACCCAAAAATAATTATCATGTACTCACCCTCTTGTCATTTTAAACCTTTATGACTTTCTTTCTTCCGCAGAAGACAAAAGAAGATATTTTGTAGAAAGTTGGTAAGCGAACAGCACTGGTCCCCCATTCACTTGTATTGCATAGACAGATAACCGATGCAAGTGAATGGGTACCAGTTAACAACGTTCTTCAAAATATCTTCCTTTGTGTTCTGCGGAAGAAACTCATACGGGTTTGAAATTACAAGAGGGAGAGGAAATGATAACAGAACTGATATTCACACTGAAATGGTTTCCGATGCTCCTTTATACCAAACAAAGTATGTTTATTATTATTATAACTTATTAAGTTGTATACAGAAAGTTGAACTATTGCGAAATGCCGCTGACTTGATCATAACAAAATCTTATTTACATCATTTGTTAAGGAACAAAAGTCAAAATTAAAAGTGTTGCTACACCATAAACGGTTTAATCTGAATGCTCTCCGGTTTACTGAGGAAAACGTGTCATTTGCGTGTCCTGTACGTGGATCTTTCATCACACCAAACAGACGTCTTTATGGACGCATTGCTCGCGTATGCAGTGTGAATGCTGTAACCTGTTATTATGAGCGATGAAATGAAACATGCAGCGCACGCAGGATGTGTGTAACGGGCCTAATGGACCGGTTTGCAAAAAACTCTTTCAAAAAATGTCACCATTGGCCCGTGACCGGCTGCACAGACAACACCGAAAAAATGATCAGAAATGTGTGCAGACTTTGTGACCCAAAATTCAGTCCAAAAGTAAAAAACAGACACTATTTTGCAGACATAGTACTAGAAAATAATGTGGATTGTTTAAGTGATACTTAATTCAATACCTATAAGCTTAAACACAATTTAAAGTTAAAGATCTTTTAAAGCTTCAAACTGGAATTGGAGATTTCAACCAGCACATTTTAATCTGCAGTACTTCGCCTCTTTCTCCCTCACCACACCCCTCACAGACAAAACCAGGCTCCAGAGCCCCCCGGTCTTGTCTGAGATCCCCCCTCAGCTCAAGAACTGTTACCTATTGACTAATAATTACCATAATTAATTTGGCTGGTTATAAAACAAAAAAGAAAGAGCGAGAAAGAGAATGGGGTATTTTAAAAGCTGAAAGCGTTCCAATTTGGCACTGTAATCTATTCATTATTAATGATTGCTCTTATTTCCTGGTCTCTGTGTACTCTGATGCACTTGCACTAGCTGTGGA
The DNA here is from genome assembly GCF_947034865.1 of Barbatula barbatula. Lineage (NCBI taxonomy): Eukaryota > Metazoa > Chordata > Actinopteri > Cypriniformes > Nemacheilidae > Barbatula > Barbatula barbatula. Next base: position 20,506,243 of record NC_136769.1, on the reverse strand, counting down.
GGGGGAGACGGGGAGCTTTACTGGCTGCCAAGGCCAGTGCCACATGCATTGTCTCGTCCCCTGGACATTAATTCATGTATTGATCACATTTGGGGAAGCGGTGAGGAATAAAGAGGCAGCATTCACATGGCAGACGGGCAACGGCCATGACAGCTGGCATAATTCATACGTGATCGGATCATTTAGTTACACGCAAGCATACACTGTATACGCGTTTATAGAGGATCTATATGGCTCGACCCTTCTCTGAAAAGCACCCCAGCTTCAAAATCATTTCGGCTGCAGCCCAGCAGGACCTGGGAACCGGATCCATATGCATCGATTCACACTTCGACAGCGGTTATTCACTTTTCTGTTTACTCATTCATTCACTTATCCATTTCATCTGACTGCCAGGCCAGCGGGCCAGCTCAAAGTTTACCCATTGATCTCTTCTGGATGGCTGCTTTTGCACATCTTCGGTACAGGTGGACAAACTTTCCGCAGTCACGACTCCGGGGGAAACTCACCGAGTTGTTTATTCGTATTCGTTTTTTTTTTGTGAACGATGCACCATGAGGCTTTTGCAAAGATACTGCCGCAAAAACAGTGGATGGGACATATGGAGCCATTCAGATTACTGTGCATATTTAGTTTCCTGAATTCGATCCTTCATCCTTCCAAAATACTCAATGCACATAACATTCGAGACAACATGAAATATTAGGGGCCATTAACATTTTGCGTCTTTTGCGCATGAATATTCGTTATTGTAAATGTAGACGCACAACATGCGCATTCAAATAGGGAGCGACGTGGTCGTGATGCATATGGGGTGCAACGCTGGGAATGCCACACGAAATGTGAATCAACCCTTACGGTAACACTTTACTTAAAGCCTTTATGCACGATGCATTATAAATTGTTATTAAAGGGTATAAGGCATTTTCCATTAATAAAGAATTATAACTAAATTAAAATGCAAAAAGTAACAATGAATTGACAAGTGTTATGATGTATTAAGTGTACTTACAATTATTCATAAGACATAACAATGCATTATAAAGTGGATTACAAGGCATTAAAACTACTTTTGTCTAATGCATTGCACATATTTCCAGACACTTTAAACAATAAGTGATATATTGCTGTGAAGCTCTACATCTGGTAGACCAATCAGAATGCGGCAAAAGCATGACGCGAGCTGAGCCAATAGAGCAGGGGACAAATGAAGGAGATACGCACCTGCATCCCATTACATTATTCTGGCCCTGCCAAATAAACCACGGTGTGAAAAGAACAATGGGAAACCAAAACAATCAGAATTAGGGTCCCTGTAGAAATGACTAATCAGACACACACCGGCACCGCGCACGCACACACGCGTACGAGCGCAGACACACGCACGAGCCCCAGCGCGTAAGCGTCATGGAGTCTGGGTGGCAGACAGGCTTTGGAGACAGCAACGGTGAAAATTAAATTCCATTTAAGACTAATCCCATTTACAAACTCCGTCGAATCCCACTGCTATTGTGACAGCCGGACAAATCTGTCTCAATTGTTACAATGCGGGGAATCAATGGAGAAACAGGATAGCATGTAAATAATGGAGCACGGAGCTCGGGAGGGCAGAAGGAGCCTCGGGGTCGGAGGAACAGGCTTAAGCGAGAGCTGCGGAGAGAACGAATGTGACGAGACCGAGGGAAGAAACGCTTCTTATTCAAGACCACTTCTATTCTGAAAAAAATCCAGAAGCTGAATGAATTTCCTGGCGTTCGGTTGGGTAACTGGAGTAGTAAAAGTGCCTTTCAAAATCTGTATATATTTTCAAAAAATATAAAAGGGAATACTTAAAAGAGAATCGTATTAATATTATAGCTCGTGCAAGGAAAGGTTACCACGGATGTTGAGAATAAATTTTGAGAAAACATTCAAGTACAAAAAGCATTTGCATGGAACTTGCCTAGCATTGTTTTTTAGAAGGTGTTTTTGTCCTGTTAGGTCACCACTTGCGTGCACATTTTTCAGAAACGTTTCTGTTTGTTTTGCACCTCCACTTTGGAAGGTTTTAAACATTTGCAGTCTTCTGTGATAAGGATGAAAGATCGTACTAAAATACTGTGCACCTTTGAATCTCCAGCGCATAGCAAAATAATCTTTTGCCTTTGCTTTTTTTTATAGACAACAAACACACAGCAAGATGAATCTTCGGTAGTTAAATCCGTAAACGTTTGACTATTATGAACAGGTACTTTTGAAAAGTCAGTTTTGTTTAAGTTTACCTTGAATTGAATCTCGCTTTGGATAAAGGCGTCTGGAAAATGAAGGATGAATGAGGGACTTTTGATCAATACACAACTTCGATAAACGCTGTTGATGACTGGTTGTTCAGTAAGCAATGTTTAGATAAAAACACTTTGGAAATAATATGTTTTATTTAGTCTTTTTATTTGCAGAACGAATATAATTGTATTAGTTTTAAATCAAATTTGTATTAACATTTAAGCATCGTTTACATATGCAGAATGACGCAGAAAGTAAGCTTAACAATAGTCCTTTTATATAGAAAATAATAATGCTAAATATATAAAATAAATAAATAGTATGAATATGAATAACACAAATAATAATAATATGAATGACACAAATAATAATGAAAAGTATTACTGGAGAGGGAATGACAGAAATATGCAGAGCCATTATTTAAAATATACTGTATTTAAATATATATCTATATTATAGATAGGATCAATTACCTGGTGCTTCCTCAAATACAGTCATTAAAAATGAAGTAAAAAAACTAGAAGCGCTACATTCCTACAATTTCCATCCCTATAGAGAAAGACATCACAGAGAAGCGTGAGCTTTGCAAGTGACCTTGCGTCAAATCCCTCTTCATATTGTAGGAAACACTGTTCTTACTTGACCGATATGTCATTAGCCGTGAGTAAGTTATGATGGAGGTAGTTTTACGGGGTAGCGCGAGCACCAGGACAGGCCATAGAGGTTGTCCATGTCATCCATGTTCGGTGGCCGTCGGCAGGCAGACGTCCACCGCCTCATGAGGGCAGGGCTATGGGGAACAGAATAAATTGTCTTTCCCTTCCATAGTAACAGCTCTTCTCTAACAAAGGACTGGCAGAGACCGAGTCTTTTCCCCAGTGAGAATAAATACTCTCATCTGTTATAAAATGGTCCCCGCTTACAGCGCGCCAAGCATTCTCCTCAAAATAGTGTTAGTAGGATTATCATTTAATAAAGTTTTATTTGGAGCTTAATTTCAATCCAAGACACACAGCACATACATACATACAGTTTTATTTGCATTATATTGATTAAAAACTCTGCAAATCTTGCATGATGAAATGAAAACAACCTTGATGGTCCTTAAAATATCCTTTACTTTCTTGTTTCCTTCTGTTGAAACATGACCTGGCCATGTTGCTCATGATTCAGATTCACTCAACTGTCCTTTAAGCTGGAGACGGGGATAACATAGCACCACCACGGCGCCACGCTGCCATAAGATTTGATTTAAAGCAATCAAAGTCTAATTCAATTAAGCTGCGCTTGTGATGTGTACATCATCACCCGTCCATTCTCAAAGCGCCTGTGAAGCAGAAGCCGTCGAGGAGGACAAAGACGACAGGCTGAAAATCATCGGCGCTCTTCTGGTCTCCTCATTTCCATTCCCTTCACATCTCACTTCGAATTCATGTCCCATTTCACATGCGCTTCACGTTCGGCCTCACGCTCAGATTCACCCAATTCTGCATGCAGGGGCCGTTGCCGGGTCATTGTGGTTAGGGCTGACACTCCCTGTCAACACTCCCATCACTAACCTCCATTACTCGCCCACTTGCTCTCCTTTTGCCTCCTCGCTCGCTCATTTCTCTCCTCTATGTCCTTCCCTCGCTCGCCCGTACTCTTTAAAACGGGCATTCTCTCTCCCGCCGCCGTGTTAATCGACGCAATCATTCACCTTACTGCCTCGCCGGTGCCCTGTAACTCTACACTGTCGCCCGTGTGTGCGCGTCTCTCCGGCCCAATGAAAGATTTAGGAGGACCTTTAAGTGTTAATTAGGTTGTCATTCATTCAAACAAAATAAGAGGGCAAATAAATAAAGCCTTAAAGCTTGTTGGCTGTGTGTGTGTCTCAGTCGGGTGATGCGGTAGCGGGTTCGTAGCGAACAGAGATCGATTGCAGAACCCCTGGGGTCCCCTGCAACCTGGAAGTGAGAGAAAGCTTATCGCTCAATATAATTCTGGAGACAACTTCCTGTTGCCTTTAACCCTCCTCCCTCTGTCCTTTTTCCTGTCCGCTGCACATCCTGTATCCGACATGCATGTCCGATATTGGCCTCACCTGTGCTCCAGCTACTGACCTGCTCTGAATAATCCATCTGTTCACACTGAGATCTATAACAGCTGCCTATTGCTTCGCTCGTATTATCTCCCCACATTAAACAACCCACATACTGTACTTTTTGAGCCAATCGAATGAGCAAAAAATGACGTCGTTGGTAGATGCTTATTGGTGATGGAGCCATAAGGACGAATGCCCAGTGCCCTTCACTAGTGACTTAATAAACTGTGATTTAATAGGCAGCACAAAGAGGAAAAGATTTCACTACAACAAACTCACAAATCACACATATTAAATTTGTTGATGTGTATGTTGCTTACAAAAACATGTTCTTGCATCAGAATACATGGCCATATTTAGAGCCAGGAGTAAGATGCTTTCTAACTCAACCGTAACTTAAGAAATGAAGAAAGTTACAATCCTAGCACTGGACTATAAAACTTGAGCATGTTATACTGTTATATAGTTCTGTGAGTTGTGTGTAATATCAGCCGTTCAATTTTCACCAGAAAAAGTCATCTGGATACTTTGAGAATAGACTGGTTTAGGGCTGACGTATTTTTGTGGGGCCAGCCCGGAAGTCAGCGCCACACTGGTCCCCTCGACCGAAAGCCTGTGAATTTTCCCCATAGACGTTTTGAAGATCTCAAAAAAGGTTTACGATACTTACACATTTTGTCAATCAAGATAATCTTCCTAAATGAACACAATTCTTGTCATTTTAGAAGCCTAAATACAATTAGCAGGGGTAAAAAGCTAACATGACGCATTAACGTCACCACCGCCAAGCCTCAAACTATTAAAAACGAGATCCCTGGTAAGTAATGACACCGATAATGAATGCACATTTATTTTTTTAGAGATTTGTGCACATAATTTGTTATGGGGTTTAATGTCCATTAGTTGCTAATTTAGACGATTTAGTTGCTATTAGCAACTTGTTAGCAACCGCTGTTTTTGTGACACGATAAAGCGAGTTAAAACGTCTCGGTTACGTATGTAACCTCTGTTCCCTGATGGAGGGAACAAGACGTTGTGTCGAAGCCGACAGATGGGGTTCGCCCTTGAGAACCAGTCATCTCTGACTATTTTGAAAAGGCCAATGAAATTTGGCGAATGAAATTTGCATGCCGGGCCCCGCCCCCGGAAATCCGGGTATATAAGGGGAGCCGGCGTGCTCATTCATTTACCTTGTGTGCTGAGGAGCCTAAAAGCATCTCGTGACTGCTGCAGCGGACGGCTATTGTCGTGGCAAGAAGGACACAACGTCTTGTTCCCTCCATCAGGGAACAGAGGTTACATACGTAACCGAGACGTTCCCTTTCTGTCGGTCTCTCGACGTTGTGTCGAAGCCGACAGATGGGGTTCCTATGGAAAACGCCACGGCAATAGTCGCGTCACAATCTCCAGCGAAGCGACGTTGGCCAGCCTAGGCGAGTCAGACGAAGCGCTCTCGCGAGATTGTAACCTTCCAGTAGCTAGACAGGGGGACCCAGAGCTTCCAAGAAAGATGGGTAGCCCCTGTCCTCTGTCAACTCAGACGGCCCCAATGGCGAGAGCCGTCCGGCCTTAGGACCACTGGGTAAGCGCTATTCCCTCAAGTGGGAGGTGCGCTACGGAGACCACTTCCCACCCTCGGGGGGAATACAGTGGAGAAACAGCATGGTCTTACCGGCAGGGAAGAACTCATGGGAGGTATGTGCGAGAATCCGCAGGGTGGATGCTCACCCGGGGAAGGTCACGAGTTCCGAGGGAACAGCTCATGACGGAATCTCAGACGGAACCACCCTGCTGGGGGGTTACCACGTCTGGAGCACTGAGGTCGGTTAGAGTCACACGTAGATAACTCAACTTGTGCCCGCCAAAGGTGGCAGGCTGCTCCGCCCAGCCCGCTGCCTTGAGTGCTTAGTGATGGATGGAATGCCTATTCTTCGCCCGAGGGGAAAGAAGGGAGGCAGATGATTGCGCACTGACCCCCCCCCAAGAGGGGGGCTGGCGCTTGTCGCAGGCGTACGCCCTGCCGGCCGCCGGTCTTACCTGGTGTTATCCTGCAAGACTCGAGCTGACACCGGATCCACGCGGAGGTTGTAGAACCTCGCGAAGGTGTGGGGCGTAGCCCAACCCGCAGCTCTGCATATGTCTGCCAGAGAGGCGCCCCGAGCCAGTGCCCACGAGGAGGCAACACCCCTGGTGGAGTGCGCCCTCACTGCCAGCGGGCACGGGCAATCTTGAGATCGGTACGCCGCCATGACGGCGTCCACGATCCAGTGCGCCAGTCTCTGTTTGGAGACAGCTTTCCCCTTCTGCTGACCTCCAAAACAAACAAAGAGCTGCTCAGAGCCTCTGAAGCTCTGCGTGCGGTCCACGTAGAGGCGCAAGGCGCGTACTGGACACAACACGGGCGGGGTTGGGTCTTCCTCCCCGGTGGGGAGCGCCTGCAAGGTCACCACCTGGTCCCGGAAGGGAGTGGTGGGAACCTTGGGCACGTAGCCGGGCCGAGGTCTCAGGATCACGTGAGAATCACCGGGCCCGAAATCTAGGCACTCTGTGGACACGGAAAATGCTTGCAGATCCCCCACCCTCTTGATGGAGGCGAGCGCCGTCAGGAGAGCCGTCTTCATCGAGAGATGAGAAAGATCGGTCTCCCCGAGGGGCTCGAAGGGAGGCCTCTGGAGGCCCGCCAGGACCACATTGAGGTCCCAAGAGGGTACGGAGCGCGATCGAGGTGGGTTAAGCCTCCTCGCGCCCCTGAGGAACCTGATGATCAGGTCATGCTGCCCTAAAGGTTTTCCAGCAACTGGTTCGTGATGAGCGGCGATAGCGGCTACATACACTTTCAGTGTGGACGGAGAGAGTTTACTCTCCAACCTCTCCTGCAGGAAGGACAGCACGTGCCTGACCGAGCAAATCCGTGGGTCTTCTCTGCGAGAAGAACACCAAGACGAGAAGAGGCGCCACTTAAAGGCGTACAGCCGCCTCGTGGCAGGTGCCCTAGCCTGAGTGATGGTCTCCACCACCGCGGGGGGTAGACCACTCAGGATCTCCTCGTCCCATCCAGGAGCCAGACGTGGAGGTTCCAGAGGTCTGGTCTCGGGTGCCGCAACATGCCCCTCCCCTGAGAAAGAAGGTCCTTCGTCAGGGGAATCGGCCAGGGGGGAGTTGTCGTCAGGAGCATTAGCTCCGAGAACCAAGTCCGGTTGGGCCAGTACGGCGCAACTAGTACCACTTGATGCTCCTCTTCCCTGACCTTGCACAGGACCTGTGCAATGAGGCTCACTGGGGGGAAGGCGTACTTCCACTTGTCCCGTGGCCAGCTGTGCGCTAGGGCATCCGTGCCGAGGGGGCCCTCGGTCAGGGAGTACCAAAGCGGGCAATGGGTGGTGTCCAGGGAGGCAAACAGGTCCACCTGTGCCCGCCCGAACTGCACCCAAACAAGCTGGACCGCACGGGGGTGGAGTCGCCACTCTCCACGGGGCGTCGACTGACGAGAGAGCGCATCGGCTGTCTGGTTCAGGTCGCCCGGTATGTGAGTGGCACGCAGGGACTTCGTCACCTGTTGACTCCACAGGAGGAGGCGTCGGGCAAGTTGCGTTAACTGTCGTGAGCGTATACCCCCCTGATGGTTGATATACGCTACGGCAGTCGTGCTGTCTGATCGGACCAGTACGTGCTGGCCCTGCACGAGGGACCGTAGTCCCCTCAGTGCCAACAGAACAGCCAACAACTCTAGGCGGTTGATATGCCAACACAGCTGGGACTCCGTCCAGAGACCCGACACTGTGTGCCCCTTGCACACCGCACCCCAACCCCGTAAGGAGGCGTCGGTCGTTACCACGACGCGCCTCGGGACCTGCCCCATGGGGACGCCAGTCCGTAGAAAGGTCACTGATGACCACGGGGTTAGGATACGACGGCAGAGAGGTGTAATGACGATCAACCTCCTGCCTGTGTGCCACGCTCTCCAGGGAACTCGTCTCTGTAGCCAGTGCTGCAGCGGTCTCATGTGCATCAACCCGAGGGGAATTACCCCCGCCGAGGACGACATGTGGCCCAGGAGCCTCTGAAAAAGTTTCAGGGGGACCGCTGGTCGCTGCTTGAAGAGTTTCAGGCAGTTCAGCACTGACTGTGCACGCTCTGTCGTAAGCCGCGCCGTCATGGAGACAGAGTTGAGTTCCATACCGAGAAAAAAGGAACTCTGCGCAGGGGAGAGTTGGCTCTTCTCTCGGTTGACCCATAACCCCAAACGGTCTAGGTGCCGAAGCACCAGATCCCTGTGTGTACACAACAGTTCTCGCGAGTGTGCTAAGATAAGCCAGTCGTCGAGATAGTTGAGTACCCGCACACCTCTCTCCCTGAGGGGAGTGAGGGCGGCTTCCACGACCTTCGTAAAGGCACGTGGGGACAGGGACAGACCGAATGGGAGGACCCTGTACTGATATGCTCGCCCCTCGAAAGCGAACCGTAGGTACGGCCGGTGACGAGGGAGAATCGAGACATGAAAGTACGCGTCCTTCAGGTCGATAGCCACGAACCAATCTTGACGCCTGACGGACGTCAAGATGCGCCTCTGCGTGAGCATCCTGAACGGCAGCTTCTGGAGGTGCCTGTTCAGGGCACGCAGATCTAGAATGGGGCGCAACCCTCCACCTTTCTTGGGGACGATGAAGTACGGGCTGTAGAACCCGCTGGACATCTCGGCCGAGGGGACGGACTCGATCGCTCCCTTCTCCAGAAGGGTTGCCACCTCCTCCCGCAGCACGGGAGCATCTCTGCCTCTGACCGAGGTAAAGAGGATGCCCCGAAACCTGGGCGGAGGTCTGGCAAACTGGATCGAGTAGCCGAGACGGATCGTGTTCTCCAGCCACCTTGACGGTCTGGTGAGTGCCAACCAAGCACTCAAAGACTGCGACAGGGGCACTAGAGGTACGATCTGCTTCATCGCCCCTGGGGAGGGCGGTTCGTGGGCTAGCGGTGCCGGCCCCGCCTCGTGGGGGGGCCGGCTCCGCTGATTTGCCTGCCTGGCGGCGCAGCTCAACGCACCGTCGAGGTGAGAGTGCTGAGGGCTGCGCAATTTTATACTCGGCCTTGCGTGTCGCCACAACGCAACGTCGAGTTGCCGAACACCGTCCTGCGGAGGGTGAGTGCGGCTGAAAGGGGGACCCAGAGAGAGAGACTGCTCTTTTTGTGAGGAAGTGGGCGCTAGGCCCTGAAAAGGGCCTAGCAGATGTTGGGACGGGGCAGGGACCGTCCATTTCCGACCCGTCAGCGATGGAATGGCTGGGGTCGGGCCCGATCTCGATCTCGCCGGGTCCGGCTCGTCAGGAACGCTTCTGCTTCCGCGGCGGCTGCTGACGAGACGGTGGTCGCTTCCTGTCCGTCCTCTTCCGGGGGGCCGCCTGAGGAGGGGGCACCGTAGCCGGAGCTGACGAAGAGGAAGGCCGGGGCTGCTGGGAGGCAGACGTTCCACGGGACCTCGACGGCCGAAAGGCGGTCGGGTCGCGGCGGGGCAGGATGTGCTTAATGGCCTCCGTCTGCTTCTGTACTGCCGAGAACTGCTGGGAGAAGTCCTCGACAGTGTCACCAAACAGCCCTCCTTGCGAGATGGGAGCATCGAGGAAGCGAACTTTCTCGGCTTCACGCATCTGCGCAAGGTTTAGCCAGAGGTGTCTCTCGTGGACCACTAGTGTGGACATCGCTCGACCCAAAGCTCGCGCTGTCACCTTCGTTGCCCGGAGGGCAAGGTCGGTGGCAGCGCGGAGCTCCTGCATAATCTTTGGGTCGGTCTTACCCTCGTGGAGCTCTTTCAGTGCCTTGGCCTGATGGACCTGCAGGATGGCCATGGCATGAAGAGCTGAGGCAGCCTGTCCAGCAGCGTTATAGGATTTCGACACCAGCGATGCCGAAACCCTACACGGCTTGGACGGGAGTCTAGGTCGAGACCTCCAGGTGGCCGCCGTCTGCGGGCACAGGTGCACCGCGACTGCACGTTCAGCCTGGGGGACATCAACGTAGCCTCTAGCTGCCCCGCCATCGAGGGAAGAAAGGGCGACAGAGTCAGCATGACGGGAACGAGCCGAAAAGGGGGCGTTCCAAGTCTTGCTGAGCTCCTCATGCACCTCGAGGAAAAAAGGTACAGGGGGCGTGCGCGGCTTGGAGCCGCGCTCGGACCCGATGTACCAATTATCCAGCCGCGAGCGTTGGGGCGTGGGCGGTGCGGTGCACTGCAGCCCGATGCTCGCGGCGGCCCGACAGAGCATGGCTGACATCTCGACGTCTGCCTTTTCCTGAACTCTATCTCCGGGCGGAGACGGCTCGAAGGAATCGTCAGGGTCGGATGCCAGGAGGTCGCCCTCCGATGCTGCGAGGGACATCTCATCGTCGTCACGCATCGAGTCCGATTGCGTGACGAAGGAGTAAGACGGTGTGGAACCGCCTTCCTGGGAACGGCCAGACGAGCGAGTCGGGGCGTGAACGGTCCGCGAGCCATCGGCTGACGGGTTTACGCTCACGGAAATCCCCATGCCACCCAAGCTGCTCGCCGCTGCTGACGGCGGGGCTGTGGCCACCGCGGTCGCAGAGCGGGAAGCAGACGAGGTGGTGGCTGGCTCTGAAAAGAGCGCAGCCACCCGTGACCGCAACTTCTGTATCGCCATCTGCCCGCAGTGCGGGCAGGATGACTCCACGAATGCTGCCTCAGCGTGTTGGACCCCCAAACACCTGACGCAAGCATCGTGTCCGTCCCCCTCCTCAATGAGGGAACCGCAACCACGAGAGCAGCGGGACATGCCACGCTGAGAAATTTGCTCTTTTAGAATATATCTCTTTCAGAAACACCTCTGGAACTGCTGAAACGCCGGGGGGATGATCGCTCGGAAGGGACAATCCGCTGCACCACGTCAGGAAATCAGCTGTCGTAGTCATTCGATGCATAGGCTCCGAAGAACAAAAGGTAAATGAATGAGCACGCCGGCTCCCCTTATATACCCGGATTTCCGGGGGCGGGGCCCGGCATGCAAATTTCATTCGCCAAATTTCATTGGCCTTTTCAAAATAGTCAGAGATGACTGGTTCTCAAGGGCGAACCCCATCTGTCGGCTTCGACACAACGTCGAGAGACCGACAGAAAGGGAACTGGCATGTTTCATATCATAGATTCAAATGTGAAAATATTACAATGTTTTGTTCACCACAGACTTTGTATCAGGCAATTTACCAAAAAACATAAAAAAAACCCATAGACTTGTGGGCGATGGAACCGGAAGTGATTCCGGATCGGGGTTTTGCTTACAATAATACGTCATCTCTGCGGTACACTATACTCATTTCAACATACTATGATTTGAGACATACTCATTTTTATTTCAAGTACTATTTAGGGCGAACAATATGCAAATTGACACGTAAGAATGGTTCTCATTTTCAAGGGACAGAAGGAGCAGTTTTGTGTCTCAGATAGCTGTCTTTAGCAGTGTGTCATTTCTGTACTCGTAGTACTACCAAATCAATAATTGTTTTCAGAGGTTTTCCCAACACTCTGCTGTCTACCATCGGAGGAAAAAATGGATAGACGGCCGTAATTTGTCATGGTGACCATCCGTCACAGCTCAAACTAACACAAAGCATTGTTTTGATACTTGAGATCCCAACTACAAATATTATACACTAACGTTTTATGCATTTGGGAGATGCTTATATCCAAAGAAACTACTGCAACAGTGAATGACTATTTATACAGTTTCTAAGTGTTTGTCCCTATGACCTTCACGCTGCTGACGCAATGATCCAGGAAGACCCTGCTGTAAATGGTTATTAGCAGACATTATTTGCCACTCAATAAACAACATACAGCCAGTCACAGTCTGTTCCACGTGACCAACAGCTCTCCTTTTCCACTGCCCGTTATCTCTGTGGCCCGCAGTTGACTACAAAAGCCCACCTCTGCATCGCCACTCCTTCCTCTGCCTTTGATTTTCTGTCCATCAAGGGGGCGTGGATTAGCGCTCTCTTGTTTATCTGCTCGTCAGTTTTATCTATCTATCAGCAAGCCTTTCGCTGGGCGGCCGTTTCGATGTGGATACCCATTAATCCCGTATCAGCTCAGAGCCCATCCATCAGGCCCCTGTCTATCACGTCAGATCCATCATCCACCCATCTGTCTACCGCTGCCCACTTTAAACCCCGGATGAAGGGTTCGAGCCAGAAGAGAGAGAGATAAAGATAGAGAGTATTAGGGAGAAGAGGATACAGCAGTATCTCTTGACTTTTTTGTCTTTTGTAACCCCAAAGTTAGTAGAGGCTCAGGAACCCCTCCATCTACTGTATGTCAAAACCTGAAGCGTGTTCTGTTCCTCTTAACTCATATTATACTGGATACTATTAGCTTTGTCATTATAGTATATAAATGGTCATTGTCACAATTCACTAACATAAAAAAGTATAGCAACACATTACAAATAGAGTGCATGCAGTATGTTATCATTGTTAAAGGCACAACATTTTTGCATTCAAATCTGAAAAAAAAACACTAGCACAGTGTTAAATATTTTGTTAAATTGTGTTCTTAAATTATCCCAAATGTCCCCATAAATTTGACACTGTTGTTATTTCGTTGCATCACCTCAACGGACCGACCTCCACCACCCCCCTCTCTCCGAGCACATACTGCATGCTTATTCCCTCGGTCTGTTCCCCTGTAATTTGTTTGTTTGTTTGTTTGTTTTTCCTTGCGCTTGCTTGTTAGTTCTAGCCAATGGAAAAGGCGCCAGTGGAGGGAAAAGCTCAGGATGGGTCATAAATCCCATCAAGCCTTGCTGCAGCTGGAATCAGCCTCTGCTTCCCCTCCCCTGCCTGCGAGGGATTCAGCACAAAAGCTTAATGCCCTGAAAAAGGCTCAATATGTGGGTGCATGAGGGTCAGGTTGATTGCTATTTATACACAAGGACGTTTAAGTGCAGAGAAAGAGGAAGCTAAGAACACATGCCGGGTGGGTCTATGCACCGCTGCATCGATGCACGCTGCAGCACAGGTGCGGACACGGACGCACACACGCAGGTGCACGAATGCCGAAAGAAAAGGTGACTGCAAGAAGATTGAATCAGAACACAGGTCCCGGGCACTTCATCACCTGCAACATGCTCCGGAACCACCGACCTTGTTGGGTGACCCCGTGTGTCACGTTCCTGAGGGGCCCCTTTCAATCAGCGCCACCGGCCTCCACTTCGGTCACGTGGAGCTCGGCTCGGTAAAACAGATACAAGGGTGCATGAACGGCATGAAACAAAACAAGCGTCTCCAAATAAATGTGTCTTTTCCACAAATGAATGGGAGCAGACAGCTGTCGGGAGCAATCCATATCCATCCTCAGTTAAGCAAAGCTAATTAGTTCCACAACTGGGTTCCCTGTCCCGCTCAGAGACACGGCGGTCTGACAGAACTCCCGATCTGGGATGTGGGATCACCGGCTCACGCGTCAGCCCATTTTACGGCAAAAGTGACTTGCGTGAGTGCATACGCACGCTGCCGTGCCCGACCGCGCGTGTTGGCAATTTGGTGGAGGGTGATTATACAAGTGTGAAGGTGCCTTGCTCTAAATTGGTTGCTTCTAAAATAGAAAAGATTGCAGTGTTTAACAGATGCAATCACCAAACTGGCACAAACACACACCAACACGCGCTCATTTGCATGCGCACACCCGCCTACACGAGCTGCCACATCGCACTCGAAGAATCAATCCGTTCTCAGACAAATGAAGGAATAACTCGATCAATATCGTACATTCAATGCATTAGAGTTCATCAACATGTCGAGCTTCGTGTAGCCGCGTGACCCCCTGTTTAAGCTGAAACTACATTAATTCAGCCGATCGATATACGCAATCTTTGGGAGAAATCAAGCCGCTGCGAGAACAAGAACTCAGAGACTCATTTTAAGAAAACATTCAGAGGCGTTTGAATCAAGTGTTTGATTTGTACCTGAGAACAGCCGAGACCAGGACTGGAATCTGAATAATTATTGTTTCATTTAACGGTGACAAATTATATTTGAGGGAGGTTATTAAACCTTCATTTATACATTATAATCTGTTTATGTGACAAATTGACAGATCCAAATGCTAGCAGTGTAATGGCATTCACCTTGCCATTTGATACTACACATACACTGGGAGCACGGTTACAATATCACGATATAAGCTGAAATTCAAATAAGGTTGTATTTGTTAACATGAATTAATGCGTTAGCTAAAATACTCCTACAGCATTTATTCATTTTATTAATACATTTTAATTTCAATAATTATGAATGCGTTTTTAAGTCAGAAGTAATATTTACATTTGTTAATGCACGATGAACTAACATAAGCAATTGTTTGGCATTAACACATGTCTTATAAAACCGACGACATTCAAGGTTTAACAAAATTTTACAGTATGTATGCAAATTAATTGAATAGTTGAATAGATCGGTGACTGAACATTTTTATTATTGGTTATCATTATAACCATATGAACGTTTTTGTTTACATAACATTTGTCGGTGTACTGTGCATTCATTTAGTATTTATAAACACAAAAACATACACATACAAGTATATGTATTAAGGATATTGAAACGTTTATTTATTGTTATATTTTTGTTTTTTATTGTTAAATGTATGCATGTACAGTATGTGTATGTGTTAACAAAAGAAAAAAAGTTATGCACAGTACACAGATACACGGTATATTATGTAAACACAAACGTTTGTTATGGATGCAACTAATCGCGATTAATCGTTTGACAGCCCATACAATTTGTAACCAAAACATTTGCTATACGATACATATCTCAATTTCGGTTTATTGCCACATTGTACCGTTATACCCCTATCAGTTTCATTAAAAATATACTGTCAAAACTGAGCATGTCATAATAAATAACATCAAATCTTTTAATCCAGTATATGCAATAGATGGCTAGGACTGTTCCCAATAAAACAGTACTCAGTGTCATGACAGGTTGCTGCATAAGCTCATATTGGACAGTTGGCAGGATCTCTGACAGGTTGTTAAACACAGTGGCTCACACCGCTTATAATGAGGTCAACAGCGTCTATAACGTCTGATAGCATATCAGTCCAGCAGTTACAGCAGTTAGTGTTGACACTGGATTGCAACACACTGTAAAACTGCATGGATATTACTGCGGCGCACGGACCGATTGGCATTGTTATGGTGGTGTGGATTCTGCACAGGTCAGCAGGTACTTTGCTGAGGGGCAGAACTGTGCAAGTGTGCATTGATTGGACGGCCCACTCATTATAGGATGCGCTGTCTTCAAGACGTGCCAATGGAGCTCCCCGCATGCTTGGTCCAATCAGAATGCTTGTTGCTATTGTACTGTACGTGTAGAAAGGGTGGAATGCATTTACATTTAGTCATTTAGCAGACGCTTTATCCAAAGCGACTTACAAATGAGGTAAACAATATATAGTATACATAGAATAGTTCAAGCATGGCTGTACTATTCTGTTGCCATGGAAGTTTCTCTTTATAAGAGCATCCTATTGATATACATGTATGGGTTGCAGAAATATTTATCATGCATTGAGGCAAAAGTGCCGGCTGAGATATAAATACACTGTTTGTTTGTTCCAGATCTGCTCGCGTTATGGTAGTGGCCGAATTATAGGACGCAACCATCTAATCTGCAGCTATTATCTGCACAGCTGTTTCAACCAATACTATACATGCGCATTTACACTATTGCACAGCTGTTCGCTGAATATTTTTTGCTCTATTTATAATGTCTCTGTATATGCTACATAGATTCAAGTGTTCCTATTAGTGTTCTTGTAGCTCAGACGCTTGCGTTGCGGGTCTGATTTCCATGGTGCTGTTAATGCAGCGTAAGTCACTATGGATAATTCCAATTGCATAAATATAAGTGCAGGAATTTGTTTTCTATAGTGTGGTTTTGTTTGTCTGTTAGGTGTTATGCTCAGCTTAAGTAGTCCCTTATGGAAATTTACCATTTTACAATTTTATTATTACAGCTCCAAACCGTAATAACTTTGGTGGAAATAACTTTGGTGGTTACATAATAAATAAACTATTAGAGGCTTGAGGATCTGCTTCAATTTCATTTTGCAAATTTCAATACATAGTGGCAATGCGCTGCTGCTCGGTGATTTGTCGGCTCAGGCAGTGTGAAAATTCAATGAATCAATAACGCAATGTAATATTGGACTATGATGTCTGTCAATGATAATACCCATGTGCCACAGTCATCCCATGATACACAGATTCTACGAGCGCCCTTACAATAGCCGTGAAAGAGCGATAACTACAAAGTTCTACATTCGAGAACCAAGACGATAGCGTAGTCCATATATCAACTGTAATAATAATGAGGAACGAGGATGAGGTTTTTTCAAAAATAAAACGAAACGTGAAACTGCAGCATGCGAGCTTAGAATAAACATGGCAACATTGTCCCTTGGTGTGCACGCTTATATAGTTATACTTTATATAAAGAGACGACTTCAACTTTTTGTCTCAGTCATATTCATACATTGTTGTAAATCGTCCGCTAAGTAAGCCAGTTGTTGTTATCGGCATGCTCAGTACATTACGTTCATATTCTCGAATATTTTGAAAACATAAATATAAATGCAATGCGAGATATGAAGAGACAAGTGAATTGACCCATAATCGTGTGTTCGCAGGTTTTATACACGGTCTAAATATAATTAGTTGTTGATTCTATGACCCCACTTGACTTCATTATATTTCAATTATTGGTTCAGTAAATGTTCCTGCTACATGAAATGCAAATCTGCTTTGCATATGCAACTGTCTACCCACCGGGTCTGTGTTGGTTTGCATCAAGTCTGGCATGCCTATATGTTCACTCAGATGCCAAAGCTCTTTGTATTCCCCGGAAGCATCTCTGTGACTGTGAGCGTGCTGAAGAATATTAAGGTCTAGTGCGTGTCTGTGCTCTTTCAATGTTCCATAAAGACCGTGGATGTGTTTTCTGCCTCCAGACCTAGCGTTCAGACTGACAGCCCTTAGGGGTCTTTCACACACGGCTCGTTCTTGTGCTCCGTCTGTGCTGGTTTTTTTATTCTCGGTCTGTGTACATACTGTACGCACCAGACGGACGTCTGTGGCCTTGCGCTTCACTGCTTCTTTTGTGTTATAATTGTGAGATGTAAAAATAAAGGACCGATCAGATTATTCTGGGGGGCGGGATAAACATCTTGCTGCCTGTTGCATTTGCATCAATGTAGGGAAGCTACGGGAACTTTCAAGTTCATTGTGCTCTATTCAGAAGTCGTTTATGTGATAATGTGCACTGTGCCCTACGTTTTGTTATACATCATACGGTTTTAACATGTTATGAGATGGCCTAAAAAAGAATTGGAGCCACAAGCCAATAAACTTGAGCATTTCAATTGATTTATCATTTAAAGACATTTTTTTAATGTTTGTTTCATGAAAACGCAAATCTTTAAAGATATTTTTATGTAGCGCACAGACTGTAAACACATTTTTAAGATTGAATAGAGTATCCTGATATTATTTGGGCCATTGTAGACTGAGATTTATCTGTAAATACACAGTTCACTGATAATGTAGCTTGGAGCTCTGTATTTGTTGCCTAAGTAGTTATGGATTTAATATCGTTATATAATATAGTAGTTATATAATTTAATATACTGAGGCACCGAAAGCTGGCGTGGGACCAAAGACAAAATTTAGTTGAAGCCTTCGCTCCCCAAATGAGAAACACTTAAAGAGTGTGTGTGTGTCCATGAGAAACAGTCTGGTTCTCTCTTGGGTGCGAATTATTCTTGCCCTGCGCTCTCTTTTTTTCTTCCTGCTGTGTTTTGACAGTGCCTCTTGTTTTCATTTTTTCCACACTGCCCTTCCACTTCTCTTTCCAAGGGCTCCCTTCTACCCCTCCCATCTCCCATCTCTCTGCAAACAGGCAAACAAACAGCTGCCTTCAGTCCCCGGCTGGTTAGCCATGGTGACTCCTCCCTTAACTCCCTGACAAACACACACACACACACAGCCTACCTGAACTCTGCTGGGAGAACATGCCTACAAATGACATAACAAGCGACATAACACAGCACTTATCATGGCTATTGATCAGCATTGATCAGGCTGGGCATATTACCGCATGACAGTCAGCTCAACGGGACTCAGCGTTTTGGTGCTTGTGTGTGATAATTCACGTGGGTATAATAGCTCTGGTTTTGATTCAGGAATCAAGATTTCAGATTGGATAGATTGGATGGCAACCCAACAAGGGCTGTGACAATATACGGGTATTGAAAACTGTGATCTTATCTTTATCAATGTAACACTTACAAACATTACGTGGGTCAAAATTATCGATTTTACTGTTATGCCCAAAATCATCAGGATATAAATACAGAATATATTTTTAAATATATTCCTACAGTAAATATATCAAAACTTTATTTTTTGAGTCGATGCAGCAAAATCGTGTCCGGAAAAACACCTACAAACATCACCCGCTGCTGCCCGCGCTTTGGGAATAACCCACTCAAGTTTGGTATCTGTAAAGTTCAGAATTTCGGGTTCATCTCTTCTCCACAATGTCATTACAGTGGTAAGGTCAAGGTCACTTTTATTTATATAGCACCTTAAAACAACATTACTGCTGACCAAGGTGCTTCACAGAGACACAACAAAAACACAACAAAACAAAACGTCGTACAAATTACAGAGTGATTTCAAAATAATCCACAGTTATGAATAGTCCTGGGAGAAAAGATGCGTTTTCAGAGAAGAAGACAACCTGACAGATTGAGGTAGATTGGTAAACAGATTGGTAAACCAATAGAGAGAGCGTACAGCACCTCTGATGGACAACTTTAAAGGTGATCTCAATATTTTTTGCACCCTCAGACTCCAGATCTTCAGGTAGTTGTATCTCGGCCACATACCGTCCTATTCTAACTAACCATACATACATTTACATTTCGACTTTATTATTCAGCTTTCAGATGGCGTATAAATCTCCCAAAAATATTTCTCTTCATGACCGGTTCTGTGGTCCAGGGTCACATATCTCATTGTCGTAAATAACACGCATCCTTTTAAAATGCACAACATTTTATAGAGTTTGACTACAAAAACATTGTTTTCGTGAAATCTTGTGGCCACAATAATCGTGTTGTAAAAATGTGATATCATGACAATGCCAGACCCAACACGGTACCCAAAAGTAAACAAAGAAACGTTGAATATTAGAAAAGGCCTTAAAAATGAATAACTTGGGTGAATAGCAGAAGCCAACATTATAGTGCGTGTAAATCCAGGAGCGCTTCATTTTACATTTACATTTATTCATTTGGCAGACGCTTTTATCCAAAGCGACTTACAAGTAGTTTTTTTTCAACTGTTTGAATCCAGATACAAATTTCAAGGCAGACACATCTTAGCAGATGTCCCGTAGGTACAGCTGAATTAAAAACACGCAACATAAACGTTCAGAAGGGAGACAGGTGGAGATTGTGAGTTCTGTTTAACTTCTGTGGGCTATAATTTTTTCTGTTGCTTCTCTCCTGTTCTCTCCATCACGCTGAACTCTGTTCAGCTTGACTTAACCCTCCAGGACGGCGCTCACGCGGGGCGCTGACTGACAGGATGTGAACAGAATGATGCATGACTGACATTTTTTGTATCCCGCCGACCAACTTCTTACAAATTCACTTTCAAAGGAGCTTTTTCAAGGAATTTTACTCAAACCAAACCACCGTAGAATTCCACACGCACAGGCTTTTGCATTAGCACGGCCGAGGAACGGTTTACTACTGCGTGAACTACTACTGTGTAAACTTGCGGTATGAAACACTGCAGTTAATATAGTGACATCCTGGAGTTGGTTATGCGGTCAGCGGCAGATGGTGCATCCCTTTTATGTGATGATCAGTGGAACAAATCTGGATTCCCCTCAGCTGAAAAATCGGCATCAGACAGCATCCGGTTGGGAAAAAACACCACAGCAGGAGCAACATTGTGTCTTGTTAAATATGTCGGATAACTTGAGGTGTTTTGGAGCGATCCTATGAAGCGACTAATGGGTAGTTTGGGAAATGTCTTGGCCTGTATGGATCGTGATATTAAGCAATCACAATGGGGTTTAGATCTGGTGTTGGCGCTTTTTAAGCGGTGTTAAAAAGCTTTAGCCGGCACAGCCACTTTTGACGGCAATACACAAGCGAGTTGCCCTGCATCTTGCAGCCGCATTGATTGGGTTCTTTTTTAGCCTTTCACATCTGTAAACTAACGCAAAAACCCCACCCCCACCCCGAGTCGATAGACATGATCCAACGGCAGCAGCCAAACAATCCACTATCTGTCCAGACGGACCCATTCGGCTAATTTAACATGCACTCAATTTATGAAAAAGAGCTTTCATTGATTTTTCTATTCATATGCACTTGTTGATCAAGACATTCCATTGTGCAAGATGATCACTCCGATAGTTCCCGATCAGTGTGCTATAAAGGTGCAACAGGGGAAAAGTGAACACGATGCAGTTGTTACGCACCCCCTCCTTCCCAGATGTACTCTGGTTTGTTGCGCCGACGCTTTATGCGAGCCTCACAAAGGCCCTGATGCCTGGCACCCGCAGTTATAGAGCGCTGCATTCATCCATGCATTCAGAACACTACGGCAAGACACAAAGGCCGCAACTCAGCTACGGTCTCGATAGGGACACCCAGTTCCTGCTGCTTTTGTGCTTTTCACAACGACTGGGACAACACGTCCATTACAGATCTTGCTGCATCACGCTTCACCTCTGCCAGTGGGTCCCAAAAACAGACCATTCTAATGAACTTACAGCAAGTAAACATGTTTACATCAAATGTAATCCGATTACACAATGTACTGTACATCAAGTGTACATTTGCATCAAAACTTTATGAAAATAGTTTGAATTGCTAATCCAAATTATTTCTACTTAAAGGGACACAACTTCTGTCATCATTTACTCTCTTTCGAGTTGTTCCAAATGTGTATACATTTCTTTGTTTTGATGAACACAGAGAAAGATATTTGGAAGAATACTTAAAACAGGAGAGATTTTCCCCCCCATTGACTCTAATAGCAGGAAAAATACAATGGAAGTCAAAAGTGCCCGAGAACTGTTTGCTGTCCTACATCCTTGAAAATTTCATCTTTTGAATTAAACAGGATAAAAAATATGTTTCTTCCTACCATCATAGTCAATGTTTGGTTATAAGCATTCTCCCAAATATCTTTCTCTGTGTTCATCAGAACAAATACATTTATACACATTTGAAACAACTCCAGGTTAGTAAATGATGACAGCATTTTTAGTTGAAGTATCCCTTTAAAGAACAGCAAAAAGCATAACGCAACTGATGCTTAAAATTCATAGATATGTTTCGATAAAAAAATCTTGTGATTCGTTTTACAGATAGATTTGCTTGAAAATGTGTTAAAACGTCCTTGTAAAATTCTGTATCATTTCATTATCGCTCAGTAGAACAAAACTCTTCACCGCTGAATTCTGAGGATGCTGCATTCTGGTTTGCTTAGCGTGCTGAAATGTCCATATGGACCTCAGAAGACACTCCCTCTAAATGGGCCTTACAGGAAGCAACGACAAGCAAATATCCTTTGCTGCTGGATGATTGACAGCTCAACAATACTCTGACCCTTTGAGAGACCAAAGAGCAAGCGATACGGAGAAACAGACAGCGAGAAAGGAGGAGAGCACAAAGAGACAGAGATTTGTAAAAGAGAAACAGTATCAGAAAAAGTGAGGACCTCATGAGACGCTGGTGCGCTGAACAAGAGAAAATGAAAATTTGATGTCCTCTCACCAGCTGGCCTGGACCATCTGCAAACACCTTTGCTTAATGCAGCTAAGTACACTCGAGGAGTACAGAAAACTAAGAGACGGTACAATTCAATGGAACATTAAATGCCGTGATCAAGCTTTCGCAGGAGCTTTTCGAATCAAGGTCAAACCAGTTTGTTTAAAAATATAGCAGAAAGTTACAGAGGATCACATCATGTCATACTAGCACTGAGAACAAACTAATAATAGACTAGTAATGCTCAAAAGTGTTTGAATTTCGATGAATTGTGGAATTAAAATGGTAATAGACGTTTTTAAGTTGTGGTTTGCTGAGGTTAAGATTTTATAGCCAAACGTTAAATATAACACTTAAGAAAAATTTGTGTTTTTGTAAACGCAAATCTACGTAAATCTATCATTTATTGAAAACGGTACTCGCTTTCTCAGTGTATGGGAAATAATTTGGCATCACGATATAATGTAATACGCAACATTAAAACGTTTCTTTAGTTTAAGTGGATTTGAAATTAAATTAGGACATTCCCCCCACCTCCCTATAAATCCCCTGCAGCACCATGAAGCTCGAACATTCAATCAAATCGTGACGTGAACTTGTCACATAAAGAAACTAAATAAAAACAAATCGATAACTTATACTAGATACTTTCTTTCCTCATATTTACTTTGTAAAATAAAATCATTGTTGGATCCCTATTGTCTCACAGCAAGGTCAAATGGAGAAATAAACCATCTGATATTTACAAGGATTTGAGTCAACGACTATGTTGAACCCAGACCTGTGCCAAAATAAATATGACACAGATGCAACCGCTCTCCATCGAATCCTTTCTTATCAAACACAGGAAACACTTAGCAGGCCCACTTTGGCGAAAGCAAAGGAGAAACGACTCAAATAAATGTCTCAAATGATTCCTGCCATGTTATAAAAATGGGAGCTATCATTAATATTGCGCTAATGCTTGACTATAATTCATCTGCTCAGAGCTTAGAATAATTGTTCTGACATTCGGACAGAGACACATAAATCCTTCGCTCTGTTCAGAGAGAATGTTTGGCAGGGAACCAGATCTAAAACACAGCACTGGCAGAAATGCTGGCGTTTTATACCTGAACCAGCATCAAGACACTTCTGCTTGCAAAGAAACCTGCTGCTTTGAGATTTCACTTTGGACCAAGCATCAATGAACATAATTGTCATTTGTCGTCAAGAAATGAAACGCATTTTTGTTTCGTGTGGAGTGCAGATGCAGATCAAAATGACATTATTACACAAGTTATTACATGTTAACAATGTCGAGATGTGATATCACTGCTTATGTAGGCCCATGCAAAGGTCAAGAATAAGGTATTTTCCAAACAGACAACAGGAATCAAACAGTACAATGCAGGTTTTCCTGTATGACATGTATTGAGTCATTTAAACATACAGCATTAAGCGAGGTATTTAAATCGCAAATGGGAATAGCATTGGATCTCTCATTCCGAATCTCTTTATTTCTCTTGGACGTCTTATATCGTCTAAAAATGGGAAGTTCAAGTACAACTGCTTCTCACTTTGTCCCCGTGTATATTAATGCAAGTTCAATTATTTACATAACACCATTTAAGTGTCGGTTCGGTAAAAACAGCTTGTCTTGTAAACATATTTATGCGATAAACAACTTATGCACACTTGAATGAAAGTGCAAATCTGGTTTGGGCTCGGATGTAAATGACCCGTGCAGTTCCGTCATTAAAAATCCATCATCGCGCGCGCGCGAGCGATCATTATTCGCGTCTGTCGACGCATCGCGTGCCATTTGTCCATAAGCATAAAATATCAATAAGCCATCAATAAATAAACGCCGTTACACGCCCCCGAAGCCAGGGGTGACAGACTACCCGCGCTCGCGCCCCGAAACCATCCTAAAAACCTCAGGTGCATACCTTACACTGCGATTCCTCCCGTTCTTCACTGGTTCTCGCTCATTCTTCGCGTCCTCCGCTCGTTCATCCGTCGTTTTCTCTTCCCTCTCCTCTTCTTCGCGCGTATGCATGCAAATTAAAAATGTAGAATTAACGCAAAGATAAAATTCGCGTGACAGGCGACGCAACACAAGCAGGCATGTTCGGTCACAGTCGACACTCGCGCGCGCTTCCAAACAATCGCGTTTGATGCCGAAGCTCTTCTTCGCAGATCCGCGTGTCTATTGCAGCATAAGTCCACACGAGAGTCCGCATGAGCTCGAAAGGCAAGAAAGAGCGAATATAATATCGTCCGCGGTACCGCTTTCAGCGCTGGACGCGACACGACACGTCTCCAAAAATCCAAGACGCACAAATGTCAAGAGCCGAGAGAGCCATGACTGTCCGTGTGTGATCAAAACGGGTCCTCGCGCCGTCTGAACGAACCCAATGTCGATCTCTCACACTGCAGACCGCTTACTCCACCGGCAGCCGAATCCCATCTAAATTAATAAACCATCTCCTGCAGGTTTATTCATTTGCACCGTCCGTGACCGTGCGACCACCGCCGATGTATTATTGATCAGTTTAAATGACTGCCAATGTCACTGGCTGATCCGGTAAATAACCTGCTTGTGTGCCGTGCAGTTTATTTCCCTTTTTCTCTCAAGACGGCTGTATTTCAACACATAGCCGGAATGCCTTCATATATAAGAGAAAGTATCCGGTCTGCTACAGTGAAGGGTTTGGTGGGCTGATGTGGGCCATGAAGTGGCGCATGTCTTATTATTTAGATGGCCATTGGTGTGGGACGCCCCACGCGCTTTAAGGAGCGTATGGAATGGGTGGAGTCTGAGCGGGGGGCGGGGTGATATCGTATGGAAGCGGGCGGGGTTACGGAGGGGAGGAGGGTGGGGACATCATCCTCAAATCTATGTTTAAGGAGCTAATTTGCTTTCCACTTAACCTTAACCGTTTTTCTGGGACTTTTATGGGACAATAGTGTTTCATTACTTTCTAAGAAACTACTAACTTTGAACAAGACATGCACTTTTGTGGTTTAATCAGCTTAATACTACTTCATGTTTTCGGATGATATTAAGTTATAAATACTTATTCTGTATAATACACGGAGAGAAAGAGCAAGGAAGAGCGAGAGAGACCAATTACAGTTGGCTCGTGCCAGTGTCCTCTGTGACATTTCGTTGATATTCAGTGTTGACCTTCAGGGATGTGGTTAGAGGTCTACTTGAAGGGCAGCCGTGATCGCATTAACTGTCAAATAGGAGAAAACTGGCTCAAAGTGAACAGGATATATTTTCTTTTCATTACCAAATGACTTCCGGGTACTCCTGGACAAACCAACCTTTTTCTCTGAAAAGAGCCCTGCAACATGATGTGATCAGACATTTATGATTTCTCAGGATTTCGTTGATGTCCTCTCTGTTTTCCTTTGCCCTCATCACACACTGAGGAGAGTGGGGTTAGTTGTGCCCAAATGTACAGTCAAATGAACTTGTCACTGCACGAGTACCTCAATTTCTGACCAAAGCAACCTTCTTCCACAAAAGGATGTCAGTCTTTAAAACAGCAAATCGAGTTTACACTGTAACCAAAGCTCATTAAACATTCAAAAGTCTCCCTTAAATGCATAAAATAACATTTTAACAATTGCTATAATGTAACATTTCTACATTTACCCACGCAATCCAATCCCATCCAAAGCAAGTCAGTCCAGTTCATTTGAACACCCCAAAAGGGATTCACTAAAGTCTAACACGCTTACAGTAGTTGGATCTACAGTACTAGTTTAAACATGTCACATACTGTGGTTTACCCAATCATAACCGTTCCTGATGGCCTTTTATAAATGTTTCAGGTCAGAAAGGTATCACTGAACCATATGGTTAGCTTCATAATATAATCAATACTCACTCTTTCTCTCCATCTCCTCTTCCATTTAGAAAAGTAGTGACCTCAACACAATTGTTGCTAGACCCTGTTTAGGCTTCACCCCCTCATCTTTCATCTCAGTTCTCCTAAAATAAATCTGTGATTAACTCAGCTGTCAGCACCTCCAAAAATGTGTGATTATGTGATCCGTGGAAGAGTGGCTGTGGAAAAAGATATCTTTCTGTCGGTTTATTTCACTCTGAATCTTCTCTAGCAGTTTTTAAGAAGCTTGTTAAGAGGCACTTTTATTTCATCAATGTTGAAGTCCCAGAGCACTGCCCCACAGATAGATGTTAGTTTCATTTAGATGCTTTCATATCTGCGAGATAATGTTAAAAAGCACACATTACTGATATACAACTACTGGCAAACAGATGCAATTTGAATTTGGGAAAAAAGTAGAAAGTCAAGCACTAATGGAACTTTTAGCCACAGGAGCTCCTGTTCAGCTCAGTGTTTACAAATTCAGAGATTTGCGAAGAGCGTTGGCACAAGGTCAAGTTAAGAGGTGTGGTGGCTGTAAATCAGATCCAATATAAAAAATCTTTCGTTTCGCTCCTGCATTGCCATGTTATGAGCAGCTTTCATCTAAAGATCACAATGAAATCCAAGTTTCTTTATCGAATTATTGAGTATTGCAGTATTTATTCTTAATCGTTCATCTAGCGCTCAAGTTTCGTTTAAAACCCATATGCCGTCCTCTTTATAAAGATGCTCTCTTCTCTGAATGACGTATATCTGGTCCTGAGGGTGGGACTACTGTATATTGACTGTCTAATGGCCAAGCTTCCAACTTTAAACAACCCAAACAACTCCCAGGCTAAAATCACTACCTTTTACCATCATTGCAAAAGCAACGGACTTAAAAATTACACTCCTAATGTAAGGCCACATACAATTTTTAATCTAAGAATAATGAATGAAGCATTTTAATGCTGAAAGCAGCCCCTAAACCCATAACAGCTCAGAAGTCCTCCATTAAGTTACCAACTGACGATCTGAAGCAAGAGCGCTGTTGTCAATTCATATTACAATAACTGGACGTTTTTAAGACACTGACCTTTAAAAATGTTGCAAGGTCCTTTTACACTTAAATAGAAATGAATAATTCCCCTAATTATTTGACTATTATTATTTTAGCATTGTGTGAGAACTAGACACATAACACATACCTTTTAAAATGTGAATGTGTAACAGTTTTTTTGTGTGGGCTGATTAATCACAAGGTCAATGAATTATCCAAAGCAATTAACATCTAGGGGAAAGTGTTGAATTGAGTTTGAAATATATGTCATATTGTCATTTGTAGCGTCACAATTGTATTTACAGTAATAATAGATCATTTTATTGCATCCTGGAAAACGTAAAAAAATATTAAGAACATCATCATGATGTCAAATTAATGTATGCATATGTATTTATACATCGAACATAAGGTGTTTGTATTTCAACGTCATCCATAGCATCAAGGTCGGTTTGATATCTGCAGTAAAAGCTGCTCTTAAGAGATATGTTTACAGCTAGAATCCCTTAGGAGACCTCCTAGTGGTAAGAAAAAACATTTCTGTGAATACAGATCAAGATTGCTTCGAAAAACAATGGCACACCTCTCCTCTACAAGCCTTGAGGTAACTTGAGGTATCATGCCTCCATAGTGCACATAGATATGAGTTAAAGGATTTGAAAACCACCAAACCACCTTACTATTTCTAACCTTAAGAAATAGCAGTGATCTTTGCCTTAGAGAGCAGCACTAATACCAAATGAACACATCCCGTCCTCTTTATTCAGCAACAAAACCCAAAGCTACAAATGTCACTGAAATAGCTCAGAACCTCTCGCCTTTCTTATATTGTCATAGTAAAAGAACACCACGATGACTGCGAAGCATAGAGAAATCTCAACGTGTCATGTTTTTCTCTCCTTGATGCAAAGATTTCATTAGATTGGCTATATTGATTTCGAGGAGCAGCATCCTCCTGACCGTGAGAGCTCATTTGAGGACCCAAAAAAAGAAACAATCACACACGATGGTTTCCTTAAGCACTATCACAGCACTTTAAGACCTCTTGCATCAGTGATCATGAATGCCCTTCATCTGACAGGTGGATCTTCATAAGCAGTGTTTCCCTGTCTCTCTGCTCTCTTTCTCTCTCCATCTATCTGTTTCTCTTTCTCCTTTGCAATATGAAATAGTCCATTATCTGCTCTCAGGGCTAATTGGTGTATTAACGCCATGCTGTGGGTGACAGAGGGAGCAAGAGAGACGCTGGATGAATATGGATGAGAGCGAGTCAGAGCAGCCACGTGTACGCCAGAGTGAGACCGGGGGAGGCAGTTGCACAGGCTGACTGAGAGGAAGAGTGAAAATGGGAGGCCAAGGTAAATCTTTTCAGGAACACAAGTGGTTGAGAGCAGGATGGCAAAATGACGAGTGGTTGTGGGGGAAAAAAGAAAACCGCCCAGTAATGGCTGCAGCTTTTTTTCCAGACGGTCTTCTCTCTATCCCTTTCTATTCCTCTCTCACCGTCATTGCCCATCAGCCCAATTATCCACTTTCCCTGGCGCCACTGCCAGCATATGGAAATGCAAATTGCACAGAGAAATGTTTTCCTTTTTTCAAAAGCAGTAGAAGGTAAGTAGCTCTCGAGGATGG
Organism: Barbatula barbatula; assembly: GCF_947034865.1. Lineage (NCBI taxonomy): Eukaryota > Metazoa > Chordata > Actinopteri > Cypriniformes > Nemacheilidae > Barbatula > Barbatula barbatula. Next base: position 20,477,471 of record NC_136769.1, on the reverse strand, counting down.
GGGGAGGAAGTGAGGAAGTTATAGTAAGAACAGTACGTATCTAGATTGTTATGCATCACCTGCCTGCTTAATCGCTCGGGTGGATCTATCTATATACAGTTTATCTATCCCCAAGTTGCTTAAATAAAATGATGCTTCCTTGTGCATGGAATGCACTTAGACGCATCCAAGCATTTGTACACTGTCGTCATCTTGTATTTCTGCATCTAAAAGCCCCCGGGCTGCTGAGCTAGCTACCTGCTGTAGTGCTTTGGGTTTTGGGATCAAAGGTCCACTTCCCCTCCATCACGCGCAACATTGAGACATGTGGCGTGTGATTATTCCGATAAGCTGCTGATATCCTCCCGGGTGAAAAGGATCAAATCAGAGGCTTTGTTACGTTCATTATGCACACTCTCTCCAGTCACCTCTCCTCGTGGCTCTCGAACGCTTCTCCTCCGGAGAGCGCCGCAAAGGCGACTCCTCAAATCCGCCGCATGCTCAATTATTTTCAATTATACCCATTGGCCTCCCTTGTATCTTTTTCCATAACTTAATTGTGATCTGAAATGACTTGTTGATTGACAGCAGAAGGCAACTGGAGGCGGGAGAGACGCGGCCCCTCTGGTAATTATCACAGATTGGTGTCAAGCACACATATTCCACAACTCCCTCTTCATCTGACAGCCTTCTGCGTGAGCGCAATCACTCAGATGGGATTGAGGATGTCACGGGCGCAAAATCTTAGTCACATTAAAACAGGAAAAACTCACGGATTGTGTGTTAACTGCGGTGGTTTGGTTGTAATGCAGGAAATGATGCTTGGTATAGCGCTTCCTCCTATAATTACATGGTGAACTGTCTTAGATTCTAGATGACCTTGGTTATTATGAGTCTTTACGAAAAGAGCAGTCGAGATGAGTTCTACAAAGACATGCCTCTCATCTGTAGGATAAGGCTATGAGCTTTCTCAGCTCCACCTACTGTATTGTATTACGAGTCATATTTTCTGTAGCTCAACTGGCGTTAACACCACCAATGCTTAACTATCAGGCACTGAATCAATTTGAGTAAAAGTCAAGTGGAAAGGGATGAGCAAGTTCTGTCTATGTACACATGCGTACATATTTAAAAAAAATGTAATCCAATAATTGTGAAAGATAAATCAAACCACAAGGTACAGCTAAAAATCTGAAAATTAAACACCCATTGCTTGTTGTCATGTTTGAGAACAACTGTCACTACATTTTGTTTGTTGTGACATGTTTTCAAGTTACACTGTTTCAGTCATTCAATTGATTGCTGTCATTTCTAAGTACTTGAGTACTCAAGTACTCGTGTCCATCCCCAGACAGAGCGGTACAGTCAAGTTCTTAAAAGCTGCCGGAAGCTCAGCAATGGGCCAGACTTCAGAACCACGGATAGCTCAGCAATCGCTCCAAGTCTTTTCAGCACCATGGACAGCTACCACGCTGAAAAGCAGCCGTAGGTCGGTTTCACATTAAGTTCGATTGCCTAGTCCGAACACCAGTTCGATTGCTCCCCCCTCCCGTGCTTTCGCTGAACTGCGTTCATATTATTATTTTGGGGTCCGAACCGCAGGTCGTTTGCGTCATCAGCCTGCCCTGTCGTTTTTTAAATGACGCAGGAGAAGGCGGCAAAATGCATAACATTGCTCACGTCACTTTTATAAATGTATGTTTTAGAACCGTTAGTTTTGTTTCCAAAGCGTCAGTACATAGCAGCACTTTCTTCTGTACTGCAAATGCTCTTAAGAACGCTGAAGGGTATCAGAAATGAGATCGCTACAGCTCTCTCCTTGGAACGTGCCAGTCACTTAATGTGAGTGAAACACACACAAGCACACATCTTTACCAAAGAATACATCATTAATAGCGGTTCACTTCCGTGATTTTTGTACGGTTGCATTCATTTCAGCAGCGAAGCGTACTGGAGTTCACATGAACCGCACCCCAGACTTAGATACAGTTCGTGGGTGCGCATCCGGTTTCGGAAGACAGGGTTCACATAACCCAAACGAACCGAACTCTGACGTTAATCGAACCCGGGTGCACACCAAAAGTGTTAATGTGAAACCGACCTTAAGCCCGGGCTGACCCTATGGGACTGTGAGACTCCTTGCATTGCTATGGTGCTTACACTACACATGCACTATACTCTTGTCATCCTTCATCTTCGTGTTGTTGTACCATCACCATCACCCACACTACACAACACAGACAAAGTGTGAACACTAGTTTGATGGTGGAAAACGATTTGCTAGTGCGTTTAAGCCATTCACTGGAATGGAGCGTGATACGTTGAAGTATTATTAAAAGGTTTTCTGTATTCTATTATACAGACTTGTTGCTTTAGGATAGTTTCAAATAGCTTTATGTCGGTTATACCAGCCATTTAACACACTTTGTCATTTTAATGAATACATGCCAGCAGTTTTAAATTCCTCCACGCAATAATTTGACGCAAACCTTCTGCGCTGAGATTGGCTGGATTAGTTCCACAGTGTCACACACAACATATCACTTGCCGATAATTTCAAACAGGGGATAGCTCGAGACAGGTCACATTGCAGACCTGCTTATACTTAACGAACTTCAGCGACCGAAACGATCACAGATTCGGTCGCGATCCGAGGGTTTTGTCGCAGACCTTGGAAATCTGTCAGGGACAGCAAAATCCAGCCAAAAATCACATAGCGTGAGCTTGCCATTACAGCACCTCCCTGCTATTACATCCCCCAGAACAATAGTTGGCATCTTCAGAACCACGGACAGCGCAGCATACACCGCAACTAAACACTGTGCACTCTGAACCACAGATGGCGCCACGCTTCTCTCACGTACGCCATGACCTCATGAAGCAGAGAGTGCAGGAAAGTAAGCGTCCAATATTAGGGGATGAGACACAGAGGCCATGGCGGCGAATATTGGACAAACAGAGACCCGATGGAGACAACGGTGTAGGTGGTCTCTGCGGGAAACGCAAGCAAGAAAGTGTGTAAAATATAATATAGGAAGAGGGAGGAGAGGGAAAACTCACAGCCCAGCTGTCTCCATGTCTCCACTAACACCCATCCAATTATAAAGTCTAGCAGCGGCTTAACTGGCTGCCATGAGCTGGTGAGGAGCCAGTGTTGTATGCAATCATCAGTCCGTAGGGTCACTCCGATTCGCTTGACAACACCCACACCATGCCACTGAGCTGCCTGAGTGAGCAGCAGCGACACAAACCCCCTCTAATGTCATTAAGGGCCTAATGAGTTTTAATTGGGAGGAGATCTTAACTTGGAGCCTAATTGCATCTGATTAAAGACAATATTAGTTTTACTGCTGGTAAATTGGTTGGGGAGGAGTGGGGAGAGGGTTTTAGTGGGATCGATGTGGTCCTGCAGGAAATATTCTACCATCCTTAAACCTGAAGGGCAAGAAATGAGGCAGACATCAAGGATCGGGTGGTGGGATGCGAAATGAAGATGGCAGGAATACGCTTGGAATCTCGCAAAACTAAATCTGGTTTCGTGCCACAGTCGCCTTTGGCTTGTTCACCAGGGGTTGGAATATTTTGTATTGCCAATAGTTCTTCAGACAGGTCTTATCTCTTTTCTCAGGATTGATCTTAAGTGAAAACACCAAATTATATTATTAACATTATGTTGTCATATATCATCATGTTGATATAATTATTAACATATGTAACTGCCTTTATTATTATAGAGCTGTTTAACATTTATTCTGGGTCAAGTGACTTGAAACATTGGACAGGGTCACAAATTTTATGATCGTAGTACACACAAAGTAATAGAATACATTATACACAAACATATTTTGCTAACATGCAATCGTTGCTGCTGTTACACATTATACATGAGAACGGGAGTTGCGAGGGGCTTATTACACAAATGTTAAACAAACAGTTTAGCACAGATACATTTACTGTCACCTCTTACCAGACAATTCACGAAAAATAACGAAAAATTGCACTTAAGAGCATTCTTTCGACCTTCCTAGAATTCACTTTCGGAAAGTTCTCATATTTTGTCTCAAAGACTAACAATTGTACATTTCATGCCCTGTGTAATATTGCAGTTTGTGAATGTCGGTAGTCTGCCAAGTTGTAAAGCCGAAAGTGAACGAATAATAAAGTTATGGCTTTGGCTGAATCACGCGAACGAGTCGTCTGTCGTTGTAATTTCAGATCCGGGTCGGATTTCGTCACTCCGTGTGTGAAAATCTAAATATGAAAATATAATACTACTGCATTGATTTGTCCATTTCATTAGTTTGAATTAAATTCATTGTGTCGAACACAAAGATTTCCCTGTAAAAGTTTCAGATGTACAACTCTTTCAGTTCTGGTGAATCACATTAATGAATTACTTTGATTGAAGTGACTGCTTGAAAAATAGTGAACCTAAGTGATGGCTTTAAATGCTTGCCCTCTCCACTATCCATTCAGCCCAACAATGGCCTACTTTACCTCATTGTGTCAAACAATCCAGCTATTAACTCTGCCTGCCGGAGAATCAACTTGGTGGTGCATGATGGGAATAATCACAAACTGAATTTAGCACTCTCTCACAAACATTTGTCCGCTGTCGGGGTCAAGTACAACAAAACAGATTCCAATCTCCTCTGTACCCAAGGAACCCGTCCAGACTTCATAACTCACCTTGTGACAGCTGCGGCGTAGATTAGGCAACACTTAGATACATGAGCCTAGACACATCCTCGTAATCTCCTCCTTTGCCCATTGCTTCTATGTGCTGTTGCAACATTTGTGGCAAATGGCTGTGGATCAGTAATAATTGGAAGAGAGGCATCGGAGACCACTGTAAATTATGCCAACATGAGAGGATATTTCTTTTTATTTTAGAAATGATGCACTTTCTTAATTGCCATCCTCATCTGGCCAATTGAACGATTTCTTTAATTTTTCCAAACAACCTGTTCTGGCCGGAATACGGGGTCTAACGAGCTCGGGGTGTCCCTAAAAGCCTTGCTACATATTTCCCTAATACACCAATTAGTCAAGAGCTACAATTAGCGAAGAAGCGAGACCCCCAAAGCACATGTCCATAAGCAGTAAATGCTCTAATCTCTCAGCTCTACGGCCATCATCACTCCATTACTTCGCTGTTCCTGCGCCGCGCAAGCTCCCCGCGACGGGCGCGATCCCACCTGCGTGCCGCACATTAGGAGATCGCAGCAGGCCTGAGCTAGCACTTGCATAAGAATGTGTCTACGTTTGCAGGTTGGTGTCTGTATTTAAGTGGGCTGGGACTGGCTGATTTGGCCAGATGAGTAGAGTGCATCATGAGACATGAAAAGTCAGAGAAGCAGAAATGGGTTTTTATAGTTTCAAGCTAAAATACACTGCGAGTGCAAATCTAGCGTGACCGCGGTATGTGATTTCCCCCCGACTCCCTCGCAATTCTTTTTCCACTAAAGGAAAGCCGGTGAACCTCATAAACAGGGGTCCGGCAATCTAAATAAAAGCAAAGAACTGGTTGCGCCCATTGGAAATGTGTTGGTTTGTCAATTTTCGAGCTGCAATATTTTTGTGTCCGGCGCATTTTGAGACTGTAGCAGTGGGGATATAAGGAAAAGATGGTAGAAAAGTTGAAATTGAGTTTTAACGGCAATTTTTAATGTGTGTGGTTGATTAATTATTGGTTCACATCTGTTGACGCCTGCAAATGTTTGTACGAGTGTGTGCGAGGTAATATTAACAGAAAGATGTGTGACAGATGTTCTCACCTTCTTCATCAGCTGCTGAGTACCTTGAACTTCAGGTTAACTGAAACTAATTAAGCAAAATATTAGCACCAATTAAGGACTGCGTGAGATAAAGTGAAAGAAATGTCCCAATGCTACGTATTATACATGTTTAAAAAAGCAACTATCTATGCCTTCGTGTGTGTATTCTCTCTCTCTCTCGTTCTGGTTTTATCCCTCCCCTGCTAATGGACCCCCCCATGTCAGGCTAATCAAAAATCAATTAAAAACACCTCGACGCCAAGTCTTGAGAGCTGCCCGGGCTGAGGGAAAGATAGAAGCGCTTCCCGCACTCTCTCTCAAACACACGCATTCTCTCTCTCACTCAAGCGCTCTCCCTCTCTCTACCAAACACACACGTTCTCTCTCGTGATGTTTCCCCCTGTCTCTCAAGCTCCGCCCTCCTGTCTACTGGAAGTTGGGAACATGATTTACGAGAAGCGAGGACGTAATTTATATATTTTTTTCTTCATGCATCCTCTCATTTATTTATTAGATTTCTCTTCCTGTCTCTGGTGGGGAGGAGGATGGGATTAGTGGAGAGTGGTTGAGGTGCCAGACCAGCTGACTGGCAGTCCTGCAGACATGGAGAAGATCTGTCCCTGGCTTAATATCATTAGCACTACTGTTGTCCCCGAGTGGACATGCACACACACACACACACACGAGACGAAAACATTCAAACTATTAAAACGTCTGGTAGTGAATATCAATCTGCTGCACTGCTGGAAAAAATAAATACTTTGTTTATGTGGATGCATGCACATGATAACTGTTGTGTGGATATGGCTATACGGAAGGCAAAGCTCAATAATAACATTACAGACTGCTCCCTACATACATTAATTAAAGACTAATTCAATTAGGTTAGGGGGCATTTAATTACTAAAGGGTAATTTAGAGGCATATCAAAATGTAAACATAATCAGTTTGTGAACAGACAAGCAGGTAATTCATCAGAGGAACTACATTATGATTATTATTATTAGGCTATTATTATTATATCTCATTTTGAAGGAATACCTCACCCAAAAATAAAACTCCAAAACAAAGTAACACACGGCGCCTTTAAAACTTAAATGGTTAAAGCCATCGTTTTGCTAAAATGGTTTGAGTTGTCTGAACTTCTCAGGTTTACAGTGCGTTATAGAGTGCAGACAAAGACATAAAGACATTTATGCCATTTTATGCACACCTGTGACTGTGTGCATGTTAGTAACACTGTAACGTTCTGTGACATACTCTATAGGGTAAAGCAAAGATTAGCTATCATATAGGGCTTTGCTAACATGACTCGTACACGGTCTTCTTCGCTTCAGAAAACAACGACAAAAACACACAGGAGAACATGTGAACTCAGGCAGAAAACAGGCTTTAGTTCAGGTGTGAATGGAGTCCACTCCTGGGTAGATACAGGCATCAGAAAAACACGAACATCATCTTGATCTGTCTTTAAGGATAAATGTGAAATACTGCGCCCCGTCTCTCTACACTCATTTGCACTTCCTCCGTACCAAACAAGGTGTTACTGATCCGTGCAGGCCGGGCGCCGGGACAGCATGTAACCTCTCAATACACTGCCCCTTCCCTCTATCAACATTGAGCAGAGACCGCCCAGCATGCTCAAATTACACACCCCGTGCCAGCCTGCACTGAGAGCAGAGAGAAAAAAATCGGAGGAAACTGAGAAGGGAATGGAGAGAGAGAGACAACCGAAGGGTCAGCAATGATAGAAAATAGACAGCAAAAAAGAAAGACAAAGCGCGGTAGCATGGTGGCCTTTTTTTTAACATATGCACATATATCGAAATGCTGGAAGGCCGAATCAAGTGACAAAGTGAGTTGCCAATGAGGAAGGACTTTGATGGACAGGAGGAGACAACGCAGACCAGCTTTTGATGGATGGAGACACGCTTAGTAAATATACATGGGCCCCTCCCCTCCGTGACTGCTACTTCAGCATCAACCAAACCATGTACCTCCTTCTCCTCCACGCCAGCAAGGTTAAGTCTCGACAATATTGCCCCAGATCATGAAAGTATTTGCAATCCTCCCTTCCCTTCCACCCCAGGGCAAACTCATCCATCTTACCCCCAGAGAGTGCAAAGAAAGAGAGACGAGCTCACGGAGGGAAGAAACGTACCCAACCCACTTTTCCAAGAGATCTGTTTGACCTGTGGAGATTGCAAGAGACAGGGAAAAAGGGATTGAAAGAAACTGTGGCGGGGCAGTCGGAACGGTAAGGTCAAGTGGTACATTATATATGAAGATGCTATTGGCCTACACTGTCAGTTTTCGATCTCTTTGTTAAGCTCAGTGATTCTCAAACTTTTTCTGGATAAAACTCTGTAGAGGGCTCGTTGCAAAACTCAGGGGATGGCTTGGGACAAAACTCTGGAGCGGGCTCGGGACAAAACTCTGGAGAGGACTTGGTATAAAAATTCTGGGGATGGCTCGGGACAAAACTCTGGGGATTGCTCGGGACAAAGCTCTGGAGAAGGCTTGGGGCAAAACCAGGGGACGGCTGGGGGTAAAACTCTGTAGATGGCTCGGGACAAAACTCTGGAGAGGGCTCGGGGCAAAACTCTGGAGAGGGCTCAGGGCAAAACTCTGGAGAGGGCTCAGGGCAAAACTCTGGAGATGGCTCGGAGCAAAACTCTGGAGATGGCTCAGGGCAAAACTCTGGAGAGGGTTCGGGACAAAGCTCTGGAGAGGGCTCGGGGCAAAACTCTGGGGAGGGTTCAGAACAAAGCTCTGGAGAGGGCTCGGGGCAAAACTCTGGGGATGGCTCAGAGCAAAACTCTGGAGATGGCTCAGGGTAAAACTCTGGAGAGGGTTCGGGAGAAAGCTCTGGAGAGGGCTCGGGGCAAAACTCTGGGGATGCCTCGGAGCAAAACTCTGGAGATGGCTCAGGGTAAAACTCTGGAGAGGGTTCGGGAGAAAGCTCTGGAGAGGGCTCGGGGCAAAACTCTGGGGATGGCTCGGAGCAAAACTCTGTAGATGGCTCAGGGCAAAACTCTGTAGAGGGCATGGGGCCAAACTCTGGAGACATAAGGGGATCAAATTCCAGCAGGAGTAGCTGAATCCAGCAGACCGGAGAGCTATGAGGCCAGAGGACGTGAGGGCTTGGTGGAGAACTTTGATGCGGTGGTGGGGTGAGCTGGGCTGCTCAATCTGTGTTCGGACCAGACCAGATGATGATCGATCTCATCCAATCCCATCACAAAACACGTGTTAAGTGAGCGATCTTCCCAGCTCACCCGATGACAGACGTAAAAGAAGTCCTCCACATACCTCTGCAGAGGATTGCTATGTCTTTGTGGAGCTGGTACAGGTGGATGTCCTCTGGAGATTAAAAGGCAGTATTATCCATTTGTGGAGGTCCTGTCTTCAGAACGTCACGGATCACAGATGAGGCAATGCTGAACAATAAATTATTTATTGTTGCACACACGAGAAAGACTGGATTACAAACACAAGGTTACAATGACGAGACAGGACAATGCACAAAGAAATACAATGGGAATATTTATATAGTCCGGTGATGAGGCTGATGACAGTCAGGTGAGGGTGATGTCTAACACGGGACAGGTGAGAGAGCGTGGAGAAGGCTGGGAGGTGAAGTCCAGAGGGGAAAACTGAGGGGAGTAGGCATGGGGCAGACGTGACTGTGAGAAATATATGTGTTGTCATTGGGAATCAAGCTAACTTTGGGTTGCTGGCGCAATGCTCTACATAGAGAGTATGAAGCTACAGTCCCCACCAGAAACCGCAGAGAGAAAAAAAGTCTAACATCCCAGTATTCTCCTGGATACACAATGTTAGATAAGCAAGACTAACAACATTTTTCAGTAATGTGACATTATTTCAAGTGTTTTCAAAATAGTGTAGCTTTTTCCTTTTAACAAGTTTATACAATGACTAGCGCTACACCACTGTTGTTAAATGCCAGCTTTAGTGTCGAGCGAGCTGAGGGACTTATCAAATGCGTTTTCCTAAATGGTCCTCTCTCTCCCTCTCTTAAGTAGCGCTGTAAAGTTGGATTTATTCTAGTGAATATATTCGTCCGGGTAGTTTATGTAAATGAACAGATTCATCGATTTGAGCCCCTGCACACCATATTAAACCTTCTTCGCATAGCAGAAAATTTTGTTTAATGCTGCTGTTCATTACTGTGTTTTCAACTCTATTAGGGTGTATTACAGCGTCTGTTCGATGATTCAACAATGCTCAATGTTTGTGTGCCTAAAAAATATGTCTCTGACTAAATTGCAAATTAGATCATAGCACAGTTATTTAAAAAAAAAGATACAACCCCTGGTTACAATGCAGCCTGTGGGTTTTCATTATTGGCTTAGTTTGGCTACTTTAAACTATGAGGAGCTTGTAGCTGGCGAATTACAGTGTTCCAGTTGGTGAGGTTTTACCAAAACAGCATAATTGGCCTTCACAATTATCCATAATGGCCAATTTCTTTCCTCTCCCAACGCAAACTCCACAAAAATATGCCGTAGAGTGCTCACGGCCATAAAACAGACACCCTTTGTACATTTTAACATGACTGCATTAGTCAGAGAAATGTCTTTAAAACTCTGAATATTACTGGTACAGAAATGCCTTACAGCAAAGTTAATATCAAATACAAAATTAAAAGCGCAAATGAAACTGCTCAAAAAAATAGATAATGATATGTGTTTTGCTAGAACATTGAATTGAACGATGAAATGTTCTAGTTTTAATTAGATTTGGTTGAATATAGCGGCGGGCAAGGATTAAAAAAACAGGCTTTTAGAGGTAAAACATCCCTCTTTCATAATCTTTGGATGACATTGCCTCAGGAAATGACTTCTGTCACAAATCTACTGCCCCAAATCAGAATCCATCAGCCACTATTTTAAATCTCTGTTTTCATAAACCGTTTCCCGAAAGGGGTCCGCTGCAAGGTGAGGTAGGGACTACAGATAATTTCCTTTCTTGAAATGAAATAAGCAAAATCTCGCAACCCATCAATTTATAGAGAAGTATTTTTCCATAGTGAAGATGTTCTTGCCCGTCCCATTTTGTGTCCTACCTGTATAAAAGACATTCTCTCAAAGAGCCTACATGTTTGCCCCTGACCGGTGAAGCAATTCGATATAAATTCACCAAAGATTTATTCTTCTAAGAATATGGAATGATGAAAAACTTAACAAAAGGTTGGAAATCTGATTACAGTATTGTAAGAGTCGTTGCAACAGGTTGTATTTTGCTGATTGCACCTCTGATACAAATGTACGCTTTTCTAAGAGACATTTTTAGGCCACCAAAGTTATCAAGGCATTAAAACCAAGAAAGGGAAAGAAAAGGAAAAACTCAATTTAGCTTTCTGTGCTGTACAGTCAGAGATGTGAAACCCAGCAAAGGCTGCTCGCTCTTCAATTAGCACAGCGGGTTTGTTAACAACTTTCAAAGATGCGATGAAAGACACTTATTAGAGACTGGGAATATTTTATTCGAGTGGAGTGACCACCATCATAACTGAGTCTCACAGAGCACTGCAATAAAGAATAACACACACATGTCATCAGTGCAAACCCGCACGCACATACATTGACTCTGAAAAATTCATCTATCAGCAGTTCCTGTTGCCCTCCAGCTAGCGGGAGCTGCAGCAGACATTGATCAAAATGACTTGCATGTAGAAGTTCAAAATCTACTTCAACATCTACCTTTACATCAACCTGACGCTCACGCAAATTTGCAAACCGGCCCTTGCACGAACAGTTGGAACATTCGCTCATTTGCAAGTCAGTGTCCGAATTTTTTCCGAAAATGAAGGTTCCGATTAGAAAGATGAAATAAAAAAAGATGCTGTTTCAGTTGAGTAAAATTTTAGACGAATCCAACTGCTGGGTTTCAATTTCGTTTGCTAGGTTCAACATCAATTACTTTGTATAAAAAAATTAAACTTCAGTTGAAGGACAACCACATGACAACGCTTAATGTCAAGCCCTGCCTGACGCAAATTCTACTTCACTTCCAAGGTTTGGATCACCTTTTGTGTCCCACAGAACTAAGCATAATTGTAACTCCATGAGGGCAGTAGATTATGAAAATGTTCTGTGAACTACAGATTCTTTAGTTTTCAGAACTTTAAAAATCTTTAAAAATGAATGATTGTGATTTTCAAAAGTTCTTTAAAAACCACAACCACTAGTGCTTTATATCCCAAGAAACCTGATCGGAAGAACCTACCGTTCTTAACACCTAGAACTTTACGATCCCCAAATGACCATACAGCCAACTCAAGAACTCCATACAGCAAAAATGGCTTTAAAAAATACACAGTAGATCTCGCTGAGAAACAGTATGTGTCCTGAAATATATCACACCTGTCTCTGCGGTCCGATTCTTTGTTTAGCCAACCAGAAAACTTTGAGGCAGCCTGTCAATCACTTCACAGGCCATAAATTGTATGTGAAGCTGGAAGCCGATCACTTAAGTTAAGAGCCATATTCAGCTTCAGATGCAGTCAATGGGTATTTTGCCGTTTTGTAACCATTGCTTTAGACAACTTTGACAACACTCCTTTCAAACACCATCTCTGATAAAATCGGCCTCAGTGGTACTTTTTTATGGGGTGGGTTTTGGTTTTTGGTGGGGATCCGATGGACGGTCCACAATACACATGCCTCTAATGACCCTCCAATAAACATAGACGTCCATGTCGCACAAGTACACGCAACATCTGCCCCACAGAGAAAATCACACTTTTTTCTCTTAAAACCCACATTTCCTTTCACAACGGGAGCGGTAAGAAAACTAACCGCTTTGTTGTTAATACGAAAAAACTCGGCAACAAAGCTGGAGTGAAAATTATAACGTATTGAAAAGGACCTCAAGCCAACAAGGTCAGTAATACTGTAATTACAGTTGAAATGCCGCACAAACAAGCAAAGGTTCTTCTAAAGCCACGGCTGATGGGAGAGCCGGACTTGTCGCACTGTAATTGGTTGTCAGGTTCTGAGTTTAAGAGCTGTTGTTTATGGGCATGGTGAGATTGCCTTAGTGGCGTCTAATGAGAGAAAGGTTGACTAATTCTATCGCTCACGGTCAGGCAGGCAAACGCTAAGGTTAGTGTACACAATAGAGGGGAAATAATGTTTAGATAAACAGCAAGAGAGATGTAGTGTGTTCCGTTGAAGAGAAGCCATCCTTTGTTTGACTTGTTTTGCATTTTCAACCCCCATCTAGCCCACATAGATGTTAATATACACCCACACAAACACATTTGTGCTAACAGGGCATGCTTATTTTCCAGCGCCCTCTTGTTCTCTATGGATTTTTTACTTCCTAAAACCCACACGCTTCAAATACACACTCGCTTTCTTTCACTCACACACGCCATGGCTTTGTAGGCAAGAACCTCTGAGTGCAACATCAGCTGAAATTGAATCCAGTGGTCAGATCCAGTTGTATCTCTCACACACACATGCCCTGATCCCAGTTCTGTTGAGTGTTCTTCCCGGGCCTGCTACGAAGCTTAGGGACAAAATCCTACAAGCCTGCACTTTGTTTAATGGAGGGTAAAAAGGGCCCGGCAAAAGCGGCGTGTCACTAAACTGCTGACTTTAGGTGGCCTCGGAACTCTGGGAAACGTCACATACGGCTCGGAGAGGTTTTTGTATTTTGGCATCAGACACATTTGTGGGTGTGTGTGTGGCTTTCCTCACTTTATGAGATTTGGTTACTGATCTTTCAACCAAGGAGAAAAAGCATGCTGACTTCTGGAAAAATCTGTGGAATTTTGTGGAATTAACAGAACCATCATGAAATGTGTTTATAGGAATAACACATTGCATGATGTTAATGTGTCTATTTCATTTTATACAATATTACAGAAATCAAGGTTACAGTATACTTTCGTTGAATGTTCTAACATGGTGTATATTCGATTTATGTAGAAAACAATAAATCACAAAACAATCACTTCAGCTGGGTTTTCACAAACAACAACTTTTCATTGTGTCCTTCTGTTTGACTGCATGCAACAAACATTCGTAATCTGAATCTGGCACTAAAACGAAGGAAAACTGAGCAGAATGGACATTAAATTTAGCCAAAAATACAAGGTTTGTGAATGAGAAGATCCAATTCTGTTCAAATCTATGGAGATCCATTTGGGTCTTCTGATCCTCTAATCTGACTTACAAAACTAAATGTTCCTCCAGTCATGTCCTCTGCGAAGATTCTCCTTTGTCTACAGTGGGCATCTGAATAGATCGTCTACTCATTATATGCCGATTCCCTCGACTAATAACCTGCTTTTTCTGTGTCGGGTGTCTTTCTTTCTCTCTCAGTTTTCTCACCCTCACTCTCTCTTCTCTCCTTTTGATGATGTGTAAATATGGAATTATTGGCGAATTGATCGCGCTTCTCTACCCTGTCCACTGTGGTCTCCTCCCATTAATCAAAGATGACTGCAGAAGGCCCTTAAATCCATCACTTGCCCTGCCGGTAGACAATTGTCTGAAGAGCCCAGTTCATTCAAACTCGGTAATCAATTAAGTATATATACATACACCGACTCAGTAAAACTAAAAGGAAGCAAAAACAAGAGAGAAAAGTGGGATCGAGGTCGAAACCAGCAGACTACTAATATGTCACTCTCTATACAATTCTTTAAGAGTGATATGTCGTCGGTTGAAAATGTCAAGTTAAAATTCACCGGGTTTACTTCAATTCATCAGCGCGTTATAATGCAAAGAAAGGTCAGAAGCTGCTGTAACTACTGTGTTTGCCTTCAGAAAAGAAACCAAATAATATCATAACCGAACATTGCAGCCCAACCCACTTTTCACAAACCAATCCAACTCTGCTTGATAAACACACCCAACATTATCTTTCATTGAATACTTACTCAGAAATGGGTTCTGAACGCTTTGTCCAAAACCTGGATAATTTGCTGCTTTGTGAGGCATCGACTGAACGTGGGAAGTCATCAGGGCACTTCCAAATCTATTCTTTGCTAAACATCCTGTCTCTCAAGATGCTTTCATCAGGTCGATCTTTGAAAGCACCATAGATGTATTCTTTGCTGCCTATAAGCATCATCCAGCACTTATTCAATTATACCATGTCATCATTTTGATCTATTTTGATCTATTGAATGATACTGAATTCAATAGACGATATTAAAGTAAACCCAACGTATCATTCATTTTAAAAGGGACAGTTCAGATAGAAACAATAATTGTGTTATCATTTATTCACCTCATGTCATTCCAAACTTGTTTTACTTACTTCTGCAGAACACAAAAGAAGACATTTTAAAGAATGTTATTAACCGAGTAACCCATTCACTTTTATTGTAAATGAGCAAAACTAATGCAAGTCAACGGGTATCGCCGTTGTTCGGTTACCAACATTTTTATAAATATCTTCCTTTGCAGATTGGAAAAGACAAAATTTTAGAAAGGCACACGCAAACTGACTGCTCCAGTGGCGTAGAGTGTAAAGTACCTGTTACTTACTTCTTGTATGCTTTAAATAATCTATTGATGAAAACATGATATCGTTTCAAAACAAACGGAAGAAGATCTGATATGTGAAAATGTAGTTTCAGTAGAGTGAGTTCGGCAGATTAGAACCTGCTTCGCGGCAATGTCAAAGTCAGTTGTCATGCGTCTTTCGCAATACACCACTAAAGCGCTGCAGCTTTCATTCTTTTTTTCTGGGGGAGGAGCCACCTATATTTTTCACGCTTCTGAATATTCCCAACGAGTTATTACAGAAACTATCTATTGAAGAATTGTTTTTGTCGACAACAAAGCAAAGTTACTGAAGAAAACATCACAGAAAGCACAACGGATCAGATATACTAACACAAATATAGTTCAGCTATGCAAGTACAATAAAGCAAATGTGAAAGGTACTGTATGAACCAAATCTGGAATAAAGATCAGCGATGAAACATGGTTTCCTGCCCAGCTTGCAATGAGTTCAATGTTGAGAACAGAGAGTGTTCCCTTATCAAGCTGCTATGAGACACATGAGTGCGACACAAGGGGATCCACTGTCATTTATAAAGCCTGTATAGTGAAATTTTTGTCTTTGGCATCATCTGCAACACATACAAGGCAAGACTTTTGCTTTATCCATCATGTGATCATCCCGCCGCAAATGACACAGCGTATTACTGAAGAAAAATGATGTGAGAATCATGATGCAAAAATACAAACACTGTTACAAAGGCACTTGTTGAACCCAACAAGTCACGATAAGTTAATTTGTTTTAGGACTTTAAAGGCTCTGGAAATTTTAATTGGGCCCAGTAGAGATGCGAGAATCTGATAGGAAAACAAAGGGGACAAAGAAAAAAACTCTAAAGGCTGGAGTAAAGTGAGATACTCATTGTGCAGACACTTGCGTTTAAATCTGATGCATGAGAGATTGTGAGGTAGACACAAAGACAAGCGGGAGGACCAAGCTTACACATGAGATTGAGTTTGAGATATACAGGACAGAACAAAACAACCATGAAGAATGTAAGATGAGGTAAGAGGCGTGGAAGCAAGGATGGCGTTTTACAATTTGATGCAACAGGGTTATAGAAAGGAAGAACACTTCACATTTTCTTTGTTGTTGATGTCAAAACAAAAGATGTCACAAATTCTTTAAAAAAGTGATTTTTTTCTGTCAATTCGCAGAACAAATTACTCTGCCAACGTTGACATATTGCGTAACACCCTCATCCTCCTTAAAACAAAGAACTGTACAAAGTAGCATCAAATAAAACCTCAGATAACATTACATGTGGACACACTTACACAACAATAAGCATGACTGATGCTGACTCTCAAACTGACAATCAAGCCTTGTTAATTACCACTAAAACACTAATCTGTCATTAATTACTAAATCAAATGAATACAGGAAAAATGTAAGCATATCTTTTATATACATATTAGAAAATGTAAAAACAAATTGTACTCGGCACTTGAAGAATCATAAAACAGATCCACAAAACAGGTTCAGAGCGAGTAGGATATGTAAAAACAAAGACCTAGTATAATACCATATATCTGAAAGAACATACAGGAACTACATACAGGAGAGTAACATTGAGTGAGGCAAAGAGTGAAACATTGAGTGAGGTAGAGAGTGTTAAACTGAGTGTGGCAGAAAGTGCTACATTAAGTAAGGCAGAAAGTGGGGCAGAGAGTGGGGTCGAAAGTGAGGCAGAGAGAGTTACATTGAGTGAGGCAGATAGTTACATTGAGTGAGGCAGAGAGTGAGGCAGAAAGTGAGGCAGAGAGTGATGTGGAAAGTGAGGTAGAGAGTGAGGTGGAAAGTGAGGCAGAGAGAGTTACATTGAGTGAGGCAGAGAGTGTTACACTGAGTGAGGCAGAAAGTGAGGCAGAGAGAGTTACATTGAGTGAGGCAGAGAGTGTTACACTGAGTGAGGCAGAAAGTGAGGCAAAGAGAGTTACATTGAGTGAGGCAGAGAGTGTTACACTGAGTGAGGCAGAAAGTGAGGCAGAGAGAGTTACATTGATTGAGGCAGAGAGTGTTACACTGAGTGAGGCAGAGAGAGTTACAATAAGTGAGGCAGAGAGTGAGGCAGATAGTGAGGTGGAAAGTGAGGCAGAGAGAGTTACATTGAGTGAGGCAGAGAGTGAGGCAGAAAGTGATGCACTGAGTGAGGCAGAGAGTGTTACACTGAGTGAGGCAGAAAGTGAGGCAAAGAGAGTTACATTGAGTGAGGCAGAGAGTGAGGCAGAAAGTGAGGCAGATAGTGAGGTGGAAAGTGAGGCAGAGAGAGTTACATTGAGTGAGGCAGAGAGTGAGGCAGAAAGTGATGCACTGAGTGAGGCAGAGAGTGTTACATTGAGTGAAGCAGAAAGTGGTGCATTGAGTGAGGTAGAGAGAGTTACATTGAGTGAGGCAGAAAGTGATGCATTGAGTGAGGTAGAGAGTGTTACATTGAGTGAGGCAGAAAGTGAGGCAGAGAGAGTTACATTGAGTGAGGCAGAGAGTGTTACACTGAGTGTGGCAGAAAGTGCTACATTAAGTAAGGCAGAAAGTGAGGCAGAGAGTGGGGTCGAAAGTGAGGCAGAGAGAGTTATATTGAGTGAGGCAGATAGTTACACTGAGTGAGGCAGAGAGTGAGGCAGAAAGTGAGGCAGATAGTGAGGTGGAAAGTGAGGCAGAGAGAGTTACATTGAGTGAGGCAGAGAGTGAGGCAGAAAGTGAGGCAGAGAGTGGGGTCGAAAGTGAGGCAGAGAGAGTTACATTGAGTGAGGCAGAGAGAGTTACAATGAGTGAGGCAGAGAGTGAGGCAGAAAGTGAGGCAGATAGTGAGGTGGAAAGTGAGGCAGAGAGTGAGGCAGAAAGTGAGGCAGAGAGTGGGGTCGAAAGTGAGGCAGAGAGAGTTACATTGAGTGAGGCAGAGAGAGTTACAATGAGAGAGGCAGAGAGTGAGGCAGAAAGTGAGGCAGATAGTGAGGTGGAAAGTGAGGCAGAGAGAGTTACATTGAGTGAGGCAGAGAGTGAGGCAGAAAGTGATGCATTGGGTGAGGCAGAAAGTGACAGATTAAGGTGGAGAGATAAACCCAGTATGGAAAGAAACCAGGGAGTGAGGTAGAAAGTGATGCATTGAGGAAAGAAGAGCAGCCAGGGAGTGGGGGACTGAGAAAGACACTAAGTAATTGGAAAAGTTAGGCTTGGAGTAAGGCAGGTAGTGAAACAGGAAGTGAGGCAGGAAACACCCCCAGACAGTCAGAAACAGAGACATAATGAGGCAGAGTAAGATGGAGACTGAGAGGCTGAAATGAGCACACACAATGTGGAGGACGGGTCGGGTGTAGGGCTGTGACGGTGGCTGATTTTTACCACCCCGATGGTAATGGGAAAAGTAACTGTTGTGTGGTGGCTGGGAAGTATAAATTATTTAAATAAATTATATTTATATTATTACTGTATATTTGCGCGTAACATGACGAGTAGAGAGAAAGATGGAACTTATTTAAATACTTTTTTGAAATATAATCTCTAAAATTAATGAGGATGCAAATGTCCATGTTTAATGTACAATCCATCAGTGAAACGTCACACAGCAGAAACATTTCATTAAACATATAATATAAGAAATTAAATATGAAATTAAAAAGCTGTGTGAACTTGAGTCAGTGGCATATTAACCCTTGCAGTCCTTAACAATTCCATTAGAAACAAACTGCTGAACCCTTCGTTTCACATCAAGATCCATTGCATAACCAGCAGAATAACCTTGATTTTACCGTGCAAAAAAAACATCCACAACTGAACGGCTACAAATGCCAATCCTTATCGCAAATGTCATTTTTATTACAGATATGTTTGTCACAGTTCACCACCGTCATGGCACTTTCCCACCGCGGTTGTGCTGTCATGGCCACCGTCACAGGCCTAGGCTTGAACAAGAGAATGAGATGTGAGCGGACAGCCCAATGTCGCCAAGGCAGTGTGTAAGAGTCTGTACAGGTTTCTGTGTGTCTATGTGCTAAGGCCACGGAGTTACAGAGTAGAGACGCCAAATAGAGATAGAGATGGATGTAGCGAACAAGGGTGAGACTGAATTATTGGCCATGATCGATACGGGGGTCGCCGCCAAATGGGGGGTGTAATGATGGGTAATGATATGAGTCTGCAAAGATAGAAAGTCATTCTGTGTGTCTGTGCTTACTGTCCACATACTGGCTGCACTTATTATAGAACCCATTCATCGCACATCTTGAAGATGCTTTAATACGCCCCCCTTATCTCTCTCTCTCTCTGTGCAATAGATTTATGTATGCATAAATATAATTTAAAAATGATGTATATACAGAATGTATAAAGTATACTGCAGATAGATGGATGGATGGAAAGATTACAGGGGAGTATTAAAGCATGTATATACAGAGCAGATAGATATTCATCTTTTTGTATATATCTAGATATCTTTTCTTGTTCAGCCTTCACTTTCCCCCTCATTTCTCTTACACTTCCCCCCGCTGACTTCCCATCTCTCTCTCACTATTACTTTTTTTTCTCATCTGCTGTGCATCTCCGTATTTGTCTGTTCATCTGTTTTTCAAATTAACCCGTCAAAAGACATTGCCCCGGGCCAGATGAAGCCGTGAATTGGTAAAACAAATGCAAGAACACAAATGTAGTCACACGCTTACAATAGCGAAAACCTGAGCGCACACACCGAATACGGCGTCGATGTGCCCGCAGTGGATCTACTGACTCTTAAATAGTTACCACAGCAACGTGAAGAGGACAGGAATAATGCATTCTGCAGCACTGCTGTGTGATTTACATTCAGCTTTTCTTTCCACTATACCCAAAACAGCCTCTCCATGCTCGGCTCACAAAAATGGTACATTGAATGTCAATGTACCATACGGTTTGTTTAAATGCGCCAAAATTACAGGTCCCATTTAACAAATTGATTATTTAATAAAACGAAAACTCAATTTAATCGTTTATTTAAAAAAATGATTATGCAATAAAATCATAATATACATTATTATTTACGTAGATAAAATAGAATATAAATAATTATATTATAAGACGCAAGCCAAACACAAACCGGAAGTCAACGCGTCCAATGAAACGGTCTATACATTGGGATCAATTTGCCATCATTGATTCATTTAGATAATACGTTACGCTTTATGATGTTGAAACTCTCTATTACTCTGGAGTCCTTCATGCACAGAGAGCTGGACTAATACCTTATAGGCTACTGGAAAAAAAGATTTTGTTCATTGTTCCATTTCTAACACCTTCGCACCACTGAAACTCATTCGCAGAGCGAGTAGAAATCTCAGAGCTGATATATATTTTCCAGGGCATAAATTGTTTCAAGTCTCTGGATTTCACAGGCAGTATTTTAAAATGCGTCCATGTGGACGGACAAGCAACCGAAGCCCCGGGAAAGAAATGAGAGGGCGAGTTTGCTTAATGGGAAGAGCTATTTTTGCAGCTTTGATGTTCTGTGTACACATAGGCGCACAGCTTATACAAAAACAAATTATAAAAGATGACCGTTTCACAGAAACATTAAAAACATATTAGCTAAATAACCGTCCGGGGGAGAAAGGGAGAGAATAATGAAGACTGTTGCTTCATTGTGGAATTCATTAACAATAATGCACACTTTCATATTTGTCGAAGCGTGTGTTCACATACAACAACTCAAACATTTGGTGTATGTTGAAACGATCGATAAAAATACTAGTTCTCAAAAGCGACATGTGCGCTATAATGACAGTCACTTGTCTTTGAAAGCGGGGGTAATCTCACGCTGTGGAGAACGCTCCGCGGGTGGCCCATATCGATAAACACGGGGAAAGTAGAGAAGGTCAAGAAAAATAAAAGAGAGATTTGTTCAGAGAAAAACTATAATCTGGAGGACTGGATTACTGTTGGTGTACGTGTTAAAATAACTAGTGATTTAAAGCAGAGATGTGCGCCACCAATGGGAAGACAATTCCAGTCCCGTCGTACATAATTCCAATCTCCTTGTTCCATCATATTCCAAACACTTCGCTCGAGGACAAATGTGGATTTTACGCCAATGATAAACAGTGAAATTTGCAGAAGATACTGCATTTGTCAATCTTCTCCAGGAGGACGAGGGCAAACATGCGCCTATTTCTTGCTTTCAAACATTTCAAAAACCAAGATGATGTTTATAGATTTAGAAAGAGTGTAACCATTCAAAAGAGAGACGATTCAGAGCATTACTGGATATAAATAGTGGTGGTTGTACTAGATCCTACATTTAAGTGTGATAAATGAACCGAAATCGTGAACAGTTAAGACTATTTCCTCAGGAGGTTGATGTCATACATTTCTTAATACTGAACATGTTTTATAGAACGTGTTATGACCTTTTGTATTATTTGCTGGAATAAAAATGGTACCGTGGAACCATGAAAGTTTGTCTTCATATCATTTTTTATGAATACTGAGCCAGTCTCTGTGGTGTGCGTGTGAGGATTTCATTAGGTTAATCATGTGATTTTACATTTGTTATGTTTTTATATGAATCGCTTGCTGTATTCCTCAACCGTTGGTCCATTTGGAATAAAGGGTCTGCTACATGAAAATATGTAAATGTGTAAACGTGTGTGCATTAAAAAACACTGAAATAACATTTCTCCAGGAGGACAGTAAACAGAAAAAAATCTAATGAATCATCCACAAACGGCAGTGAAGTCAAAAAAGTGTTTAAATATCTAAAATAGTGCTGGTGGTTTCTATGTTCCCTTACAAAGTTAAAGGTGCTATATTGCTCCTTAATATCTCTGGCTTTCTACTATATAGAATTCTTGTGTCAAAGAAAGACATTCTGTATGAGAAAACAAAATGGCACTCCGCTGGGGGAAAAACGCAGCTTAAACTAATAGAAAACCAATTGGATTTTGCAAGTTGGGGGTCTGACTGCGAGTGGCATTCTATTGCAGTTGGGAAGTTAGAACTTAGTCAGCCTTTCCGGGTTGAAACAAATGTAGTTAGAAACGTAGAAAGTGTTATAATGTCAAGAGGAAGCCGTAATAAAACAAAGCCATAATATATTTCCATCCCATGATAAAATATAGAAAAAATAAAAAAGAATATAGTTCTCTTAAAAGAACATTTCAAACTGTTTTCCCTCCATGGAATATACAAACTCAAGAACTGTTACTCAATTCTTGACATAAAACAACAGTAAGTGATTCCAAGCTCTGAAAAGGCAGTCTATAGGCCACAATATATGAATTCATTATATCAGTCTTCTAAATGCATATGATAGACTCGTGTTGTGTGTCTTCGTCCTGGTCAACGATTTAAAACTTATGAAGACAAATATGGGCTAGACATCACCCTGTGAATCTGTAAATAGGAACTTTTATTCTGCTTCAATTGCAAAGCTACTGCAAGACTTCAAAGACTTATAGCGAGTAAATATAGATAGAATTGTCTTAGTGAACTATTCCCGAAGACCAAGTTATGTAATTGTTAATCTCATAGTGTACATAATAATGAAACATTAAAAGCAATAGATTTTGCTGGTGTGTGATGGAGCGCAAGACGGCTTTATGTTTACTCGCAGAAACTCTGAGACAAGATGCGTCAACATTGGTCGCATGACTACTTAAAAACAGAGCTGTACGACTATTCCCAAAACACCTTACCCGTGTTTATTGATTTACATTTTTAATTTACATTTGTGATGAGTCGCGGATGAAATGAGTCTGAGCTCTGAGAATGAGCTAAAAAAGTATTCAAAAAGTACTATAGGGAAAAAAGTGAAGTGAGTGAGAAAGTGAAGGTAACTTCAGGTGAAAACAAAATGGATGTATGAAAGATGAAAAAAGGAAGAGGAGAAACAGGGGGGTTATTTAGTTTGAAAAAGTGCTGAAATCATGACAAACAAAATGACTGTACTCGCTCCGCGCTGACCTCACGCCAAAGTCAGTCGATTTGGATTTCACCGCTGGGTGGATATACATTCGCACACTTTATATATTTATATACAAAGCGCCGGAGAGGGAGCGCACATGTAATGCAGCCAGAAGTATATATAAGCACTCACACATGCACAGCTTTGCCAGATGCGTTGAGTCATTCGCTCTCCATTGCGATATTAAATTCTGTTGTATATATTTACCGACGCAAGATCACGGCACTAATGCGTTTATACCCGCCTGGGCGTGCACACACACACACACACACACACTTACACACTGCAACTGGGTTTAATCTGCTCAAGTATTTTTTTCCCACTTTCTTCCAGGATAGAATAGATTGTGACATTACACATACTGGCTGCCGAAGCATCGTGCCTGCCTGCAGCTTCATTGGGTGGGTGGGGGCAGTAAGGTTGCAGGCAGCAATATTAAACCATCAATCACCGCCCCAAATTAGGGCTTTTACGTCAAAGCGGCATTAACAACACACCCACCCACAGGTACAAGCTGGGTGTGGGGACAAAAACTCATATCATCGCAAACAACAGCCCTTTAACACGCGCATACATACACATATCCACATACACGTGTCACACTCCCCACAGATGCACAAATAACAGTAATTAGGTAAGAAATTAATCATAATAAATCCCTGGAGTTACAACAGTTGTTTTCGACTTGCGCGTTGAAAAGACAGGCACTAAATATAATAAATATGTTTTGACACGAGGTTATTGCAGCGAGAACTTTACAATGCCAACATTATAGCGGGCAATAAAAAGCAAGCGATTGCAAATCTTTTGTCCTCCTCAGCCTCCACGGCGACACGCCGGAAGTGTTTTAAATAGAATCTACCCTCACCCACGGCGAACTAAAGGAGAAGCGTGACTCAGTGTTGTGTCTCATACGCTGTTTTCCACGTTTCCCCGCAAAGCGCTTGGGCCATCGGTGACCTGACAAATTATTAAGAGGCGAAAAAGAAGAGAACACAACTAGAGACGTGAAGTGAAGAAAAGGGCGGTCCAAACAGGCCGTTGAAATCCATGTATCATAATTAGCGACAGCAGGGGCACGAGCGCAAGAGCTGCGTCCACATCATCCTCCATTAACACTGTTTACTTACTTATGGGCTCATTATGTGCAGGGGGGCAAAGACGACAACAGAAATGAAGCGATACGTTTACAGATGCCTCGGCTACACGTGCCATTTACTGCCCCAGACGACACAAAAAACGACGAAGATATAAGTGGCATTGCTGCACGACTCCGAACACTGACAAAATACTCTGAGCCAATGTTATTCATGCTCAAACAATGAGAGTGAAAACAGTGGAGCTCACGTGTTCATGATAAAGATGGAAGGCCTGATTTAAGACTATAGAGATGTGCGCTGTAACCCATTTGACTGTTGATTTAAACCAAGTCAACAAGTTTCAAAAAGTAAGAAACCCCTGGATTACAGTACAGAACTTGATCTAGGGGTTTCTAACATTTGAACTTGGATATTTGTGAGCCCATTCGTGAAATCCAGGCTAAATCACATGATCAGTGTGGTGAGGAAGGCGGGACGAGAGCCGTGAGGTGGGCCGGTGGCGTGAGTTATAGTTGAAATCAGCTGTGCTCGCACCGGTCCCGCGTCTCTCACGGAGAAGATCGGGAGCTTAAGAGGACGAGCGGCAGGACTGTTGACGAGAGAGGACCGGGCCCGGACATATGTTATGTTTGTGTTTATGTTCTTCTGTGAAGTGGCTGCCGGCATTTTAAGTTTGTTTGATTGTCTGTTTATTTAATTGAAGTTCGTTAAATGTTCGGCAGTTCCCGCTTCCTTCCTCCCCTTTTATCTTTGTTACAATCGGATTAGGAGATTATAGGAGCATCAAAACAGTCATAACTATAAAAAATTATAACGTGTGCTTCTTTATATAAATCTAATAATATCATTATAAATATGTATATATATAAATTATGGGCAACACGCTCCTATTTACTTCCAAAGTAGAAAAAACGAAGCCAAAGCGTCATAGGCCACTGCCATTGAAGTCATGTGGAGCCAGATTCTGCGCAGTGGTGAGCATGAAGTGAAGCACGGTATCAAGTTCCCTCATGAGTCATGAATCAATCCTAAATGAAGAAATAATGTTACCACGCCCATCTGTTTAACACTTTATAACTAACTTAAACCCAACTTCTTCCAAAAACAATTGGACATACATCAATGTGATAAAAAGTGTAATTGGATTGTATAGTTCGGCTGCTTTCCCATTTGTTGACATGGAGAGGTTTAAGACCTACACTGCAGCAAACACCGGGGGGCAATCAAAGAGCCTGCAGCTCCAACTTTTCAGAACTTGCGAGTAGACTGTGTGGTGTTCGGTAATACGGCGTCATGATCAGGGGTGGTTTTATTTTGCTTGTAAAACAAACATCTCTGAGAACGAGTTTCATCAAAATATTAAAAAGTACATTTATTTTTCTGGGCTGGGTTTCCCGAAACCTTCGTATCACTACGTAGTTCTTAAGAATATATCGCTGAGGTAAAACTTAACAACAGACAATGAAGTTTCTAGTTATTATATATTACCTAGACGCCTCATTGTCTGTTGGATCGAACATCAACGCCGCCGCCATTTGGTGAGGGAAAAAGCAGACTACAAAGACATACCAGTGAATGGTGTAGCTGCAGTTTTTTGGATAAAAACACAACTTTGTTTTCATTTCTCAACTCATTTCAATGCTTTTCTATTGATGTGAAGGATAAAAACATTTTGGCTCCAGTTAGATGGATATAGATTTGAAAATGTATTTATTGTCATAATGAACTGTTAAAACCCAACTTGTTAAACAATCATTTGTGCTTAATAGTTGTGTACACATCGGATCAAATGCACATGATCAGAACACAGCTTGTTCACTTTAAAATCCTGGGAAGAATCAAAACAATGCGACTATACCTATGTCTGTATACTGCTATTTCATCTTAATAGAAAATCTATAAATAAAAATAGATTAGTAATGGAAAGAATGGAATTTATACAGAGTCGGCGTCAGAGCAGATCTACTGGAGGGGCATTGGATCATTGGCGGGGAGGCACTGTCGTTTGATAAAAAATTTTGACGCATTGGCAACATCATAGCATGGAAATCCAGACCTAAATCTAAAAGATCAATATAGAATCAAAATGAACGATTTAGACTTGGGTTTTTATCTAAAAGAGGAACAGAAGACAGCGCTGAAATTTGCTGTTTTGCCAACCGGATACGGCAAGAGTCAGTTAGCTCCAAATGACATTCTACCCTAGAATTAGCTCCAATGATCTATCTATATAGAATGTCATTATATATATATTTTTTCATACATATAATACACAACAGATGACGATTGTTAGGTTAAACGTTCCGAATACGATTCCATATAAGGTTAGTATAGGCTATAGTTCAGCACTTTGCGAATGGAAAGCGACTCAAGTAGCACCTATTCTCGCGTTCTACGAGTTCACTAGCCTACATTTTTGGGAAGATGTAAATTTTGGGGAAACGCGCGAGGAATTGCGGTTAACGTTCATACCCTTGCATGTAGAGAGCGCTTTTAAGAGCTAAGATAGGCTAGACAACATCGTTATCGGGAAACCCGGCCCAGAACAGATAGCCTAAACAACAGAACAGAACAGGACAGAAAAGAATAATATAAATATAATATAGGCTAAATAAAAAACATAAAATAGGCATACAATAAATAGCTATATATTTTTTATACTTAAATAATTAACAAATTACGACGACAAAAATAAAACACTGAATCAGTTAAAAAGAATTTCCCCATCAGACAGAGTTTTTTCGTATAGATGTTTCTGTAAACTTAATGCTTTTTTCTTCTTAAAACGAGTTGGACAATGTCTGCGTATGGACCAGTTAAATCAGAAGACTAAAATTCGCCTGAATAAGGATGTAACAACAATAATGAGACACTCACACAAGATATAAGGTTTAACAGATTTTTTACTTTTTGGTTTGCGTAGAATGCAAATTTTGTAGAACTTGAGAAATAAATTAAGATAAAATAAAATACAGGAAATAGAAAAAATAAAATACAAAGTGTGCTTCAACAAATAAAATGTATTTTTTAAACACCGTTTTTTTCTCAGGGTTTCAATGACTTGAAATACTCTAAAAGTTCACAAAATAATTAAAGGACAAAAATAAATGTATATTCTGCTATTACTTTATGCTAATACTTGTTTTTAACCTGGGTTACACACCTCCCAGTTTATGCACGCACCAAGCAGAAATGACATAAGCCCATATCTTTACAGACAGCCAAGTATAAAACACAAAAGCAGTTAGAACCCACAAACATTCATCAACAATTCACCTGCTTAGTAGGCCTTAAGAAAGCCAGGGCTGGCTTCAATAAGTGAATTGAACAAATGAGTTTCCCTCAGAAGAGTTGCAGGCGACGAGTGTTGCTACTGAACCGTCTAAGTACTGTGTCCTTCCATTCGCTTGTGCATTTGCGTGTCAAGTCTTTCTCGAATGCAAGCTGCACTCACCTGATCTTTCTCTGGTGTATTATTGTGCGTCTGTGCTCCAACTTGAAAAACTGTTCTTCGACTTGAAATGGATTTTGCGCACGCGCTGCAAATCAAATGTAACAAGTTTACTCGGCGACCAATAAGCATTCACCATGACGAAGCCTAGTAACGTGCCACGAACAACCAAAATTATGCATTTAGCCCCATTCTTTTTATTTAATTTAATTTAAGTTACAGTTTGAACATTTAATATTAAAATAATAACTAAAAGGGATATTTTCTTTGGGCCACGCCATGGCCTATAGGAGGGGCATCAATGACCGCTAGGGGGGGGCACGGCCCTCGAATGCCCCACCATAGCGCCGGCGCTGAAATTATAGGTCATACATGTTTCGATTGTAACATGAAATGACTAGCCATAAATAGTATATTTTGTCATGTTATTGACAGTTTTTTCAGTGTCAACTATTAGCAGCTGTACTATTTAGTTAAGTCTTGCACATCCCAACTTAAAGCGTTAGTTCACCCAAAAATGAAAGTTCTGAGATCATTTATTTAGCTTCAGTTTCCGGTTATTTTAAACCTGTATGACTAAACAAAAACACAAAAGTCAACGGGTGCCAGTTTCTACAGTATTCTACAAAATAACTTCTTTTGTGTTCTGCAGAAGTAAGAAAGTCATACAGGTTTGAAATGAAAGGAGGGTGTGAGTAAATGATGAAAGAATGTTCATTTTTAGGTGAACTATCACATTACGACTTCCAGTAACTGTATAATAAATGAGGCAAAACACAACCAAGGGTTCCTGTCACTTACATCAACTAACATAACACCTCAAATGTATTATTCTCATTGAAATTACTTTCATTCAGTTTGATTCTTTTAATGCTGAACTTCCATTCATAATCCCCATATTACTGCTGATATGCGTAAAGTTGAGTTTTGCCGATTTTGGTCGCTTGAAAGAGATCGACTTCCAGTGACTTTGTTCCTTTGCAAGTCTCTGTCGGTGTAAGCATGTCAGATCGCTGTTCTCTGCTATATCAGGTTTTTTCCACTGCACTTTTGTACCCCACTTTATCAGGAGGCGGGTCATGTGAGCTGTCCAAGGCCTGCACGTCCATTGGTAGACAACACATCAATACTCATTTGCATAAAGTTAAACTGGCTGAAAATAATGACTTGTGGGGGCTTTGTTATTGAAGACCTCTGTCAGTGATAAGTCGCCTTGAATTAACAAAGCTCACTATGCAGTTTGCTTGAAGTGCAGACAGTATTAACTTTTACAAGAAATGGTTGAAAACATCAATAAATCATAAAGTTAACTTACATGAATTGAAATAGAGGGACATTTTCTACAAATGAAAAAGGCCAAATGCATAATGAAACACTTTTGGCCCTGCAATGCCAGTGCAAATTATATAATAACTGTCATTAAAGGCAGCTTTTTAAGAACTTCTTTTTTAAAGTACTTTTAATGTTTGTGTCATTTTTAAGCAGGTTGGTCCTTCTGACTTCAAAACTCTAACCTCACTCAAGTGCATTAAATACAGCTTTAGATGTTATAGGATGTTGGGGCATATGAGTTGTTCTTCCCCTTTGAATATAGCCAAGAGCGTTTCATTTACCTCAGCCTTGAATCTGACGAGAAGATGAGGTGCGGAATGATATCTGTTAGGACTCTGTCCTTCCTGTCTCGAGCTTAGCTCCCTGGGCAGAGTCATGACATTGCCACGTCTTTCGGGTTTCTGTTGTATTATGTGTGGAGACACGTGGCTTTATGTTGTTACTTGACGCCACGTGTCTTCCTGTTATGTCTCTCAGCCCCACCCTCCTATCTCCTGTAATTTCTTAAGGGTTTCATTCCCATCGTCTGTTTTGTGTTCTGTCCAAGCCATTTTGTGACAGAATGCACCGACCCAGAAGAACCCAGCAGGCAGCTCTTTTCACTGCAAGGTCTCGCCAGCCTCGTCCCCTCTGCAGCATTCGCCAGGGGAACTTTGACCTGGATGTCTACCTGGACAGGTTCCTGGAGGCCGCAGGGGAGGTGCTCCTCGGGGAGGAGGAGGTGACGGTGGCGTTCAACAGCGTCCTCAGGGTTCCCCTATCGCCAGCGGAGATGAGGAGGCTGAGACCTCTTGACTTTGAGCGTGTACTCCGGTTCGCCATGAGCCGACCGGAGCCCAGGGTCTATGTCCTACCGAGGGTGTCTTCTCCGTTGGGCCCAATCACTGAGGGTCTTGCCCTGAAGCTCGGGGTCGTGACCACCTTCTCGGACCCTGCAAACTCTTCACCACCACTTCAGGGCAAGCGTGGGAGGAGAGAGTCCTGGGGGTCCTCTTCGGAGGCCTCCAATGCGGAGCCCGCCCCGTCCTTCACCTCCTTCCTCCAGCCGACTACCAGGCAATTGGCTCGGCAGAAGAGGAAGAGGCAATGGAGGGGGCACGTAAACCAGCCCAGCCGGCTCTCCTGCCGGTTCTCCAGCCGGTTTCACAGCCAGCCTTCCAGTGGGCGATCCAGCAGGCTTCCAG
Organism: Barbatula barbatula; assembly: GCF_947034865.1. Lineage (NCBI taxonomy): Eukaryota > Metazoa > Chordata > Actinopteri > Cypriniformes > Nemacheilidae > Barbatula > Barbatula barbatula. Next base: position 20,447,169 of record NC_136769.1, on the reverse strand, counting down.
ACCTGCCTTTCCGCAGGTGGCTGGACCTGCCCATCCGCAGGCGGCCGGACCTGCCCTTCCTCAGACGGCCGGACCTGCCCTTCCGCAGGCTGCCAGACCTGCCTTTCCGCAAATGTCCAGACCTGTCTTTCCGCAGGTGGCCTGACCTGCCCTTCCGCAGGCGGCATCCCAGCCGGTGCCTCAGGCTCAAGCTTTTTTCCTCCTTGGACACACACACCTCTCCCTAGCCCCTTCAAGTCCCGGCCGGTCTCGTCCGGTTGTTTCAAGTCCCCGCCGGTCTCGTCCGGTTGTTTTGTGTCCCCGCCGGTCACGTCCGGTTGTTTCAAGTCCCCACCGATCTCGTCCAGTTGTTTCAAGTCTCCTCCTCCTGTCCCACCCTTTTCTGGTGTCCCCAAGGTTTGGCCTCCCATTTTTGGCCTTCACCTTCGTTAGGGTTTTATTCTCATCACCTAGTTAGTTGTTTCACTCTCGTTATGGTTTCATTCCAATCACCTGTCACCACTCTCCCCATGTAATCACTCCTCGTTAGTGTCTCCCTTTATATAGTCTCAGTTTCGCTCTGTTCAGTGTGGGTGCATTGTCTAATATCTATGCGTAACACGGATGTCTTGTCATTGGATTACATGTTTACATGTTGTTCCTGTTCCTGTTCCTGTTCCAGTTCCAGTTTGTAGACTTATTATTTAATTTTTCTAATACCCTTGTGTTTTCCCCATTGTGGATGTTTTATTTAATAAAAGTTTTACGTTAACCCTTCGTCTGCCTGCATCTGGGTTCTGTCCAAGCCATATTGTGACAGATATCATTAAAACTGTAAGTTTTCTTTGCTTGAATGTGAATGAATGTCTTGAAAAAACTGATATATTAATACTGACACCAAAAAAATGTTATTTCTAAAAAAGTTTACCTTTCTTTTAAAATGCATTCTCAACACAGTTACAATTTCTCACACTAATATGTTATTATATTAATAAATAATAAAATCACTGCAAATGCTTGGTTATGTTTACCCCATGTTTGTTCTTTTCATTTGATGGTTTATATTTATCTGTGTTAAGGACAGCGTCTGGGAGCCCTTTGCGAGGGGCCTTTTTCAGAGATAAACATAACTGTTAACTATGAAAAATAAATATAATACATCAATTAACACGCTTTAATGAATTAAAACTGAAAGACAAAAAACATTAAACTGACAGTAAGAATGATGAAGTATAAAATTTAATTCACATTTTGATTCACATGAAAATATTCCTTTGCCTAAAGTAACACGTGGCTCTTGAACCATCTTGCTGTCAAAAATAACCTTTAACACGCAAATGCAGTGTTTCTTTTTACTAACCAAATTTGTGATTAACTTATTAAAATAAAGCATGATAAATGTATTTACTCAAGAAAGCTAAGCATACGAAAACACATCAATAATTCTCTAAATGTGATGCCACAAATATCACATAGTATCAAGGGCAAACGAAATACAGTGACTACTTTGCAATTTTATGACTTTAAGTCACTTCAATATAAATGATATTGAGCTTTAAATAATGCTATATTTTGTGTATGAACCCATACAGTAGGGAAATAACAACAATTACATATTTATTACAATAAATAGTTAAATCATATCAAACAAATCTAAAAGTGTATACAAATGTGTATGTAACATTGGAGATGGTCCCTAGATTCACGACTATCCAATGTCCAACATCAAACCAACTGTATGTCAGTGGACAAATTTTGAATTTGTAAATCTGTACTTGCGTTTGGCAAAACGAAATAAGACTTTGAAATAGTACAAATACACATGCCTTCATGTTCTTCTGCTTCGCGTTGTTATCAAAATTATAAAAAGTTTGCTTGTAAAATGACATTTCATCAAAATAATAAATATAATTTTTTTCCCGAAACCTTCGTATCACTACGTCGTTCTTAAGAATATATCGCTGAGGTATAACTTAATAAAGACGTAGTGTTTTGTGATAGAACGCAAACATATTGAAGGTGTAAATAGGTCAGCCATGGGCTGCATTGGAAACATTTGCAGAATACATATAAAACACACTAAAAGCTCTGTATGAGAAGATGGGAACATATTCCTTGTCAGCTACATAACAACTTCATAAGTTTGACGTGACAAGTGAAAAACTTGCATTCATCCGCCCAAGTACGTAGTACAGTATTTGCAGATTGAAAAGCTAGACTAGCTAATGTATTAAAACCTGTCAAAAGCAATGATTTTACAACAATGCTATAAAACTGTAAAAGCCTATCTTAAAAGTGCATTTTTGTTCAAGATGACAGGTAGTGTCAAAGTAAATAAATATGTTAAAATCATTTATGAAAGCAACTATAAACACCATTTGTTGATGAAAGAACTCAATCAAAAATATAATCATTTATACAAACAGTGGAACCTTCATACAAACCCAATAAACCCCTAATTTGAGCATTTCATTTTTTTGCAATGTTGAAGGATGTCGCACCTACTCAAAATGACAAAAACTCTGTTCAAGTGCACAGGAAAAGAGACAGGAATCTTATATTAATCTCTCTTATAGGTTTACAGTAGGCCTACATATAGGGTAAACGTCCTTATTAAACTCACATACCCATTAAGCACAATTCCATCTTTGAGCTCAGATTATAAAAAGAAAATTGTCAGGGTTGGCAGGAGGGAGAAGTAGCCAAGCAGCTGTAGTGTAGACGCAAATCTTTATTATAAAATAAAAACCCACGATGAGGGAAAAACACAGGATCGTAACTAAATATTAACACGAAACACAAACTTCCCACGATGGGGCAAAATATCGACAGGGTATCGCGCAATCGACAGGGTAACGCCCATATCGCCAGGGTAGCTCGCATATCGCCAGGGTAACGCGCATATCGCCAGGGTAACGCGCATATCGCCAGGGTATCACGCAATCGACAGGGTATCGCGCATATCGCCAGGGTATCACGCAATCGCCAGGGTATCGCGCAATCGACAGGGTAACGCGCATATCGCCAGGGTATCGCGCAATCGACAGGGTATCGCGCAATCGACAGGGTATCGCGCAATCGACAGGGTAACGCGCATATCGCCAGGGTATCGCGCAATCGACAGGGTATCGCGCAATCGACAGGGTATCGCGCAATCGACAGGGTAAATGCATATCGCCAGGGTAACGCGCATATCGCCAGGGTATCACGCAATCGACAGGGTATCGCGCATATCGCCAGGGTATCACGCAATCGCCAGGGTAACGCGCATATCGCCAGGGTATCGCGCAATCGACAGGGTATCACGCAATCGCCAGGGTATCGCGCAATCGACAGGGTAACGCGCATATCGCCAGGGTATCACGCAATCGAAAGGGTATCGCGCAATCGACAGGGTAACGCGCATATCGCCAGGGTATCGCGCAATCGACAGGGTATCGCGCAATCGACAGGGTAACGCGCATATCGCCAGGGTAACGCGCATATCGCCAGGGTATCACGCAATCGACAGGGTATCGCGCATATCGCCAGGGTATCACGCAATCGCCAGGGTATCACGCAATCAATAGGGTAACTTTAAATGTGCAGTTTTTTTAGAACAAGACCTTTCTTATGAGTAAATATCACCAAAAACATTAAGAGATTAATGTTTCAACTTTTGAATATTATAACCTGGAACATAGATGTGGGAAATAATCACAATAAAATCAAAAGATTTAAAAAAAAATCACAGGTTATTGACAGTCTTTGGTTTCACACTGCTGTGATGTGTAAGGATGTCATATTATTTTAAGGTGAGCTTACTGTAAAGGGTACACTACGATGAGAATCACACATCGCTTCAGTGTGATGTCAACATTATTTTTTTATAGTTGTTTATATTTAATTGTGTTAAAACTTAATACATGTCCTGGTACTGTATGGTACTAGTTCGTCCACAGATGAAAGAGGCATGTTATCTGCTCAAAGAGGGAGCCATCAGAAATCTCATTTGTGTCCAAGAAAATATAGTTCACATCCATTTAATAACAGCAGCCTACCCTGTCTTTGTAGTGCAAACCCAGCTGAAGTCATTTTTTGTGATTTTCAACAAAAATCCATCCAATTGTACATATAAAAACATTCTGTGAAAATATAACATTACTATTGAAATATAAATGATGTTAGTGGTCTCTGTACCCTAAAAAAAACATTAAAATAATTTCCTTAAAAGTTTCGAATAAAACACGATGTGAGCTAAATGGTAACACCCAGATATTTTGCATTTAATGAAGTATACTTTAATTAAAATGCTTTTGTCAATTGAAATAAAGTAAAAGATTATTGTATGAGAGATTAATATTTTATTTGAACCAAATTTTTTTGTCCTGAAATCAATATCTTATTAATTTAAAATGTCTTAATGTATACATATTGGTGATCTGAACATGTACTATTAGCCTATCTTTATGACTTTCTTCTAAGGCAAAACAGGTACTCGTCTTTCTCATCACAACACGCTATGTTAGAATGAAAGGCAGATTTAGTTTTCCTGTCTCTCTCTGTTCAGGGCCTGTGATAATGAAAGTGAATTAGGCTTCGATGTCCTGCTGCAAAGCACACACTTGCCAGAAGAAATGTGGAGGAGAGAGCGCCTGAGTGCCAGGATCAGATCTGATATATTCCACCAGAATTAACTGTAAACACAACTCCAGCCAAGCATTTCTGGGCAGATTCCCTCTTAGCACAAAATAATCAATACGAAACCCCCATTCAACGGTTTTATAATCCCCATAACGTTACGGGATTATTTCTGTATAGCTCTATAAGAACATTCCCATCTTTTTTTGTTGCTTGTTAGAAAGACAATTCTCTGTTTCGGTCTCTTTAATGCAACATTGTGCTTGAGAAAGTGAGGAATTACGTTTGCAGGAAGCAAAGTGTGTGTGGCTTGCTCCCTTTTGGTTGCGTAACTTCTCACTGAAATTAGAGGGATTAGACGTGAAGTTACAATTGAGGTCTGAAATTACAAAACACACTTTAAACCCCATGAAATAGCTTGAGGAACGCGGTTTGCTTGCCTGTAGACATATTTGCTACGGGAAGGTGGAGAAGGATATATTGAAAAACTAGTGAATGTAACATTTATGGGCCATTCTACCGGATTCGTGCAAACTGTTGTCCCAGCTATAAAAGTACATCTTTGTTGTTTACTATCATCTTTCGGAACCAAAAGTTACATTTATAATATCAGTAAGCTTAATATATATAAAATCATCCTTTATTCGGTTCTTTCAAATGGAAATGAACCCAAACTCCTAAATTTAATTTTTTCCATCATTGTATTTTATTTTAAATGATTACAGTTTATGTAAAAAAACAATGTGTCCTGGAAACAGTGTATGTTTTAGTCCATTGGCTGAGATTAAAGAATCCCGTGTCCCTGTCTCTTACAGATGCATGGTGAGTAGACCAGTCTTATCATTTTGAAGCAAATGTGTTCAAAAGTCTGAAAATCTGTGTGTAACTTTAAGGAACGTCACAACCAAACATCTTTTTTTCTGCAATTAAGCAAACGTTTTTGGGCGTTATTCCATTTCATTTTGATTTCCATAAAACATCTGTTTTCAGAACTGTGCTTGCAAACCATGTGCTGATTTGCATCTTTGAGCTCAAAAGTATTCCAAAATTGTCACTACCAAAACAGTCACGACCGAAACGCATCACTGGGCATCATTGTTTCGGTAGTGACGAAAATTGTTTCGTCAGTGAGAAAAAGGGACAGTTAATCCTTTATTTGGGAAAATAAAGCAAACTCTGTACTGTTGTCCATGTATTTAGCATTTGAGTATGTTTCAGTAGTGATATAGTATGTGAGCTGTAGGTTTTTGATTTGATTTTTACTGTCAGATGCTATATGTTCTGGCTCCGTATATGCGTATATATATATATATATATATACAATCCTACAATTATTAAATGATATATTATTGTGTTTCAGTAGTGACAACATTTGGGGATGGGAAGAACTTTCCAAAACTGAAATTACAATATGAAAATAAATTGAGCGCAATAACTTGAAATGTGTGCCTTTGCTATTATACAATTTCCACAAACAAATATTTTCAAGATGTTTCCGCCTCTTTCCGCCGATTCTGTGGAGAGGCTCATATACAGTATATGACTTGAGTTTTGTATACTAAAACTACCTAAAGCAGCACATAATAGATGATGGAAAATATATTAATGATACATCAATAATAGAATCAGATGTGATCACACGTGATATTAATCATAAACGTTGTGATTTATTCGCATCATTTGTATACTTACTGTACATGATCTTCAATTTACACTAAAATAATGTCATTTTTTTATAATAAATGTCAATCCACCTCAGCCATGATGTTATCATCTGTTTTAAATGTGAAATCCCCCCCAGCACAGATCACCTTGACTGAGTGATGATGTTGTTTCTCTCTCTCTCACAACTGGCGATAAGTGTGTTAGGATCCTCTCCCGGTCTTCATGTCATGACCTCTCTAGCAGAAGAGATGGCTTAAGGCGAAAACAAAGCCTAAGCTGCTCTCATTTCTCTTTATTTGCGTCTCAGTGTCAAGCGCCTGACAGTGCGCACACCGGGTGATGCACCCCATGCGTGGACGAATGTCTCCCTGATGCCATATCTCTTACCCCTTTTCTTTAACAATTTTAAACCAGTGTCAGAACTTTGATTGAGCGGATGTATTAGTGTTGCTTTCATATAGAGTTCTCAGCTTTTTTAGCCTGCGGTTCAAGTGAGTAAATAATCCCGACTGAGTCGGAGGTGAGTCGTCTGACTGATTCTGATTCAGACAAATGGCTCTTGTCATTGTTTCACACTGATTCACCAATTGTAATCTGTGTCTGTTCGACATCAGAAAGGAAAAGCATAACAACAAAAACATATTTGAATACATACAGTATAAATGAATCAACATCCTAGATTTTCCTGAACAAGTATAATCTACTCATTACAAATGAGTGAACTGTACCCAAACTGTGAATTATATCTTTAAACTTTTGAGCGTGTTTAAAGATTTTGATCCAGGGACACCAAATAAGAAGCCACTTAACTCAAACATTGAATTTATATCTTTCAATGGCATCAGAGAGTTTCCCAGCATGCTTTGTGGGGACCGGATAATGGAAGTAAACCTCGAAATAAAGTGTTATTTTATTTATTTATATCAAGATTACAACGGGAGGAGGCTTCAACGTGTTTAGTATTCTGTTCTATTCCCTTATTTAAAGACTGTTTTGTAACATTAGGGATTTTAAGACATTACCATTGTGCAGAGGAGCAGAACATTTGCTTAGGCGGAAAACAGACTCAGATCTTGTTTGTTAGATCTGAAGGCATTACATTGGTAATGCTGCAGCTGTGATAGGCTGTTGTTCCTTCGTGACAACATTGGTTATTGTTCAAAGTGAATCTCAAGTAAATGTAAAAGGGAATTAAGAAGAAACAGGATGATTCAAAATGTATTATTTTGAGTGTACGGTTGTATGTGTTTCTTTACTCAAACAATTGAGTTTATCAACTTAAAAGTTTTGAGGTAATAAATTGCCACGTGTTTTTGAAGTAATTTTAATTTATCGGGTTATATAGTACAGCATTTATACAACACATGAATGCACAAGATAAATCATCAATATGTTAGTCTATTTTTCAAGTGAGAGACTGATGGTGCTGCTGATGGTTCATGGTGGTGTCAACCCCTTTAGCTCTATTTTGATATTACAGGGTCTCTAAAGGTAAACTACACATAATCTTTCAGGTGTGGGAGCTAAAACACTACATTTTCTGTATCTCATTTACCGGTTATAGACAGCGTGTAGAAAAGACACAAGTATGGTTCAGCCGAACAAAGATCATACATGTGGGCGAGTCAATAAAAGCACCTCTGGTAGCTTGAGCTAAAGACATAAAAAACACCACGAAAAGATGCGCAGATGTGTTTGTTTAAGACAGTGAGCTAAGCAACATCAACTGCAAATACTTTCTCTTCGTGACCTTTCAAGCCCACCTGTCTGAGGAATACTGACCCCTAGTGGAGGCACACTGAACTTCAATCCAGTCTCCTCCACTTGATTTCACCTGATTTATGGAAAGTGATTTCCTTCATTTAAGCAGCCTCATATATTTGTGCATCTCAGATTTAAGTCTCCTCAGAAAATCCAATTTTGAAAGCAAAAAACTAATAAGCTCACATTGAATCCTGAGATTTCAGCTCCTGTTACGAGGGAACGCAGCGTTGAGACTATTTCGCACAGATGAAGGGTTGCGCAGATAACATCAGATGTTTGCAGGTATGTGATTGTCACCGGCGCATTCTCCGTGTCTGCAAAACTGTATTTGGCTTGTCAGCTGCCTCTTTCTGAGATGTAAAGACTTTCTTTTGGCTTTGTTTCCACGGAGAAAATAGATTTTTAAAAAGTTCCAACCGTGTCACAGTTTGATGGATTCCCTTGTTATGGCGGTTTCCGGCCCCAGCTTCATGAGACAGTTAGCTGCAGCTACGCACAACAGACGGCTCGGAGACGGGTGTCATTTGGAATCCGTGCACAACGGAGCCTTTCCATGCGCGCCCGCTCTCTCTCTTTCCAAATATCCTGCTGTCCTGTCCACAAGCTGGCTCTGTTTTATTAATTAAAAACAAATCACTCCTTCAAATGACTTTTTCTTCATTTTTTCCCCTCAGGAGCGGATGATGAGGTGGTATTACATGGCCGGATCCCAATCGGAGACAGAGGATCCAATCAATCATTCTGTAATCTGCGCTCCGCTCTTCTATTACTTGCGAGGCGGGCTACTAAGTCCCGGCGTTGTGCGCGCGCATGCAAGTGGCGGTTGGTGTGCCGATAGCGGAGCTGTCACTCGGGTGCCGTAGATTAATGGGGGGCCCGGCGTGGTGTTTAATGCTTTAAATATGGGCCGCTGACGAGGCCGTCACACCGGTGCCTCCCCCCGTCAACTACATTCCTTTGAGCGATGAAGTCACCTGCGCCTCGCGCTGTCCTTGCGTGTGTGCGCATGCGTGAGGTCAAAGGTTAACTGCTTAGCATAACGGAGTTAGGCCATGCCGGTAGAACATGGACAGAAAATCTTCCGCGAGGCAATATGGCAAGCCACATACATATAAATACATGACAGTCGATGTTTTGCAAGCACGCAATTCTTTTGGAGAGCTCTTAAATGCGTGATGTCGTCCCGCGTCAGTCTCGGCAGCAGAGAGGAGAGGTGTTGGGAAATGGGAACGGATGTCTTTATGTGTTCTGTTACAAGCTACATGCTTCTCGGCATCGATTTGCCGCTCGGCTACACGAGCGAATGTGTCACCGCTTTACTCCATGAGTAAAATTCGGTTTCGCCGGTGACCTGTGGGGCGGACGTTTTGCCCTCTCCCAGCGGGCGAGTTTGAGTCGACGTGTCAAAGAAAATGAGAGCGATCATGAAACCGTGTAGCGCAGGCAACAGCTGCTGGAGGTGTGATGGGTGTATTTCTGTATCTGGAGAGCTGTAATGGGAGACACTCGCACCTTTCAATCGTCTCTCCACAACAGGCCCCGGATAATGAACGTGTAAACTGTTAACATTTCTGCAATCCGACTCGGCTCCTCCACCTCCTTCCCTCTGTCTGCGTGTCTCATATTCTGCCTACCTCCTCATTCGATTCTCTCTCCCTCGCTCCCACTTGCTAATTTTCACTTTTTCTCTCTCTGCCAACCTCCCACTTCCTCCCAGCACATTTCACTCTGCTTCTCCTCGGTCCATCTATCACCTCCCCCTGCGATGTTCTCATTTAATCTTTCCCTCCAGAAATGCGTTCAGCTCCAATCATCTCAGATCGCCTTCCATGACATGGTGCTGTTGTTGCCACTGTGGCTGATATTACCTGTGCCCGCTCGCGAGTGCCGACAAGTGTGTTAGGATCCTCTCTCGGCCTTCATGTCAGGACCTCTGCAGCAGAGGAGACGGCTTAAGGAGAAACCAAGCCTAAGCTGCTCTCATCTCTCTTCGTTTGCGTCCGAGTGTCAAGCGCCCTTGACATATCGCGCTCGCCTGGTGATGCACACCTGCGTGGACGGATCTCTCCCCGGTGCCATTTCTCTTACCTCTTTCTTCTCGAAGGTTGATCTCAAGAATGACATATTTCAAACCAATATTTCCTGCAGGGTTTTGTTTTCGCAAGTCAACCGCCAACAAAATTGGGCCAAAAACCTGCTAAATAAAACAGAAAACTACGAAATAAAATAGAAAAGCCTTTTATTTACTATTAATAACTCTTATTTTATTCTTTGTACAACAACTCTCTAAAACACAGTATCTATGCTACATTAAAAGAGATCTGAAATATCTTGGCTCAATAAAAAGGTAAAGGCACATAACGGCATAACCTGTTAACCCGAAATAAGTATTTTCTTACATAATTAAATGAATAAATCATGACATTATTAATGTTAATAAGAAAATCTAGCTTAACTAACAAAATCCATCAAAATGTATAATTTTTACTTAAAAATGGCCGTATGAAAATGCAGTAAGAAGCCTGTGCGTCTAAATATTTTGATTATTTTAGCTTTAAAGAAATAGTTCACCTTCAAAATGAAAATTTCTTTACTCCCCTGGTTGTCATTTTAAACCTGCGTGATTTTCGTTCTTCTTTAAAACACAAAAGAAGATATTTAGAAAAATGTTGTTAACCAAAAATCGTTGACTTCTATAGTATGAGCACAAAACCAATGCAAGCCAATGGGGACTTATGGTTTTCTGTTTCCAACATTCTTCGAACACCTTTAAGTTCTGCATGAAGAAAGAAAGTCATACAGATTTGAAAGGACAAGAGGGTTTGTAAATAATGACAGAATTTTCATTTTGAAATTGATGGTCAAAAGTATAAGAACTGATGGGCCATTTTAATAATTAAACATGGATTTCGTTCTGTGGAGAGTCAATGATGGCCAGAGTCGTCGTGATTTACATTCTACACTCAAATATAACATTTGTTTTAATAGGAACAAGTCTATATTATTATACACCTTATATATCACTTTGGGCAAAAACGAATGGCAATTGGTTTCCACACCAAGTATCCACCTCTGTAAAAGCAGCTAAAAAATCGATGTTTCAGACTTAGCGAAAACTCTGTTCAGAAGTTAAAAAGTCAAGGTGGGGCGGGTGAATATTCTTTTAAGGCTGAAGGGTGACAGTTAATATTACATGTTCTCAAATGTGACATGAGCCCCCGTAGAGCAGGTGCTAAGTGCATGATGAGTCACCATTGCCTTGTGCAGGTGGGTGAAAATGCCATTTACCTGAGCCAATCCTAAAGAGCCTACTCGCCTTCTCCCAGTGGGCAGCCCAGACTCATTTAACAGCTGTTCTCTCTCTGTCTGTCTCTCTCTCTCTCTCTGGAGAATCTACCTTTGGTACAAGCGATCCATTCCTGACCGGGCACAACGTCCGTGGGTTAAGTTTGCATTACAGCCGATCCCTGTGATTCAAGCTCACTGAGCCCAATCCCGTCTAATAGATAAAGATGTGCTTTTTTAATTATCTTCACGTCATGTTACACTTCCGCCGCGGCACCTGCGAGAGAAACGCGACGCGTGGCTGCACATCCTCATCATCTCCTTTGTTCTGCGTTTTCCATTTCTCTATCCTTGACTTTCTATCTTTTTCTTGGTTTGCTTGTCTCTCCGCCAGCATCCCCCTCCCGTCTTCCTTTGTCATGTCCGATCTTTCCCATCTGTGCCGCAATTCATGCGACACTTATTCAGCCCGAGCCTGTTAATGCGAGTGATAATGAAACAAGTGCAGCCTGGCGTGCAACCCAAAAAATCCCGCGAAACACTTTCTGTCCTAACACCTCGTGTCTTGCTCGCGTTCTCGTTCGCGCGCCCCATTTCCCGGACACGGGGCGAGTGTGTTGATTACCCCCTCCTAGGAATTATATCATAACACAGCTCGCTGCCGGCTTCCAAACGGCGGCGTTCCCGTAAAGAAGATACCTGGCTAATTATGCTCTCGTAAAACTGGACCCGCTGAGGGTCTAATGAGCTTACACGCGTCTACCGTTGAGATCTGACTTCTGATGAGAAAAAGAAGTGTCGAGTTAGCTGGAGAGGGCCAGAGGAGGTGAACCTGTCTCCCTTGATGTGCATTTCATTGACAGGGCGCCGGTGCCCAGGGAGAAAACCCCATGAGCGATTATTAATTATGGAAGACGCAGAAATATTTATACACAGAGGAAAAACCTGATCCAGCAGCTTTCCTTTCGCCAAGTCACCCGCGTAACAGGAAACATCTGCGTTTCTCCGCATCCGTGCGTCACTACCGCTATCCCGCCGTTCCAACGCAATGGCTCTGTCCGTTCCTGGTGGAAAATGGAGTTCCCTGTGTGTGTGTGTGTGTGTGTGTGTGTGTGAGAGAGAGAGCAGTCGGATACACACGAGACGGCACGAGTAGTCAGCCGGTAAAGGCGTTTAACCTCGAGAGACCTGAAACGGACACGTATTTCTGCCAGGAGAGCAGTTCATATTTCTGCATTCCGTGTCCAAAGGTCTGAATATTTCATGGCGAATTTTTCATTTGCAACAAGCAGTCAGGAGGGTAATAGCTTCTCTATAAGCTTATAAAAGCGATAGGTAAAATATGGTAGAACGCTGTGGTAGCAGCAGATGTTCGCGGCTACGGCCTTAATACCAGATTACGGTTCGCTCTAATGGAAGATTGGCTCAATTTTTAGGGCATTGAATGGGCCTGCCGGAACAGATGTTGAAAGTGTGAGACGGTGACATTGTTTATGGATTGTTTATGTTTGTTTGCTGGCTTGTTACACGCATCTTTCCTCTTGTTAACAGGTTTACGGTTATTGGGTTTCGTGCCATGCCGCGTCCACGCCGAAGTCGTTTCACGGTGTTTGGACGTTAAATGGCATGAGGTGTGGAATTTTATGGAAACGTTCCTTTACGAGGAGAAATTTGATTTGTACCGCGGTTAATAAGGACCTGAAATCTCAGCTCAACCCACACACAGAATATTCTAGGACAACAAAGGGGGTGTTAGAATAGCTTTCATTGCAAACAGATGAGGCTTTTGTTGGCGGAACAACACCTGCTTGCCAGTTTACCTGTCTGTCTTTTTCCGCACTGCCTTGAACATTAATATTTGAGTTTCCTGGATTCAAAGTCCGACTCCCCATATGTTGTTGCCAGTGAATGCAGATGTTTGCTGGCTAACAAGTCTTGGTTTTGAAAGAGATGCATTATGTAAATCCAACGGCAGCGTGATGTGAATGGCAGCAATGATGTGGTTTTGTGGAAGAAAAGAGGAGGCAGTTTATAAAGGGACTTTACACCTACACACAAACTGAACTTTTCACTTAGTGATCTCCCTAAGGAACACTTTACGACAACATATTATCTCCCCAACTCTTCCCTCTCTCTCTTTCTGCCTCTCCATCCTCTCTTGCTCTTCCTTTCAGGGGTAGCTATCTAATTCGGTGTATTAAAAAAGTGCCTGCGGTTCTTAGCTGTTGAATATTTCATGCCTTTTAATTTTTTTCTCGGTGCTAAGAGTAACTTTAACAGTCGCTCTCTTTTTCTGCTGCTTGCCTCCATCCTTCAAACCCGCCGTGAAATCACATTTAGATTCATGTATACGTTTCCGATTGCTGTAATCTGTAAAACAAACCCGGACCTGTATCGCGGAAATGAACAATATATTGGTGAGAAATGTGTGACTTGCCAAGCATCTGTCTGACATTGACACTGCTTAATATTTCAGGTATCAAATAAAAATACTGTGGAAAATGGGTAAGAAGGGGCAGAAGTGTAAATGAACTGATATGTAGTAGTATTATGAGTGTTATAATGGATCGATTTAAAGTCATAATTCTGAAAGAAGCTCTCTTGGATGCGTTCAGGCATATTGCATGTGTAGGTGTATGAACGTACAAAGCTCTATAATTGCCATAATGATTAAAATCAATGAGAAGTTATGCCTGGCATATTAATGAAACATGAGCGCAGGCCCGATGTGTGCGCCCGAGTCTCAGCGGTCCATCCCCTCCTTACAAATCGAGGAAAAGGCACCAATGAAATGAAAGAGGGGGTTGAAAATCTAATTAAAGTGCAGCAAAGCCTGCATTTAATTAAATCACCTTTTGATGCTCAAATTTCTACTCTTAATAACTCACTTTCTCTGTAATGTATTCAAATGGACGCACATCCTGCTTTAACCTGCTAGCATGCTAACAGCGAGTGACCTCGGGATGCTTTGTTTGTCTCTGTTTTAGGAAATCTTCTGTCTTTTTTTACACGTGAAGCCTGTTTGAAAACTGTCAAGTAGATTTTCTTGCCTCACATGTGTAGACTTCTGTAAGCTCAATAGATAGAGCATTGTGTTAGCATGCGTAAATGTAAATGTGTGCTGTCTTAGCGAGTTGAAGCATGTATTTATTCTTTTTTATATTGAATGTGCTGGGTGTCATGATCTATGGAGAGAAATACAATATAATATACATAACTATGTTTTCAGAGATGTATGTAGACGTTACATAATTCCTCGTTGAAAAAAACGCTATAAAGCGCTGTCAAAAGCATGCAAATCCAACAGATGGAGATATAACCTTAACCATAAAGCCGTGTTGGGGAATCAAACAAAGGAGGTAACGGCACGCATTCCAGCGTTTTACGGCATATCTCCATTTCTAAATATCTTCAAAAAGTTCTAAAAAAGTTTAGTGATGGAGTAATGCGTTTGCATGTGGACGAACGCCCAAACCGCAGTTTTTGAAAATACCCTTGTTAGTGTGGACAGGGCCTTAGAATGAGCTGTGGAATTCCCCATGTTGTTTCTACAGTATACTGTCTAAAAGCTTGTAAAAAAAAGCTGAGAAAGTACTGGCAGACAATTACCAGTACATTTTCCCTTTATTTTTCACAGACATTTTCGTTAATGCTAAAATATAATTGAACGCAGTGCAAGATGTTAAAAACATGTAAATAATGAATACGGAAAATTCATATTAAGATATTTTTAGCGTGTAGATATAAACCGACAAACCGCTCTACAGACTGCGTTTTGTAAATACATTATCTCCAAAACAAACCAAAACAAACTAGGGGGGCCAATCAGCCTGTGCGGCACAGCACGTTTCAGGGCGGAGCAATGCAAGAAGGGGTGTGTTCCTTTAGTGTTGTATTGTGTTTTGTTGTGGATTTCAAATAACATCAACAGTTTTCAGAAATTGGTTACCCCGCCTTTAAGGATACTCTTACTTAATTCTAATTAAACGTATATAGGCCTATTTAAACATTCAGTCTAAACAATGTCCTGCTTAATAACGGTGTGTCTTATTCACTGATGATTATTTTATACGTTCATTTACAATACAATTCTTCCAAGCAATGCACAAAATGTATTTGAAGGAAAATTTGATGTTCTGACTTGTGCTTGTTGGTTAAATGTCTGTAGGGAAACAGTGAAGATTCACCAGCAATTGCTTTCTCGGATCACTTTGCGCTGAATTAAATGTCTTCATTCAAAGAGTGTATTTTCTTTCGAAGATGGTGTGCCTATGTTTAGCATATCTCTTCTCATGTCACCGATGATGTATGGACATAACTTAAAATGTTTAGGCATTCAAAGGTATTTCACGAGGCTGCAGTACTTGCAAGTAGCCCTGTCAGTGTAAAATATGTACCAGCTCTTCGTTTTCTAAATGAATATTGCTTTAATCGTTGTCATTAAATAGGCCTTTTCTGTATCCTCAGTTTCCCTTTCTATCCTGTCTTTTGTCATATCCGTTTAACTAAAAAAGTCATCATTCTCTAGCAAGCAACATATTATAAAAATTTCACAAGATCGTTAAATATCTCAAATTATTTTTAGTTGACACCCTCCTAAGAGTTTATCCTCTAGCTTTAGCTCTCTACCATTCTGTTGGATTTCATCTGCTATTGTGTGAATAATCCAGCTATAATTAATAAAGGCTATACGAGTAAAGACAGACCGTATTTTGAAACACCTGCCATCGCCTTTCATATGCCTCTTTGAGTTAAAACACAGGCATGTCCATTAAAAAAAGTTTAAAGAGCACAAGTAAAAAGAAGGTCTGACAGCACAGGAAGTTGATTGACATGAAGAGTCTGATAGGGTCTTGACCAGGATGTGGTGTATGAGCCGCAGTCGGTCTTTAGCTGCTCTCACGCTCTCATTACAGTCTGATTGATCACCTGAGCTCGCAGCATCACTTCTCTGCTACACTATATAATTACACTGTAAAAGTAATATTCATTGAGCCAAACACACAGACCCCAGGCAACAGGGAGACTCGGGAGGCTTTCCAATGGTAAATAACTCTGGAAGAACGGTTACAGCATAAAAAAAACGTTTCAAAAGAAAATCAACTTGGTAGCATAGAAACTACGATATGGGGTTAAGCATTCAACAACATATTTTAAAGAGTCAGTGTATAATTTTTTTTTTAGGATCTATTGACAGAAATGCAATGTAATACACTAGGAGCTGGGCGAAAACAGATTATCGACTTTAAAATCATCGCGATATCCGATAATATCGGGTGTGTTTGATTTCATGGCACGTTGCGCAGACGATCAATCGGGGAATCCGGGAATTCGTTCCGGATCCAGACACACACGTACGCAGGCACGCGTGCACACATACACACAGGCGCACGTGTGTTGCGGTGACTTCATTCATCGGGTAAAGCGCGTAGATAAACCATAGCTTTTATGCTGTAGAAAACCTTTTCAGGCGTCCTGAGATTTCATCCTACCCATCAGATTATCCTACCAGGCATGCGCACATCAATCTTACATCATTTTTTGCGATAAAATCATTCTACTTTATTTTATACTACTACGGGAATATGATCTCAATATTCGTTGTAAAGTCGTTCTACATTTTATTGAATACCTATTGTACAATTTGATTGGGTGTTGCGCTGTAAATTAATCCTACATGTTTCTTTCATGCTGGTAGATTAATCTGACAGGGTATTTTGGCTGTAAATGTATTTTATGTGTTTATTTTAAGATGGTAGGACTATCTGACAGGGTATTCTGCATTGTGAAATCATCTTACCTGTTTATTTTGTCCATGTGGTTCAATTCGAATACCGGTAGCGTGAGATTTTGGTTTGCCGACGCAGCTCGTCTTTCTCTTGGTCTATCTGTGCAGCGACTGGCAGAAAACAGCAGCTCATTCAACTGACTGCAATGTTATAACGCGTATTTTTCTTTATTATCGTCTGGTATCTGTCTGTTGTCATCGACATTGGGATATTTGCGAGACATCGGCAATATAAGATAACATCGTCACATCGCCCAGCCCTATAATACACTGAACTGTATGTGGTCAGAGGTGTATAAAGACCTTACATAATGAGGAGTTATGTTTTTATTACCTTGGAATGCGCTATTTCTATCTACAGTTCATACTGTACACCGCGGGTCCCCTAGCATAAAATTGTTACGACTGGCTCAGAGCCATAACAAGAGATATCTATAAACATACATCTATTATACATGTAACACAAGTTTAACCAACAGAACCAAAATATCAGATGTGGATGTAAATATCAGTAATGTAGTGCGAGTGCATGGATGTATTGTGTGTATGAATGTGAATGTTGAGTGTAAACATAAAAGACATAAACATAAGAGACATAAACTTAAATCAATCTGCGTAAACGGCTGGCGTCCGAAGCGAGGATGAACCTCCTGGTCCAACAATCGAGCTTCTATTTCAACACCATTCTTCTAAACTCATCTTTAAAAAGCTGCAAAATAAGCAATTTACAGAGACAATATCGGAGCCAGAGCGTAAATGTGATCGATAAAACATGAGGTCGTATTTATGTTTTAACGTGCAAAAATTTGGGACGCACATTTCGGACTCAATGACCTTATTTGTTTAGTTTACCTCACAGCCGAGAATGTGATGAGAAGCTGACGTACAAAATGACATTGGAAGTATAAAAATCATCGAGCTGTATTGAAGAAGGCGAAGGACGGAACGTTTTGAATGCTTATATCCCGTATATAATGTTGAATACATTCGCTATCAATGTCTTGGAGCGCACTAGTGTCTATATATCCTTAAGGCAAACATATTCATAATAAATGGCAGAAAACGTCAATGCTGATTTAAAAAAAAAAGAAAATGCAAGAAATAGACAAAAAAAAGAAAACACGGAACATATTCCTGACACCCATCACTGCTGGCAAGCCTCTGGATGATGGAGCCGCAGTTTGCTTCGGCGTTTTGTTTGCCGGAAGCTGCATTGCGAACCATTTTGCAGATTTATTAAACTCATACGATATTCAAAGAGTCATCCTCAGGGAAGCATCAAAAGGACAACGTTACTGAAATCCTCACACACGTTATCTCTTATCACGGAGCGCAGTGCAGACAGGCCTATTGTTCTTTAATTGGGATGCAACATACTTTGTTTTATTAGTCAATCTACAACTCACTGCTAATTGCGAGTTCGGTACACCATCAATATTCATGAACGCAATCCATACTGCCGCACAGCCGTTACAAAAATGAGATTTATTTCCCATTTCTTCCTTCTTTTCTTGCGGGCAGAAGTAATTATTAGCAGTATTATTTTAAAACATCCGTCGCTGTTGTTCTTTGGCATTTGCATTCAACCTCCATCCGATGGAATACGGCAGAAAACAACCTCATCATTCCATATCAGCCGTGAACACGCTTCATTGTTTAGAGACAATTTTTTGCATTTCCCCCCTCACAAAATAATGGAACTTTAGGCAGATAATGCATCCATTAGAAGAAAAGACCGGTGGGTGTCAAGCTGAATGTAATGATTTCATGAATGTAAATTCAAGCGAGATTATACTTTCCCACACCAGTTACCAGGGTGTGCCCCTTAGTTATGAAATTAGTTATTCATGAGTGAAACCTTTAGAAAAGGTGACAGAAATGAATTATTAATAGCCAATAGGTCCAGACCAGGACAATATATCTCCTGCTCTCCCTTCGCCACATTATTAATTAGTCATTTAAGTGTCATAAATAAGCAATATGAACGGAGAGTGCGGGAGTTGCATGACTACATACTAATTACCCAATCTGACGTGTGTTTAATAATTTCTCCGCTCATCGACGTGTAGTTAATCATGATCGCATTGAACGGTGTTCGGTTGTCTCGTGTAGCCGGACGTTTGACTCTCAGCATAGAGTCGGATCTACATCGGAACTCATCTGATCTAGATGTAAAAGCGACTAATTGAAGCAAAACGGAAACCAGACATTGAGATCAGAGTGCAATAAAGAAACTAAGTGAGCCTCAGAATGCACAGACGGAACATAACATTTGATGGACGACACTAGTAACACGGCAGAGGGATTACTGAGCTTTTGTCAGGGCAGGAGCGAGACGGTCTTTTGACATATATTTACACAAATGCACTTTTTACAGATGATCTGTATGCATGGAATATCCTTAGTGTACAGCAACGCATAACGCACAAAATATATCCAGAAATACATCCAAAATACATTAAAGTATCAACCGATGTTTGTCCTAATGCAAAAACAGAAACAAATGAGACGCTTTAAGGTGTCAAAGGTATCTGTGTTTGAGAAATGTTTGAGCTCATATCGAGATCTTCAATTATATTGACTCGACAGATCTGATCTCAGTTAGTGAGATCTCTTCCGAAGCTCTTACGGAGTAGAAATATCTAAGACGTTTCTATTTGCTCCGCATTTAATCTCGTTTTCTGGGAGGAATAATTGAGATATTAAAACGATCCGCGATGTTTCTTTCTTAAGGATACATCCCACAATGCAATGGGCTGAACTAGCATTGCGGGAAACTCCATTTCCAGCGCGGTGAAGGATCCTCAAGTAATCTCGGCCGCAAGTTTTTTATCCTCAACATTTGGCACTGTGATTCACGTCGCGAAATGATTTTATATGCCATTAAATAATAACTGGAACATTAAACGCATGATGTGATGAGTTTTATATCGTGAACTGCTGTAAAGTCTCTTCGGTTTGATATTTTTCTAAGAAACGATTTAGCGAGCTTCTAAGATATGAAATAAAGGATGGATGGTCTCACGTTAACAGACCTATGCTGATTAAGTCTTACTGATCCACACACACACGCTCTCTAATTAAAGGTTAAGCCGATTCCACCACAGTCTGATAGCACGGAGAAGCAGAAGATGTGCCATTTAAAACCCCCAGTAATAATGCCGCTCACTCCACAACCATACTAGAAAATAGACTAAAATGCTAAAAAAAGAAAGGTTGTACATTCCCAACATCACTGTACTCCATCAATGCAGTCACCTTTACAAACAGAGCAAAGTTCAGCCACACCTCACTCGCGTTGAAGCAGATGGATAGCTAGAAAAAAAAGAGTTTAATTTAATTTAGGGCTGCTTCTGTGATCCGGCATTAGTAGGCTTGTTTAGCTCTTAAGGTAGTTTACAGGGGGTCAGTAATCCCTACGCATTCTGCCTGCGGTAAAACACATAACCTCAGTTCATGCTCCACCGAACACGGTATTGGAGCCGGGCTTAAGCCGCCAGCCGGCGTTCGTTTTTTTCCGTCCAGGCGGGTTTCTCTCCCGTACTTCAGTGGAGCCGTTGGACGCCTGTATTTTGGGGATTAGTAGCTTAATCGACCTTGTAATGGAGAGATCAGAGCAGCGTGGAGCCATGGAGGGGATGTCTCGCACACACAACCTCTCCGCCCGCCGCGTCTCTAGTACCTTTTTATTTTGCTTCTTAAATGCAAAAACGCTCGAAAAACTGTAATAGCAAACTTACTTTTTTCGCAGTTGGTGGGAAGGGGGAGGTGGAGATACGATCGCCTCGCAAACATACGTATGCGTGTGCACGTCGAAACGCGGCTCTGGAGAGACCACGACGGGAATGCCAATTCATGGCCCATCGAGACGCAGCGGGATTTGGGTTGGTTTTAGGATTGCTGTAGGCCCGGTGAGGGGTCACAATAATGCATCTCTCTCCAGCGAGGATTTTGCTAATGCCTGGCAGGGCCGCATGGGAATGCATTGTACAGTCATCTCCCTCTCTCGCGCGCGTGCTCTCGGGGCCGTTAATCCTGTGTTATCTCATATCAGAGATGGTGTAGGGATCGGGTGCATGAGGGGTGATAAGATGAACAAACAGCGTGGCTCATTAGAGCGAAGACATTGTGTAATCACCGCATAATCTCCCATAATCCCAGCCTCCCCTACCAGCCACACTCTCACAGAGAGCCTGTCTCTCCACTCCTCTGACAGCTCTGGCCTCTCTCTCCAAATGACACCCCGTGACCCACGCTGAACGCAAATCCAAAAATTGCAAACTTGCAAACTAAAAGTATCCTCTATTAGTTCCTTGGATTCTCACAAACTCTGACTCAAAGACCACAAAATAAGTACTATAAGTAAAATGTTAAGAATACAATTTAAAGGAATCTATTATTTACGTTTGTAATTGTTTACGCCATACAGTCCTAGTCGAGACCACCTTTGGTAAATCAAGACTAAGAATTTGAAGGGTTGAGACCAGGGCAAATATGCCTATACTTGATATTGGATTGAGGAGTGTTCCAGACTTTCAGCCCTGCAATGACAAAAGCACGATCACCTGGATTTTTTTATCTGAATCTGGGAACTGTAAGTAACCCAAGATCACAGGATCTACAGGTTCTGGAGGGAGTGTATGGTAGAAGGAGTTGAAGTAAAATACACTTAGTCTGACCAAGTCAACATCAGGGCCGGTTGCATAATACTGTTTTAGACTAGTCTTACAAGTTTTCTGTTAAGACTAGTGTTTACTTTTGAAGTCAGTTGCATAAAATCATAGATATGTCTAATTTAACTGATGGCTATATCTTTGTTATGATCTATGCTGTCAACTGCTCTAGTTGACTGGCTTTGTTTTGTGCCATACGGTAGAAAATATTTTAATAAATGGACAATAAAAAGAGGAAGAGCTTTCAAAGACCAATACAATTCACTGGAAGTCTTATGAAAATGCTGGAGATTTCTATTGCGTACATCTTTGATGGTTTGTATAACTGACCGATTTGCACTATTAATGTTCTCAGTTACTGTAGTCCAAGCCTTGTTTTTAGGATTATTTGCACTGTAATAACATAACTTGTTCATTTAAATTGAACTGGCCTCTTAAATGCAAATATTTTCAGCTTTACGTTGTTTAAGTTTGTTTCAGTGTCTTACTTTCTCTACAGTTTAGACTGTCTCGCTAAAGACTACCATGACCTTATTTTATGCAACAGTCTTTCTTTACTGACTTCTTGTTAGTCAGACACATTTATAGACACTCTTAAAACCATGCAATTTGTTTTTGCAAATGGCAGGTAGAAATGCAGTTGAGACCAGGACAAGAAAAAGAGTAATACATCACTACATACTGCAGTTGATACTGCCTACTACTTCGTTTAAACCAACACGCACAGACAAGGCTTTGAAATGCTTAATGACAGAATGTGCTGATTCTGTAGAGAAAAAACTTATTCCGGCAAAGATTGCATTGTCTCAGGAGCCTGCACCGAAGCTTATTTGCACCCACATACCGAAACAGCAGGCGTCACCTCTAAAACACGTATTTGTTTTCAAGATGATAACTGGTCCCATCAAGCAAATGTTTTAAATGTTTTCTGTTTTTAAATATTTCAATTTTAACTTTTGTCACTGAGTGAGTTACTGTGTATATTACTTCTGTTTATTTCCTCGCAGTGGAAAAGGACGATCAACTTGCAGTGCATCGTGGAATGCGTTATTCTACATTAAGTGCGCTACTATTGTATACTCCAAACTTAGAAGATCATCCAGGTACATTCCTCACATGTTTCTCACCTCAGCCTTCACACTCAGCTCCCTTTCCAAGTCCTTCAGCCTGTCTCGTATACGTCGCTCCCTTTGTGCTCTTTCTCATCTTGCGCTCGCTCCCTTTGTTCTTTTCTCTCTCATACACGCTGTTTTCTTTCTCTTTCCCATCTCTAAACTAATAACAGAAAGAGTGCTCGTGGGCAACCCAGTGTAAAAAAATCAATACTCTCTCAAAGAAAATCACGATTTCTTTTATCCTGCCACGTTTGTTGCTTTACTTTTTCTCATGCCACCGCTCCTCTGAACTCTGTCGCGCTGGTCTTCGGGGTGTCGTGGAACGCTGTCGAGGATTTTACGAGGTTCTCTTTCACCAGGATTTGATAGATTGAAAATAATCAGATGGTTTCCCTCGACGCATCTCATCGAAGCGCTCGTACGACCTCTCGGCTCTTGGAGTATTTTTTTAATCCCGGGGCATGTACACGTGTCGGCGCGTTGGCCTTCTACGCGAGCCGCCCCATTATACACACTCAGGCCTTTTATTCCAACAGTGCAGCGGAGGGAAGAGAGAGCAGGTCAGATTGGAGCCTCGTGCGCTCTCCAAATAAAGAGAGTGACGGTAATGACACGTAGAGCAAAAGGTGCGACTTTTAGGGTGCAGTTTGTGGAGGTCTAATGGGAAGCGCCGCTCCTGTATTACTGTCAGATGGCGCAGATGGACAACAGAGGGAGAAAGTGGACGAGAGAGAAAATGGGAAGAGAAGGGGGTGGGGGGATTTGGGGAGCGTGTTCTCTCACTCACCGGCGTGATTACACGCTAGCCGAACAGGGCTGAGGAAACGGGCTGCGGACTTCCAGAAACGGATATAATGTGCCATTCATTTTCTGTCTGTATCATAAGCGCCGGCGATGCCATGATGCCTCTGCTGTGCCAATAATTTCTGTTTGAAATGAAATGAATCGACAGAGGCAGGCAAAAGAGAGACAGGCAGTGCGAGAGAGAGGGAGAGAGAGAGAGAAATGAAAAGCTCATTATAAGCAAGGCTCGCTTTTTTTCCATACATCGCTCATTTTGTCTGAGCAGTTTGTTTTATTTATTTGAAGTTAGCGGCTTAATGAGATCCCAGAGGCCCAGAGCTGAAAATGAGAGAGAGAACGAGGGAAATGGAGAAACTGAGAGCAATGAAAAAAATGTAAAAGGGATGGGAAGCGAACTGAAAAGGAGATGTAAAAAATGTTAAGTATCTTATGACTCATTGGTTTGTACGTAAACGTAATCGTGTGTCTTTTGAGAACATCCATTTTTGCTAGAATATTATATGAGCGGCCATTGAAATGAAATACATACAAATGAATTTCCTAGATTACTTTTGCATTACTGCAATGACAATAAATATATTTGATGTGTTTAAGGATAATATGTGTTGTATTGCTTTAAAGGTCCAGTGTATGAAATTTAGCGGCATCTAGTGGTAAGGTTGCGAATTGCAACCCCCGCCTCACTCCACCCCTCTCTTTCAAAGCATTACAGTGGCTGACCCAGTACTAAGATGATGTCATGCTTTAGGATATGTATTTTTGAGCAGTTTCTCCGTTTAGGGCTACTCTGGAAACAACATGGTGAAGTCCATGTAATAGAGTGTTCACACCCAACGCGGTAAATCGCGCTATTCGCGTGTAGTTGGACGCTCAAGATGTGGAGTTTACTCGCATCATTCACGCGTGAAATTTTCTTCATTACAGACGCAAATCGCACTGCAAGTATTTCTGTCGCGTCTTTTCATTGCCTTTACATGTAAATCACCCGCGCGTAACGCTTCATTCGCGTCTGGTGTGAACGCACAGTAAGGGGACCCAAGGTGTATGTAGATAGAAATAGATCATTATAAGTAAGTAAAAACATAACACTTCATTATGGAAGGTCTTTAAACACCTCTGAAGACATGGTTATGTATATTATATTGCCTTTCTGTCAATTGTTCACCAAAAGTCAGTTCATGTGGTTCCCCAAAAAAGTTTGAGACAAGACCACATTTACATTTACCAGATGCTTTTATTCAAAGCAACTAACAATGTGTTTATGGTATACATTCGATCAGTATGTGTGTTCGCTGGGAATCAAGCCCACAACCAAAAGCAATGCTCTATCAGTTGACTGTACGGTTTGGGCACCAAAGGTGTGATGGTTAAAGGTCTGTGGTGCAGATTCTGCATCTATCTGATGCAACAAAGTCACTGCATGGAGCACATTAGAAATGGATTATTACTTTGCATTTATTTATAAGTCTTCCAAATCTTTGTGCAGTGATGCCGAGAACCTGATCAAAATTTCTGTTTGTAATGCTCCTCGTAAGATATTTACCACATCTCTGTTGTTTATGTTTAATGAAACTAATCTGTTCTCCAACTGCTGTATTAACTAACTCTCATCATAATATATATATACAGGTCGGAGAACATATTTCCGGGAATTTGGATTATTATATTAAGAAGCGAATTCTTTTATTCTCATTGACTATTTAGCTGACAGAGATACTCGTATGTTTGGTTTAGAAGGTAAGATACTGGCCACTTATTTAATGAACCGTATGGACCAAATACACAAGCCCCTGGACAAAATGTTAAAGTGATAGTTCACCCAAAAATAACAATTCTGTCATCATTCACTCACCCTTTTGTCATTTCCGCAAAACACAGAAGAAGATATTTAGAAAAATGTTGTTAACTGGATCCCATTCACTTGCATTGTTTTTTTGTCTATACAATAGAAGTGAGTGGGAGCCAGTGCTGTTCGGTTTCCAAAATCTTCTTTTGTGTTATGCGGAAGAAAGAAATTACATCGTTGAAACCCCCTATAGTGCCATGGGACAACATTTGTGGTTGTTTGACAATAGTATTAAATGTAATCTAACAACTTGTCTTTCGAATGTAGAGTAAGGAATGTTAGTGATTTTCACCACTGATTTTTAGACATTTAGCAAATACCTGAGACAGGCTTTTCTGAGACAATACCAGAATCTTACGGTGTGACATTTCTGACACCAAGCAAAATGACAATGAGTCTCCGTGTTTTAAGACTGGTGACATTTCACTCAAGAACCGGCTTTGATTCTGCCAGTGACTTCACTCTGTTTGCCCCAAGTATGGAGGAAAGAGCTAACCAATGCCTTAGATGTAAGAGAATATTTGTGTATGTCTGTGTATAAGGAATGCACGATACAAATTTGATGGAAACCAGAACGAGGTACAGACGGATGGAGGGTGTTGAACTTATTGTGTTGCGCATGTGTGTGTGTGTGTGTGTGTGTTTGTATCTAATGAAGCCCGGAGCACTTCCACACCCGTGCAGGGAGGCTTTTGGCTTTGGTTAGGGAGCTACACTCCAGCCAGTGTAGGCAAAAACAAATGGAAACGGGACGCCACATGAAAAACGTGGTTTTTACCCATTAATGTGATCTATTTGCTCTTTTTAAACGATTCAGTTTTATGGCGTAGTTACATGGGTCCAAGGGTTGTTTGAGCACCGGAGATGATTATATATACTGTCCATATATTTATATATATATGACCCAAAATACACTCTCACCACACACTCAATGTCAACTATCAAACATCCTCAGTGGTGAGTCCAAGAATGCTTTTACCATCATGTAATACACTCTCACTTGCGGCCAAGATCAATTCAGCCCACTCTAGCCTGGTGTAGCCCACAATAGCACTAATATAACCAGGCCTCATCTTGCAAGCGAGACTGGCACCAACAGAGTGCTGATATTACCCCAATGAGTCTCTCTGTCTCATTCTCTCTCTCTCAGATGATAGATGGTTTGAAGAGCTGGATCATTGTATGCAGCGGGTGGTTTTTTTCAGGTTGATGAGGTGATTTTATGAAAGTGATTATTGTGTGGCATTGTTACGTTATTGGACACATTTGTGATTATAAAATAAAGCAATAAGAGAACCCCCTTGTTATAAAACGCACTGTAACCCACTGCTAAATCAAGTTAATAAAGTGATATCAAGGCTATGTCAATCTAAAAAGGGTGTTTTAAAACAGCGAAGAACTTGACTCGACCAATCGAAACCAAGGACCAGAACTGACTTTTTATAAATGATGTATTGTATCAATAAATGACATTGTCTCATCTCAAGATACCTTTTACTAGTTTAATTTTTGTTTATGACACATATACAGCCAAGGACAAAATGCATTCTAAATTGATGTATTGGGGTCATTTCAGTCCAGTGTGTGTTGAATTTCAACGACACAGTTTTCAAGACACTTGAAAACTGTATAAAAACAAGGTTATCAAATACAAATCGATTTAATTTGTTTAACTTTTTCTAAATACATAGAAATATTACTGTTTTAACTTTCTTAAAAGTGAATCTAAACTTGTTTGCAGTTTTTGAGGTCGGAAAAAATACAGAGCAACTTTTTTGTGATTTTTACCTGTTTCTCCAGTTTTCGTTTCCTGCAAACAAATGCGAATAGAAACAATATATTTATTTGAAATTTGGGAGAAATATTGTCAGTAGTTCGCAGAATGAAACAAAAATGATCATTTTAGCTAAATTCATACCTACAATAAGTGAATTCAGAAAAACTGAAAATAATTATGTTACATTTTTCTGCGTCCTGTGTGCGTACTTTAAAATGTAAAAAATACTGTGTACTGAAACAAGACCTTGTGCATACTGTTATACAACATGAAACATTTCAAAGCACACGCTACAGAAATGCAGTTGTTTAAAGTTAGCACAGTACTGATGTTTTAGAAAAACATTCATAGTAACATTTGGAATCAGTTATTTATTCCACATATTTATAAGAGTGACACCAACGGCGATCGTTTTGCAGAAAGACCTCTCTGTTTCTCTCTTTCTGTGTCAGAGCGGAGGGTTGAATGGTTTAAGCACCCCTATAGCGATGCTCTCCTGGCACGAGTTGCTGGAACATTCTCCACTTGTCTCAAGCTGAGAACGTGCACATGAAGGCCACGCTTGGCGGTCTCTGGGTGAAACAGCCTATCTGCCCATGTGCAGACCCCCCTTCTGGCTCTGGTTCAACCTAATAAGCCTAATCTTCCTATTTTTACTCCAACACCAATTTCCCATAATGGAGAGGAGCAATTTTCTCCCATAATTGCACATGATTAAGTGGGACACGGTGATTTTATATTTCCTTCTGTCTTGGGCTCTTCATGAGAGTCACTGAGGCTGGTCTTGGGTCATCGCGAGCTTGGCGTAATTGACTTCACTATTGAATAAAGACTGCCTATGGCGGATAGCTGGTCTCCCAGTCCATCCATTCTGAACAGAGCGATCTGTTTTGCTGGGTTTCGTGGGGTTTGTGCACTTGAAAGCTGGTCAGGCTGAAAGGATGAGACTTAATGATCAAAAGTGGGTGCGTATCCCAAAAGCATCGTTAGCTTAAAATGGTCGCAGGTTCCGTCGTTCCAGCATAGTTCAGCGATTTAAGTGTTTCCTGAAACCATCGTTCCAACGATCAATTGCAAGCAGCATCGCAAAGTTGCGTGGTTGGAACTACAGGTCTAGATCCTCAATATTATGACACGTAGACTTACATGCATCATGCTTTTAAGGAAAGTAAGCAACATGCAGTGCATTCTATATCCATTATTGTAAATACATACAAATTCAATTTGACATCTTTTAGTTTATCAATGAATTAGAGGTGATATTTTTTTTTAAAGTGTGCAAGCGCCTGACCCTAGGTGGTCTAGGACCCTGGGGAATCCCTGGGCAGAGTGACGTAGGAGGAAACTCGTGAATCAATAAAATTGGCAACGGCTATTTGCACTAGTGTTAAAAAAAGTTTAAATAGCAATAGATTCTGTTTTTTACACTAAGTGAAAATAGCAGCATTTGTTAGCGATATGCTATCTACACTAACCTAAAATAGCTATATTTTCTTTAGATTATGTAGAAATATTAGTTAGATGCTATTATTTTATAAATAGTGCCAGATGACGTAATTGCAGCTCAGTATTGGTGTGCATTAAACATAATGCAATAATAACAGAGTGTAAATCATTATATTTATAATCAATATTACAATGAAGGCAAGTTATTGAGATATTAAAGCCCCACACCTACCCCTAACCTAAACCTAAACTTTGTGAAAGAATAGATTAGACAGAAAAAGGTTGAATAGCGCTTTCAGCAAGAGGTGAATTAGAACCCCAGTCTCCCGTGCCATACAGACTTTACACCCTATGCCACTAGAGTTGAAGTTAGAAATGGTGTCGTTCTCACACTTTCTCTATTCCAATCACATATTGGTGGGCGGAGCATGGTGCAAATAGTCTCCGCCTATTTGTACTCCGTGTAAATAGACACTCAGAATGAAATATCGTGAAATAAAACAACAGAGATCAAAAAATTCCACTGATACCTAAAGAAATAACTACAGATGAAACTCTACATGGAGAATCGCCAGCAGTGATGTACTGATGTACTTAATACCTACGTAAAGAAATGCTCTGCAAGGCTATTTGCTAGTTATACATTTTGAACATTATTACAAATGGTACTTGTAGACTTTGGCTACTTAATGGTAAAGTTTCATTGTTGGTGGGACAATTCGTCATGGTCGTACTACAGCTGAGCAACTGCCATCGAGATCAATGAGAATGCTAAAAGATAGCGTTCTCCAAGTATGACAGACCTCTCTTTGGTTTTAACTGACTAAAGGCAAATGAGATAGAGTTGAGAGGTAAAAGAAACGAGAGGAGAAACAGAGAAAGTGAGTGAGAGGGGAAAATACGGCACTTTAAAGGACAGGAAAAGCCTGTTCAGCACATATGCAAACATGCTGTTGCTGCAGCATTGCTGAACTCTCACACTCAAGTACACACAAGCAGAGATGCCTGCCTGTAGTTTATATGTGTGTGTGTGTGTGTGTGTGTTGTGTTGCAGGGACTGTCATCCATATCTCAGTGTCATACAGGGATGAGTGTGGCCATGGAACGCCGCGTCCCTGTTGCGCTGTGAGACTATTACATGGTCTAACAGAGCCTAACTAATAACCTGGACCAGATCACCCAATTCCTTCCACCTATCCGCATCAGCTCGTGGCACGAAAACAGGTCTCTAACTCTCCCTCCCTTTTTGCTTTCTTTAAATGCTCTCTCTCTCTCTCTCTCTCTCTCGCACTTTCTTTTCATACGATTAAAGAATCCATCAGAGATTATGACTTTTATGCAGTGCATGTTAGCTTTCATGCCACAAAATTGATCAAATTAACCGATAAATGATATATGCATGACCATATGCAGATTTTTGTCCAGTTCATGACATAACTACAGTACAAATGACCTACTGTACACCTCCTTTCTGTTTGAGTAGGAAATAAATGAACACATTAGAGAAACAGGTGCCTGACAGACTGTTTTGTGTGTTCTCTAAGCATAATTTTCCCATTGAAATGTTCATATCACACATTTTGTCATTACATTTTCCCTGAGGTCCAATTACATCCGGGCACGTTTTGGTCATGTCAGTCAAACTCTGTACCAAAAGCAATTGAGTGATAATTCAGTTTCACATGACATCTGCCACTCTCTTTCTCTCAATGAGCCATTTTTTCATGCTGTGCTTTTAAACCCTTCATGGAGATGACCTGTTTTCAGCACGTGAAATAAGTAAGAGCACTTACTCAAAGCCTGCAGGTTTACTGTAAAGTCCAACCAAGATGACAACTTTCAATAACAGCCTCTTTTCAAAGTCTACATTACATCATCAACTATTCACAAATAACATTTCAAATACGGCTTAGTATTAAAGTCAGATTGAATATGAAAAAGATATTGGGATCATTTGAAAAGGTGTTACATATATCTAGGACAAGCCTGAGGTATTTTATTCATTGTTAGCTCTTATGGATTTCAGAAATAATGGGATCTTGGTGTTTCTAAATACTGAATCAGCATTGTTAAAAAACAGCTGTGGAAATGATGGCAGTTATACGCAGTGTTGAAAAAACAATTCACTGGAGATTATTTCTCAAAAATGATAAAAAAGACGTACACCTAGAAAACACAGTCATCCTGTAATTCACAAATATAAAACAAAATAACATCATGACAAAGTATAAAAATGGCTGAATAGAATTGCGTTTCAGTCACATCTTCTTCAGTGCCAAATATGCAGAACATTTTCTGTGATGGTTATATTCACGGGCTGAAATATAAAACTTTTTAATCGTTGTCTATAGGAAAAGTTTATTTCCATACTGAGACATCCAGTTTTTATTATCTTATCGTGTCTTTATTGTGTTTTATTGTATTAGTTTTTTGTTTTTTGTTATTATGGCTCAAAGAAAAGAAACCAATTACATTTCATCTATATTTAAAGGAACTTTAAAACTTATTTTTGGAAATAAACTCGTCATACGTTACGTCTCATCAAACGTGGAAACCCATGTGTACATGTGGACTGAATGAATGTACGGTAGGGAATCTTGTTCACAAAGTTTTTAAAGACTATTACAAAATGGCTGCCATCCAAGTGCACTACATAGAGCAGTGTTGGGCGTTACTTTTATTTAATAACTTTTCCCTTAAAAGGGTAAACTAGGGGATTACTCTTGTTTTTCTGTAATTGAGTTACAGTTACTTCGAATGTAATTCAACTAAATACTGTGCGTAATATATGTGTGTGTGCAACAGTGGAATTGACATAAAAATCTGTGCTTTAATGTATAATTTTCACAGTTGTAACACTCTGGTAAGTTAATAATATTTAATAATAATCACTTAATCAAGGTTGATATAGGAAATATAAAGTTATTAGTAATAAGTAATTAAATACTTTGGGGAGAGAGTCATTTGTACAGTAATCCAATAGCACTATTGAATATGTTAGTAACTTGCCCAACAGTGATAGAGCAAAGCTTTACCTTTCGGATTTTCAAATAGTACACCATATGGGTATTATACGGCTACTTATTTCAATATACTGTAATCTGGGACGCACAGGTTACCATTTAGGATGGACATTATGTAAATTGGGACCCAGCGGAGATCTCATCAAGTCTCATCAAGCAGATTGTTGATTTTACAGAAGTGGAACGTTCAGTTGTGCTTTAGTGAAAAGTTTCCAACATCTCTATACTGCAAGCGACGCTTTTGGAAACCAAGACTGCCCTTCTTCATAGACATACAGTGGATAAAGTGCCCCGATAATAATCACTACGAGCGTGACAGCATCCAATGAAGGGTATACGAATGTTCAAAGATCACAAAACTGCAATGTGAACATGTCTGAACAGAATTTGTGTTTTTATAAATATGACCTAATGTAAAATTCAATTCTCTCTCTCTCAGGCTCATGCATTCATATTGATATAAGTCAATGAGCTGCCAATCTCTATTTGTTTTGGCGTCAGATCCCCCTGGATGTGTTTTGCTGATTTTTATGTGCCTGTTAATCTGTTTGCAGTGTTTTTGATGGCTTTCCAAAAGCACTTGCCTCCAAATTCTGTTTCTGGTGAACGAGCACACATCTGTTTCTTCTGCAAACACCATACACGCGAAAACCACCGAGTCAGTGAACACACACACACGCACCATCCCTAATGGGGTTGTGTACACTCACGCAGACATTTCAATGCTAGGTGAGCATGATGTAGTCGTGTTGTTTGAATCGCTTGGATCAATGTTATTGCTGTAACTGTGCAATAAAGAAAACTTGTGTAGGAAAATCACTGGATGTCATCAGCTATAAATGCCGGGCTAATGGCCTATGCGTAGACTCACTCATGAGTGATATGACGTGTGATGACATGACATTACTCCTTACACATCAACTTCATCTCACCTTCACACACAAACTGGTACAGACAGCATCAGAGCAGGGCAATTAAATCAAATAGCTCGTAGGGATTTGCGGAGCTACATGTTTAAGAGTGACCAGGAGGTGAGTTGCAATTTATAGAGAGTGCAACCAAATGATGACAGGTTTAAGTCTCATTACTGCCTGGAACCAGTGTGACCTTCTCCAACGCGTAGTGACATGCTATAGAGTTTAAAGCGGGGTTGACGTGAATCATGTGACAGGTGACAAAGCGACGTGTGAAATGACTCAATATAGAATTGCAAAAACAGCTTTCTTCAACACCTTCATTGTATTTCATTGGTCAGATAGTTTGACACCATTGCATGAGATTATATTTGTTCAGGATGCTGTAACATACTGTACATAACCATTGTCTTACTGTAATAGCCGAGCTTCCACTTTAGAGGCCTATTAACTTGCAAATATTTACCTCAGAGGTTAAAAAATATCAGATTGAACTACAAACGGTTTATTGATAGTTCACTTACAGTTATAGTAATCACAGTACTTGCAGTTTAGCTCTATATAGTTGTTTCAGTTGTGTGTGAAAGATCCACTGTGTCATTTTTTTAGAGGATCTATTGACAGAAATGCAATATAATGTATATAACTATGTGTTCAGAGGTGTAGAAAGACCTTACATGGTGAAGCGTTATGTTTTTATTATCTTAGAATGAGCTATGTCTGACTATATACACAGCGGGTTCCCTTATGTGAAATGTGTCATGTTGTTTCTACAGTAGCCCTGAACGGACAAACTAAATACGCTTTCTTCTTCGGAACAAAAACAAAAACGCTGCTACATTTTAGGTCTACCAGTAAAGAATCAAGAGGCAGAGAAACATTGAATTTAATGAATAACATTTGTTTATTGATAAAACATAATAATCAAAATAAAAGAACTTTGGCCCTGTCCGTGTTCGAATCCGAGGGGTACGGATTCTTGCAGATCCTGCCGGAGATGAAGACAGGGGCGGAGCCTACACCCGGACACGGGACCGACATGGTGGTGGTGGGAAGGATGGAGGGTTAATGCTTACTTCGATCTCTGCGAGTGAGAAAGGGGTGAGTACAGCACTTATATACTCCAAGGGATAATTGGCTAGAACCGTACGTAGATGATGACGTAACATTTGAATCTTCCCGGTAGAACATGCGCTTAAGCTTACATTTCTGTGTCAGCCACCATAGTGCTTCAAAAAGGGGTGGAGATAGCCGTTGGTTGCAATTCGCAACCTCACCACTAGATGCCTATAAAGTCTCCACATTGCTCCTGCAAAGATTGTTACATTTCTTAAATGAATAATATTTTAAATGTCACCAAACCGCTCTGGCAATGCTTTAGAAATGTTTGGATGTTGGTCAGTCCCCATTGAAAATCTCAGTTCGATGACTCGCATCGCCAATCCCTATTGGGTTGCTATAGTTTTACATACAAAGAGTGGGTGTTTATTTTTTGGCTTTCTTATGGGACGTGATTGGGTTGCCCTGGGGAAATCTTTTACCAGCACTCTCCAGCCTCGGAGAGATGTATTAAACGCCTGTTGTGTTCTCACCAGACTGAGCCATTTTACACCATCCCAGCTAAAACCCACAGGCAACAGATCTATGTGTGTGTGTGGGGGGGATGAGTGTGTGTGTTTGTCTGTCTGTCTCACACACAAACACAAAACACTCGCTCTCTTTCCACCATCAGTCCCTCGCCTCAACACTCCACTTTTTCCCTCCATCACTTTAGTGACGTTCAGCACTGGGCCGTGACGTTAGAGAAAAACAGAGTGCCAAATCGACAGCGAGAGAGAGAAGGAAGGAGAGCGAAAGATGGCGGGGGGGATTGGGGGGGGCTCTGAGAAGGAAAAGTGACAGAGACAAACAATGAAAGGGAGAGGGAGCGATTGAATGAGTTAATGAAATGACTCGAGTGTGATGAGAACGGGAACGAGTATGATGGGTGCTTCTTCAACTTAAAACTGGAAACTTTTTCCTGTGCTTTCTTCGAGCATTTTTGCTACTTTTCACATGTCTTTTATGTATATATTTTATTGTTTTAACCTGCTTCAGACAGTCAATACATTTACTAATACATTTGGGCTGTCAAACGATCTATCGCGATTCATTGCATCCAGAATCAAAGTTTCTGTTCACATTATTTATGTTTGTGTATTATGCATATACATTTTCTATTGTATAAACACACAAACATGTAAACATATTTAGTGAAACATTTTCAGTATTTATTTATATTTACTAGTGACGTAACAATTTCCGCCTCTCACGGTACGATAATGATAAATTAAGACTTGGAAAAAAGTGCCATAAGTGTTTAATAAACAATTATTGAACATTACAATGATGTATAAATGTCACATCCTGTCCTCTTTTCTCTATCCTCTAATCTTAACTGTTGCTTTGAGGTATGACTTATGAGATGGGTCAGATGACTTAAAACTGCACCAGCTGGACCTTGACAGAGGTAATATCTATTATGTTGTTTAACATTCTCTATGTTAAAGGCCCGGAAGACCTATCGTTTCACACAGTCATGTGACCACGATAACATTGAGACTATATCTTTAATATTGTTACATCCCTAATATTTCCCAATAATTTAAATGATATATAATAATGTTTATTCATTTTTATAAATATATGGATTCTGTGTATGTTTTTATAAATACAAAATTAACATGCAGAGACTTATATTATGAACTTTTATTCTGGATGCAATAAATCACAATAAAACATTTGACAGCCATAAAATAAACACATTATAACTGTGCTAAAAACTCATTGTATATATAAAAACTAAAATAATCATAAAACATGAATATTTATTGCATAAAATGCTGAACGTTGGCATGTTTTGCAGTTATGGCAAAATGTACAATCTTTTTTTACTTCATTTCTGTAATTTATGTGCTTGGATCAAATGTTGCTTTGAAATGAGCATCACAGGAAAGTCATTTCCACGTCACATCTGCAGAGCGCTTCAACATGCAATATGCAATACGAAGATATGGAGAACGCAGTTGTATTCAAACAATTATGAAATAAAAACATCATACAATCTTTACAAAAGTGTTTTAAAGAGAGCTCATTTTCTCAAAAATACTCGCCATATTTTGATCAAACTAAATGATGCAAATTCAAAGATGCAGAAGGTTTTGTGTCAGTGTTTGGTTTAGGGGGAGACTGAGGGTGAGGGGACACAATAAATCGTTTATTGGGTATAAAAGTCCTTATGTCTATGAACCTATGATGTATAAACAAACATGTATGTGTCTGTGTGTAAGGTCAGTG
Source organism: Barbatula barbatula (assembly GCF_947034865.1). Lineage (NCBI taxonomy): Eukaryota > Metazoa > Chordata > Actinopteri > Cypriniformes > Nemacheilidae > Barbatula > Barbatula barbatula. The sequence goes on along the minus strand of NC_136769.1, from coordinate 20,411,134 downwards.
ATGTGAGTGATTTTCTGTCTTTCACATGGCAACATAGTGAGCGTTGGTGCTGGAGGTGTAGGAGCAGTGAAGCAGATGAGATGGCTTATAGATCTGATGAGAGACGGATATCCTTGGAAAGAAAGACAGATCTTAATAATTCAGAGGGTGATGCAATGGAGGAGAGAAAGCGAGAGATGCAAGGAGCGATAAAACGAGAGAAGGGCAATAGGTGATGGCCTGAGGTGCAATAGTGTGAAATCACTGACGTTTTGTTTGTAGGGCAATAAAAGTGTCATATATCAACGTGACACCATTGTTTCTGAAACAAACAAACTAAAATGTTGCCTTTGTTGGCAGTGTACTAAGGTAAGAAGGCGTTTTACCCAGTTGGCTTTATCGTGTTACAACAAAATAACAGCCTCATGCAAAGCATTCTGGGAGCCAGAAATCCCTTTTCCGGTTTTATTTTCAAATTTTGGTTCCCAGAATGCATTGCGTGAGGCTGTTTTTTCAGTAAGGATAAAGACTTGTTCATGTTTAATGATCATTTATCTTTAAACAAACTGTTGCCAGTATATTTCCTAAATGTAAATCTACAGTAAGTTACTGGCAAACTGCTGCCAGTAATGCTGTAATTTCTACAGCAATGATTTACAGTGTACTGTAACCAGTGTTCTATTTTTACTTCATAAATATGTCAATTTCTTTTCAATTATACGTCACATGTAATATTACATAATCAAAGCTACTACAGATTTGGAAATGAAACAGTTCTCGTTCTTTGTTTTGAGTTACGGCTTGCTAGCTAGCTAACAACCAGTTAAGCATACATGATACATCAGATATCTAATGCTTTTGATCAATGACTGGATTTGTTCAAATCACTCTCAGTGAAAATAAAAAACTAGTCCCCTGTTTGGTATATCAAAGTCGTCTCGGCTTTTATTTTTCTCATCTTTTCTACTAGCCTCATTATGTAGCATGGTTCTTTATAACCATAATACCCATAATTCCGATTCCTCTCAAAATAAATAGCGGCATTGCCATTTTGACTGTAGATTTCTTTAAACCCATTAATTTTATGCACAGGCCTAATTAGGAAGGTCTTGCTTAAGCATGTGTGCTGCAAAAATGCAAGCATTGAGTAGCATAAAAAGTGCATGTTTGTTTGTCATTTACCACTGAATAGCAACTGAGTGTCAGTGTTATTGCAAGTTGAACGTTAAAGTGTAATAACCAGAAGTTGTTTCCTTGAGTTTGGAAACACACATCATGTTGTCTTCAGTGCAGTTCTTGCTGAGCGCGAGAGGATGGAGCCACAGCATCACCTAGCGATTGCTTCAGTTATAACAGCCTTTGATGACGGTACAGTTTGTCCTTGAGAAGCACATGAGACATGAATGCAGAGAACATTGCAATAACAATAACGTAAATGAACCAAATGCACTTTCATTTGGTGTGGTTCATATTATGAGCTCAATGAATAGTATTTTGCCTCCTTAATACCTCTCTCAGAAGTGTGCTGTAGCCATGGCGTGGTGGAGAGATTGTAGTAGATGTTAATAATATGGCACTTTAAAATAGTGAACACTACGCTGCCACCGTTGAAAATGTCCAAAACGTGATGGCATGGGGCATTTGGTGGCTGGGCCATTCCATGCAAATGTCAACCTTAAGATGAAACAAATCTCCATAATGGTCCATATTCCTCATAAATGGCCACACGAAAATATAATAACTTTATATACTTATAAAAATGATATTATGGATATAATTTATGAACTATAAAAAGCCACCTCTTCTCCATTTGTTGGGTATTATTACTATTATGTTGGGGTTCTGGTTTGTACATTTTAATTCACAAAATGTCATCTACTTTTTTTGTCATCCATAACGCATACATTTTTTAATTATATAATTTGTTCTCGGTATAGAGTGATACCCGATGTCTGTATACTATCATCAGGAGTTAAGTCAAATATAAACAGATGATTCAATAAATACATTCTCTGTGAATTTATATTTCAAGTTTTGACTGAAAATGTCACTTTCTTAATGCTGGATTCACCCACCTTTTCTATGTAACTTTTCAAATAATAACATTTTGTTCAGAGGTTGGATTTCATAGCCTAAGAGACTTACAGTAATGAAGTTTAGTATCAACTTTATACATTTCCATAAAAACTAAAACAAATAACATCCCAAAGGAGACAGAATTATAGAGCTTTCTGCAATATGTATCAATTTGATATCTTCTGAAACAATGTTCTTTCTAGCTAATGTCACAAATCCTGCATTTTTTTGTTCACCTGTTCTCAGACCAGCTCTTACGTAACTCTACCACTCTATATTTTCCTTATTAAATATCCTGTTCAGTTACTTAACTAATGGGACTCTTTCTGGCTGATGTCTCAATCCTCCACAGAACTTTATTGTAAATGTGTCAGTATTTAGGTAAATTGAATATCATCTTGAATAGTACAGAAACACAGTGTGAGCATTCCTCTCAAATATAAAATGTGATTACAATTTTTCAAATGTGATTTCGTATGAGCTCATGCACGTGTTTTATGTAGGTGCTACAATCGATGGTTCCAAACATGTCAATGCATCCGCCATCTTGAAGCAGTCAACGTTTCAACTGTGATTCATAAAGGTTTTCCAAGATGCTCTGGTTGCAAAAATACACAGAGAATTAAATTCTTAAAAAATATTTTTATTTGATGTCAAGCTATAGTTAATAGTTAAAATGTTTTGTATTGTGTTCATGTAGCGATATAAACAATCGGGATTAGACATGTGAACGTAACATTTGATAATCATACATGTGTACAGAACTACACTCTTAAAAATAAAGGTGCTTAAAAGGTTCTTCGAAGCGATGCCATGGAAGAACCATTTTTGGTTCCACAAAAAACCTTCAGTCAAAGGTTCTTTAAAAAAACATATCATGCTTACCTTTTTATAATCTGAAGAACCTTTTTCGTTTTTTGTGAAACAGAAAGGTTCTTCAGATGTTAAAGGTTCTTTATGGAACCAAGAGGTTCTTCTATGGCACCATTTTCTTTTGGAAGTGTGAGGTTGCAGAACTCATTTGTTCACGATTTGCTTACAACTTTTGTTTATGTGTTCTGCAGCCTTTTTTTTTGTGGTCTAAACCATGGCTCATCTGCTTCCATATTCACACCCCAGTACCACTGGTAAAGATTGGTAAGCACTTGATACTCTTTGTGCTGCCTGATGTAATCACAGCTGTAGCAAGCATGCTCTGCAGGGAAAGAGCTGATTTTCACTTCAAAATGTCTTCTCCAGTTGAAGTACAGCCCGTACAGCTCCTCATGCCTGTTTAAAAGAAGCAGATACTTCGCTAAAGCTCTCACAGAGGTGAAGTCATTGACGTGGATGAATGCATCACGTGGGACAAATCGCTCATAGTTTTGTCTAGATGGGCCTAGCACCACCGGCACGGCGCCGAGCTGTAAAACGTTGTAGAGTTTTTCGGTAATGTAGTCTTTGTGCTCCGAGTTCTCGAAAGAAAGATAAAATTTACAGCTGGCTATGATCTCTCGATAATTCTCCTCAGAAACAGGTTGGTTAAAGGAGCCACCAAAGGTGTGGATGTCCACGTACCTCCTGAGCTCGTCGTACACTTGCCCCCTCCTGTGGTAAAACTGAAAGTTGCTGACAATCCAACAGATCATCTTGTCCTTCTTGGGGGGAATAAAGTCGTTCTGCTCCTGACGGGTTGAAACAACCCATCCGTATGGTACTGTTATATCTGCGTCCTGTCTGTAGCTGAGCGAGACGTTAAAAAGGTTATCCAGATGAGGGATTTGAGGCGTGTTCGACGGCGACTCCAAATTCATCCAGATCCATTTCTGGTGTGGAGGGCGAGGTGATGCAGGCAAATTGGAGGGGTCCCAGTTAATGTCTCGGTGATGGATGAGAACACCGTCCGCATTACCGTACAGCTCACGGTCCACTGTGAGGCGACAGCCGTCTACGTTGAACTGCGACTTGCAGATGTCTAGGTCAAAGGAAATATTGAAAGGCCAGATCCAGATGAGAATCAGAACCTCACTTTGCTCTGATTTGATTGGTCCAACGTGGCGTAGGAAGCAGCTGACGGATGAGCCGTTGTACACGAACACGTATAAGATCATAAACAGACACATTAGCAGTAAGACACGGAGCAGAGGGGGACGGACGAAGCTGACAACTCTACTCGACATCTTTTCACCTGCTAATGGAAGCACAGGTGCACGCTTGTAGATTTTATTGCCTCGTAATATTTTACGACCAAGATATAGTTCACACAAAAATTGATGTCATCATTTACTCACCCTCGTGTTCTTCCAAACCCGTATGACACTGTATTGTCTATGAAGTGTAAAAAGTGTTTTTTAAATCAGTCGATTCCAGACATGCTTTAAGTTTCAGTATAAAATGCAATCCACTGCAATGCAATATCACTGTCGAAAGGAAACTTGATACGTTTATTGTCTTGCTCTTTTTTTAAACAGTAGTCCCCTTTATGTCTCTTTGTGAGTTTTGCAAATATTTAAACATGAAAATTATTAAAACGAGTTTATGGTTAAAGGGATAGTTCACCCAAAAATGAAGATTCTGTCTTGATTTCCTCACCGTCAATTTGTTTCAACCCTGTATACATTTCTTTGTTTTGATATTTGAAAGAACGTCTGTAAATGAGATTTGCGAGGCTCCGTTGACTACAATAATAAAAAAATATATTGTATAATGATTTTGTTCTGTTGATCACAAAAGAAGATATTTTGAAGAATATAGGAAAACAAACAGTTTTACATTTTTCATCCATTTTTCTTTTTCGGAGCGCAAATGAAGATATTAAGGTGACATCCAAGAGATTTCCAGGCCTCCTCATAGACATCATGGTGTCAGTTTTTGTCAAGGTCCAGAAAAGCACTAAAGACATTGTTGAATTGGTCCATCCGCTCGCTCAAAGCGGCTCAGTTGAATTTTTTTGAATGCTTTATGTGCGAAAAAAACAAACCAAAATACAGACTTTAATCGATAAATTGTCCTCTGTTTTGTCAGTGTATGGCGCGCTTTCACAACATGACTTTGACACATGCGTATGAGGTTCGCATGGGGCTTGCCCCTATTGGAGACCAGCGCTCTGACTCACAACACAGTGCTCTCGTCCCAGAAGAACACGAAGGAGAAGTGCTCTCATGGCACAAAAACTGACACCGTGACGTCTATGAGGAGGCCTGGAAATCTCTCGGAAACCTAAATATCTTCATTTGTGCTCCGAAGACGCCAGAAGTTCTCTAAATATGTTTAACGTCATTTGGGTGGGTAAGAAAAATCACACAAAGATACATTTTGGGGGAACTTCTCCTTTAAGATGGTAGTCAAAGATGCCCCAGAAATCCCAGTTGCTAACATTTTTATGTTTATCATAATAAATAACTTTTGTTGTAAAAAAGATTTGGAATAACTTGAGGACGAGTCATTCATGACAAAATGTCCATGTAAGGCTTTTACAAACAGTAAATAAACCTAATAAAATAATGAGAAGCAATAGTGTGTTGCGCAGATGAGGAAGAGGACCGATTTCTCTTCTAACTAAACTAGATTCCTAGTAGAACTTATTTGCTTCAGTTTTGCGAAAAGTTCATATTCATTATATTAATACTATGTATTTTAATACTTTTCTATTTTCTGCACATATTTTCTTTTCAAAACTGTAGCTAGATGCATGTGGTTCCTTTTCAAAAATCAAAAACTGTGCAATGTACTAAACATTCAATCCAAATAAACAAAATGGATAAAAATATGAAGCCCCAACGATTCCAACACTTAAAATGTTGCCTATGTAAGCTGCTCACCAGCTTTTTCAAAATATCCAGAATTGATAAGGTGCATAGGGCTGTTTACTTTCTGCGTAACTATTTAAACTGGCATCATTAAAATGTTATGAGTCAGCAGACAGGTAACAGAAGAGGTTACTCTTTAAACCAAATGTATATTTAACTGGCAAATACGGAAAGTCGTCGAGATATAAGAGATAACATGTTAACCCTTGCTGCGATCAAAATAAATTCAGATACAAAACTAGGTTTTCTGGTTGTTGTTTTTTTGTATATTTAACTGTTATCTCTTACAATAATATAGGCTACTGCTTGCAGAATTGTAAGGTGAGATGAGTTATTGTGACATGCGGGTTATTTTCTGTGATAGCCCTTGTTTAAGCAATAGTTAAAAACATTTTACATTAAAACACATTCTTTTACTGTGATACACAAACCATTAAGGACATTTAACAAACTATTAAAAAATATTTAAAACCGTTTTTAATGGCGCAAGCTGTCAGCTGGATCATACTGTACATCACTTTCACAGGCGGGCATTAGGATAGACACATTTTTTACCATTATATGTTTTGTTTGAAAATACAAGATGTTAGCTGTTCGGGTGTTGAATGAACAATGTTCAGGAACACAAAAGCGTCACATGCTGGGCAAGTCAACATCAAACATTAGTTTTGAGTTATGGTCTAGTAGATTTGTTATTTTTCAGATATAATCGGATGCTAGACATCAGCACATATGTTACACGAACTAAATAATATGCTTATTGCATGCTGTCTGCGTCAAAGTTAAATAAAATAATCTATTAAATACAAAAACGTACTTTAACAGATGTCTTTATCACTTAACATATCCAACAACGAAACATTTTGCTTTTAGTCAACAGTTACCTTACCTTTATAGTCATGAATGCGAATCTACAGAAGCATTTTCTGCGGACGAGTTATTGTAAACCATGATACTGCTGCCGTGTTGACAATTCTCCTTAAACACCTCCTTTCCACTTGAACATTGCCCTCCAAATTTAAGATGAAGTGGCAAATCTTTTGCTTTATAAAGAGTGTCTGCTGACAGCTTGTGGTCTTTTTTTCTCTCTCTCTTGGCAACAGTCTGTGACTTTGTTCTTCCTTGGTTATGACACCACCATAGCCAATGTATATGCATACAATACATTTCAATCATCACTTTCAGCATCACAATAATCTAGCAAGAAAAAAGATGAATGTATGCAATACTGCTTTTTATATACCGACTCATAATGAACCAGCACCAGGGATTGTTACAGCTGTCAGTCTATTAAAACATATTTTGGGTTATACTAAGAAGCGTTACACAACAATTCAACAAACTGCTTATTTAACCTGTTTACCGTCACTGGCCTTTTGAGGATACGCATGCAAACGCACTATCCAAACTAAAATGGATATACACTCACCTAAAGGATTATTAGGAACACCATACTAATACTGTGTTTGACCCCCTGTCGCCTTCAGAACTGCCTTAATTCTAAGTGGCATTGATTCAACAAGGTGCTGAAAGCATTCTTTGGAAATGTTGGCCCATATTGATAGGATAGCATCTTGCAGTTGATGGAGATTTGTGGGATGCACAACCAGGGCACGACGCTCCCGTTCCACCACATCCCAAAGATGCTCTATTGGGTTGAGATCTGGTGACTGTGGCGGCCATTATAGTACAGTGAACTCATTGACATGTTCAAGAAACCAATTTGAAATGATTCAAGCTTTGTGACATGGTGCATTATCCTGCTGGAAGTAGCCATCAGAGGTGGTCATAAAGGGATGGACATGGTCAGAAACGATGCTCAAGTAGGCAGTGGCCACCACCACCACCAGCCTGCACAGTGGTAATAAGGCATGATGGATCCATGTTCTCATTCTGTTTACGCCAAATTCTGACTCTATCATCTGAATGTCTCAACAGAAATCGAGACTCATCAGACCAGGCAACATTTTTCCAGTCTTCAACTGTCCAATTTTAGTGTTTTTCCCTTTTCACACCATTCTTTGTAAACCCTAGAAATGGTTGTGCGTGAAAATCCCAGTAATTGAGCAAATGTGAAATACTCAGACCGGCCCGTCTGGCACCAACAACCATACCACACTCAAAACTACTTAAATCCCCGTTCTTTCCCATTTGACACTCAGTTTGGAGTTCAGGAGATTGTCTTGACCAGGACCACACCCCTAAATGCATTGAAGCAACTGCCATGTGATTGGTTGATTAGATAATTGCATTAATGAGAAATTGAACAGGTGTTCCTAATAATCTTTTATGTGAGTGTATATCATGAACAGACTCAATGTGAGTTATAGGTCTGTTATAACCAAGGAAGAACAAAGTTACTCCGTGACAGAGCCCACTCCTTTACCCACAAACGTTGCCCAATTCTTCTAGTTCAGTGTGTCTCACATTTGGTGGTTTTAGTTGAATAGACCCATAAAGAACCTTTAACACACACACACAGAACCTTTTGTTTCATAAAGAGTTTGTTTTTGTACTGTAAAAAAGGTCCTTATGTTATATGAACTTTTTACTAAATAGTTCTTATACGGCATGACTGGGAAGAGTCTTTTGCAGCACTTTATTTTCAAGAGGTCAGCATGTTTAAGATTTACCATGTTTTATAATAATCAAGGCACGGGACTGCAATAAAAACTTCATCATTGTGTCTTGAAAAAGATGTTGGTAGATGTTTGGTGAAACATGTTCTCTTGTTGAATTCATCTTCAGTTCTTAACTGACTATGATACATAAGCATCCAGGATCTCTTGTCTACACTAACACAATATCTCCTGTGCCACTGGGAGGCGCTTGGTACACATCTTTTGCACAATTAAACAGGTTTGTGAACCAGTCCAGACATAGCAGAAAATCACCTGGGTGTCTGACCATCAGATCAGTAAACTATGTAGGTATCTCTGTGGCCCTAAAAGCCTAACATCCTGTTTACTACAGGTCAGAATAAGTTTTGTTTGTTGGTACCCTTACAGCTCATTGAAATAATGCTTAATTCCTCCTGAAGACTGATGAAATTAACAGCATCATGTATACTTGCATGCCTTTGGTATGTCATAGAATAAAGCAAAGAAGCCGTGGAAAGAGATGAATTATTGCTTATTCTACAGAGATATTCTAAAATGGCCTGGACACATTTGTTGGTACCCTTTATTAAAGATAATACGTAATTGGATTATAGTGATATTTCAAATTAATAAATTTCTTTGATTAGTATCACACATTTATTCAATCTTGTTATCAGTCATTCAGCCGATTTAAACGGAGAAAAGTAGTCACGGTGCTGTTTGGTATCATTGTGTGTCTCACACTGAACATGGACCAGAGGAAGCAAAGGATAGAGTCGTCTGAGGAGCTCAGAGAGACAATAATAGACAAGCATGGTAAAGGTAAAGGCTACAAGACCATCTCCAAGCAGCTCGATGTTCCTGTTCCTCGAAGCTGCTGATTCTGTGTAGTTGAATGATTAATAGAAAATGTTGTGTTCACAATAATAGCAGTGTGGAGTTCAAATAGAGAGGCGAATCATTCTGTGAAAAAACTGCTGTCAAACAAGTGGCCCTTATTTATGGACGAAGGCAGCAAATGTTGTACTGTGCATTTCTCTCTGAAAATCTGAGTAAAATGGGTCATTCCAGACATTGTTCAGTAGAACAGAGTACTTTGATTAAAACGATTATTAGAGAGGGGAAAACATATAAAGAAGTGCAGAAAATGATATCAAATGCTTTCAAATGGCAACCAAAACCAGAAAGACGTGGAAGAAAATGGAAAACTACCATTCGAATGGATGGAAGAATGGCCAAAATGGCAAAGACTCAGCCAATGATCAGCTCCAGGGTGATCAAAGAAAGTCTGATGTTACCTGTGAGTACTGCAACGATTAGAAGACGCCTATGAGAAGCAAAGCTATAGGCATAGCCGTGGATAGTGATACTCAGGTGGGGAAAATACATTTTCACTTTAGTTGCGGAGCGGGTTATTAAGAACTAAATAAATCAGGTGTTGCGTGCAATTCCCTTTAGCCTATATTTAATATTTGTGAATATATATTTTCACATTTTATTAGTGTGGTGAGGAAGGGGGGACGAGAGCCGTAAGGCAGGGCCGGTGGCGTGAGTGATAGTTGCAATCGCTGTACGCGCACCAGTCCAGCATCTCTCACGGAGGAGATCGGGAGCTTAAAAGGACGACCTGTTAATGAGAGAGGACCGGGCCCGGACATTGTTAAGTTTGTGTGTATGTTTTATGGCCGGCAGTCGACCGCGAGGTGGCTGCCGGTCTTTATTCCGTGTTTGTTTATTTGATTTAATTAAAGTTTTATTGTTTGAATGTCCGCTGGTTCCCGCCTTCTTCCTTCCCTTCTATGGACCTTTGTTACAATTAGGTTATTTGATAAGTTTAGAATAAGTAGGCCTACGTAGCAATGTACATTTCGTGATGTCCCCAAACAAAACACATCACGAAAGCGCCAAGCAGCTTCCGCAGCCAGCCACAACGACAAAACGAGAGAAAAAAAAAGAGAAAATGGAAGACGAGGTATAGGAGAAATTAAGGTTGGGAATTTACATCATTAAAAGAAAAGCTCAAGCTGCTAAATCGAATGTTTGGGACAGGTTATCAGAAATATTTGCAGCAGGAGACAACAGCAGTTTATCGGCTACATGATGTTCCCTTTCTGTCGGTCTCTGGAAGTTGTGTCGAGACTAACAGAAGGGGGTTTGACTTGAGAACCTAACATCTCCGATTGTACTTTGAAAAGGCCAATGAACTTAGCGAATGGGATGTCACACCAGACTTCGCCCCGTACATACAGGTATAAAAGGGAAGATGGCATATCCATTCATTCACCTTTTGTTCTTCAGAACCTGCGTGGTTTATGTCGAGCGATCTTCGATTCTTCCTACTGGATCTACGACGCAGAGCAGCGGAACTCATCCTGGGGTTTGCGATTCCCCTGGGCATTTCAGCAAATTCTCATGCAGTCTGGACCCTGGACGGGACGAGGAGATCTGAAGTGACCTGTCTCACGCTTTCGTGAGCATAGTCACTTGGGCAAGAGCACCACTATTAGGCGACTGTCGCTATAAGTGGCGCCTCTTCTTGTACTGCTGCGCTCCCTGCAGCACAGAGTGCCCCAATCTGTGATTCCTAAGGGGCGCGGAGGGGGGCCAAATCCCCCTTCACTATCTTCCACTACCTTCCTGGGAACTTAATTTTACTGAGCCGCTATGAGCGGAATGTCTAATAAGTCTTTAGTACTTTTCTGGAGCTTGGCAAAAACTGACACCTGGCATGTCAGCTAAATATCTTCATTTGTGCTCGAAAGACGCCTGAAAATCTCTAAACATGTTCAACGTCATGTGGGTGACATTTTTTGGGTGAACGTCCCCTTTAAAGCATTTCGAATTTGTGTATTTGTGTTAAATGTATGGATTTTGTGTCAATTCAACAAGAAATGTGTTAATTGTATAGCCTACACAGCCAGATGATGTGATAACTGTGTTAAGAGTTTAGGAAAATTGTTATCCATTATATAACTGTAACTTTAATACATTTTGGTATACAGCTAAAATAACAAATAAATCCTCCGTCCAAATATTTATGGACCTAACTGTGTATTCAACAAGCCCAAGTCTAAAAGTGAGGATATAACATATGATTATAATTCATTCTATTTCTAGTTTTTAGGTCAAATTTGGACACAACTACTTTAAGATCCATACATATCATTCGGCAGAATTTATATACAGTTAGAGATGGGCTCAAATATGACTGATAATAAAAACGATGATTACATTTTGAATACACTTTTCTTTCTTTCAGATTGGTTATGCTAGCATTTCGTGTGTTACCCGACCGAGCGTTTTCAATCCATTCCCACGGAAGTTGAGCTTGCGTGGCGCTTGCACAGCAGAACAAGCATTACTCTGCTCCGTGAGCACCAGGTGAACATGAAATTCACTTCTATCGGAATGGATTGAAAACACTCGCTCTGCTACACACAAGTACAAACGCAGCTATATTTGAACACAAAAAAAGCTATATTTTTTAACACACTTTTATACCCGTATGTACGGGGCGGAGTCTGGCGTACCGTCCCATTCGCCAAATTCATTGGCCTTTTCAAAGTAGTTCTCAAGTCAAACCCCATTCTGTCAGTCTCAACACAACGTCTCGCCCTCCATCAGGGAACGTCTCGGTTACGTATGTAACCTCTGTTCCCTGATGGAGGGAACGAGACTTTAAGTCGAACCGACAGATGGGGTTCGCCCTTGAGAACCTATCATCTTCTGACTATTTTGAAAAGGCCAATGAAATTGGCGAATGAAATTTGAATGCCGGGCACCGCTCCCGGGTATAAAGGGGAGCCAGCGTGCTCATTCATTCACCTTTTGTGCTGAGGAGCCTGAGAGCATCTTGTGACTGCTGCAGCGGACGGCTATTGTTGTGGCATGAAGGACACAACGTCTTGTTCCCTCCATCAGGGAACAGAGGTTACATACGTAACTGAGACGTTCCCTTTCTGTCTGTCTCTCGACATTGTGTCGAACAGACAGATGGGGTTCCTATTGAAAACGCCACAGCACTAGCCGCGTCACAATCTATCGCGAAGTGACATTTACCGGCCTAGGCGAGTCAGACGTAAGCGCTGTCTCGAGATTGTAACCTTCCAGTAGGTAGGCGGGGTCCCAGAGCTTTAGAAAAGATGGGTAGCCCCTGCCCTCGGCCATCTCAGACGACTCCATTGGCGAGAGCCGTCCGGTACCATAGGACCCCTGGGTAAGCGCTATTCCCTCAATGGGGAGGTGCGCTACGGAGACCACTTCCCACCCTCGGGGGGGAATACAGTGGAAACATCAACATGGTCTTACCGACAGGGAAGAGCTCATGGTAGGTATGTGCGGGATGCCGCAAGGTGGATGTCCACCTAGGGAAGGTCATGGGTTCCAGGAGGGGAACTAACTCATGATGGAATCTCAGACGGAACCACCCTGATGGGGGGGTTACTACGTCTGGAGCACTGAGGTCGGTTAGAGCTACATGAGGGAAACTCAGCTTGGGCCCGCCAAAGGTGGCAGGCTGCTCCGCTCAGCCCGCTGCCTTGAGTGCTTAGTGATGGATGGACTGCCTATTCTTCGCCCGAGGGGAAAGAAGGGAGGCAGATGATAGCGCACTGACCCACCTAAAGAGGGGGATGGTGCTCTTCGCAGGCGTACGCCCTACCGGCCGCCGGTCTCACCTGGTGTTACCCTGTAAGACTCGAGCTGACACCGGTTCCACACGGATGTTGTAGAACCTCGCGAAGTTGTTGGGCTCAGCCCAACCCGCAGCTCTGCATATGTCTGCCAGAGAGGCGCCCTGAGCCAGTGCCCACAAGGAGGCAACACCCCTAGTGGAGTGTGCCCTCACTGCCAGCGGGCACGGGCAGTCCTGAGATCGGTACGCCGTCGTGACGGCGTCCACGATCCAGTGTGCCAGTCTCTGTTTGGAGACAGCCCTCCCCTTCTGCTGACCTCCGAAACAAACAAAGAGCTGCTCAGAGCTTCTGAAGCTCTGCGTGCGGTCCACGTAAAGGCGCGTACTGGACACAACACGGATGGGGTTGGGTCTTCCTCCCCGGTGGGGAGCGCCTGCAAGTTCACCACCTGGTCTCGGAAGGGAGTGGTAGGAACTTTGGGCACGTAGCCAGGCCGAGGTCTCAGGATCACGTGAGAATCACCAGCCCCGAAATTTAGGCAATCCGTAGACACGGAAAATGCTTGCAGATCCCCCACCCTCTTGATGGATGCGAGCACCACCAGGAGAGACGTCTTCATCGTAAGATGAGAAAGAACGGTCTCTCCAAGGGGTTCGAAGGGAGGCCTCTGAAGGCCAGCCAGGATCACATTGAGGTCCCAAAAGGGTACGGAGCGCGTATAATGAGCGGCGATAGCGGCTACATACACTTTCAGTGTGGAAGGGGAGAGATTACTCTCCAACCTCTCCTGCAGGAAGGACAGCACGTGCCCGACCGAGCAATTCATTCGAGAGAAGAACACCAAGATGAGAAGAGGCGCCACTTAAAGGCGTACAGCCGCCTTGTGGCAGGTGCCCTAGCCAGAGTGATGGTCTCCACCACCGCGGGGGGTAGGCCACTCAGGATCTCCTCGTCCCATCCAGGAGCCAGATGTGGAGGTTCCAGAGGTCTGGTCTCGGGTGCCACAACGTGCCCTTCCCCTGCGAGAGAAGGTCCTTCATCAAGGGGATTGGCCAGGGGTGAGTTGTTGTCAGAAGCAATAGCTCTGAGAACCAAGTCCGGTTGGGCCAGTAAGGCGCAACTAGTATCACTTGATGCTCCTCTTCCCTGATCTGGCACAGGACCTGTGCAATGAGGCTCACTGGGGGGGAAGGCGTACTTCCGCTTGTCCCGTGGCCAGCTGTGCACTAGAGCGTCCGTGCCGAGGGGGCCCTCGGACAGGGAGTACCATAGCGGGCAATGGGTGTTGTCCAGGGAGGCAAACAGGTCCACCTGTGCCCGCACGAACTGCACCCAAATAAGCTGGACTGCACCGGGGTGGAGTCGCCACTCTCCACGGGGCGTCGACTGACGAGAGAGCGCGTCGGCTGTCTGGTTCAGGTTGGCTGGTTTGTAAGTGGCATGCAGAGACTTCGTCACCTGCTGACTCCACAAGAGGAGGCGTCGGGCAAGTTGCGTTAACTGCCGTGAGCGAATGCCACCCTGATGGTTGATATACGCTACGGCAGTTGTGCTGTCTGTTCGGACCAGTACGTGCTGGCCCTACACGAGGGGCCGTAGTCCCTTCAGTGCAAGCAGAACAGCTAGCAACTCCAGGCAGTTGATATGCCAGCACAGGTGGGCCCCCGTCCAGCGGCCCGACACTGCGTGCCCTTTGCACACCGCACCCCAACCCTGTAGGGAGGCGTCGGTCGTTACCACGACATGCCTCAGGACCTGTCCCAGGGGGACGCCAGTCCGTAAGAAGGTCACTGATAACCACGGGGTTAGGATACGACGGCAGAGAGGCGAAATGACGATCCGCCTCCTGCCCGTGTGCCACTCTCCAGGGAACTAATCTCTGTAGCCAGTGCTGAAGCGGTCTCATGTGCATCAACCCGAGGGGAATTACCCCAGCCAAGAACGCCATGTGTCCCAGGAGCCTCTGAAAAAGTTCCAGGGGGACCGTTGGTTGCCGCCTGAAGAGGTTCAGGCAGTTCAGCACTAACTGCGCGCGCTCTGCAGTGAGCCACATCTTCATGGAGACCGAGTCGAGTTCCATACCGAGAAAAAAGGAGCTCTGCGCGGGGGAGAGCTGGCTCTTTTCTCGGTTGACCCGTAATTCCAAATGGTCTAGGTGCCGGAGCACCATATCCCTGTGCGTACAAAACAGATCTCGCGAGTAAGCCAAGACAAGCCAGTCGTCGAGATAGTTGAGTACCCGCACACCTCTCTCACTGTCCGTGGGGACAGGGACAGTCCGAATGGGAGGACCCAAAAAAAAACCCCCATCTGGACCCTGGAGAACTAGTTAACTATAGACCTATTTCGAATCTACCTTTCTTATCTAAAGTTATGGAAAAAGTAGTCTCAACTCGAATATGTTCCTTCCTCCAAAGGAATGAGATTAATGAAGATTTCCAGTCTGGATTTAGAGCACATCACAGTACAGAGACTGCTCTGATTAGAGTTACAAATGATCTGCTTATGGCGTCTGACCAAGGTTGTATCTCCTTATTGGTGCTGCTAGATCTTAGTGCTGCATTCGACACCATTGACCACAGCATGCTCCTACATAGACTTGAAAATGATGTCGGTATTAAGGAAATAGCTTTGAAATGGCTTAGATCTTATTTATGCGACCGTTTCCAATATGTAAAAATAAACAATGAGGTATCACGCAAATCGCAAGTCCAGTACGGTGTACCACAGGGCTCAGTCTTAGGGCCTATGCTCTTCGCATTATACATCCTACCTCTAGGAGATATAATAAAGCGACACGGAATAAGCTTTCACTGCTATGCTGATGATACGCAACTTTATATTTCCTCGAAGCCTCACGAAACACAGCAATTCCATCGAATAGTGGAATGCATAGTCGATATAAAAAAGTGGATGAGTAGCAATTTTTTATTACTGAACTCGGACAAAACTCAAGTGTTACTTATCGGACCGAAAACCGCCCTACGTAACAACCAAGAATACTGCTTAACTATTGATGGATTTTCCATAAAACCCTCATCTTCAGCTAAGAATCTTGGCTTTATATTCGATAGTACTCTGTCATTTGAGAACCAGGTCGCCAACACCTGTAAGATTGCGTTTTTCCATCTTAAAAATATATCTAAATTATGTCATATGCTGTCATCATCAGATGCGTAGAAGCTTATACATGCCTTTATGACATCAAGACTAGATTACTGTAATGCACTATTAGGTGGTTGCCCTGCAGGCCTATTACAAAAACTCCAACTGGTCCAAAATGCGGCAGCTCGAGTTCTTACACGTACAAAAAAGTATGAGCATATTAGCCCGGTTCTGTCAACCTTGCACTGGTTACCTATAAAGCATCGCATACATTTTAAAATCTTGCTTATTACCTATAAAGCCTTGCATGGTTTAGCTCCTCACTACTTGAGAGAACTTCTTACGTATTATAGTCCATCACGTGCACTACGCTCTCAGGCGTCAGGTCAGTTGGTAATACCTAGAATTTCAAAATCAAGTCCAGGCGGCAGATCCTTTTCTTATCTAGCGCCTAAACTTTGGAACAGTCTTCCCTGCAATGTCCGGGAGGCGGACACACTCTGTCAGTTTAAATCTAGACTAAAGACGCATCTTTTTAATCTTGCATACACTACATTATCATAATATATGTATTTCAAAGATCTAGGCTGCACTAGTTAGACCAACCGGAACCAGGGACACTTCCAATAACAACTGATGCATTTGTTGCATCAAAGAGTGCAGAACAGTACTCTACTCTCAGCCAGTCTTGTCTCATTGTTCCAAGGTTACAAGAGCGGAGCAGGCAGGGCGCAATCCATTCGTAGACCTGACAAATGCTGGACGAAGGAAGTGACGTCCCTACAAAACTTCAGCCACTATTAGATTATTAATGATAATTTTAAATCAATTTTTTTTATTTTTGCCTTGTTGTGCAAGCCCTGTTGAGCTTGTGCAGAGGCAGCAGTTTTTGCCAGAGGGGAACTGGAATCCCCTGGTTAGGCCTGGTTTCCCTCCGAGGTTTTTTTTTCTCCTCCAATGGAGTTTTGGGTTCCTCGCCACCGTTTGCATACTGTTTTGCACTGTTTTGCCTGGCCGTGGGGGGCTGCTAGAATTTGGTAGTCTTATTTAATTAACACTGCATATAGGAATTTATTGTGTGTCTGATATTTGACCTGTGTTTTGAATTCCATAACCTTTTATGTTTTACTTATAGTAATTTTTTCTTGTACAGCTGCTTTGTAACAATGAAAATTGTAAAAAGCGCTATATAAATAAAGCTGACTTGACTTGACCCTGTACTGATATGCCCGTCCCTCGATAACGAACCGTAGGTACGGTCGGTGACGAGGGAGAATCGAGACATGAAAGTACGCGTCCTTCAGGTCGATAGCCACGAACCAATCCTGACGTCTGCCAGACGTCAAGATGCGCCTCTGCGTGAGCATCCTGAACGGCAGCTTTTGAAGGTGCTTGTTCAGGGTACGCAGATCCAGAATGGGGCGCAACCCTCCACCTTTCTTGGGGACGATGAAGTACGGGCTGTAAAACCCGCTGGACATCTCGGCTGAGGGGACGGGCTTGATCGCTTCCTTCGCCAGAAGGGTGGCCACCTCCTGCCGTAGCACGGGAGCCCCGAAACTTGGGCGGAGGTGATTTCTATGTGCTGTCACCGTGCAGCATCTAGTCGATTAATCACGTTGTGTGACTGGTTTGCCCATGGTTTATTACAGGTTGACGTTTGGGTGGTTAAGCTGCTGCTGCGCAGCTAGTTTCGTACAACAGATTGCGCTTTGGCTATAGGCAACATGCATTTATGTGTTTGCTTGTATGCGGTATCATATAATCACACTGGTATCCTTCTTCATTCTCGGCATCAACAAATTTTTGCCTCCGTATTTATTCATATTAAATTAAGCAGTTCACCCATGGGACAGTCATGACTTCTGCCCCGGCAAAAAAATTAAACAATCACAACACCCCCTGCTGAAAATACGTTCTCGCAGCTATGGCTATCAGCAAGAAGCCCCCGCAAAGTCCCATTGTTGAAAAAACATGTGTTGAAGAGTTTACAATTTGCCAAAAAGAACACATTCACTGGCCTAAAGAGAAATGGCACAATATTTTATGGACTGATGAAAGCAAGATTGTTCTTTTTGGGTCTGGGGGGGGGGGGGGTCGCAGATAGTTTGTCAGGTGACCCCCAAACACTGAATTCAAGCCACTGTACACTGTGAAGGCAGTGAAGCATCATGATATGGGGATGATTCTCTTGATGTTGGGCCTATTTATCGGATTCTGGGGATCATGGATCAGTTTGAGTTCATTAAAATACTTAGAGGTAATGCCCTTGAAATGGTGTTTCAACAAGACAATGATTCAATAAAAGAATACACTCATAATAGGAAGGAGAGGGGTGGAGATGGGTTACGAAGCAACGTGCTGATGTGACCATGTATGCCAAAATGGAAGTTTAAATGCCCCGGCCTATTACGTGAGGTTTTCCCATTGGTTGACCTGAATCAGCTGATAACCGGGCTTGACTGACACCGTCTGCCAGAACTAACGCTATAAGCTTAATTTTTGGTCTTGGTTGTGTGTCAAATAAGTTAAAGGGGAAGTTCACCCAAAAATATTTTTGAGTGATTTTTTATTCACCCACATGATGTTAAACATGTTTAGAGAACTTCCGGCGTCTTCGGTGAAAAAATGACGATATTTAGGGGACATCTGAGAGATTTCCAGTCATGGTTTCAGTTTTTGCCAAGGTCCAGAAAAGTACTAAAGACATTGTTAAATTGGTCCATCCGCACATAGTGCTCAGTTTAATTTTTTTGAAGCAAAGAGAATGCATGTCAGCTAAATATCTTCATTTGTGCTCCGAAGACGCCGGAAGTTCTCTAAATATGTTTAACGTCATGTGGGTGAGTAAAAAAATTTAAAGTACATTTTTTGGGTGAACGTCCCCTTTAAAGCATTTTGAATTTGTGATAAATGTATGGATTTTGTGTCAATTCAACAAGAAATGTGTTAATTGTATAGCCTACACAGCCAGATGATGTGATAACTGTGTTAAGAGTTTAGGAAAATTATCCATTATATAACTATAATACATTTTGGTATACAGCTAAAATAACAAAAAAAATCCTCCGTCCAATTATTTATGGACCTAACTGTGTATTCAACAAGCCCAAGTCTAAAAGTGAGGATATAATATATGATTATAATTCATTCTATTTCTAGTTTTTAGCTCAAATTTGGACGCAACTACTTTAAGATCCATACATATCAATCGGCAGAATTTATATACAGTTAGAGATGGGCTCAAATATGACTGACATTTCGTGTGTTACCAGACCGAGCGTTTTCAATCCATTCCCACGGAAGTTGAGCTTGCGTGGCGCTTGCACAGCAGAACAAGCATTACTCTGCTCCGTGAGCGCCAGGTGAACGTGAAGTTCACTTCTATCGGAATGGGTTGAAAACACTTCCTCTGCTACACACAAGTACAAATGTAGCTATATTTGAACACAAAACGCCAGGTGAGAGAAGATGACGCTTTACGCCACGTTGATATTTATTTTAAAATGTTTACCGTTTCTCAAAAACACTGATGGTGAATTTTTAATAATCTAAAATTGTTGATTCAAATATTTACTCAATCTTGTCAAAGTTTTATCAACATACATTTTCGTATCAGTTTTGTAATGAATCTTTACATTATTACCATGACAGACACGCCTGCCCCGGCCCAATTAATTTTTCAAACATGTGTCCGTGAAATACGATCAAAATACCCATCCCTATAATCATTGCATCAGAAAAACTACAGAAAAAACTACAAAAGTTATAACAAACCTTTAACTACTAGATGAAACACCCTAGTAACCAGCCAAGACACCCTTACAACACCTAATAACCAGTCGAATTACCCAAGTAACAAGTTAGTAAACCTTAGCAACACATAGTAAACAGATTAAAGATCCCAACAATGCCTACAGTACCAACCAGGTAAAACAGCATAGTAACTAGGGATGGGCATTTTTCCTATTCGAATATGAGCTCTTGTTTAGCTTTGCATCAATAAATAAGGTAAGCCTATTGATTTTAACTAAGGTAACCAAGGAATCACAGAGTGTTTTAAAACAAACAAAAGCATCCGTGCAGCGTGCAGATTTATTAACATATGTAACATATTTTAACTTCTTAGAAGGAAAATTCTGGCTTTTAGGTATGGAAAAAGGTGCCAGTCTTATGCTAAGGCCGAGCATAATACGCAATCCGGGCATCCGGTGTGTAAAAAATATTTAAACTAGCTTGCGATCCGAGTGAACAAAGATTAAGGAACACATACAAATCATTTTTTATATTTTCTGTTTAGTATAAATGATTACAGATGAAGTGAAGAAGCGTTAGATAAGATGTGACAACTCTAAGGTCTTCTGTAGCGGTAACTTAAAGGCGGGGCGTCTCATTTCTCTGAGCTGTTGTTGAAGTTCATATTACCAAAAACAAACACACCCCTACCCAAATCTTTAGCTTTCATCAGCGCTCGGCTCAACTAAAGTCCGTCCTGTGAAATGTGCACCTTACTGCCTTTATGGGATACAAGGTTGTTTGGGTACTCGGCCCGACTTTGTCTAAACGAGCATAATCCGGAAATCGGACACCCCGCCTTTCAGGGCCGCACCGAGGCATAAGCGAACTAGGTGGCTGCTTGGGGCCCCCTCGTTTATTTTATTTATTTATTTTTACAATTAATTAACTTAAACAAGTGATATAAATGAATAAGTGAATGAATGAATATCAATGAATAAATGAATAATTCAAGACAAAAAAAATCTGATTTGCCGACAACTGTCTGTTAGCGTTTGAGTCATGCGTAATTGCGCATAGACACCTCGCGTTCATTAACAATTAGCGCCAGTGCGCGTCACGGTAATAAATGAAGTCAACGTTAGAAAATATACCAATACCATGTTGAGTGTAGGCATGGGCCGATAACCTGTTTCACGGTTTACCGTGGTTTAATATTCCCGCGGTTTCAAAACCACTAAAAATGTCCGCTATACCGTCTCTGCGGTATGCGCAGCTTTTTCTCGTCGTCATAGACGAAAAGTAATTTACAGGAATCCCTCAGGTTGTGTGCGAACGTAACGAGTCACATGACCCCTCCCTCTCCGGTTGGTGCACGCAGTCAGAGGGAGTGAGTCACGTGTATGGAGGATGGCCGAAGGAGGTGAATCTTTGGAACTTTTTCACCCGTCAAAAAAGACGAAGTCTGCCGTATGGGAATTTTTTGGGTACAGAAAAAGGTCAGATGGCAGCGGCTTGGAGGAGGAAGGACATCCAACTTGTAAAAAATGTTTAAAAAGAGTGGCTGCTCGGGGAGGCAATACGTCAAATATGATAGCCCATCTACGGGAGCACCACCCATCACTCTTCGCTAAATTCAAGGCAATGCTGTCTTTAAATAAACATTTGCAACCATCTAAGAGAGTTTGCGTGTTTAGCACTGTTAAAATAAATACTATTCTGCTTTCTACCCCAAGCAAATGTAACGGATGCCGCTAGTGAAGAGCTGTGCAGTGTGTTAAACCTCACTCCCCGATCAACAGACGCTAGAGACTAGAGGTCTTTAGCCTCCTCGTGAGAGCGCCCGTCTCCCATTCGGCATTGTAATGCCGTCATAGAAGCCCGCGCGAGCGGGGCGAGTGTGACTGGTAACACACATAACATGGCTAATCAACCAGCCGAACATGAACTAGTTTCCTCCATCACGTCACAGAGCGGGGACGAGTCTTATAAATCAATTTAGCTGATATCCCGTTCACGTTTATACTTTTAAGGCTCCCGTAATTTGTGTAACGTTACATCTGTTAACAATAACCAAATTTAAAAACGCAAACTGCTGGTAATGTACAGAAAGAGCCTGTTTGTGTGTATGCAACACACTAGCAATCTCGCACTCTTTCTCTCCTACTGTGTGTTTATAGCTGTATGTATGTGTGTGTGTGCGAATCAACACTGAAATAACAATAATGGATTTCAGAGCATTATTGTGATGACAAATTTAATTTAGAAGAACTCACATATTCATTTAAATTATTTAACCTGACATGTTTACTGTTCCAAAATGTTGTATAGGTTTCTTCAAAATTAAATGTATTATGTTCAGTGGAAAAGTTGTTTTTATTGAAAAAATAACACATTTAAGAGATGTTATAGTAATACCGTGAAACCGTGATAGGTCTGTGCAAGGTTATCATACCGTCAAAATCACATACCGGCCCATCCCTAGTTGAGTGGGGAGACTTCTGTGATGAAAATAGACTTCGAATTTATTAATATGGTGGTGAGTGATGTAGGAGGGCCATCCTCATATTTATAGGCTGCAGTTATGCGATTTTGAGGTCATTGTTGAACACTTGCTGTTCTTATGTTTGCTTTCATTATTTAAGTATCTATTTTTTGTAACATTTGATTATATTAATTTCTATTTCGGTTTTATTTAAAAGAATGCACATTTGCAAATGATTAATTTCATGTTTTGTGACAGTTTGTATTCAGAAGTTTAAGAGTAAAGTAGTTTGTATTCAGAAGTTTAAGAGTAAAGTATTTTATTTAAGTATCGATTTTTATTTATTTATTTTGTATTAATAGAAACCTCACTGTCTTCATTTATAATGTAACATTATAGCGTGACATTTGTATCAATAATCTTGGTGACTCCGCGGTGGGAGGGGGCCTGTCAGTACACAATCCGTTCCACCTGCACGATCCGTTCGCGCATGCGCACCACGACGTTGTAGAAACCGCTCATGCGCAAATGATGATTTAGTTGTGCGATGGTTTACGACACTGCACGATCTGTTCCACGCTTGCGCAGCTTTGTTTTACTTTGTTTAAATTTTACTGTTAAATTAAATAGAATACTCAATTTACTTCGCTGCCGTCCACCTCGTATCATTTCACTATACGTTCTGTCAAGTCAGTTTGAAATACTGTAATGTTTCCCCTGACTTTGTAGTTCTTCATGTAAATGATAGTCTAGTTAGACATATGTGTAATGTTCCTTATTGGCTTCTGTAAACGCCATTGAAGGGATTATTTTACTTATTTAGATTAAATAGATAGATATATTAGCCTATATAGACCCATACTAATAAATTACTACATTTAAAGTTAAATAGTATTATCAGAATTTAATAAAAAACGACAAAAACCGTCTTTGACAATACTACTGACCTCAGTTCGAAACACTGTAAGGTAAACAGACATGCCATACAGCAATGAATCGCAAAATGTAGTTTGGAGGAAACTGAAGATTTGCAGTCGATAAAAATACGTTATTCCACATGTAAACAAAATCATCTATGTCCATGTAACAACTCTATTATTTTGGATTGACAACCACATAAACACATCGTAATTATGGTAACGTAAGCAACATTTAAAAACATAAAAACAGACTCGCCGTGAACGGTTAAACTATGTAACGTTAGTCTACAAAACAAAAAATATGCCGTCAAATGTTTCTTCGCCTGCGTCACGGTACCAATAGTGTAGGAAAACTATGGGATGAATTTCGACTCAAAATGATTAACAAATGCACGCACAGTCATCCGTGAACGTGATACATGTTTCATTTGTATTTTACGATTCACAAACAAATGCCTTATGATTTGATTCTGTGAAATTTAGATTTTAATAAATACGAAGCGATTTGTACAAATAGAGGCAGATTTGTGATCGCAATGTTTTATTTTATGTTCATGTATATTGATTTTGCGCATACCAATGAGAAGTTGTGCATTTGTGGATCCTGTGACGCGCGTTCATACATCCTGTTCGGTTCATTTGGATTTTGAGACTTTCTTTACGCGGTTTAGCCTTGGACAATCCACACACACGCAACAGCAGATCCATGCGCAACCGTGCAGAAAATAAGAACTATGACTAGATGGCAGGCTTACGGAAACCATAGGTGCTTGTCATATCATTAGAATATCATCAAAAAGTTGATGCATTTCACTATTTCCATTAAAAAAGTGAAACTTGTAAATTATATTAATTCATTACACGCAGACTGATATATTTCAAATGTTTATTTATTTTAATTGTGATGATTATAACTGACAACTAATGAAAATCCCAAATTGATAAAGTGTTTTAATCTCAAAGACAAAGCATTTTCTCATAAAGTTAATAGATGCAGTTATTACAGTTACAGTGCAGTAGATGAGTCAATGCAGTTATTAAAGTTACAGTGAAGTAGATGAGTTAATGCAGTTATTACAGTTACAGTGCAGTAGATGAGTCAATGCAGTTATTAAAGTTACAGTGCAGTAGATGAGTTAATGCAGTACCAGTACACAGTTCTGTAGTGCAAAGGATGCAGTGTGTGTATGTATATCTTGCCTGAATCAGAATCTACTGCACTGTAACTTTAATAACTGCATTAACTCATCTACTGCACTGTAACTTTAATAACTTCATTAACTCATCTACTGCACTGTAACTTTAATAACTGCATTGACTCATCTACTGCACTGTAACTGTAATAACTGCATTAACTCATCTACTGCACTGTAACTTTATTAACTGCATTGACTCATCTACTGCACTGTAACTGTAATAACTGCATTAACTCATCTACTGCACTGTAACTTTAATAACTGCATTGACTCATCTACTGCACTGTAACTGTAATAACTGCATTAACTCATCTACTGCACTGTAACTTTATTAACTGCATTGACTCATCTACGGCACTGTAACTTTAATAACTGCATCGACTCATCTACTGCACTGTAACTTTAATAACTGCATTGACTCATCTACTGCACTGTAACTGTAATAACTGCATTAACTCATCTACTGCACTGTAACTTTAATAACTGCATTGACTCATCTACTGCACTGTAACTGTAATAACTGCATTAACTCATCTACTGCACTGTAACTTTATTAACTGCATTGACTCATCTACGGCACTGTAACTTTAATAACTGCATCGACTCATCTACTGCACTGTAACTTTAATAACTTCATTAACTTATCTACTGCACTGTAACTTTAAAAACTGCATTAACTCATCTATTGCACTTTAACTTTAAAAACTGCATTAACTCATCTACTGCACTGTAATTGTAATAACTGCATCTATTAACTTTATGAGAAAATGCTTTGTCTTTGAGATTAAAACACTTTATCAATTTGGGATTTTCATTAGTTGTCAGTTATAATCATCCATCCATCCATCCATTTTCTACCGCTTATCCGGGGCCGGGTCGCGGGGGCAGCAGTCTAAGCAGAGATGCCCAGACATCCCTCACCCTAGACACTTCCTCTAGCTCTTCCGGGGGGACACCGAGGCGTTCCCAGGCCAGCCGGGAGACATAGTCCCACCAGCATGTCCTAGGTCTTCCCCGGGGTCTCCTCCCGGTCGGACGGGCCCTGAACACCTTCCGGGGAAGGCGTCCAGTAGGCATCTGTAACAGATGCCCAAGCCACCTCAGCTGACCCCTCTCGATGTGGAGGAGCAGCGGCTCTACTCCGAGCTCCTCCCGGGTGACCGAACTTCTCACCCTATCTCTAAGGGATCGCCCAGCCACCCTGCGGAGGAAGCTCATTTCAGCCGCCTGTATCCGGGATCTTGTCCTTTCGGTCATGACCCAAAGCTCATGACCATAGGTGAGAGTAGGAACGTAGATTGACCGGTAAATTGAGAGCTTCGCCTTGCGGCTCAGCTCTTTCTTCACCACGACGGACCGGTACATCGACCGCATTACTGCAGAAGCTGCACCGATCCGTCTGTCAATCTCCCGTTCCATCCTTCCCTCACTCGTGAACAAGACCCCGAGATACTTAAACTCCTCCACTTGAGGAAGGAACTCTCCACCAACCTGAAGTGGACAAGCCACCCTTTTCCGACTGAGGACCATGGCCTCGGATTTGGAGGTACTGATTTTCATGCCAGCCGCTTCACACTCTGCTGTAAACCGTCCCAGTGCATGCTGAAGGTCCTGGTTTGAAGGGGCCAACACGACAACATCATCCGCAAATAGCAGAGACGAGATCGTGTGGTCCCCAAACCTGACACCCTCCGGCCCCTGGCTGCGCCTAGAA
Organism: Barbatula barbatula; assembly: GCF_947034865.1. Classification (NCBI taxonomy): domain Eukaryota; kingdom Metazoa; phylum Chordata; class Actinopteri; order Cypriniformes; family Nemacheilidae; genus Barbatula; species Barbatula barbatula. The sequence continues at coordinate 20,384,902 of NC_136769.1, read as the reverse complement.
ATTCTGTCCATAAAAATTACGAACAGAACCGGTGACAAAGGGCAGCCCTGCCGGAGTCCGACATGCACTAGGAACAAGTCCGACTTACTGCCGGCAATGCGAACCAAGCTCCTGCTTCGGTCGTACAGGGACCTGACAGCCCTTAGTAAAGGACCACAGACCCCATACTCCCGAAGCACCCTCCACAGGATGCCACGAGGGACACAGTCGAATGCCTTCTCCAAATCCACAAAACACATGTGGATTGGTTGAGCAAACTCCCATGAACCCTCCAGCACCCTGTAGAGGGTGTAGAGCTGGTCCAGCGTTCCACGGCCTGGACGAAAACCACACTGTTCCGCCTGAATCCGAGGTTCCACTATCGGCCGTATTCTCCTCTCCAGTACCCTGGCATAGTGAGGAGTTTCTTGACTACCTCAGTGACTTCGGCTTGGGTGATGGACGAGTCCACCTCCGAGCCCTCAGCCTCTGCTTCCTCAATGGAGGACGTGACGGTGGGATTGAGGAGATCCTCGAAGTACTCCTTCCACCGTCCGACGACATCCCCAGTTGAGGTCAACAGCCTCCCACCTCCACTGTAAACAGCGTTGGTAGGGCACTGTTTCCCTCTCCTGAGGCGCCGGACGGTTTGCCAGAATCTCTTCGAGGCCAGTCGATAGTCCTTCTACATGGCCTCACCAAACTCCTCCCAGGCCCAAGTTTTTGCCTCCACAACCACCCGGGCAGCAGTCCGCTTGGCCTGCCGGTACCCGTCAGCTGCCTCAGGAGTCCCACAAGCCAACCAGGCCCGATAGGACTCCTTCTTCAGCTTGACGGTTTCCCTTACTTCCGGTGTCCACCACCGGGTTCGGGGATTCCCGCCTCGACAGGCACCGGAGACCTTACGGCCACAGCTCCGAGCGGCCGCTTCGACAATGGAGGTGGAGAACATGGTCCACTCGGACTCAATGTCTCCAGCCTCCCTCGGGATCTGGTTGAAGCTCTTCCGGAGGTGGGAGTTAAAGATCTCTCTGACAGGAGACTCGGCCAGGCGTTCCCAGCAGACCCTTACAGTACGTTTGGGTCTGCCGAGTCTGTCCACCTCTCTCGCCATCGGATCCAACTCACCACCAGGTGGTGATCAGTTGACAGCTCCGCCCCTCTCTTAACCCAAGTGTCCAAAACATACGGTCGCAGGTCAGATAAAAACGACTACAAAGTCGATCATCGACCTGCGGCCTAGGGTGTCCTGGTGCCATGTGTACTGATGGACACCCTTATGCTTGAACATGGTGTTCGTTATAGACAAACTGTGACTAGCACAGAAGTCCAATAACTGAACACCGCTCGGGTTCAGATCAGGGGGGCCGTTCCTCCCAATCACGCCCCTCCAGGTGTCACTGTCGTTGCCCACATGGGCGTTGAAGTCCCCCAGTAGGACGACGGAGTCCCCAGTCGGAGCAATTTCCAGCACCCCTCCCAGGGACTCCAAGAAGGTCGGGTACTCTACACTGCCGTTCGGCCCGTAGGCACAAACAACAGTGAGAGACCTAACCCCGACCCGTAGGCGCAGGGAGACGACCCTCTCGTTCACCGGGGTAAACTCCAACACATGGCGGGAGAGCTGGGGGGCTATAAGCAAACCCACACCAGCCCGCCGCCTCTCACCATGGGCAACTCCAGAGTGGTGAAGTGTCCATCCTCTCTCGAGGAGTGTGGTTCCAGAGCCCAAGCCATGCGTAGAGGTGATCCCGACTATCTCTAGTCGGAACCTCTCAACTTCACGCACCATCTCAGGCTCCTTCCCCGCCAGCGAGGTGACGTTCCACGTCCCTAGAGCTAGCTTCCGTATCCAGGGATCGGGCTGTCGAGGCACTCTCCTCCGACTGCCGCCCGATCCACTCTGCACCGACCCCCTATGGTCCCTCCCGCACGTGGTGAGCCCACGGGAAGCTATAATCTAATAATTATATAATTTAATTGTTATAATCATCACAATTAAAATAAATAAACATTTGAAATATATCAGTCTGCGTGTAATGAATTAATATAATTTCCAAGTTTCACTTTTTTAATGGAAATAGTGAAATGCATCAACTTTTTGATGATATTCTAATGATATGACCAGCACCTATGGTTTCCGTAAGCCTGCCATCTAGTCAGTTCTTATTTTCTGCACGGTTGCGCATGGATCTGCTGTTGCGTGTGTGTGGATTGTCCAAGGCTAAACCGCGTAAAGAAAGTCTCAAAATCCAAATGAACCGAACAGGATGTATGAACGCGCGTCACAGGATCCACAAATGCACAACTTCTCATTGTTATGCGCAAAATCAATATACATGAACACAAAATAAAACATTGCGATCACAAATCTGCCTCTATTTGTACAAATCGCTTCGTGTTTATTCAAATCTAAATTTCACAGAATCAAATCATAAGGCATTTGTTTGTGAATCCTAAAATACAAATGAAACGTGTATCACGTTCACGGATGACTGTGCGTGCATTTGTTAATCATTTTGAGTCGAAATTCATCCCATAGAAAACCATGACGTTTTCTAATACGTAATTACGCGCATGCTCAGAACGGATCGTGCAGGTGGAACGGATCGTGTACTGACAGGCCCCCCAAATCAAATTCTGCCAAGAGGCTCGGGCCGGCACCGCCACCTTTAACCCTATGGTGACGTAGATTTTATTCTTATAAAATGAAGACTATTCGAATAGTTATTGCGGACCGAATATTCGCAAAACTCAAAATAACTGCTGAAATACCCTAATAACAATCTTGCAAACTTTATCAACTCAAAATATACAGCATAGAAACCAGCTAAAACACCCTAGCAACCAGCTAAAACACCCTAGCAACCAGCTAAAACACCCTAGCAACCAGCTAAAACACCCTAGCAACCAGCTAAAACACCCTAGCAACCAGCTAAAACACCCTAGCAACCAGCTAAAACACCCGAGCAACCAGCTAAAACACCCTAGCAACCAGCTAAAACACCCTAGCAACCAGCTAAAACACCCTAGCAACCAGCTAAAACACCCTAGCAACCAGCTACAACACACTAATAATCAACCAAACTAGCACCGCTTAAATAACTTAAACATTCTGATAACCAGTTAAAACATCTTAACAGTACTGTGAGGTTTCGGTTTCTTTGATGTCCACCCTTCACACTCACTTGTGATGTATTAATCATTCACACCTGATAGTCAGTCGTCACATAATAACAGAACTAGAAGAAGAGCACATGTACTCACAGTTACTAGGCTTGTTCTACTTCATGCAGCAGCCCCAAGAACCGACAGGCAGATGATATCAAGGTCCCGCGACAGCGATTGGAAAAATAATACGAAGGAGTTCGAGAATCGCTCTCGCTGTACTTTGTTGTCATCCACCTGTCTGTGCTTGTGGCACCACATGAAGTTTTGGCAAGGACCTAATCTGACGCCGTGATGGTCTTGACAAGGTTCATGTCCCTCATTTTGAGAACCTTAAGTGAATCTCTTACGCTTTCTATATGATCCTTGGCCTCTTTCAGAATTTCCTGTTAAACGAGAGAAAAACAGAGTTTTCAAGTCTTCACTATTTAGATGTGTGAGAGTACATGTGTACTATAGCTTGGGCTCTTACGTCATCCTCAGTCTTCTGTTGAGAGATGATGGAAATCTTCAGCGTCAGCTGCTCTATTAAATCCCTCTTGTCCATGATAATCCTGGTGGTGATCTTCTGCTGCTTAGCTAGTGAGGCGATCTTCTCTCGTCTACACAAAAACACACAATACACAAATAAGAAACACATTCAAGCACTGTTACTGTTCCCACAGAACAAGGAGATTATTGTGAATCAATGAGAAAGTTCCTGTCATTAGATCAGTGAAGTGTCCGTGTAAAAACAACTCACATGCTTTTCAGCAGCAGCATTTTTCCTCTTTCTTCATGAAGACGAAACTCTGTGTATTCCAGATCCGTCTCCAGCAGCAGTTGAAAGCCTGTACTCTTAATCTGGCAGTCCTGTTAATACACAAACAAATACGTTAAAAAACCTACCAAGTAGGAAAACAAGACGTGCAAGCACATTGTTTATTTCTATTTGAAGAAGAAAAAAGTAAACAGACCTCTATGTTCTTCATGACTGTTTCCCACAGATCAGGTGGAACGAACTCACCTGTCAGTTCACTGGACTATGAGAATGATTTAACTCGGAATAAATCTGTCACTTCCCTGACTTCCTGGGCGTCTTCATTTAGGTGAAACCACCGGTGCTTTAAAATCTGCTCTAGTGTGGGTCGCTTGGCTGGATCATAGGCTAGACAACGTCTGATAAGACTCTTGCATTCTGGAATTTAAAGAAAAGAGCTGGGTAGTCATGACTAGCTGACACACCTGTAACATTTGATCACGTGACTACTACGAAGTAAACACGTCTTTACTCAAGACATATTATGCATCCTAACTGAACTCAAGACAGAACTCCAGGCTGTCAGCGGTAAACGTCTCTACAGATTTGACATGGTCTAAAAATGTTTGGCCTGTTTCCATCTGAAATCCGTCACTTCACTCACCTTCAGATAAGTTGGGATTTTTAAACTTGACTTGTACATATGTGTAATCAATTGAGGATCCGTTGACCATTTCATACAGGAGCACACCCAGTTGCCAGACATTTAACGGGACGGCGTGGTACGTCTGGTTCATAACGACCTCAGGTGAACGAATCTCGTTCGCACCTGTAAGGAAGACATTTTCAATAAAAAGCTTGTACGACAACAAATTTGTCCAGAATGCACAGGCTACAGGAACACAAAACACCAGCTTACCTGCATATTCAAGACTAGGGTAGGCAGAGTTGCTAGATAGGGAACCACAGCCAAAGTCAATCAGCTTGAGCTCCAAGGTTTGCACATTGATCAGGATGTTGGCCGAATGAATGTCACTGTGGAAGACTTTGTGGTCGAAGCAGTGTTGAACAGCCTGTACGGCTTGACGCATGAAGCCGCGTGCTATTATTTCATCCAGTCTTCGATGATACAAGATGAAATCATACAATGTCTGGCAGGGACAAGGGTACTCCATAATGATATGTGCGCTGACGGAGTCTTCAAACCATTCTAACATTTGCACCACGTAGGGGCTTAAGGGAGCTTGTCGCATGAGAAGCATCAGAGCCACTTCTGTGAGCAGACGTTTTGAATGGCCGGGCTACAGAAAAGAGATGAAGAAAAACCATCAGTTGGCTCTGCTTAACAATATAGTTGTGTGTATATATATATATATATATATATATATATATATACACAAAAAAGACATTTCAGCTCTTGCAGGCTCATGAACCAACCTGTAATATGAATTGTATCATATGTTGTAAGTCATTCAGAAAGTAAATATACAGTCAAGTCATGATGTCGGGCCAACTTACAATCCGAAGATATTGATTTTGTTTCTTGATTAAGGATTTGAGAGCAACCTGCAAAGAATCAAAAACACAAAATTATGATTAAATGATTATATGACAACTGTCATGAACTGCACGAAGACACACGGATTCAAACGCAGGTGGTCAGTCCAAACTCAAACAAAAATATCAACAGGGCAAAGGCTAAGAGTAATCAAAAACACGACAAGACCAGGGGCCTCATTTATAAAGCTTGCGTACGCACAAAACGGGGCTGAAAACATGCGTACGCCAGTTCCTGCGCAAAAGGTGGGATTTATAAAGAAAAACTTGACGTGAAAATATACGCACATCCACGCAAACTGTGACCCATGCGTACGCACATTTTGAAGACTAAGCAGTTTGGCGACACTGATGGTGAGCTGAGGGATTGACGGTAGATTAATGAAATTAAACACATTGAACTTGAAAAGTTGCGCATATAGACCTATACAAATATAACCATAAACATACTAATCACTTTCAACCCTCATTATGCGTCCTAATCATAAAACATGCATGTCCACAATTCCAATTTATATAAATAAATGGTAATAATCTATCAAATAAAAGTGCATCAATTTAATTTATTTTACTTTTATTTGCTAATGATCTAAGGGTGGGCGTATGGGTTTACCACTCATTGTCTGATTGCTAGGACAGGTGTAAAGGCTTGAATGTGATCGCTGTAAACATAAATACTACGGTGAAACCCCATCTACGACATGATGGATGCGCTGGCATTGCTGGAGGACTATGCCAATGGCAGATTTAGGAGGGAAAGGGTGTTTAGAGACCGCGAAGATTTTCCAGCCCACGATGATGACTGACCTAGAGCCATGCTTTTGGATCTGTGTGCTGAATTGGGGCCAACATTACAAAGGCAAACTACACGAAACCGCGCCATCCCGGTACCATCCCAAGTCCTGTCAGTTTTAGGATTTTTGGCAACCGAGATTTTTTTCATGCGCAAAGCTTGATTTGGAAACTTATAATTCTGTTAATTTGACATAAATCTGGGATTTCACAGCCATCACTGAGCTCCTTATGCCTGCTGTTTTGAAAGGGATTATTAAAATGACAAATCGATACATAAAGTTTCCTTACACTATTCGGGAATAGGCCAATATCAAAAGGCCATTTGCAGCAATGTCCGGATTCCCAAATGTAATCGGTGCAATTGACTGCACTCATATTGCTATAAGATCTCCACATGAGAACGAGTACATTTATGTGAATCGAAACGTGCATTACATAAATGTGCAAGTTGTTCGTGACGCCAATACTATGGCTACCAAACAAAATAAATTTCCTTTCCTCCACCTCAGTCACAAGAACCTCTCTGTTTCTGTGTCTGTGAAATTTCTCTTTTTCCCCTTAGTTTCCATTGCTGCTATTATCACGCATACAGAACCTCTTGCTCATTAAGATGCACGGCCATTCATGAGGTGATTTGCATGTGCTATATATGGTTGAAAAGGGGCGGGTTGAGGGCGGGATGTCGATTTTTTTCACATGCGCAAATTATCAGGTAGACTGTGATTTATAAAGTGAAAATTGCGTGCAGTTGTGCGTACGCACAGTTTTATAAATCTGATTTTTTTTTTGCGTACGCTATTTTTGGCTTTTGTGCGTACGTACACTTTTAGTAAGGTTCCTACGCACAGTTTTATAAATGAGGCCCCAGAACACTTAGAATTGCATTGTGACACAAAATAAGACTTAGCCCTGAGTGACTGAGAAAACCGGGTTTAAATAAGCAGACAAGAACAGTTAACAGGACACAGGCGTAAGTAATGATGGATAATGATTCCGGGCAATGGTTTTTGGGAAATTTAGTGTGATATGACAGTCCAAGTGATGAGGGGAGTGCCCTCTAGTGGATTTGAGAGGGCACTCCAGCTGGTGACTGTGACAACAACGGGCAAATGATGGCTTGAAACCTACATGTTTTCATCAAGACATGATCTCTCTGTACATAAGAAGTCAGATGTTCTGGAAGAATGCGTTACCTTTTTGCCATCTTTTAAACACTTTGCCTCGTAGACCACTCCGCAGCCTCCTTTTCCAAGCATATTCCCTTTCCCATAGTAGAACTCAGCAAATCCTGAAAAACACAAGACACGAAGAATGTGACAACACAGTTGATATAAACCACACTTGTGCTCTATGGTGTGACAGCTAAAAACAATGAAGAAGTTAAATCTCTCTTGTGCTATTTTATATTCATATAAATGTAGAGTTTGAAATGTTCTTCTAAAATAAGCATTTTTATCAGTCAATTTAAGCTGCAATCTGTACGTTTTTTGGGAGAAAATACATCAGAAAACGAATCAGTGTTCAAAACGATCGCCTTCGCTCAGCAGAGCGGCTGCTTTAACAAGTGTGTGGATTCTGCGGTTCACATGTTACGTGTTTGTTTGACATTGATATATTTGGTATTATAACTCCGACTGCTTCATTCTTCAAGAAGAAAACCATATTCAATTATGATGCCTTGAGGGGGAGTAAAACATGGGGAAATCTTGATTTGGTAGTGAAATATCGCTTTAAGGTGTGTTGATCGATATTTGTGGTTACTTTAAGTGAGCAGCAACAATAAACAGACGTTAAAATAAAACAAGCAAACACAAGAAACTTTAGTTACAAAAACAACAGACTCGCCTCTAGACGGCTTGCAGGAGGCTTGTGGAAGAACGATCGGCTCCTCTGGGGTCTTGCAGTGGGACGGGTGCTTAACACCCACCCATGTTACATTAGAGGAGAAACGGATTCCTTTCCCCGTGCTCTTTTTTACGTGATCTTCTAAAACACAGAAGAAGAGACATCCGATCAAACATGAGCAAGTATCGCAGTCAATACAATACAGAAAGAGACAGTTAACAAGTGTGTGTGATCTCTTCAGACAGACCATAACCAGAGTACTTATCTGAGAGCAGCGATCGGCCATTAAAAACATCATTGTGTGTTTATGTGTCTCTCACCTTGTGTGCTGTTCTCCACAGCGTCTTTCAGGCTGATGTTGTGTTCTTCTGGATCATCAGCTGACAGTGAATCCTCATTGATAACACTGAGTACCTTCAGTTCATCATCATCTCTGACTTCATCCATACGAACTTCAACGGAGGACCCGGGTAAAGTCCAGGAGGCACCGCTGACAGCAGACGGATCAAAGACAGAAGATGTTTTCTGGAGGCCGGATGTACTCGGGACACACGCCAGGTCTGAATGAGATGGACGCGAGTCCGGCAGCAGTGGAGGAACGATCGGCTCCTCTGGGGTCTTGCAGTGGGACGGGTGCTTAACACCCACCCATGTTACATTAGAGGAGAAACGGATTCCTTTCTTCTTGCTCTTTTTTACGTGATCTTCTAAAACACAGAAGAAGAGACATCCGATCAAACATGAGCAAGTATCGCAGTCAAAACAATACAGAAAGAGACAGTTAACAAGTGTGTGTGATCTCTTCAGACAGGCCATAACCAGAGTACTTATCTGAGAGCAGCGATCGGCCATTAAAAACATCATTGTGTGTTTATGTGTCTCTCACCTTGTGTGCTGTTCTCCACAGCGTCTTTCAGGCTGATGTTGTGTTCTTCTGGATCATCAGCTGACAGTGAATCCTCATTGATAACACTGAGTACCTTCAGTTCATCATCATCTCTGACTTCATCCATACGAACTTCAACGGAGGACCCGGGTAAAGTCCAGGAGGCACCGCTGACAGCAGACGGATCAAAGACAGAAGATGTTTTCTGGAGGCCGGATGTACTCGGGACACACGCCAGGTCTGAATGAGATGGACGCGAGTCCGGCAGCAGTGGAGGAACGATCGGCTCCTCTGGGGTCTTGCAGTGGGACGGGTGCTTAACACCCACCCATGTTACATTAGAGGAGAAACGGATTCCTTTCTTCTTGCTCTTTTTTACGTGATCTTCTAAAACACAGAAGAAGAGACATCCGATCAAACATGAGCAAGTATCGCAGTCAAAACAATACAGAAAGAGACAGTTAACAAGTGTGTGTGATCTCTTCAGACAGGCCATAACCAGAGTACTTATCTGAGAGCAGCGATCGGCCATTAAAAACATCATTGTGTGTTTATGTGTCTCTCACCTTGTGTGCTGTTCTCCACAGCGTCTTTCAGGCTGATGTTGTGTTCTTCTGGATCATCAGCTGACAGTGAATCCTCATTGATAACACTGAGTACCTTCAGTTCATCATCATCTCTGACTTCATCCATACGAACTTCAACGGAGGACCCGGGTAAAGTCCAGGAGGCACCGCTGACAGCAGACGGATCAAAGACAGAAGATGTTTTCTGGAGGCCGGATGTACTCGGGACACACGCCAGGTCTGAATGAGATGGACGTGAGTCCGGCAGCAGTGGAGGAACGATAGGCTCCACTCGGGTCTTGTGGCGGAACGGGCGCTTAATACCCTTCCACGTTCTCTTAAAGAAGCCACAGATTCCTGTACGCTTCTTCCCTTTGTGTTCTGAAATGAAGAACAATCAGAAAACATCTGAATAAACATGTGTGAGAGCAGATCAGACACGAACGATGTGGGTCACTGAATAAAAACAAGAGGAAATTATGGAGTTCTTCAGACAGTTTTCAGAGAAGGAGCTAATTTCTCTGAGGAACACAAACACATTCACGATACAGAACACCTTCTTGTATGTTAATACAATTCAGTAGAACGCACAACATAACGTAAACGTAACAGGCACACAGTTATCATCTCCAATCCACAGGGCTCAACGCTAAGGATTTGTTCTAGTGCCCTGGTCGGGCAAGGGATTCTCATTTTTGCCCAAACGGCATGGCCCCACATCAAAAAAATTAAAGATAAATAATATTGTCTAATTATTGATTGTTTTTTTAGCTTTGTTTTCTTAATAAATAAGGTTATAATACCATAAAAAGTATTAGCATAAATCACAGAAATCGAAAATATTGTTAGGCAACTAATCAGTAAGTGATAAACTAAAAACAATGCTGTATAAATTACATTTAGATTAAACTTTAATACTTTTATCATTTCACCAGTCAGGAGCAGTGAATGTTTTTTGGCTGTTAGAGGAACATTCAAAACAGATTTGTTTAAATAGGCAAGGCAACGTGCTAATTAAACTCTTTTGTGACGATACAGAACTGGCCTGATCGGGCAAGTGACAGTTCTGTCAGCTGGCCTGAGGGTCTCTCCTGCTGGCACCGGGCCATCAGTCAGTCCTTATTGTTGAGCCCATCAATCTAACATCTGTTTCTTACTTTGTATCCGGGAGGGACCACTGACAGCAGACGGATCAGAAATCTGTTCTCCGGATGTACTCGGGACACACGCCAGGTCTGAATGAGATGGACGTGAGTCCGGCAGCAGTGGAGGAGCGATCGGCTCCACTCTGGTCTTGTGGCGGAACGGGCGCTTTACACCCTTCCACGTTCTCTTAAAAAAGCCACAGATTCCTTTCTTCTTGCTCTTTTTTACGTGATCTTCTAAAACACAGAAGAAGAGACATCCGATCAAACATGAGCAAGTATCGCAGTCAATACAATACAGAAAGAGACAGTTAACAAGTGTGTGTGATCTCTTCAGACAGGCCATAACCAGAGTACTTATCTGAGAGCAGCGATCGGCCATTAAAAACATCATTGTGTGTTTATGTGTCTCTCACCTTGTGTGCTGTTCTCCACAGCGTCTTTCAGGCTGATGTTGTGTTCTTCTGGATCATCAGCTGACAGTGAATCCTCATTGATAACACTGAGTACCTTCAGTTCATCATCATCTCTGACTTCATCCATACGAACTTCAACGGAGGACCCGGGTAAAGTCCAGGAGGCACCGCTGACAGCAGACGGATCAAAGACAGAAGATGTTTTCTGGAGGCCGGATGTACTCGGGACACACGCCAGGTCTGAATGAGATGGACGGGAGTCCGGCAGCAGTGGAGGAACGATCGGCTCCACTCGGGTCTTGTGGCGGAACGGGCGCTTTACACCCTTCCACGTTCTCTTAAAGAAGCCACAGATTCCTGTACGCTTCTCCCCTTTGTCATGATTATCTGAAATACAGAAAAACAAACTGTTAACTATTAAAAACATTCAAAGTATTGATCAATTATGATCATGTCTGAGCTGATAAACAAGCCATTTAAAGCATTAAATCATAATATACGTTGTTAAAGCGTCTCAAGCCGAGACCAAGACACAGTTTGATAAAATGACAGGAGAACCTTTCTGTCAATCTTACACAAGAAACTATTTTCATGAACCAGCACTATACAGACTATCACAATGTTTTAAAACACTTCACCTAACGTGACTTAAACAATCATTTTAAAAGATCGTGATCATTGTACAACTTCTACAGTAATTATCAATAACGTTTATTATTGGATGTTTATTACAACTTTAGCCTTGTGTTTATGCATCAACCCAGACTAGATGCTATAGCCACACTAAGGGCTTCCTATGGGAAGGCAATGTGAACAGTGTGCTCATGTGCTTTATTAATCATCATCAATGAATGAACCCACATGTCTTTATGTGAGGTCACCTGTTTATTTCATCCTCCCAGCGGCCATTGTGTGCTTTCAATGTTCTGTACATGCTCAATAATACCTGCCGGTTGATGAAACGGAAATCTCGCACATTTAACGGAACTACGTCATTTCCTTTCGCGATTAAAAAGGTGGGAAGGAGTTTACACATTGAAAATATGAATAGAGACTGAATGAGAGTAGGGCTGTTGTCCTGTTGTTTACAGTGAAGAGAAGGGATTTCAGGACATTACAAACAAATACACGAGAGCGCGCACCCGTCACTCCCACAGACAGACACGCGATCATGGACAGAAAGACAACAAACATGTTGAAGCTTAACTTACATGAACAACATATAATCTTGAGTGTTCATCTTTACATAAAAGCATTTCCACTCGAGACCGCCGAGCGTGAGCGCGAACGCCGTTTTCCCGCCATATATACTGACAGGATCAGTAAACTAACGTTACTTTTCTGTTTAACCAGATTCATCGATAAACTGAACGACTCTCTTCACGAATTCATGGTTTATCACGTACTGATGTTTCCCTCTCTTGACGCTAAAGTCATCCAGAGATTCTACAGGACGATGTGTTTGTGTACGAAGCGCAGTAATAAAACAGAAAGCTTGAGTTGATTTACCAATCATTGTGAAGTTGTTCGTGTTTCTGTTCGCTGTTGAAACTCCTCAGTCGTGTCGGACCAGCAGAGAACGATGCGACCAGCCGCTCAGCTAAACGCTGTTTGTCTGAATGATAAGATCTCTCTTGCTGCTCGACGCTGAGGAGCGCTATGACGTCACAACGCTCGCTCGCTCGGCGCTGCGCGTGTCTATGTGTGTGTGCGCAGCATGAATCCACTTGTTGTTGTTGTTAAATGTTTTTATTTAACCAGGGGTCAGGGGTCAGGGGTCCGTTCTTCGTACGTCGCTAACTCGGTTAGCTGGATTTGATTGTTGACGATTTGGCATGATCTTGGATTGTTTGGGACGCTCATCCTGGACTCGCTGTCATAGCAACAGGCCCGTGAGCTTACTTCATGTAAACACGATTAGATTGCGGCTTTATAAGCGGAGGAGATAGGTAAGTCTGTCGCAGCCATATTTTCCATTTATACGACGATATTATTGCGGGATAGACAGGATCCTTTAGCGCAGCGCGATAGCGTCATTGTTGTGAGATACCGTTTTTCTCGTGAGGGTGTTATTTACATCAATCATTTGTTGGAACCACACATTACGTGTTCAACACGGAGGAGTCGGGCTTTAACAACAGCACAGACTGTGTCCATTGGCCTGAGATTCTTTGCGAGTGGCACTTTCCTTAACACTATTGGAGATGCAGAGAACTTGGTTAAAAGTGCTGTCTGTTGTGCCATTCGCAAACTTTATCTGGCGCTCAAGCAGTTTTTAGGGTTTTTGTGGTATTTCCAAGCCACTTAAGACCACAGGTTGTAAAGCAGGATTTCTTTTGCCATTGCAGGTACATTTATAATGGTTAATGACATGCAATCATGACCATGCCAATAAGTATGACTAACAGTATGTGTCCTTCAGGCTTCCCTAACGTGATTGGTGCCATAGACTGCACACACGTCCCCATCAAGGCCCCAAGGAGGGGGATTTTGTGAACCGAATTCATAGTGTAAATGTGCAGGTAAGTTACCATTACAATTTATAATATTCCAGACTGGGAAAAAAAAGTAATGAAATCAAAAAGTATGCAGTTGACTGACTAAAATCTCTTAGATGGTGTGTGACTCTATGCTCCATATAACCAATGGTGGAAGCAAAATGGCCAGGATCAGTGCATGACTCAAGAATTTTCAGAGAGTCACATTTATGCACATTATTTGAACCTGGTAAGGGAACATATACATTTCAAGCTCACAGTATTATACACAGTATTATGCTGAGCCTAACAGAACTGCATTTTTCCATTATACAGGGGATTTTGACGGGATCCTGCTTGGAGACAGGGGCTATACTTGCAGGCAGTATTTTATGACGCCCTTCCCTGAGCCAAACCCTGGACCACAAACCCGTTACAATGCAGCTCTATCCAGGACAAGGGCACGCGTTGAAATGACCTTTGGGCAACTAAAGGGAAGATTTCAGTGTCTGAAAAGTCTGAGGGTTGCACCTGACAGGGCCTGTGACAGAATTGTTGCATGTGCCATATTGCATAACATTGCCACTATCAGAAAGGAGAGGACCCCTGTGGTGGGGGTGCAGCCTGATGATGACCTCCAGCCGGTGCACTTGGATCAACCTAGTGGCAGAGCTGCACAGGACAGAATTGTGGAACACCATTTTTTAATTGAATAAAAGACAAGACAAATATGTTTAGTTCCTTGAGTTTTATTTAAAAGATTCTTTATAAAGAAAAGCCAGCAAGTCATCTTTTGCCTGCAAACATAACCAAAACGACGGAGAACAAAAGGGAGAATCAGTTTTGCCAAAGAAACGAAAGAAAGGATAACCAAACAAAACCGACTCAACCCAAACCCTCTAATCTAACTAATCAAACAAAAACAAAGAAAAGAAAGTCATAACTTTCCTACCCTAAAACTATCATAACCAAAATTTTCAAGTTGTCTAGTTTAACTTCCCCTCTTAATTTCTATTTTTTCACCTCAAAATACTCTACTTTTTGTTTAAGATGCCGCTTATACAGGGAACGGATGTCACCCTGTGTAACTTTGTGGGGGAAAAGGGTCAAAACATGCCTCATGCAACAAAAGTAAGAGTACAACAATGGCCACTTCTGTATCAGTTCTTAGTGCAGACTGTTCTGTAAGCCTTTCTCTGGGTGTGGACTCCTGCAACTCATGTTAGGTAAACAATTATATACAAATTAGGGCAAAGTTATTTATGCACTTACAGGTTCTTCCTCCAAAGGACAGTCATCTGAGAGGCTTTCTTCACATGAAGTGCAATAGAAATAAATGGGTATTACAAAGTGTTGCACTCTTCCCTTTTGATGTAAAAGTTAGAAAAAGTACACAACTTACTGCATATGCTTCAGCCACCACTTGCTTGGGAACATGAAAAAGTGTTGTGTATTATCTAAAAGTGCACAAAATTGGGGGACATAATGTCATTACAATTAACTACACTGTTAAAAAAAGAATGTGATCAAAATAATGTGATCAATAACTCATGGCAACATATTTTATATGAACTAAAAGTTAAGAAGTTTTCACTTTCACAAACATTTGAAATGACTGTAGCAGCCATTTGGATTATACTTGTACTAAAATAATTGAAAATTCATTAGCCTAACAGTAATGAAGAAGTTGCTGCTGATGGTCCTTGGCTTTGGGTCTAAGGAAGATCTGCCCCCAGGGATGCCCTCCACAACGGGTCGGTTTGAATTCAACCCAAGGGCCAGCTCTTCTGCTGGGGTATATTGTGAGGGTGCAGGACCACCACCTGTTTTTTCAGCCTTTTCTTAGTGGCTGTTATAAATAGACAAACACATCATTTAACAGTGGCTTTTAAAATAAGGACTGTATAAGAAGTAAAGGCTACCATTTTGTAGAATATCCTTGTACTTCACTTTTACTTGTTCCCATGTTCTAGTGGGTCCCGTGGTGGCTCTGACAGAAGTAAATATTAAATAAAAAAAATGCAAAAATACATACTGTAGAAAGTGATAGAAACATCTAACATGGACACCATGCACGTACACATTTAATTTGTTTGAATTAAACGTTCAAATTCGGCATAACCTTCCATTAAAAGCTCTTGTTCTGTTTGTGAGAAATACTTTAGCCACACTGAACTGCCAATAACAGCGTTGAGTATCATTGTTTCTAGTATCGATACACATCCCCTTTTAAACCAACGCATGAACGCACAATGATCTCAGATAACTCAATCCAGCGATACTAATCATAAACAACAGGTGTGTTCATAGAACCCAATTAGCAGGATCGTGATTAACACGATGATATCAGGATGTGTCATTTCATCTCGGATGTAATAAGCCACATACAAAAAACGGGCCCTAGGATGAGCGTCCCAAACAATCCAAGATCATGCCAAATCGTAAACAATCAAATCAAAAACTGAGTTAGCGACGTACGAAGAACGGACCCCAGGCACACAACAAAAACGTGTCTTTACAAATCATCTAACCGGAACTCTTTGAATATATTGACTGTAGCTCTATGGAAATATAAAGTAGTACACACACACACACACAAATATATATATATATATATATATGTATATATATATCAATATAGGCGGAGGGCGAGGTCAGTGGCGGCACAGAGTTCCTGCATTACCGTTGGGTCAGTCTTCCCTCGTGTAACTCTTTCACTGATGGACCTGCAGGACGGCCATGGTGTGAAGAGCATATATCAAATATTTTGATTTGATTTTTGAGTTTAAAATATATAAAAGAAAAATCATTTAGAGTTTGGATTTTTTCCAAATGACACATTTGATGCAATACAAACAGAAAGCAAAGGGTGACGCAAGTGCTGTATATTCACTTCACTGAGAGGGTTATTTTTGTCTGTCAAGTATTCACAGAAGAGATGGTTTTAAGTAGTTTTGTGAATGTTGTGAGAGGGTGTAGTAGGGTGTGAAAGTATGCCGGCGCAGATCCAGTGATAGTCCTGTAGGCAAACATCAGTGACTTTAATCTGATCCGGGCTTCAACCGGTAGCCAGTGGATAGAGATAAAAAGGGGTGTCACATGAGCCCTTTTGGGCTGTTGGAAGATGAGGCGTGCTGCTGAGTTTTTAACCAGATGAAGTGGCTTGATAGCCTTTGCAGGAAGACCAGCAAGGAGAGCATTGCAGTAGGCCAACCTTGAGATGACAAGGTTATCAACATTGCGAATGTTGAATAAGCCTGTCGACAGGATCGCGTTGTCTTTGCAATATGATCATTGAAGGACCGCTGTTCATCAAATATGACTCTGACAAGCCCGTAGGCAGGGGGGGTTCGGGTGGCTCGAACGAATCCCCCCTGACTGCCAAAGGTCCAGAATTTAAGTCGTTTTTTGTTCATGTGATTATTGTCATCATTGTTTTAAATCAATGCTTGTGACAAGTTTCTGGGTTGCGGTTTCAAATTAATATGATTATTGTTGCTGGACGTGTGCGTGTGTGCGACAGAGAGAGTTCTCGCAATAAACCTTTCAAAGCATCGGTGAAGAAGCATCGCCTCTGAATGATGGGGGGAGGGGTTATCAGGGCTCTAGAGTGCGACTAATTTGGTCGCACATGCGACCTAAATTCTCAATGGTGCGACTTAAAAAAATCTGAGGTCGCACCGACCAGCCGTTCGACGGAGAAAAAAAGTCTCCGCGACTCAAGTCTGCCTGTCACACATAAGTCCCATTACGTGGTCTAAACCAATTAGAGATAGTGTAGGGCGGACCCCCCTCTGATTGGCCGTGGTCCAGATATTCCTGTACGTGCGTTTACATTTGAAATCGCGTGTGGTGCAATCAGACAGAGATAGAGGTGAGTAGAAAAGATGAAAAGAACGATTGAAAACTTTTTCGATAAGATTCCATGCAATAATCTTAAACAATGCTCTGACACGGAGCCACCAACCTCCCAGGTTATATCAAGCATTGGTCCGAAGACCGCATTCGATAATGAGCCAGATACGATCGAGTCCGAGCCGACTGAAATTAAAAGGGCGAAAGTGTATAGATTTCGAAGAGAGTGGCTCGACAAGTTTCCCTGGCTAAGATACAGTAAAGCTGATGAAATAATGCACTGCATTTACTGTAAAGAGTGTGGGAAGACCATGGCCGGCAAAAGTGCATTTGTGACGGGTTCAAATACAATGATGTCGCGCGCCCAAAATATAGGAGTCATCGCAGATACTTTAAAAAAAAATACGTCTGTGCATGTTGCGAACAGTCCGTATGTCAGTACACGATCCGTTCCACCTGCACGATCCGTTCGCGCGTGCGCACAACGACGTTGTAGAAACCGCTCATGCGCAAATGATGATTTTGTTGTGGGATGATTTACGACACTGCACAATCTTTTCCACGCTTGCGCAGCTATGTGGGTACAATTTATTATATTTTTTACTGTTAAATTAAATAGAATACTCAATTTACTTCGCTGCTGTCCACCTCGTATCATTTCACTATGCGTTCTGTCAAGTCAGTTTGAAATACTGTAATGTTTCCCCTGACTTTGCAGTTCTTTCTTCATGTAAATGAATATAGTCTAGTTAGACATATGTGTTATGTTCCTTATTGGCTTCTGTAAACGCCATTGAAGGGATTATTTTACTAGTTTAGATTAAATGGATAGATATATTAGCCTATATAGTATTATCAGATTTTAATTAATAAACTGACACAAACCGTCTTTGACAATACTACTGATCTCAGTTCGAAACACGATAAGGTAAATAGACATGATACAGCAATGAATCGCAAAATGGAGTTTGGAGGAAACTGAAGATTTGCAGTCGATAAAAACACTTTATTCCACATGTAACCAAAATCATCCATGTTCATGTAACAACTGTATTATTTTGGATTGGCAACCACATAAACACATCGTAATGGTAACGTAAGCAACATTTAAAAACATAAAAACAGACTCGCCGTGAACGGTTAAACTATGTAACGTAAGCCTACAAAACAAAAAATATGCTGCCAATTGTGCCACCTGGCCGTCAAATGTTTCATCGCCTGCGTCACGGTACCAATAGTGTAGGAACACAATGACGTTTTCTAATACGTAATTACGCGCATGCTCAGAACGGATCGTGCAGGTGGAACGGATCGTGTACTGACACCGTACATGGCATTCCTAATCGACGGAGACACAGATGTTGTAAATGTATCTTAACCAACTGGAATGTATTTCAGTTCAGTGAAGCATACTTTTTCAGTAAGTTACCTTTCTTTGGTAAAAAAGTAAATTTTTACCAGATTGTTAGTTAATCATTAACAAGTCAATATCGCCTAAATGGGATCCGGTCGAAAATTTGGGTGCACCCAAATTTTATGCTGGTGCACCTTAGAAAAAAAATTAGGCGCACCAGTGCAACCAGTGCAAAAAGTTAGTCTAGAGCCCTGGTTATATATATATTTATTTTTATTAAAAGGATTTATCCCCTCAATAGTCTACAATATAATAGCCGTACTTATAATAATAAAACATAGCAAAGAGGCATTGACAGAGAGTCAAGAAATGATTATTATGATTATTATGAGAAGAATTATTATTAATATTTCAGTAAAGTTCATTAAATCTATTCTGTTGTTAGTGTGGTCTTTAAACTTATGAACTGTGTATGGACTGACAAAAGTGTTACATGAGGAAGCAATTTGACAACAATGTAATAAATATTTTAGGTGCATCAAAAAGCGTGCTTGTTCAGATACCAGCAGACAAGCTAATCCAGCAGAAATGAGTGCATAAAAGGTCACCAAAATTAAGTCATTGTACCTCATAATTATATACAAAAGGAGGATAAAAACTGCAAAAAGGTCCACTTTTTGAAAAAAAGAACCTCCCCTTTCAAAAGGCTGGCTACATGTCTGAGGGTCATAAATTCCTAATAAATGTAGAGAGTTTCACAATCATCTTTTAAATCCAAATATGCACAAAAAACGAACCATAAATATATGTTAGACGTTCCACAAAAATAAATGCAATTCACAAATAGATACAATGAGATTTGCTAATAAACAAATATTTATAATCTTCTTTTAATGGCATTTATTTGTAGAAAGCTTTCTGCACATTTGTGGATCGCTTTCTGTGCATTTGTGAATCTCTGCACGCATTTGTAGATCAGTGCACACATTTGTGGATTTTTTGAAACATTTCTAACATCAAGATTTCGCTCTCGCCTTGTAATAATGCGCTCAATGACATTTGTCATTAAAATCACACCATATATAAACGGCATATCTTTGATACTTATTTTCTAAGCATATGGTTTAATGCACGCGGCGCTAGTTTAACACCGGGAAAACGGTCGGCGCTGTTGTGTGTTG
Source organism: Barbatula barbatula (assembly GCF_947034865.1). Taxonomy (NCBI): domain Eukaryota; kingdom Metazoa; phylum Chordata; class Actinopteri; order Cypriniformes; family Nemacheilidae; genus Barbatula; species Barbatula barbatula. The sequence goes on along the minus strand of NC_136769.1, from coordinate 20,364,939 downwards.
ACGCAATTGTAATGCAGATGCTCCACTAGGTGGTAGTCCTGATATATATGTATGTGTGTTATAGCACGGGTTAAATATAGTGCGTGTGTGCTAACAGTGGCACATGCTACATGTTTTTGGCTTGTTACAACCCTTCCTGGCTCATTAATATAGCAGGGATTTAATGAAGGGGAACATGAGGTTGTGGGTACACCGGTTGTGTATTTACAATAAACATGTGCAAAAGTAAGGTAGAGAAAGCAACAATCAACGAGTAAGCTTATGAAAATGGGAATTTATTTCCATTATAGCCTTGTCTTTGAAACTAAGGGTAAACAACATAATAACCTTAGAATGAGCGATTTCTATCTACATACACCGTGGGCCTACATATATGGAATTTAAAATACTTCGAGGTCATATTGCCTTATGCCGAAGAGGAAATGCCCTTGAAATGGGTGTTTCAACAAGACAATGATTCAATAAAAGAATACACTCATAATAGGAAGGAGAGGGGTGGAGGTGGCTTACGAAGCAACGTGCTGATGTGACCATGTATGCCAAAATGGAAGTTTAAATGCCCCGGCCTATTACGTGAGGTTTTCCCATTGGTTGACCTGAATCAGCTGATAACCGGGCTTGACTGACACCGTCTGCCAGAACTAACGCTATAAGCTTAATTTTTGGTCTTGGTTGTGTGTCAAAAAAGTTAAAGGGGAAGTTCACCCAAAAATATTTTTGAGTGATTTTTTACTCACCCACATGATGTTAAACATGTTTAGAGAACTTCCGGCGTCTTCGGAGAAAAAATCACGATATTTAGGGGACATCTGAGAGATTTCCAGTTAGACATCATGGTTTCAGTTTTTGCCAAGATCCAGAAAAGTACTAAAGACATTGTTAAATTGGTCCATCCGCACATAGTGCTCAGTTTAATTTTTTTGAAGCAAAGAGAATGCTTTATGTGCGATAAACAAACGAAAATACAGACTTTAATAAACATTCTCGTCATGGGGCTTGCCCCTATTGGACGTCTGCGATCTGACAGCGCAACTGTGTTTACATGCAGAGGCACGCTGTATATGCCAACACTGATTGTGTCTAGGTGTAGTTTACAAAATGGTGCTAAACTGTTCCATTCCAGAATATGAGCAAGCCCCATGCGGCGTTCAGCGCATACATTATGTTTTTATTAACAAAGTTTGGGAGGAGATGGAGCATAAAATCAAGCCCGGCTGATCGCCAATCGCAGCCGATCCGAATTAACTATCACGCCTTCTACCCTATCAGACCCAGCGAACTATCTAATAAATAAGGTAACCCTCTTATCTAGACATTCCCAGTCTGCGAAATCCCTCCACCACCCTGGCTCCTCTTCCCGGGGGGTACACAGGGTTCGGGCCGGTTCTGAGATCGGCACACCCCCCCATCGAGGGGGGAGTGACCGGGTTCGACAGGAACCGCCCCCGGACAGCACGCCAATTAAGCATACCAATCGCAACTCATTATTATCTGCATAAATGAACTTGTGAAACCTAATACGCATTTGTAAAAGTGATCTGGTCCAAGAAGACGAAGTGCTCTCGTGAATGCGCACCATACACTAACACATCAGAGAATATATAGATTAAAGTCTATCTTCTGGTCTATTTTACGCACAAAGCATTTGCGTCGCTTCAAAAAAATGTAACTGAGCCGCTATGAGCGGAATGTCTAATTTAACATTGTCTTTAGTACTTTTCTGGAGCTTGGCAAAAACTGACATCATGATGTGTATGGAAATCTCTGGCATGTCAGCTAAATATCTTCATTTGTGCTCCGAAGACGCCGGAAGTTCTCTCAACATGTTTAACGTCATGTGGGTGAGTAAAAAAATGTAAAGTAAATTTTTTGGGTGAACGTCCCCTTTAAAGCATTTTGAATTTGTGATAAATGTATGGATTTTGTGTCAATTCAACAAGAAATGTGTTAATTGTATAGCCTACACAGCCAGATGATGTGATAACTGTGTTAAGAGTTTAGGAAAATTATCCATTATATAACTATAATACATTTTGGTATACAGCTAAAATAACAAAAAAAATCCTCCGTCCAAATATTTCTGGACCTAACTGTGTATTCAACAAGCCCAAGTCTAAAAGTGGAGGGGCCCAGAAGGTGTTGGGAAGCGGCAGGGACCGCCCCGGTCCGACCACCCAGCGACCAAGGCTGGGTCGGGCCCGATGGTTCAATCTCTCTAGGTGGTCCTTCTCTCGACGTCTTCCTCTGGGGGGGCCACCTGCGGGGCACCAGAACCGGAGTCGACGCTGGAGAAGGCCGGGGCTGCTGGGGGGCAGACCACGTGCGAGACCTCGACAGCCGAAAAGCGGCCGGGTCACAGCAGGCCGGTCTGTTTCTACACTGTCAAAAGACTGCTGGAGCAGTCCTTGACAGCGCCACCAATCAGCCGACCTTGCGAGAGGGGAGTCGGGAAAGTGGCCTTTCTCGACATCGCCCACCTGCGCAAGATTGAGTCCGAGGCGTCTTTCCGGGCCACTGATGTGGACATCGTCCGACCCAGCCTGCGCTGCCACCATGGTCCCCGGAGGGTCAGTCGGCGGCGGCACTACTTGGGTCGGTCTGACCCCGTGGGGCTCTCTTTAGCGCCCTGGCCTGCAGGATGGCCATGGCGTAAGAGTGGTGGCAGCTTGGCCCACGGCACTGCCAGCCTCAACACCAGAGATGTCGAGACCTTACATGCCCTGGACGGTGAGTCTAGGTCAAGCTCCCAAGGTGGCCGCCGTCTGCGGATACCCACGACTGCATGCTCCACCCAGGGTGCATTGACATAGTCCCTAGCTGCCTCCCCGCCCCGAGGGATGAGAGGGCGATAGAGTCAGCTAGACGGAAGCGCGCCGAAGGGGGCGCTCCAGGTCTTACTGAACTCCTTATGCAGCTTGGTAAAACTTGGTACTTGAGCCGGGCACGGCTTGGAGTCGCGCCCGGACCCAATGTGCGAAGTACCCAGCCGCGAGCGCCAGGGCTGCGATGCACCGCAATCCGACACTCACGGCGGTCCAAGCGAGCATGGCTGACATCTTGACGTCTGCTCTCACCTGTGCTCGACCTCCCGAGGGAGGGAGCTTCAGGGAATTGCCAGAGTCTAATGCCAGCAGGTCGCGCTCCGATGTTGCAAGAGACACCTCATCTCCACGGCTCGTGTCCGAGCGCATGGCTGAGGAATAAGACGGTTTAGGACCATCCTTGGGGAACTGCTAAACAAGCGAGACAGAGCGCGAGCGGTCCGCGAGCCGGCCGGCTGACGGATTAACGCTCACGACAATCCCCACATCAGGGACGGCAGGGCCGTAGCCGCTGTGGTCACAGAACGGGAAGCAAACGAGGCGGTGGCTGGATCTTGACAGGACATAGCCACCGTGACGCAACGTCTGAATAGCCATCCGCCCGCAGTGCGGGCAGGACGAATCCAAGAGGCTGCCATAGTGGTCAGACCCCAGAACACCTGCGGCAACCACCGTGTCCGTCCCCGTCCTCGATGAGTGCACTGCACCCAAGAGATCAGCGGGCAATGCCACGCTGAGGAAATTGCTCTTTTAGAAAAACACCTCTGGAACTGCCAGGACGCCCAGGGGAATCTACGCTGAATCGCGTCGTAGAATTCGGCAATTCGAAGAATGTCATCAGATGCGATGGCTCCAAAGAACAAAAGGTGAATGAATGAGCATGCCGGCTCCCCTTTTATACCCGGATATCCGGGGCCGGAGCCCGGCATGCAAATTTCATTCGCCAATTTCATTGGCCTTTTCAAAATAGTCAGATGATAGGTTCTCAAGACACCCTTACAACACCTAATAACCAGTCGAATTACCCAAGTAACAAGTTAGTAAACCTTAGCAACACATAGTAAACAGATTAAAGATCCCAACAATGCCTACAGTACCAACCAGGTAAAACAGCATAGTAACTAGGGATGGGCATTTTTCCTTTTCGAATATGAGCTCTTGTTTAGCTTTGCATCAATAAATAAGGTAAGCCTATTGATTTTAACTAAGGTAACCAAGGAATCACAGAGTGTTTTAAAACAAACAAAAGCATCCGTGCAGCGTGCAGATTTATTAACATATGTAACATATTTTAACTTCTTAGAAGGAAAATTCTGGCTTTTAGGTATGGAAAAAGGTGCCAGTCTTATGCTAAGGCCGAGCATAATACGCAATCCGGGCATCCGGTGTGTAAAAAATATTTAAACTAGCTTGCGATCCGAGTGAACAAAGATTAAGGAACACATACAAATCATTTTTTATATTTTCTGTTTAGTATAAATGATTACAGATGAAGTGAAGAAGCGTTAGATAAGATGTGACAACTCTAAGGTCTTCTGTAGCGGTAACTTAAAGACGGGGTGTCTCATTTCTCTGAGCTGTTGTTGAAGTTCATATTACCAAAAACAAACACACCCCTACCCACATCTTTAGCTTTCATCAGCGCTCGGCTCAACTAAAGTCCGTCCTGTGAAATGTGCACCTTACTGCCTTTATGGGATACAAGGTTGTTTGGGTACTCGGCCCGACTTTGTCTAAACGAGCATAATCCGGAAATCGGACACCCCGCCATTCAGGGCCGCACCGAGGCATAAGCGAACTAGGTGGCTGCTTGGGGCCCCCTCGTTTATTTTATTTATTTATTTTTACAATTAATTCACTTAAACAAGTGATATAAATGAATAAGTGAATGAATGAATATCAATGAATAAATGAATAATTCAAGACAAAAAAAATCTGATTTGCCGACAACTGTCTGTTAGCGTTTGAGTCATGCGTAATTGCGCATAGACACCTCGCGTTCATTAACAATTAGCGCCAGTGCGCGTCACGGTAATAAATGAAGTCAACGTTAGAAAATATACCAATACCATGTTGAGTGTAGGCATGGGCCGATAACCTGTTTCACGGTTTACCGTGGTTTAATATTCCCGCGGTTTCAAAACCACTAAAAATGTCCGCTATACCGTCTCTGCGGTATGCGCAGCTTTTTCTCGTCGTCATAGACGAAAAGTAATTTACAGGAATCCCTCAGGTTGTGTGCGAACGTAACGAGTCACATGACCCCTCCCTCTCCGGTTGGTGCACGCAGTCAGAGGGAGTGAGTCACGTGTATGGAGGATGGTCGAAGGAGGTGAATCTTTGGAACTTTTTCACCCGTCAAAAAAGACGAAGTCTGCCGTATGGGAATTTTTTGGGTACAGAAAAAGGTCAGACGGCAGCGGCTTGGAGGAGGAAGGACATCCAACTTGTAAAAAATGTTTAAAAAGAGTGGCTGCTCGGGGAGGCAATACGTCAAATATGATAGCCCATCTACGGGAGCACCACCCATCACTCTTCGCTAAATTCAAGGCAATGCTGTCTTTAAATAAACATTTGCAACCATCTAAGAGAGTTTGGGGACGAGTCTAATAAATCAATTTAGCTGATATCCCGTTCACGTTTATACTTTTAAGGCTCCCGTAATTTGTGTAACGTTACATCTATTAACAATAACCAAATTTAAAAACGCAAACTGCTGGTAATGTACAGAAAGAGCCTGTTTGTGTGTATGCAACACACTAGCAATCTCGCACTCTTTCTCTCCTACTGTGTGTTTATAGCTATATGTGTGTGTACGAATCAACACTGAAATAACAATAATGGATTTCAGAGCATTATTGTGATGACAAATTTAATTTAGAAGAACTCACATATTCATTTAAATTATTTAACCTGACATGTTTACTGTTCCAAAATGTTGTATAGGTTTCTTCAAAATTAAATGTATTATGTTCAGTGGAAAAGTAGTTTTATTTTATTTTTTATAGTGATGTAGGAGGGCCATCCTCATATTTATAGGCTGCAGTTATGCGATTTTGAGGTCATTGTTGAACACTTGCTGTTCTTATGTTTGCTTTCATTATTTAAGTATCTTATTTTTGTAACATTCAATTTTTGATTATATTAATTTCTATTTCGGTTTTATTTAAAAGAATGCACATTTGCGAATGATTAATTTCATGTTTTGTGACAGTTTGTATTCAGAAGTTTAAGAGTAAAGTATTTTATTTAAGTATCGATTTTTATTTATTTATTTTGTATTAATACAAACCTCACTGTCTTCATTTATAATGTAACATTATAGCGTGACATTTGTATCAATAATCTTGGTGACTCCGCGGTGGGAGGGGGCCCTGTCAGTACACGATCCGTTCCACCTGCACGATCCGTTCGCGCATGCGCACCACGACGTTGTAGAAACCGCTCATGCGCAAATGATGATTTAGTTGTGCGATGGTTTACGACACTGCACGATCTGTTCCACGCTTGCGCAGCTTTGTTTTACTTTGAGTATTCTATTTAATTTAACAGTAAAATTTAAACAATTTACTTCGCTGCCGTCCACCTCGTATCATTTCACTATACGTTCTGTCAAGTCAGTTTGAAATACTGTAATGTTTCCCCTGACTTTGTAGTTCTTCATGTAAATGATAGTCTAGTTAGACATATGTGTAATGTTCCTTATTGGCTTCTGTAAACGCCATTGAAGGGATTATTTTACTTATTTAGATTAAATAGATAGATATATTAGCCTATATAGACCCATACTAATAAATTACTACATTTAAAGTTAAATAGTATTATCAGAATTTAATAAAAAACGACAAAAACCGTCTTTGACAATACTACTGACCTCAGTTCGAAACACTGTAAGGTAAACAGACATGCCATACAGCAATGAATCGCAAAATGTAGTTTGGAGGAAACTGAAGATTTGCAGTCGATAAAAATACGTTATTCCACATGTAACCAAAATCATCTATGTTCATGTAACAACTCTATTATTTTGGATTGACAACCACATAAACACATCGTAATTATGGTAACGTAGGCAACATTTAAAAACATAAAAACAGACTCGCCGTGAACGGTTAAACTATGTAACGTTAGTCTACAAAACAAAAAATATGCCGTCAAATGTTTCTTCGCCTGCGTCACGGTACCAATAGTGTAGGAAAACTATGGGATGAATTTCGACTCAAAATGATTAACAAATGCACGCACAGTCATCCGTGAACGTGATACACGTTTCATTTGTATTTTACGATTCACAAACAAATGCCTTATGATTTGATTCTGTGAAATTTAGATTTGAATAAACACGAAGCGATTTGTACAAATAGAGGCAGATTTGTGATCGCAATGTTTTATTTTGTGTTCATGTATATTGATTTTGCGCATACCAATGAGAAGTTGTGCATTTGTGGATCCTGTGACGCGCGTTCATACATCCTGTTCGGTTCATTTGGATTTTGAGACTTTCTTTACGCGGTTTAGCCTTGGACAATCCACACACACGCAACAGCAGATCCATGCGCAACCGTGCAGACAATAAGAACTATGACTCGATGGCAGGCTTACGGAAACCATAGGTGCTTGTCATATCATTAGAATATCATCAAAAAGTTGATGCATTTCACTATTTCCATTAAAAAAGTGAAACTTGGAAATTATATTAATTCATTACACGCAGACTGATATATTTCAAATGTTTATTTATTTTAATTGTGATGATTATAACTGACAACTAATGAAAATCCCAAATTGATAAAGTGTTTTAATCTCAAAGACAAAGCATTTTCTCATAAAGTTAATAGATGCAGTTATTACAGTTACAGTGCAGTAGATGAGTCAATGCAGTTATTAAAGTTACAGTGAAGTAGATGAGTTAATGCAGTTATTACAGTTACAGTGCAGTAGATGAGTCAATGCAGTTATTAAAGTTACAGTGCAGTAGATGAGTTAATGCAGTACCAGTACACAGTTCTGTAGTGCAAAGGATGCAGTGTGTGTATGTATATCTTGCCTGAATCAGAATCTACTGCACTGTAACTTTAATAACTGCATTGACTCATCTACTGCACTGTAACTTTAATAACTGCATTGACTCATCTACTGCACTGTAACTTTAATAACTGCATTGACTCATCTACTGCACTGTAACTTTAATAACTGCATTGACTCATCTACTGCACTGTAACTTTAAAAACTGCATTAACTCATCTACTGCACTGTAATTGTAATAACTGCATCTATTAACTTTATGAGAAAATGCTTTGTCTTTGAGATTAAAACACTTTATCAATTTGGGATTTTCATTAGTTGTCAGTTATAATCATCAATCCATCCATCCATCCATTTTCTACCGCTTATCCGGGGCCGGGTCGCGGGGGCAGCAGTCTAAGCAGAGATGCCCAGACATCCCTCACCCTAGACACTTCCTCTAGCTCTTCCGGGGGGACACCGAGGCGTTCCCAGGCCAGCCGGGAGACATAGTCCCACCAGCATGTCCTAGGTCTTCCCCGGGGTCTCCTCCCGGTCGGACGGGCCCTGAACACCTTCCGGGGAAGGCGTCCAGTAGGCATCTGTAACAGATGCCCAAGCCACCTCAGCTGACCCCTCTCGATGTGGAGGAGCAGCGGCTCTACTCCGAGCTCCTCCCGGGTGACAGAGCTTCTCACCCTATCTCTAAGGGATCGCCCAGCCACCCTGCGGAGGAAGCTCATTTCAGCCGCCTGTATCCGGGATCTTGTCCTTTCGGTCATGACCCAAAGCTCATGACCATAGGTGAGAGTAGGAACGTAGATTGACCGGTAAATTGAGAGCTTCGCCTTGCGGCTCAGCTCTTTCTTCACCACGACGGACCAGTACATCGACCGCATTACTGCAGAAGCTGCACCGATCCGTCTGTCAATCTCCCGTTCCATCCTTCCCTCACTCGTGAACAAGACCCCGAGATACTTAAACTCCTCCACTTGAGGAAGGAACTCTCCACCAACCTGAAGTGGACAAGCCACCCTTTTCCGACTGAGGACCATGGCCTCGGATTTGGAGGTACTGATTTTCATGCCAGCCGCTTCACACTCTGCTGTAAACCGTCCCAGTGCATGCTGAAGGTCCTGGTTTGAAGGGGCCAACACGACAACATCATCCGCAAATAGCAGAGACGAGATCTTGTGGTCCCCAAACCTGACACCCTCCGGCCCCTGGCTGCGCCTAGAAATTCTGTCCATAAAAATTACGAACAGAACCGGTGACAAAGGGCAGCCCTGCCGGAGTCCGACATGCACTAGGAACAAGTCCGACTTACTGCCGGCAATGCGAACCAAGCTCCTGCTTCGGTCGTACAGGGACCTGACAGCCCTTAGTAAAGGACCACAGACCCCATACTCCCGAAGCACCCTCCACAGGATGCCACGAAGGACACAGTCGAATGCCTTCTCCAAATCCACAAAACACATGTGGATTGGTTGAGCAAACTCCCATGAACCCTCCAGCACCCTGTAGAGGGTGTAGAGCTGGTCCAGCGTTCCACGGCCTGGACGAAAACCACACTGTTCCGCCTGAATCCGAGGTTCCACTATCGGCCGTATTCTCCTCTCCAGTACCCTGGCATAGTGAGGAGTTTCTTGACTACCTCAGTGACTTCGGCTTGGGTGATGGACGAGTCCACCTCCGAGCCCTCAGCCTCTGCTTCCTCAATGGAGGACGTGACGGTGGGATTGAGGAGATCCTCGAAGTACTCCTTCCACCGTCCGACAACATCCCCAGTTGAGGTCAACAGCCTCCCACCTCCACTGTAAACAGCGTTGGTAGGGCACTGTTTCCCTCTCCTGAGGCGCCGGACGGTTTGCCAGAATCTCTTCGAGGCCAGTCGATAGTCCTTCTACATGGCCTCACCAAACTCCTCCCAGGCCCAAGTTTTTGCCTCCACAACCACCCGGGCAGCAGTCCGCTTGGCCTGCCGGTACCCGTCAGCTGCCTCAGGAGTCCCACAAGCCAACCAGGCCCGATAGGACTCCTTCTTCAGCTTGACGGTTTCCCTTACTTCCGGTGTCCACCACCGGGTTCGGGGATTCCCGCCTCGACAGGCACCGGAGACCTTACGGCCACAGCTCCGAGCGGCCGCTTCGACAATGGAGGTGGAGAACATGGTCCACTCGGACTCAATGTCTCCAGCCTCCCTCGGGATCTGGTTGAAGCTCTTCCGGAGGTGGGAGTTAAAGATCTCTCTGACAGGAGACTCGGCCAGGCGTTCCCAGCAGACCCTTACAGTACGTTTGGGTCTGCCGAGTCTGTCCAGCTTCCTCTCTCGCCATCGGATCCAACTCACCACCAGGTGGTGATCAGTTGACAGCTCCGCCCCTCTCTTAACCCAAGTGTCCAAAACATACGGTCGCAGGTCAGATAAAAACGACTACAAAGTCGATCATCGACCTGCGGCCTAGGGTGTCCTGGTGCCATGTGTACTGATGGACACCCTTATGCTTGAACATGGTGTTCGTTATAGACAAACTGTGACTAGCACAGAAGTCCAATAACTGAACACCGCTCGGGTTCAGATCAGGGGGGCCGTTCCTCCCAATCACGCCCCTCCAGGTGTCACTGTCGTTGCCCACATGGGCGTTGAAGTCCCCCAGTAGGACGACGGAGTCCCCAGTCGGAGCAATTTCCAGCACCCCTCCCAGGGACTCCAAGAAGGTCGGGTACTCTACACTGCCGTTCGGCCCGTAGGCACAAACAACAGTGAGAGACCTAACCCCGACCCGTAGGCGCAGGGAGACGACCCTCTCGTTCACCGGGGTAAACTCCAACACATGGCGGGAGAGCTGGGGGGCTATAAGCAAACCCACACCAGCCCGCCGCCTCTCACCATGGGCAACTCCAGAGTGGTGAAGTGTCCATCCTCTCTCGAGGAGTGTGGTTCCAGAGCCCAAGCCATGCGTAGAGGTGATCCCGACTATCTCTAGTCGGAACCTCTCAACTTCACGCACCATCTCAGGCTCCTTCCCCGCCAGCGAGGTGACGTTCCACGTCCCTAGAGCTAGCTTCCGTATCCAGGGATCGGGCTGTCGAGGCACTCTCCTCCGACTGCCGCCCGATCCACTCTGCACCGACCCCCTATGGTCCCTCCCGCACGTGGTGAGCCCACGGGAAGCTATAATCTAATAATTATATAATTTAATTGTTATAATCATCACAATTAAAATAAATAAACATTTGAAATATATCAGTCTGCGTGTAATGAATTAATATAATTTCCAAGTTTCACTTTTTTAATGGAAATAGTGAAATGCATCAACTTTTTGATGATATTCTAATGATACGACCAGCACCTATGGTTTCCGTAAGCCTGCCATCTAGTCATAGTTCTTATTTTCTGCACGGTTGCGCATGGATCTGCTGTTGCGTGTGTGTGGATTGTCCAAGGCTAAACCGCGTAAAGAAAGTCTCAAAATCCAAATGAACCGAACAGGATGTATGAACGCGCGTCACAGGATCCACAAATGCACAACTTCTCATTGTTATGCGCAAAATCAATATACATGAACACAAAATAAAACATTGCGATCACAAATCTGCCTCTATTTGTACAAATCGCTTCGTGTTTATTCAAATCTAAATTTCACAGAATCAAATCATAAGGCATTTGTTTGTGAATCGTAAAATACAAATGAAACGTGTATCACGTTCACGGATGACTGTGCGTGCATTTGTTAATCATTTTGAGTCGAAATTCATCCCATAGAAAACCATGACGTTTTCTAATACGTAATTACGCGCATGCTCAGAACGGATCGTGCAGGTGGAACGGATCGTGTACTGACAGGCCCCCCAAATCAAATTCTGCCAAGAGGTTCGGGCCGGCACCGCCACCTTTAACCCTATGGTGACGTAGATTTTATTCTTATAAAATGAAGACTATTCGAATAGTTATTGCGGACCGAATATTCGCAAAACTCAAAGTTTGCAAGATTGTTATTAGGGTATTTCAGCAGTTATTTTATCAACTCAAAATATACAGCATAGAAACCAGCTAAAACACCCTAGCAACCAGCTAAAACACCCTAGCAACCAGCTAAAACACCCTAGCAACCAGCTAAAACACCCTAGCAACCAGCTACAACACCCTAGCAACCAGCTACAACACCCTAGCAACCAGCTAAAACACCCTAGCAACCAGCTAAAACACCCTAGCAACCAGCTACAACACCCTAGCAACCAGCTAAAACAGCAACCAGCTACAACACACTAATAATCAACCAAACTAGCACCGCTTAAATAACTAAAACATTCTGATAACCAGTTAAAACATCTTAACAGTACTGTGAGGTTTCGGTTTCTTTGATTTGAACTTTGATGTCCACCCTTCACACTCACTTGTGATGTATTAATCATTCACACCTGATAGTCAGTCGTCACATAATAACAGAACTAGAAGAAGAGCACATGTACTCACAGTTACTAGGCTTGTTCTACTTCATGCAGCAGCCCCAAGAACCGACAGGCAGATGATATCAAGGTCCCGCGACAGCGATTGGAAAAATAATACGAAGGAGTTCGAGAATCACTCTCGCTGTACTTTGTTGTCATCCACCTGTCTGTGCTTGTGGCACCACATGAAGTTTTGGCAAGGACCTAATCTGACGCCGTGATGGTCTTGACAAGGTTCATGTCCCTCATTTTGAGAACCTTAAGTGAATCTCTTACGCTTTCTATATGATCCTTGGCCTCTTTCAGAATTTCCTGTTAAACGAGAGAAAAACAGAGTTTTCAAGTCTTCACTATTTAGATGTGTGAGAGTACATGTGTACTATAGCTTGGGCTCTTACGTCATCCTCAGTCTTCTGTTGAGAGATGATGGAAATCTTCAGCGTCAGCTGCTCTATTAAATCCCTCTTGTCCATGATAATCCTGGTGGTGATCTTCTGCTGCTTAGCTAGTGAGGCGATCTTCTCTCGTCTACACAAAAACACACAATACACAAATAAGAAAAACATTCAAGCACTGTTACTGTTCCCACAGAACAAGGAGATTATTGTGAATCAATGAGAAAGTTCCTGTCATTAGATCAGTGAAGTGTCCGTGTAAAAACAACTCACATGCTTTTCAGCAGCAGCATTTTTCCTCTTTCTTCATGAAGACGAAACTCTGTGTATTCCAGATCCGTCTCCAGCAGCAGTTGAAAGCCTGTACTCTTAATCTGGCAGTCCTGTTAATACACAAACAAATACGTTAAAAAACCTACCAAGTAGGAAAACAAGACGTGCAAGCACATTGTTTATTTCTATTTGAAGAAGAAAAAAGTAAACAGACCTCTATGTTCTTCATGACTGTTTCCCACAGATCAGGTGGAACGAACTCACCTGTCAGTTCACTGGACTATGAGAATGATTTAACTCGGAATAAATCTGTCACTTCCCTGACTTCCTGGGCGTCTTCATTTAGGTGAAACCACCGGTGCTTTAAAATCTGCTCTAGTGTGGGTCGCTTGGCTGGATCATAGGCTAGACAACGTCTGATAAGACTCTTGCATTCTGGAATTTAAAGAAAAGAGCTGGGTAGTCATGACTAGCTGACACACCTGTAACATTTGATCACGTGACTACTACGAAGTAAACACGTCTTTACTCAAGACATATTATGCATCCTAACTGAACTCAAGACAGAACTCCAGGCTGTCAGCGGTAAACGTCTCTACAGATTTGACATGGTCTAAAAATGTTTGGCCTGTTTCCATCTGAAATCCGTCACTTCACTCACCTTCAGATAAGTTGGGATTTTTAAACTTGACTTGTACATATGTGTAATCAATTGAGGATCCGTTGACCATTTCATACAGGAGCACACCCAGTTGCCAGACATTTAACGGGACGGCGTGGTACGTCTGGTTCATAACGACCTCAGGTGAACGAATCTCGTTCGCACCTGTAAGGAAGACATTTTCAATAAAAAGCTTGTACGACAACAAATTTGTCCAGAATGCACAGGCTACAGGAACACAAAACACCAGCTTACCTGCATATTCAAGACTAGGGTAGGCAGAGTTGCTAGATAGGGAACCACAGCCAAAGTCAATCAGCTTGAGCTCCAAGGTTTGCACATTGATCAGGATGTTGGCCGAATGAATGTCACTGTGGAAGACTTTGTGGTCGAAGCAGTGTTGAACAGCCTGTACGGCTTGACGCATGAAGCCGCGTGCTATTATTTCATCCAGTCTTCGATGATACAAGATGAAATCATACAATGTCTGGCAGGGACAAGGGTACTCCATAATGATATGTGCGCTGACGGAGTCTTCAAACCATTCTAACATTTGCACCACGTAGGGGCTTAAGGGAGCTTGTCGCATGAGAAGCATCAGAGCCACTTCTGTGAGCAGACGTTTTGAATGGCCGGGCTACAGAAAAGAGATGAAGAAAAACCATCAGTTGGCTCTGCTTAACAATATAGTTGTGTGTATATATATATATATATATATATATACACAAAAAAGACATTTCAGCTCTTGCAGGCTCATGAACCAACCTGTAATATGAATTGTATCATATGTTGTAAGTCATTCAGAAAGTAAATATACAGTCAAGTCATGATGTCGGGCCAACTTACAATCCGAAGATATTGATTTTGTTTCTTGATTAAGGATTTGAGAGCAACCTGCAAAGAATCAAAAACACAAAATTATGATTAAATGATTATATGACAACTGTCATGAACTGCACGAAGACACACGGATTCAAACGCAGGTGGTCAGTCCAAACTCAAACAAAAATATCAACAGGGCAAAGGCTAAGAGTAATCAAAAACACGACAAGACCAGGGGCCTCATTTATAAAGCTTGCGTACGCACAAAACGGGGCTGAAAACATGCGTACGCCAGTTCCTGCGCAAAAGGTGGGATTTATAAAGAAAAACTTGACGTGAAAATATACGCACATCCACGCAAACTGTGACCCATGCGTACGCACATTTTGAAGACTAAGCAGTTTGGCGACACTGATGGTGAGCTGAGGGATTGACGGTAGATTAATGAAATTAAACACATTGAACTTGAAAAGTTGCGCATATAGACCTATACAAATATAACCATAAACATACTAATCACTTTCAACCCTCATTATGCGTCCTAATCATAAAACATGCATGTCCACAATTCCAATTTATATAAATAAATGGTAATAATCTATCAAATAAAAGTGCATCAATTTAATTTATTTTACTTTTATTTGCTAATGATCTAAGGGTGGGCGTATGGGTTTACCACTCATTGTCTGATTGCTAGGACAGGTGTAAAGGCTTGAATGTGATCGCTGTAAACATAAATACTACGGTGAAACCCCATCTACGACATGATGGATGCGCTGGCATTGCTGGAGGACTATGCCAATGGCAGATTTAGGAGGGAAAGGGTGTTTAGAGACCGCGAAGATTTTCCAGCCCACGATGATGACTGACCTAGAGCCATGCTTTTGGATCTGTGTGCTGAATTGGGGCCAACATTACAAAGGCAAACTACACGAAACCGCGCCATCCCGGTACCATCCCAAGTCCTGTCAGTTTTAGGATTTTTGGCAACCGGGATTTTTTTCATGCGCAAAGCTTGATTTGGAAACTTATAATTCTGTTAATTTGACATAAATCTGGGATTTCACAGCCATCACTGAGCTCCTTATGCCTGCTGTTTTGAAAGGGATTATTAAAATGACAAATCGATACATAAAGTTTCCTTACACTATTCGGGAATAGGCCAATATCAAAAGGCCATTTGCAGCAATGTCCGGATTCCCAAATGTAATCGGTGCAATTGACTGCACTCATATTGCTATAAGATCTCCACATGAGAACGAGTACATTTATGTGAATCGAAACGTGCATTACATAAATGTGCAAGTTGTTCGTGACGCCAATACTATGGCTACCAAACAAAATAAATTTCCTTTCCTCCACCTCAGTCACAAGAACCTCTCTGTTTCTGTGTCTGTGAAATTTCTCTTTTTCCCCTTAGTTTCCATTGCTGCTATTATCACGCATACAGAACCTCTTGCTCATTAAGATGCACGGCCATTCATGAGGTGATTTGCATGTGCTATATATGGTTGAAAAGGGGCGGGTTGAGGGCGGGATGTCGATTTTTTTCACATGCGCAAATTATCAGGTAGACTGTGATTTATAAAGTGAAAATTGCGTGCAGTTGTGCGTACGCACAGTTTTATAAATCTGATTTTTTTTTTGCGTACGCTATTTTTGGCTTTTGTGCGTACGTACACTTTTAGTAAGGTTCCTACGCACAGTTTTATAAATGAGGCCCCAGAACACTTAGAATTGCATTGTGACACAAAATAAGACTTAGCCCTGAGTGACTGAGAAAACCGGGTTTAAATAAGCAGACAAGAACAGTTAACAGGACACAGGCGTAAGTAATGATGGATAATGATTCCGGGCAATGGTTTTTGGGAAATTTAGTGTGATATGACAGTCCAAGTGATGAGGGGAGTGCCCTCTAGTGGATTTGAGAGGGCACTCCAGCTGGTGACTGTGACAACAACGGGCAAATGATGGCTTGAAACCTACATGTTTTCATCAAGACATGATCTCTCTGTACATAAGAAGTCAGATGTTCTGGAAGAATGCGTTACCTTTTTGCCATCTTTTAAACACTTTGCCTCGTAGACCACTCCGCAGCCTCCTTTTCCAAGCATATTCCCTTTCCCATAGTAGAACTCAGCAAATCCTGAAAAACACAAGACACGAAGAATGTGACAACACAGTTGATATAAACCACACTTGTGCTCTATGGTGTGACAGCTAAAAACAATGAAGAAGTTAAATCTCTCTTGTGCTATTTTATATTCATATAAATGTAGAGTTTGAAATGTTCTTCTAAAATAAGCATTTTTATCAGTCAATTTAAGCTGCAATCTGTACGTTTTTTGGGAGAAAATACATCAGAAAACGAATCAGTGTTCAAAACGATCGCCTTCGCTCAGCAGAGCGGCTGCTTTAACAAGTGTGTGGATTCTGCGGTTCACATGTTACGTGTTTGTTTGACATTGATATATTTGGTATTATAACTCCGACTGCTTCATTCTTCAAGAAGAAAACCATATTCAATTATGATGCCTTGAGGGGGAGTAAAACATGGGGAAATCTTGATTTGGTAGTGAAATATCGCTTTAAGGTGTGTTGATCGATATTTGTGGTTACTTTAAGTGAGCAGCAACAATAAACAGACGTTAAAATAAAACAAGCAAACACAAGAAACTTTAGTTACAAAAACAACAGACTCGCCTCTAGACGGCTTGCAGGAGGCTTGTGGAAGAACGATCGGCTCCTCTGGGGTCTTGCAGTGGGACGGGTGCTTAACACCCACCCATGTTACATTAGAGGAGAAACGGATTCCTTTCCCCGTGCTCTTTTTTACGTGATCTTCTAAAACACAGAAGAAGAGACATCCGATCAAACATGAGCAAGTATCGCAGTCAATACAATACAGAAAGAGACAGTTAACAAGTGTGTGTGATCTCTTCAGACAGACCATAACCAGAGTACTTATCTGAGAGCAGCGATCGGCCATTAAAAACATCATTGTGTGTTTATGTGTCTCTCACCTTGTGTGCTGTTCTCCACAGCGTCTTTCAGGCTGATGTTGTGTTCTTCTGGATCATCAGCTGACAGTGAATCCTCATTGATAACACTGAGTACCTTCAGTTCATCATCATCTCTGACTTCATCCATACGAACTTCAACGGAGGACCCGGGTAAAGTCCAGGAGGCACCGCTGACAGCAGACGGATCAAAGACAGAAGATGTTTTCTGGAGGCCGGATGTACTCGGGACACACGCCAGGTCTGAATGAGATGGACGCGAGTCCGGCAGCAGTGGAGGAACGATCGGCTCCTCTGGGGTCTTGCAGTGGGACGGGTGCTTAACACCCACCCATGTTACATTAGAGGAGAAACGGATTCCTTTCTTCTTGCTCTTTTTTACGTGATCTTCTAAAACACAGAAGAAGAGACATCCGATCAAACATGAGCAAGTATCGCAGTCAAAACAATACAGAAAGAGACAGTTAACAAGTGTGTGTGATCTCTTCAGACAGGCCATAACCAGAGTACTTATCTGAGAGCAGCGATCGGCCATTAAAAACATCATTGTGTGTTTATGTGTCTCTCACCTTGTGTGCTGTTCTCCACAGCGTCTTTCAGGCTGATGTTGTGTTCTTCTGGATCATCAGCTGACAGTGAATCCTCATTGATAACACTGAGTACCTTCAGTTCATCATCATCTCTGACTTCATCCATACGAACTTCAACGGAGGACCCGGGTAAAGTCCAGGAGGCACCGCTGACAGCAGACGGATCAAAGACAGAAGATGTTTTCTGGAGGCCGGATGTACTCGGGACACACGCCAGGTCTGAATGAGATGGACGTGAGTCCGGCAGCAGTGGAGGAACGATAGGCTCCACTCGGGTCTTGTGGCGGAACGGGCGCTTAATACCCTTCCACGTTCTCTTAAAGAAGCCACAGATTCCTGTACGCTTCTTCCCTTTGTGTTCTGAAATGAAGAACAATCAGAAAACATCTGAATAAACATGTGTGAGAGCAGATCAGACACGAACGATGTGGGTCACTGAATAAAAACAAGAGGAAATTATGGAGTTCTTCAGACAGTTTTCAGAGAAGGAGCTAATTTCTCTGAGGAACACAAACACATTCACGATACAGAACACCTTCTTGTATGTTAATACAATTCAGTAGAACGCACAACATAACGTAAACGTAACAGGCACACAGTTATCATCTCCAATCCACAGGGCTCAACGCTAAGGATTTGTTCTAGTGCCCTGGTCGGGCAAGGGATTCTCATTTTTGCCCAAACGGCATGGCCCCACATCAAAAAAATTAAAGATAAATAATATTGTCTAATTATTGATTGTTTTTTTAGCTTTGTTTTCTTAATAAATAAGGTTATAATACCATAAAAAGTATTAGCATAAATCACAGAAATCGAAAATATTGTTAGGCAACTAATCAGTAAGTGATAAACTAAAAACAATGCTGTATAAATTACATTTAGATTAAACTTTAATACTTTTATCATTTCACCAGTCAGGAGCAGTGAATGTTTTTTGGCTGTTAGAGGAACATTCAAAACAGATTTGTTTAAATAGGCAAGGCAACGTGCTAATTAAACTCTTTTGTGACGATACAGAACTGGCCTGATCGGGCAAGTGACAGTTCTGTCAGCTGGCCTGAGGGTCTCTCCTGCTGGCACCGGGCCATCAGTCAGTCCTTATTGTTGAGCCCATCAATCTAACATCTGTTTCTTACTTTGTATCCGGGAGGGACCACTGACAGCAGACGGATCAGAAATCTGTTCTCCGGATGTACTCGGGACACACGCCAGGTCTGAATGAGATGGACGTGAGTCCGGCAGCAGTGGAGGAGCGATCGGCTCCACTCTGGTCTTGTGGCGGAACGGGCGCTTTACACCCTTCCACGTTCTCTTAAAAAAGCCACAGATTCCTTTCTTCTTGCTCTTTTTTACGTGATCTTCTAAAACACAGAAGAAGAGACATCCGATCAAACATGAGCAAGTATCGCAGTCAATACAATACAGAAAGAGACAGTTAACAAGTGTGTGTGATCTCTTCAGACAGGCCATAACCAGAGTACTTATCTGAGAGCAGCGATCGGCCATTAAAAACATCATTGTGTGTTTATGTGTCTCTCACCTTGTGTGCTGTTCTCCACAGCGTCTTTCAGGCTGATGTTGTGTTCTTCTGGATCATCAGCTGACAGTGAATCCTCATTGATAACACTGAGTACCTTCAGTTCATCATCATCTCTGACTTCATCCATACGAACTTCAACGGAGGACCCGGGTAAAGTCCAGGAGGCACCGCTGACAGCAGACGGATCAAAGACAGAAGATGTTTTCTGGAGGCCGGATGTACTCGGGACACACGCCAGGTCTGAATGAGATGGACGGGAGTCCGGCAGCAGTGGAGGAACGATCGGCTCCACTCGGGTCTTGTGGCGGAACGGGCGCTTTACACCCTTCCACGTTCTCTTAAAGAAGCCACAGATTCCTGTACGCTTCTCCCCTTTGTCATGATTATCTGAAATACAGAAAAACAAACTGTTAACTATTAAAAACATTCAAAGTATTGATCAATTATGATCATGTCTGAGCTGATAAACAAGCCATTTAAAGCATTAAATCATAATATACGTTGTTAAAGCGTCTCAAGCCGAGACCAAGACACAGTTTGATAAAATGACAGGAGAACCTTTCTGTCAATCTTACACAAGAAACTATTTTCATGAACCAGCACTATACAGACTATCACAATGTTTTAAAACACTTCACCTAACGTGACTTAAACAATCATTTTAAAAGATCGTGATCATTGTACAACTTCTACAGTAATTATCAATAACGTTTATTATTGGATGTTTATTACAACTTTAGCCTTGTGTTTATGCATCAACCCAGACTAGATGCTATAGCCACACTAAGGGCTTCCTATGGGAAGGCAATGTGAACAGTGTGCTCATGTGCTTTATTAATCATCATCAATGAATGAACCCACATGTCTTTATGTGAGGTCACCTGTTTATTTCATCCTCCCAGCGGCCATTGTGTGCTTTCAATGTTCTGTACATGCTCAATAATACCTGCCGGTTGATGAAACGGAAATCTCGCACATTTAACGGAACTACGTCATTTCCTTTCGCGATTAAAAAGGTGGGAAGGAGTTTACACATTGAAAATATGAATAGAGACTGAATGAGAGTAGGGCTGTTGTCCTGTTGTTTACAGTGAAGAGAAGGGATTTCAGGACATTACAAACAAATACACGAGAGCGCGCACCCGTCACTCCCACAGACAGACACGCGATCATGGACAGAAAGACAACAAACATGTTGAAGCTTAACTTACATGAACAACATATAATCTTGAGTGTTCATCTTTACATAAAAGCATTTCCACTCGAGACCGCCGAGCGTGAGCGCGAACGCCGTTTTCCCGCCATATATACTGACAGGATCAGTAAACTAACGTTACTTTTCTGTTTAACCAGATTCATCGATAAACTGAACGACTCTCTTCACGAATTCATGGTTTATCACGTACTGATGTTTCCCTCTCTTGACGCTAAAGTCATCCAGAGATTCTACAGGACGATGTGTTTGTGTACGAAGCGCAGTAATAAAACAGAAAGCTTGAGTTGATTTACCAATCATTGTGAAGTTGTTCGTGTTTCTGTTCGCTGTTGAAACTCCTCAGTCGTGTCGGACCAGCAGAGAACGATGCGACCAGCCGCTCAGCTAAACGCTGTTTGTCTGAATGATAAGATCTCTCTTGCTGCTCGACGCTGAGGAGCGCTATGACGTCACAACGCTCGCTCGCTCGGCGCTGCGCGTGTCTATGTGTGTGTGCGCAGCATGAATCCACTTGTTGTTGTCGTTAAATGTTTTTATTTAACCAGGGGTCAGGGGTCAGGGGTCCGTTCTTCGTACGTCGCTAACTCGGTTAGCTGGATTTGATTGTTGACGATTTGGCATGATCTTTGATTGTTTGGGACGCTCATCCTGGACTCGCTGTCATAGCAACAGGCCCGTGAGCTTACTTCATGTAAACACGATTAGATTGCGGCTTTATAAGCGGAGGAGATAGGTAAGTCTGTCGCAGCCATATTTTCCATTTATACGACGATATTATTGCGGGATAGACAGGATCCTTTAGCGCAGCGCGATAGCGTCATTGTTGTGAGATACCGTTTTTCTCGTGAGGGTGTTATTTACATCAATCATTTGTTGGAACCACACATTACGTGTTCAACACGGAGGAGTCGGGCTTTAACAACAGCACAGACTGTGTCCATTGGCCTGAGATTCTTTGCGAGTGGCACTTTCCTTAACACTATTGGAGATGCAGAGAACTTGGTTAAAAGTGCTGTCTGTTGTGCCATTCGCAAACTTTATCTGGCGCTCAAGCAGTTTTTAGGGTTTTTGTGGTATTTCCAAGCCACTTAAGACCACAGGTTGTAAAGCAGGATTTCTTTTGCCATTGCAGGTACATTTATAATGGTTAATGACATGCAATCATGACCATGCCAATAAGTATGACTAACAGTATGTGTCCTTCAGGCTTCCCTAACGTGATTGGTGCCATAGACTGCACACACGTCCCCATCAAGGCCCCAAGGAGGGGGATTTTGTGAACCGAATTCATAGTGTAAATGTGCAGGTAAGTTACCATTACAATTTATAATATTCCAGACTGGGAAAAAAAAGTAATGAAATCAAAAAGTATGCAGTTGACTGACTAAAATCTCTTAGATGGTGTGTGACTCTATGCTCCATATAACCAATGGTGGAAGCAAAATGGCCAGGATCAGTGCATGACTCAAGAATTTTCAGAGAGTCACATTTATGCACATTATTTGAACCTGGTAAGGGAACATATACATTTCAAGCTCACAGTATTATACACAGTATTATGCTGAGCCTAACAGAACTGCATTTTTCCATTATACAGGGGATTTTGACGGGATCCTGCTTGGAGACAGGGGCTATGCCTGCAGGCAGTATTTTATGACGCCCTTCCCTGAGCCAAACCCTGGACCACAAACCCGTTACAATGCAGCTCTATCCAGGACAAGGGCACGCGTTGAAATGACCTTTGGGCAACTAAAGGGAAGATTTCAGTGTCTGAAAAGTCTGAGGGTTGCACCTGACAGGGCCTGTGACAGAATTGTCGCATGTGCCATATTGCATAACATTGCCACTATCAGAAAGGAGAGGACCCCTGTGGTGGGGGTGCAGCCTGATGATGACCTCCAGCCGGTGCACTTGGACCAACCTAGTGGCAGAGCTGCACGGGACAGAATTGTGGAACACCATTTTTTAATTGAATAAAAGACAAGACAAATATGTTTAGTTCCTTGAGTTTTATTTAAAAGATTCTTTATAAAGGAAAGCCAGCAAGTCATCTTTTGCCTGCAAACATAACCAAAACGACGGAGAACAAAAGGGAGAATCAGTTTTGCCAAAGAAACGAAAGAAAGGATAAGCAAACAAAACCGACTCAACCCAAACCCTCTAATCTAACTAATCAAACAAAAACAAAGAAAAGAAAGTCATAACTTTCCTACCCTAAAACTATCATAACCAAAATTTCAAGTTGTCTAGTTTAACTTCCCCTCTTAATTTCTATTTTTTCACCTCAAAATACTCTACTTTTTGTTTAAGATGCCGCTTATACAGGGAACGGATGTCACCCTGTGTAACTTTGTGGGGGAAAAGGGTCAAAACATGCCTCATGCAACAAAAGTAAGAGTACAACAATGGCCACTTCTGTATCAGTTCTTAGTGCAGACTGTTCTGTAAGCCTTTCTCTGGGTGTGGACTCCTGCAACTCATGTTTGGTAAACAATTATATACAAATTAGGGCAAAGTTATTTATGCACTTACAGGTTCTTCCTCCAAAGGACAGTCATCTGAGAGGCTTTCTTCACATGAAGTGCAATAGAAATAAATGGGTATTACAAAGTGTTGCACTCTTCCCTTTTGATGTAAAAGTTAGAAAAAGTACACAACTTACTGCATATGCTTCAGCCACCACTTGCTTGGGAACATGAAAAAGTGTTGTGTATTATGATCTAAAAGTGCACAAAATAGGGGGGACATAATGTCATTACAATTAACTACACTGTTAAAAAAAGAATGTGATCAAAATAATGTGATCAATAACTCATGGCAACATATTTTATATGAACTAAAAGTTGAGAAGTTTTCACTTTCACAAACATTTGAAATGACTGTAGCAGCCATTCGGATTATACTTGTACTAAAATAATTGAAAATTCATTAGCCTAACAGTAATGAAGAAGTTGCTGCTGATGGTCCTTGGCTTTGGGTCTAAGGAAGATCTGCCCCCAGGGATGCCCTCCACAACGGGTCGGTTTGAATTCAACCCAAGGGCCAGCTCTTCTGCTGGGGTATATTGTGAGGGTGCAGGACCACCACCTGTTTTTTCAGCCTTTTCTTAGTGGCTGTTATAAATAGACAAACACATCATTTAACAGTGGCTTTTAAAATAAGGACTGTATAAGAAGTAAAGGCTACCATTTTGTAGAATATCCTTGTACTTCACTTTTACTTGTTCCCATGTTCTAGTGGGTCCCGTGGTGGCTCTGACATAAGTAAATATTAAATAAAAAAAATAAAAAATACATACTGTAGAAAGTGATAGAAACATCTAACATGGACACCATGCACGTACGCATTTAATTTGTTTGAATTAAACGTTCAAATTCGGCATAACCTTCCATTAAAAGCTCTTGTTCTGTTTGTGAGAAATACTTTAGCCACACTGAACTGCCAATAACAGCGTTGAGTATCATTGTTTCTAGTATCGATACACATCCCCTTTTAAACCAACGCATGAACGCGCAATGATCTCAGATAACTCAATCCAGCGATACTTATCATAAACAACAGGTGTGTTCATAGAACCCAATTAGCAGGATCGTGATTAACACGATGATATCAGGATGTGTCATTTCATCTCGGATGTAATAAGCCACATACGAAAAACGGGCCCTAGGATGAGCGTCCCAAACAATCCAAGATCATGCCAAATCGTAAACAATCAAATCAAAAACTGAGTTAGCGACGTACGAAGAACGGACCCCAGGCACACAACAAAAACGTGTCTTTACAAATCATCTAACCGGAACTCTTTGAATATATTGACTGTAGCTCTATGGAAATATAAAGTAGTACACACACACACACACACACAAATATATATATATATATGTATATGTATATATATATCAATATAGGCGGAGGGCGAGGTCAGTGGCGGCACAGAGTTCCTGCATTACCGTTGGGTCAGTCTTCCCTCGTGTAACTCTTTCACTGATGGACCTGCAGGACGGCCATGGTGTGAAGAGCATATATCAAATATTTTGATTTGATTTTTGAGTTTAAAATATATAAAATAAAAATCATTTAGAGTTTGGATTTTTTCCAAATGACACATTTGATGCAATACAAACAACAAAGCAAAGGGTGACGCAAGTGCTGTATATTCACTTCACTGCTGCATTGACATGAAAGGACAGGTGCCCGTTCTTTGTACCTCGCTAAACCAGTAGCTGGACTTGTATGGGGTCAGAATTGTTGAATTATCCTAAATAATTTAAACTATGATCCGCAAATTTACATTAACATTTAGCAGACACTTTTATCCAAAGCGACTTACAAAGAATTCAGGGAGCAATAAGCGATATGTCATAAAAGAGCAATAGTACATTAGGTGCTAATACAAAGTTACTAGATTGAACAAAAGTAGACCACTACCTGTTAAGAATATTAAGTTATTTTTGTCTGTCAAGTATTCACAGAAGAGATGGTTTTAAGTAGTTTTGTGAATGTTGTGAGAGGGTGTAGTAGGGTGTGAAAGTATGCCGGCGCAGATCCAGTGATAGTCCTGTAGGCAAACATCAGTGACTTTAATCTGATCCGGGCTTCAACCGGTAGCCAGTGGATAGAGATAAAAAGGGGTGTCACATGAGCCCTTTTGGGCTGTTGGAAGATGAGGCGTGCTGCTGAGTTTTTAACCAGTTGAAGTGGTTTGATAGCCTTTGCAGGAAGACCAGCAAGGAGAGCATTGCAGTAGGCCAACCTTGAGATGACAAGGTTATCAACATTGCGAATGTTGAATAAGCCTGTCGACAGGATTGCGTTGTCTTTGCAATATGATCATTGAAGGACCGCTGTTCATCAAATATGACTCTGACAAGCCCGTAGGCAGGGGGGGTTCGGGTGGTTCGAACGAATCCCCCCTGACTGCCAAAGGTCCAGAATTTAAGTCGTTTTTTGTTCATGTGATTATTGTCATCATTGTTTTAAATCAATGCTTGTGACAAGTTTCTGGGTTGCGGTTTCAAATTAATATGATTATTGTTGCTGGACGTGTGCGTGTGTGCGACAGAGAGAGTTCTCGCAATAAACCTTTCAAAGCATCGGTGAAGAAGCATCGCCTCTGAATGATGGGGGGAGGGGTTATATATATATTTATTTTTATTAAAAGGATTTATCCCCTCAACTATATAATTTATAATTATATCCCCTCGTACTTATAATAATAAAACATAGCAAAGAGGCATTGACAGAGAGTCAAGAAATGATTATTATGATTATTATGAGAAGAATTATTATTAATATTTCAGTAAAGTTCATTAAATCTATTCTGTTGTTAGTGTGGTCTTTAAACTTATGAACTGTGTATGGACTGACAAAAGTGTTACATGAGGAAGCAATTTGACAACAATGTAATAAATATTTTAGGTGCATCAAAAAGCGTGCTTGTTCAGATACCAGCAGACAAGCTAATCCAGCAGAAATTAGTGCATAAAAGGTCACCAAAATGAAGTCATTGTACCTCATAATTATATACAAAAGGAGGATAAAAACTGCAAAAAGGTCCACTTTTTGAAAAAAAGAACCTCCCCTTTCAATAGGCTGGCTACATGTCTGAGGGTCATAAATTCCTAATAAATGTAGAGAGTTTCACAATCATCTTTTAAATCCAAATATGCACAAAAAGCGAACCATAAATATATGTTAGACGTTCCACAAAAATAAATGCAATTCACAAATAGATACAATGAGATTTGCTAATAAACAAATATTTATAATCTTCTTTTAATGGCATTTATTTGTAGAAAGCTTTCTGCACATTTGTGGATCGCTTTCTGTGCATTTGTGAATCTCTGCACGCATTTGTAGATCAGTGCACACATTTGTGGATTTTTTGAAACATTTCTAACATCAAGATTTCGCTCTCGCCTTGTAATAATGCGCTCAATGACATTTGTCATTAAAATCACACCATATATAAACGGCATATCTTTGATACTTTGATACTATTTTCTAAGCATATGGTTTAATGCACGCGGCGCTAGTTTAACACCGGGAAAACGGTCGGCGCTGTTGTGTGTTGACGCAATTGTAATGCAGATGCTCCACTAGGTGGTAGTCCTGGGGTGTATTCCAGAAAGCAGGTTATGTGACTTACCCGGGTAAGTTTAGGAGTAAGTAAGCGGATAACCTCTGCTTTCGGTTCCAAAAACGGAGGTAACTTTCGGGTTATGTAAGTAACCATAGCAACTGACTCTCTGAGGATAACCTGCTCCGGAGCAGGTTATGTTACAGGGTTAGTTTGTTTCAGAGAGGTTTCCGAGCATGGCGTGCCCTTTCGATGAGGATCCTGTGGACGTAGAGGCACAGATTATACGGGTTTTTTTTCGCCGTGAGAGGGTGATAAGACCACGTATCCACGTCTTTTCTTATCCTAACGAATATTTGCAGGAGCGCTATCGTTTTTCTAGGCAGTCGTTAATTTATTTAACAAACCTACTAAAACCACACATCTCAGATGTGACAAACCGCGGGTCAGCGCTTGGCGCCGAACAAATTCTTTGTATTGCTCTGCGCTTTTTTGCTACAGGGAGTTTTCTCTACAATGTGGGCGATGCAGAGCATGTGGGAAAGGCAACAGTGTTTAGAGCAGTTCGTACAGTATGCATGGCACTGAAACGGTTTCCACACACTTTTGTACAGTTCCCTGGCCATAAACCTGTGCGCTTTATTAAAGAAGAATTCCACTGGGTGGCAGGTTTGCTCTCAGAAATTCTGTCATCTACTTCAATTAAATGACATTTCTTAATAAGTTTATTTTGACTGCACACACATACACGTAAAGGCTACACAGACTTTTTAAACTTGTTCTTAATCTTAATATCAGGGTTCCCAAACGCAACTTGAGTTGTTGTGGGAGGTAGCAAAGTCTGACGAAGTGCCCTCTGGAATCCCATCGACCACAGGGCGACCTTTATTAAACTCCTCAGATGGGGTGAGAGGAGGTGGAGGTGGACTCCCGCCAGTTAGACGGGCCTCAGCCTTCTTTCTATTAGCTATATAGGAAGAATACTGTAAAAGTAACTTAAGACATTGATCTTACAACAGTTAAAATAAAATATTACCTTTTTGGAGAATGTTTTTGTGTTTCATTTTGACTTGGGAAAGAGTTCTTTTGGCTCCAGAAGGATTACACCTTATAAAACAAGAGGCCTAAATATTTCTTGTCAATATACATTGCACTGTATTCTGATGTAGTAAACTGATGTAGTAAATGCTTGTCGAGTCATGCCACATGCTCAAAAAGACAATTGTTCAACTTTGCAAATTAACAAAATGCAAGCATATTTACAATGTTATAAAAACAATCTTACGCATTGACTCTGTCAGTTATTTTTTGCCAAGCCAATTGTCTCTCCCTCGCGTATGCAGCTGTATTGCTTTTTTTCATTATAATGGGCTTGAACTCCTCATAAGCAAACATTAAAACTTCTAACTCCGCTTCGGAGAAGTACGCGGCACGTAACTTTTCACCCTTAGTTTCCATGGTGACTCCTGAATTCGGCGTTCCATTGAAAATGCCTTGATATGTTCTCCGTGCGCGCTCATTAACTCAAGGTTATTAGCAGTAGGTTGATTAAACTAACTCGACACAGGTGTTTTGGAACCGACATACCCAGAGTAAGCAGGTTTTGGGTTAATCAACGTACAGTTCAGGGTTAATCTGATGGTAAATTAACCCAGCTTTCTGGAATACACCCCTGATATATATGTATGTGTGTTATAGCACGGGTTAAATATAGTGCGTGTGTGCTAACAGTGGCACATGCTACATGTTTTTGGCTTGTTACAACCCTTCCTGGCTCATTAATATAGCAGGGATTTAATGAAGGGGAACATGAGGTTGTGGGTACACCGGTTGTGTATTTACAATAAACATGTGCAAAAGTAAGGTAGAGAAAGCAACAATCAACGAGTAAGCTTATGAAAATGGGAATTTATTTCCATTATAGCCTTGTCTTTGAAACTAAGGGTAAACTACATAATAACCTTAGAATGAGCGATTTCTATCTACATACACCATGGGCCTACATATATGGAATTTAAAATACTTCGAGGTCATATTGCCTTATGCCGAAGAGGAAATGCCCTTGAAATGGGTGTTTCAACAAGACAATGATTCAATAAAAGAATACACTCATAATAGGAAGGAGAGGGGTGGGGGTGGGTTACGAAGCAACGTGCTGATGTGACCATGTATGCCAAAATGGAAGTTTAAATGCCCCGGCCTATTACGTGAGGTTTTCCCATTGGTTGACCTGAATCAGCTGATAACCGGGCTTGACTGACACCGTCTGCCAGAACTAACGCTATAAGCTTAATTTTTGGTCTTGGTTGTGTGTCAAAAAAGTTAAAGGGGAAGTTCACCCAAAAATATTTTTGAGTGATTTTTTACTCACCCACATGATGTTAAACATGTTTAGAGAAATTCCGGCGTCTTCGGAGAAAAAATGACGATATTTAGGGGACATCTGAGAGATTTCCAGTTAGACATCATGGTTTCAGTTTTTGCCAAGATCCAGAAAAGTACTAAAGACATTGTTAAATTGGTCCATCCGCACATAGTGCTCAGTTTAATTTTTTTGAAGCAAAGAGAATGCTTTATGTGCGATAAACAAACGAAAATACAGACTTTAATAAACATTCTCGTCATGGGGCTTGCCCCTATTGGACGTCTGCGATCTGACAGCGCAACTGTGTTTACATGCAGAGGCACGCTGTATATGCCAACACTGATTGTGTCTAGGTGTAGTTTACAAAATGGTGCTAAACTGTTCCATTCCAGAATATGAGCAAGCCCCATGCGGCGTTCAGCGCATAAATTATGTTTTTATTAACAAAGTTTGGGAGGAGATGGAGCATAAAATCAAGCCCGGCTGATCGCCAATCGCAGCCGATCCGAATTAACTATCACGCCTTCTACCCCATCAGACCCAGCTAACTATCTAATAAATAAGGTAACCCTCTTATCTAGACATTCCCAGTCTGCGAAATCCCTCCACCACCCTGGCTCCTCTTCCCGGGGGGTACACAGGGTTCGGGCCGGTTCTGGGGGAGTGACCCGGGTTCGACAGGAACCGCCCCCGGACAGCACGCCAATTAAGCATACCAATCGCAACTCATTATTATCTGCATAAATGAACTTGTGAAACCTAATACGCATTTGTAAAAGTGATCTGGTCCAAGAAGACGAAGTGCTCTCGTGAATGCGCACCATACACTAACACATCAGAGAATATATAGATTAAAGTCTATCTTCTGGTCTATTTTACGCACATAAAGCATTTGCGTCGCTTCAAAAAAATGTAACTGAGCCGCTATGAGCGGAATGTCTAATTTAACATTGTCTTTAGTACTTTTCTGAAGCTTGGCAAAAA
The DNA here is from genome assembly GCF_947034865.1 of Barbatula barbatula. NCBI lineage: Eukaryota > Metazoa > Chordata > Actinopteri > Cypriniformes > Nemacheilidae > Barbatula > Barbatula barbatula. The sequence continues at coordinate 20,334,716 of NC_136769.1, read as the reverse complement.
CTGACATCATGATGTGTATGGAAATCTCTGGCATGTCAGCTAAATATCTTCATTTGTGCTCCGAAGACGCCGGAAGTTCTCTAAACATGTTTAACGTCATGTGGGTGAGTAAAAAAATGTAAAGTACATTTTTTGGGTGAACGTCCCCTTTAAAGCATTTTGAATTTGTGATAAATGTATGGATTTTGTGTCAATTCAACAAGAAATGTGTTAATTGTATAGCCTACACAGCCAGATGATGTGATAACTGTGTTAAGAGTTTAGGAAAATTATCCATTATATAACTATAATACATTTTGGTATACAGCTAAAATAACAAAAAAAATCCTCCGTCCAAATATTTATGGACCTAACTGTGTATTCAACAAGCCTAAGTCTAAAAGTGGAGGGGCCCAGAAGGTGTTGGGACGCGGCAGGGACCGCCCCAGTCCGACCACCCAGCGACCAAGGCTGGGTCGGGCCCGATGGTTCAATCTCTCTAGGTGGTCCTTCTCTCGACGTCTTCCTCTGGGGGGCCACCTGCGGGGCACCAGAACCGGATTCGACGCTGGAGAAGGCCGGGGCTGCTGGGGGGCAGACCACGTGCGAGACCTCGACAGCCGAAAAGCGGCCGGGTCACAGCAGGCCGGTCTGTTTCTACACTGTCAAAAGACGGCTGGAGCAGTCCTTGACAGCGCCACCAATCAGCCGACCTTGCGAGAGGGGAGTCGGGAAAGTGGCCTTTCTCGACATCGCCCACCTGCGCAAGATTGAGTCCGAGGCGTCTTTCCGGGCCACTGATGTGGACATCGTCCGACCCAGCCTGCGCTGCCACCGTGGTCCCCGGAGGGCCAGTCGGCGGCGGCACTACTTGGGTCGGTCTTACCCCGTGGGGCTCTCTTTAGCGCCCTGGCCTGCAGGATGGCCATGGCGTAAGAGTGGTGGCAGCTTGGCCCACGGCACTGCCAGCCTCAACACCAGAGATGTCGAGACCTTACATGCCCTGGACGGTGAGTCTAGGTCAAGCTCCCCAGGTGGCCGCCGTCTGCGGATACCCACGACTGCATGCTCCACCCAGGGTGCATTGACATAGTCCCTAGCTGCCTCCCCGCCCCGAGGGATGAGAGGGCGATAGAGTCAGCTAGACGGAAGCGCGCCGAAGGGGGCGCTCCAGGTCTTACTGAACTCCTTATGCAGCTTGGTAAAACTTGGCACTTGAGCCGGGCACGGCTTGGAGTCGCGCCCGGACCCAATGTGCGAAGTACCCAGCCGCGAGCGCCAGGGCTGCGGTGCACCGCAATCCGACACTCACGGCGGTCCAAGCGAGCATGGCTGACATCTTGACGTCTGCTCTCACCTGTGCTCGACCTCCCGAGGGAGGGAGCTTCAGGGAATTGCCAGAGTCTAATGCCAGCAGGTCGCGCTCCGATGTTGCAAGAGACACCTCATCTCCACGGCTCGTGTCCGAGCGCATGGCTGAGGAATAAGACGGTTTAGGACCATCCTTGGGGAACTGCTAAACAAGCGAGACAGGGCGCGAGCGGTCCGCGAGCCGGCCGGCTGACGGATTAACGCTCACGACAATCCCCACATCAGGGACGGCAGGGCCGTAGCCGCTGTGGTCACAGAACGGGAAGCAAACGAGGCGGTGGCTGGATCTTGACAGAACATAGCCACCGTGACGCAACGTCTGAATAGCCATCCGCCCGCAGTGCGGGCAGGACGAATCCACGAGGCTGCCATAGTGGTCGGACCCCAGAACACCTGCGGCAACCACCGTGTTCGTCCCCGTCCTCGATGAGTGCACTGCACCCAAGAGATCAGCGGGCAATGCCACGCTGAGGAAATTGCTCTTTTAGAAAAACACCTCTGGAACTGCCAGGACGCCCAGGGGAATCTACGCTGCATCGCGTCGTAGAATTCGGCAATTCGAAGAATGTCATCAGATGCGAAGGCTCCAAAGAACAAAAGGTGAATGAATGAGCATGCCGGCTCCCCTTTTATACCCGGATATCCGGGGGCGGAGCCCGGCATGCAAATTTCATTCGCCAATTTCATTGGCCTTTTCAAAATAGTCAGAAGATGATAGGTTCTCAGGGGCGTACCCCATCTGTCGGTTCGACACAACGTCGAGAGACCGACAGAAAGGGAACTACAAAAGTTATAACAAACCTTTAACTACTAGATGAAACACCCTAGTAACCAGCCAAGACACCCTTACAACACCTAATAACCAGTCGAATTACCCAAGTAACAAGTTAGTAAACCTTAGCAACACATAGTAAACAGATTAAAGATCCCAACAATGCCTACAGTACCAACCAGGTAAAACAGCATAGTAACTAGGGATGGGCATTTTTCCTATTCGAATATGAGCTCTTGTTTAGCTTTGCATCAATAAATAAGGTAAGCCTATTGATTTTAACTAAGGTAACCAAGGAATCACAGAGTGTTTTAAAACAAACAAAAGCATCCGTGCAGCGTGCAGATTTATTAACATATGTAACATATTTTAACTTCTTAGAAGGAAAATTCTGGCTTTTAGGTATGGAAAAAGGTGCCAGTCTTATGCTAAGGCTGAGCATAATACGCAATCCGGGCATCCGGTGTGTAAAAAATATTTAAACTAGCTTGCGATCCGAGTGAACAAAGATTAAGGAACACATACAAATCATTTTTTATATTTTCTGTTTAGTATAAATGATTACAGATGAAGTGAAGAAGCGTTAGATAAGATGTGACAACTCTAAGGTCTTCTGTAGCGGTAACTTAAAGACGGGGTGTCTCATTTCTCTGAGCTGTTGTTGAAGTTCATATTACCAAAAACAAACACACCCCTACCCACATCTTTAGCTTTCATCAGCGCTCGGCTCAACTAAAGTCCGTCCTGTGAAATGTGCACCTTACTGCCTTTATGGGATACAAGGTTGTTTGGGTACTCGGCCCGACTTTGTCTAAACGAGCATAATCCGGAAATCGGACACCCCGCCATTCAGGGCCGCACCGAGGCATAAGCGAACTAGGTGGCTGCTTGGGGCCCCCTCGTTTATTTTATTTATTTATTTTTACAATTAATTCACTTAAACAAGTGATATAAATGAATAAGTGAATGAATGAATATCAATGAATAAATGAATAATTCAAGACAAAAAAAATCTGATTTGCCGACAACTGTCTGTTAGCGTTTGAGTCATGCGTAATTGCGCATAGACACCTCGCGTTCATTAACAATTAGCGCCAGTGCGCGTCACGGTAATAAATGAAGTCAACGTTAGAAAATATACCAATACCATGTTGAGTGTAGGCATGGGCCGATAACCTGTTTCACGGTTTACCGTGGTTTAATATTCCCGCGGTTTCAAAACCACTAAAAATGTCCGCTATACCGTCTCTGCGGTATGCGCAGCTTTTTCTCGTCGTCATAGACGAAAAGTAATTTACAGGAATCCCTCAGGTTGTGTGCGAACGTAACGAGTCACATGACCCCTCCCTCTCCGGTTGGTGCACGCAGTCAGAGGGAGTGAGTCACGTGTATGGAGGATGGCCGAAGGAGGTGAATCTTTGGAACTTTTTCACCCGTCAAAAAAGACGAAGTCTGCCGTATGGGAATTTTTTGGGTACAGAAAAAGGTCAGACGGCAGCGGCTTGGAGGAGGAAGGACATCCAACTTGTAAAAAATGTTTAAAAAGAGTGGCTGCTCGGGGAGGCAATACGTCAAATATGATAGCCCATCTACGGGAGCACCACCCATCACTCTTCGCTAAATTCAAGGCAATGCTGTCTTTAAATAAACATTTGCAACCATCTAAGAGAGTTTGGGGACGAGTCTAATAAATCAATTTAGCTGATATCCCGTTCACGTTTATACTTTTAAGGCTCCCGTAATTTGTGTAACGTTACATCTGTTAACAATAACCAAATTTAAAAACGCAAACTGCTGGTAATGTACAGAAAGAGCCTGTTTGTGTGTATGCAACACACTAGCAATCTCGCACTCTTTCTCTCCTACTGTGTGTTTATAGCTATATGTGTGTGTACGTGAATCAACACTGAAATAACAATAATGGATTTCAGAGCATTATTGTGATGACAAATTTAATTTAGAAGAACTCACATATTCATTTAAATTATTTAACCTGACATGTTTACTGTTCCAAAATGTTGTATAGGTTTCTTCAAAATTAAATGTATTATGTTCAGTGGAAAAGTAGTTTTATTTTATTTTTTATAGTGATGTAGGAGGGCCATCCTCATATTTATAGGCTGCAGTTATGCGATTTTGAGGTCATTGTTGAACACTTGCTGTTCTTATGTTTGCTTTCATTATTTAAGTATCTTATTTTTGTAACATTCAATTTTTGATTATATTAATTTCTATTTCGGTTTTATTTAAAAGAATGCACATTTGCAAATGATTAATTTCATGTTTTGTGACAGTTTGTATTCAGAAGTTTAAGAGTAAAGTATTTTATTTAAGTATCGATTTTTATTTATTTATTTTGTATTAATACAAACCTCACTGTCTTCATTTATAATGTAACATTATAGCGTGACATTTGTATCAATAATCTTGGTGACTCCGCGGTGGGAGGGGGCCCTGTCAGTACACGATCCGTTCCACCTGCACGATCCGTTCGCGCATGCGCACCACGACGTTGTAGAAACCGCTCATGCGCAAATGATGATTTAGTTGTGCGATGGTTTACGACACTGCACGATCTGTTCCACGCTTGCGCAGCTTTGTTTTACTTTGAGTATTCTATTTAATTTAACAGTAAAATTTAAACAATTTACTTCGCTGCCGTCCACCTCGTATCATTTCACTATACGTTCTGTCAAGTCAGTTTGAAATACTGTAATGTTTCCCCTGACTTTGTAGTTCTTCATGTAAATGATAGTCTAGTTAGACATATGTGTAATGTTCCTTATTGGCTTCTGTAAACGCCATTGAAGGGATTATTTTACTTATTTAGATTAAATAGATAGATATATTAGCCTATATAGACCCATACTAATAAATTACTACATTTAAAGTTAAATAGTATTATCAGAATTTAATAAAAAACGACAAAAACCGTCTTTGACAATACTACTGACCTCAGTTCGAAACACTGTAAGGTAAACAGACATGCCATACAGCAATGAATCGCAAAATGTAGTTTGGAGGAAACTGAAGATTTGCAGTCGATAAAAATACGTTATTCCACATGTAACCAAAATCATCTATGTTCATGTAACAACTCTATTATTTTGGATTGACAACCACATAAACACATCGTAATTATGGTAACGTAAGCAACATTTAAAAACATAAAAACAGACTCGCCGTGAACGGTTAAACTATGTAACGTTAGTCTACAAAACCAAAAATATGCCGTCAAATGTTTCTTCGCCTGCGTCACGGTACCAATAGTGTAGGAAAACTATGGGATGAATTTCGACTCAAAATGATTAACAAATGCACGCACAGTCATCCGTGAACGTGATACACGTTTCATTTGTATTTTACGATTCACAAACAAATGCCTTATGATTTGATTCTGTGAAATTTAGATTTGAATAAACACGAAGCGATTTGTACAAATAGAGGCAGATTTGTGATCGCAATGTTTTATTTTGTGTTCATGTATATTGATTTTGCGCATACCAATGAGAAGTTGTGCATTTGTGGATCCTGTGACGCGCGTTCATACATCCTGTTCGGTTCATTTGGATTTTGAGACTTTCTTTACGCGGTTTAGCCTTGGACAATCCACACACACGCAACAGCAGATCCATGCGCAACCGTGCAGACAATAAGAACTATGACTCGATGGCAGGCTTACGGAAACCATAGGTGCTTGTCATATCATTAGAATATCATCAAAAAGTTGATGCATTTCACTATTTCCATTAAAAAAGTGAAACTTGGAAATTATATTAAATCATTACACGCAGACTGATATATTTCAAATGTTTATTTATTTTAATTGTGATGATTATAACTGACAACTAATGAAAATCCCAAATTGATAAAGTGTTTTAATCTCAAAGACAAAGCATTTTCTCATAAAGTTAATAGATGCAGTTATTACAGTTACAGTGCAGTATATGAGTCAATGCAGTTATTAAAGTTACAGTGAAGTAGATGAGTTAATGCAGTTATTACAGTTACAGTGCAGTAGATGAGGCAATGCAGTTATTAAAGTTACAGTGCAGTAGATGAGTTAATGCAGTACCAGTACACAGTTCTGTAGTGCAAAGGATGCAGTGTGTGTATGTATATCTTGCCTGAATCAGAATCTACTGCACTGTAACTTTAATAACTGCATTGACTCATCTACTGCACTGTAACTTTAATAACTGCATTGACTCATCTACTGCACTGTAACTTTAATAACTGCATTGACTCATCTACTGCACTGTAACTGTAATAACTGCATTGACTCATCTACTGCACTGTAACTTTAAAAACTGCATTAACTCATCTACTGCACTGTAATTGTAATAACTGCATCTATTAACTTTATGAGAAAATGCTTTGTCTTTGAGATTAAAACACTTTATCAATTTGGGATTTTCATTAGTTGTCAGTTATAATCATCAATCCATCCATCCATCCATTTTCTACCGCTTATCCGGGGCCGGGTCGCGGGGGCAGCAGTCTAAGCAGAGATGCCCAGACATCCCTCACCCTAGACACTTCCTCTAGCTCTTCCGGGGGGACACCGAGGCGTTCCCAGGCCAGCCGGGAGACATAGTCCCACCAGCATGTCCTAGGTCTTCCCCGGGGTCTCCTCCCGGTCGGACGGGCCCTGAACACCTTCCGGGGAAGGCGTCCAGTAGGCATCTGTAACAGATGCCCAAGCCACCTCAGCTGACCCCTCTCGATGTGGAGGAGCAGCGGCTCTACTCCGAGCTCCTCCCGGGTGACCGAGCTTCTCACCCTATCTCTAAGGGATCGCCCAGCCACCCTGCGGAGGAAGCTCATTTCAGCCGCCTGTATCCGGGATCTTGTCCTTTCGGTCATGACCCAAAGCTCATGACCATAGGTGAGAGTAGGAACGTAGATTGACCGGTAAATTGAGAGCTTCGCCTTGCGGCTCAGCTCTTTCTTCACCACGACGGACCAGTACATCGACCGCATTACTGCAGAAGCTGCACCGATCCGTCTGTCAATCTCCCGTTCCATCCTTCCCTCACTCGTGAACAAGACCCCGAGATACTTAAACTCCTCCACTTGAGGAAGGAACTCTACACCAACCTGAAGTGGACAAGCCACCCTTTTCCGACTGAGGACCATGGCCTCGGATTTGGAGGTACTGATTTTCATGCCAGCCGCTTCACACTCTGCTGTAAACCGTCCCAGTGCATGCTGAAGGTCCTGGTTTGAAGGGGCCAACACGACAACATCATCCGCAAATAGCAGAGACGAGATCTTGTGGTCCCCAAACCTGACACCCTCCGGCCCCTGGCTGCGCCTAGAAATTCTGTCCATAAAAATTACGAACAGAACCGGTGACAAAGGGCAGCCCTGCTGGAGTCCGACATGCACTAGGAACAAGTCCGACTTACTGCCGGCAATGCGAACCAAGCTCCTGCTTCGGTCGTACAGGGACCTGACAGCCCTTAGTAAAGGACCACAGACCCCATACTCCCGAAGCACCCTCCACAGGATGCCACGAGGGACACAGTCGAATGCCTTCTCCAAATCCACAAAACACATGTGGATTGGTTGAGCAAACTCCCATGAACCCTCCAGCACCCTGTAGAGGGTGTAGAGCTGGTCCAGCGTTCCACGGCCTGGACGAAAACCACACTGTTCCGCCTGAATCCGAGGTTCCACTATCGGCCGTATTCTCCTCTCCAGTACCCTGGCATAGTGAGGAGTTTCTTGACTACCTCAGTGACTTCGGCTTGGGTGATGGACGAGTCCACCTCCGAGCCCTCAGCCTCTGCTTCCTCAATGGAGGACGTGACGGTGGGATTGAGGAGATCCTCGAAGTACTCCTTCCACCGTCCGACGACATCCCCAGTTGAGGTCAACAGCCTCCCACCTCCACTGTAAACAGCGTTGGTAGGGCACTGTTTCCCTCTCCTGAGGCGCCGGACGGTTTGCCAGAATCTCTTCGAGGCCAGTCGATAGTCCTTCTACATGGCCTCACCAAACTCCTCCCAGGCCCAAGTTTTTGCCTCCACAACCACCCGGGCAGCAGTCCGCTTGGCCTGCCGGTACCCGTCAGCTGCCTCAGGAGTCCCACAAGCCAACCAGGCCCGATAGGACTCCTTCTTCAGCTTGACGGTTTCCCTTACTTCCGGTGTCCACCACCGGGTTCGGGGATTCCCGCCTCGACAGGCACCGGAGACCTTACGGCCACAGCTCCGAGCGGCCGCTTCGACAATGGAGGTGGAGAACATGGTCCACTCGGACTCAATGTCTCCAGCCTCCCTCGGGATCTGGTTGAAGCTCTTCCGGAGGTGGGAGTTAAAGATCTCTCTGACAGGAGACTCGGCCAGGCGTTCCCAGCAGACCCTTACAGTACGTTTGGGTCTGCCGAGTCTGTCCACCTCTCTCGCCATCGGATCCAACTCACCACCAGGTGGTGATCAGTTGACAGCTCCGCCCCTCTCTTAACCCAAGTGTCCAAAACATACGGTCGCAGGTCAGATAAAAACGACTACAAAGTCGATCATCGACCTGCGGCCTAGGGTGTCCTGGTGCCATGTGTACTGATGGACACCCTTATGCTTGAACATGGTGTTCGTTATAGACAAACTGTGACTAGCACAGAAGTCCAATAACTGAACACCGCTCGGGTTCAGATCAGGGGGGCCGTTCCTCCCAATCACGCCCCTCCAGGTGTCACTGTCGTTGCCCACATGGGCGTTGAAGTCCCCCAGTAGGACGACGGAGTCCCCAGTCGGAGCAATTTCCAGCACCCCTCCCAGGGACTCCAAGAAGGTCGGGTACTCTACACTGCCGTTCGGCCCGTAGGCACAAACAACAGTGAGAGACCTAACCCCGACCCGTAGGCGCAGGGAGACGACCCTCTCGTTCACCGGGGTAAACTCCAACACATGGCGGGAGAGCTGGGGGGCTATAAGCAAACCCACACCAGCCCGCCGCCTCTCACCATGGGCAACTCCAGAGTGGTGAAGTGTCCATCCTCTCTCGAGGAGTGTGGTTCCAGAGCCCAATCCATGCGTAGAGGTGATCCCGACTATCTCTAGTCGGAACCTCTCAACTTCACGCACCATCTCAGGCTCCTTCCCCGCCAGCGAGGTGACGTTCCACGTCCCTAGAGCTAGCTTCCGTATCCAGGGATCGGGCTGTCGAGGCACTCTCCTCCGACTGCCGCCCGATCCACTCTGCACCGACCCCCTATGGTCCCTCCCGCACGTGGTGAGCCCACGGGAAGCTATAATCTAATAATTATATAATTTAATTGTTATAATCATCACAATTAAAATAAATAAACATTTGAAATATATCAGTCTGCGTGTAATGAATTAATATAATTTCCAAGTTTCACTTTTTTTAATGGAAATAGTGAAATGCATCAACTTTTTGATGATATTCTAATGATATGACCAGCACCTATGGTTTCCGTAAGCCTGCCATCTAGTCATAGTTCTTATTTTCTGCACGGTTGCGCATGGATCTGCTGTTGCGTGTGTGTGGATTGTCCAATGCAAAACCGCGTAAAGAAAGTCTCAAAATCCAAATGAACCGAACAGGATGTATGAACGCGCGTCACAGGATCCACAAATGCACAACTTCTCATTGTTATGCGCAAAATCAATATACATGAACACAAAATAAAACATTGCGATCACAAATCTGCCTCTATTTGTACAAATCGCTTCGTGTTTATTCAAATCTAAATTTCACAGAATCAAATCATAAGGCATTTGTTTGTGAATCCTAAAATACAAATGAAACGTGTATCACGTTCACGGATGACTATGCGTGCATTTGTTAATCATTTTGAGTCGAAATTCATCCCATAGAAAACCATGACGTTTTCTAATACGTAATTACGCGCATGCTCAGAACGGATCGTGCAGGTGGAACGGATCGTGTACTGACAGGCCCCCCAAATCAAATTCTGCCAAGAGGCTCGGGCCGGCACCGCCACCTTTAACCCTATGGTGACGTAGATTTTATTCTTATAAAATGAAGACTATTCGAATAGTTATTGCGGATCGAATATTCGCAAAACTCAAAATAACTGCTGAAATACCCTAATAACAATCTTGCAAACTTTATCAACTCAAAATATACAGCATAGAAACCAGCTAAAACACCCTAGCAACCAGCTATAACACCCTAGCAACCAGCTAAAACACCCTAGCAACCAGCTAAAACACCCTAGCAACCAGCTAAAACACCCTAGCAACCAGCTACAACACCCGAGCAACCAGCTAAAACACCCTAGCAACCAGCTAAAACACCCTAGCAACCAGCTAAAACACCCTAGCAACCAGCTACAACACCCTAGCAACCAGCTACAACACACTAATAATCAACCAAACTAGCACCGCTTAAATAACTAAAACATTCTGATAACCAGTTAAAACATCTTAACAGTACTGTGAGGTTTCGGTTTCTTTGATTTGAACTTTGATGTCCACCCTTCACACTCACTTGTGATGTATTAATCATTCACACCTGATAGTCAGTCGTCACATAATAACAGAACTAGAAGAAGAGCACATGTACTCACAGTTACTAGGCTTGTTCTACTTCATGCAGCAGCCCCAAGAACCGACAGGCAGATGATATCAAGGTCCCGCGACAGCGATTGGAAAAATAATACGAAGGAGTTCGAGAATCGCTCTCGCTGTACTTTGTTGTCATCCACCTGTCTGTGCTTGTGGCACCACATGAAGTTTTGGCAAGGACCTAATCTGACGCCGTGATGGTCTTGACAAGGTTCATGTCCCTCATTTTGAGAACCTTAAGTGAATCTCTTACGCTTTCTATATGATCCTTGGCCTCTTTCAGAATTTCCTGTTAAACGAGAGAAAAACAGAGTTTTCAAGTCTTCACTATTTAGATGTGTGAGAGTACATGTGTACTATAGCTTGGGCTCTTACGTCATCCTCAGTCTTCTGTTGAGAGATGATGGAAATCTTCAGCGTCAGCTGCTCTATTAAATCCCTCTTGTCCATGATAATCCTGGTGGTGATCTTCTGCTGCTTAGCTAGTGAGGCGATCTTCTCTCGTCTACACAAAAACACACAATACACAAATAAGAAACACATTAGGGCTGGGCGATAAAACGATAACGATATGTATCGCGATAGACATGTAATCAATATCAATAAAAAATGCGCTCGATAAAAGTTCGATAAAGTTTTTTTTTTTTTTCTTCGTCGGAAGAAACCCATGAAGAAACCAGAGGTTTCAAAGCAAGTTTGGTTGCATGAACAAAGGCACTCGCTCTCTGGTAGCCTAGCAACGTAGGGAGTGACAAGCTAACAGCCAATCGTGTAACAGTATCAAGTTTGGTTGCGCTGTTTCGTTGTCTCGTGCTGGTCTGCTGGATTCCTCTCAGAAACCGGCGACTGATAAGCAGAAAATGAGTCCCGCGGCGAGCGAGGAAATTGTAAATAAAAGAGGAAAAGTCAGCTCGCCAGTATGGCAGTTTTTTGGATATTACAAGTCTGACCGTAGTCAGACCAATGTCGTCTGCAAAGTATGCAAGACCGTTGTCCCCGCCAAGACTGGTAATACCACAAACTTGTCCACAAACCTGGACTGAAAACATACTTTAATAGTTCAACTTCAAGTATTATTAGAGGAAGAATAACTTGAAGACTCGTTTGTTACTTTTTCATATTTCTGCAGGTTTCTAACAATGTTACTGTACTGTATCAGGTTTGTTATTTATGTTACAGATGTACATCAGTCTACCTCAGTTTTCTTTGTTTACAAAACATTGTACATATTTTAAAAAACTTTATTCACCAGAAGGTGAACAGCTAGTGAACTTCCTAGCACTAAGTTTGCACTAAATTCTCAGGTTTTTCTTTATTTATATTTAACACTTTGCACTATTGTATTACACTTTATTAAGCATTTCTTACATTTTATTTTCATTTTGCACCTTAAATGTTAAGAGATAATTGTTAAGTGTTCATTGTGACTTTAGACTTATGTTTACATTTTAATTATTTGAGTTTTGCATGATTGTGTTGACATTTCTGTCTCAATAACTGAGGGGATTATGATCAGAGGAAGTTTAAGTTTAAAATAAAAATGTTTAAATGTACAATATTTTTCTCCTGGTCCTTATTTTAAATGGGTCATAAAAATATCAATAATTATCGATATCGACCGATATGAAACACTGATATCGTGATACAGTTTTCAGCCATATCGCCCAGCCCTAAAACACATTCAAGCACTGTTACTGTTCCCACAGAACAAGGAGATTATTGTGAATCAATGAGAGAGTTCCTGTCATTAGATCAGTGAAGTGTCCGTGTAAAAACAACTCACATGCTTTTCAGCAGCAGCATTTTTCCTCTTTCTTCATGAAGACGAAACTCTGTGTATTCCAGATCCGTCTCCAGCAGCAGTTGAAAGCCTGTACTCTTAATCTGGCAGTCCTGTTAATACACAAACAAATACGTTAAAAAACCTACCAAGTAGGAAAACAAGACGTGCAAGCACATTGTTTATTTCTATTTGAAGAAGAAAAAAGTAAACAGACCTCTATGTTCTTCATGACTGTTTCCCACAGATCAGGTGGAACGAACTCACCTGTCAGTTCACTGGACTATGAGAATGATTTAACTCGGAATAAATCTGTCACTTCCCTGACTTCCTGGGCGTCTTCATTTAGGTGAAACCACCGGTGCTGTAAAATCTGCTCTAGTGTGGGTCGCTTGGCTGGATCATAGGCTAGACAACGTCTGATAAGACTCTTGCATTCTGGAATTTAAAGAAAAGAGCTGGGTAGTCATGACTAGCTGACACACCTGTAACATTTGATCACGTGACTACTACGAAGTAAACACGTCTTTACTCAAGACATATTATGCATCCTAACTGAACTCAAGACAGAACTCCAGGCTGTCAGCGGTAAACGTCTCTACAGATTTGACATGGTCTAAAAATGTTTGGCCTGTTTCCATCTGAAATCCGTCACTTCACTCACCTTCAGATAAGTTGGGATTTTTAAACTTGACTTGTACATATGTGTAATCAATTGAGGATCCGTTGACCATTTCATACAGGAGCACACCCAGTTGCCAGACATTTAACGGGACGGCGTGGTACGTCTGGTTCATAACGACCTCAGGTGAACGAATCTCGTTCGCACCTGTAAGGAAGACATTTTCAATAAAAAGCTTGTACGACAACAAATTTGTCCAGAATGCACAGGCTACAGGAACACAAAACACCAGCTTACCTGCATATTCAAGACTAGGGTAGGCAGAGTTGCTAGATAGGGAACCACAGCCAAAGTCAATCAGCTTGAGCTCCAAGGTTTGCACATTGATCAGGATGTTGGCCGAATGAATGTCACTGTGGAAGACTTTGTGGTCGAAGCAGTGTTGAACAGCCTGTACGGCTTGACGCATGAAGCCGCGTGCTATTATTTCATCCAGTCTTCGATGATACAAGATGAAATCATACAATGTCTGGCAGGGACAAGGGTACTCCATAATGATATGTGCGCTGACGGAGTCTTCAAACCATTCTAACATTTGCACCACGTAGGGGCTTAAGGGAGCTTGTCGCATGAGAAGCATCAGAGCCACTTCTGTGAGCAGACGTTTTGAATGGCCGGGCTACAGAAAAGAGATGAAGAAAAACCATCAGTTGGCTCTGCTTAACAATATAGTTGTGTGTATATATATATATATATATATATATATATATACACAAAAAAGACATTTCAGCTCTTGCAGGCTCATGAACCAACCTGTAATATGAATTGTATCATATGTTGTAAGTCATTCAGAAAGTAAATATACAGTCAAGTCATGATGTCGGGCCAACTTACAATCCGAAGATATTGATTTTGTTTCTTGATTAAGGATTTGAGAGCAACCTGCAAAGAATCAAAAACACAAAATTATGATTAAATGATTATATGACAACTGTCATGAACTGCACGAAGACACACGGATTCAAACGCAGGTGGTCAGTCCAAACTCAAACAAAAATATCAACAGGGCAAAGGCTAAGAGTAATCAAAAACACGACAAGACCAGGGGCCTCATTTATAAAGCTTGCGTACGCACAAAACGGGGCTGAAAACATGCGTACGCCAGTTCCTGCGCAAAAGGTGGGATTTATAAAGAAAAACTTGACGTGAAAATATACGCACATCCACGCAAACTGTGACCCATGCGTACGCACATTTTGAAGACTAAGCAGTTTGGCGACACTGATGGTGAGCTGAGGGATTGACGGTAGATTAATGAAATTAAACACATTGAACTTGAAAAGTTGCGCATATAGACCTATCCATATAACCATAAACATACTAATCACTTTCAACCCTCATTATGCGTCCTAATCATAAAACATGCATGTCCACAATTCCAATTTATATAAATAAATGGTAATAATCTATCAAATAAAAGTGCATCAATTTAATTTATTTTACTTTTATTTGCTAATGATCTAAGGGTGGGCGTATGGGTTTACCACTCATTGTCTGATTGCTAGGACAGGTGTAAAGGCTTGAATGTGATCGCTGTAAACATAAATACTACGGTGAAACCCCATCTACGACATGATGGATGCGCTGGCATTGCTGGAGGACTATGCCAATGGCAGATTTAGGAGGGAAAGGGTGTTTAGAGACCGCGAAGATTTTCCAGCCCACGATGATGACTGACCTAGAGCCATGCTTTTGGATCTGTGTGCTGAATTGGGGCCAACATTACAAAGGCAAACTACACGAAACCGCGCCATCCCGGTACCATCCCAAGTCCTGTCAGTTTTAGGATTTTTGGCAACCGGGATTTTTTTCATGCGCAAAGCTTGATTTGGAAACTTATAATTCTGTTAATTTGACATAAATCTGGGATTTCACAGCCATCACTGAGCTCCTTATGCCTGCTGTTTTGAAAGGGATTATTAAAATGACAAATCGATACATAAAGTTTCCTTACACTATTCGGGAATAGGCCAATATCAAAAGGCCATTTGCAGCAATGTCCGGATTCCCAAATGTAATCGGTGCAATTGACTGCACTCATATTGCTATAAGATCTCCACATGAGAACGAGTACATTTATGTGAATCGAAACGTGCATTACATAAATGTGCAAGTTGTTCGTGACGCCAATACTATGGCTACCAAACAAAATAAATTTCCTTTCCTCCACCTCAGTCACAAGAACCTCTCTGTTTCTGTGTCTGTGAAATTTCTCTTTTTCCCCTTAGTTTCCATTGCTGCTATTATCACGCATACAGAACCTCTTGCTCATTAAGATGCACGGCCATTCATGAGGTGATTTGCATGTGCTATATATGGTTGAAAAGGGGCGGGTTGAGGGCGGGATGTCGATTTTTTTCACGTGCGCAAATTATCAGGTAGACTGTGATTTATAAAGTGAAAATTGCGTGCAGTTGTGCGTACGCACAGTTTTATAAATCTGATTTTTTTTTTGCGTACGCTATTTTTGGCTTTTGTGCGTACGTACACTTTTAGTAAGGTTCCTACGCACAGTTTTATAAATGAGGCCCCAGAACACTTAGAATTGCATTGTGACACAAAATAAGACTTAGCCCTGAGTGACTGAGAAAACCGGGTTTAAATAAGCAGACAAGAACAGTTAACAGGACACAGGCGTAAGTAATGATGGATAATGATTCCGGGCAATGGTTTTTGGGAAATTTAGTGTGATATGACAGTCCAAGTGATGAGGGGAGTGCCCTCTAGTGGATTTGAGAGGGCACTCCAGCTGGT
This sequence comes from Barbatula barbatula, assembly GCF_947034865.1. Taxonomy (NCBI): domain Eukaryota; kingdom Metazoa; phylum Chordata; class Actinopteri; order Cypriniformes; family Nemacheilidae; genus Barbatula; species Barbatula barbatula. The sequence goes on along the minus strand of NC_136769.1, from coordinate 20,318,817 downwards.
GACTGTGACAACAACGGGCAAATGATGGCTTGAAACCTACATGTTTTCATCAAGACATGATCTCTCTGTACATAAGAAGTCAGATGTTCTGGAAGAATGCGTTACCTTTTTGCCATCTTTTAAACACTTTGCCTCGTAGACCACTCCGCAGCCTCCTTTTCCAAGCATATTCCCTTTCCCATAGTAGAACTCAGCAAATCCTGAAAAACACAAGACACGAAGAATGTGACAACACAGTTGATATAAACCACACTTGTGCTCTATGGTGTGACAGCTAAAAACAATGAAGAAGTTAAATCTCTCTTGTGCTATTTTATATTCATATAAATGTAGAGTTTGAAATGTTCTTCTAAAATAAGCATTTTTATCAGTCAATTTAAGCTGCAATCTGTACGTTTTTTGGGAGAAAATACATCAGAAAACGAATCAGTGTTCAAAACGATCGCCTTCGCTCAGCAGAGCGGCTGCTTTAACAAGTGTGTGGATTCTGCGGTTCACATGTTACGTGTTTGTTTGACATTGATATATTTGGTATTATAACTCCGACTGCTTCATTCTTCAAGAAGAAAACCATATTCAATTATGATGCCTTGAGGGGGAGTAAAACATGGGGAAATCTTGATTTGGTAGTGAAATATCGCTTTAAGGTGTGTTGATCGATATTTGTGGTTACTTTAAGTGAGCAGCAACAATAAACAGACGTTAAAATAAAACAAGCAAACACAAGAAACTTTAGTTACAAAAACAACAGACTCGCCTCTAGACGGCTTGCAGGAGGCTTGTGGAAGAACGATCGGCTCCTCTGGGGTCTTGCAGTGGGACGGGTGCTTAACACCCACCCATGTTACATTAGAGGAGAAACGGATTCCTTTCCCCGTGCTCTTTTTTACGTGATCTTCTAAAACACAGAAGAAGAGACATCCGATCAAACATGAGCAAGTATCGCAGTCAATACAATACAGAAAGAGACAGTTAACAAGTGTGTGTGATCTCTTCAGACAGACCATAACCAGAGTACTTATCTGAGAGCAGCGATCGGCCATTAAAAACATCATTGTGTGTTTATGTGTCTCTCACCTTGTGTGCTGTTCTCCACAGCGTCTTTCAGGCTGATGTTGTGTTCTTCTGGATCATCAGCTGACAGTGAATCCTCATTGATAACACTGAGTACCTTCAGTTCATCATCATCTCTGACTTCATCCATACGAACTTCAACGGAGGACCCGGGTAAAGTCCAGGAGGCACCGCTGACAGCAGACGGATCAAAGACAGAAGATGTTTTCTGGAGGCCGGATGTACTCGGGACACACGCCAGGTCTGAATGAGATGGACGCGAGTCAGGCAGCAGTGGAGGAACGATCGGCTCCTCTGGGGTCTTACAGTGGGACGGGTGCTTAACACCCACCCATGTTACATTAGAGGAGAAACGGATTCCTTTCTTCTTGCTCTTTTTTACGTGATCTTCTAAAACACAGAAGAAGAGACATCCGATCAAACATGAGCAAGTATCGCAGTCAAAACAATACAGAAAGAGACAGTTAACAAGTGTGTGTGATCTCTTCAGACAGGCCATAACCAGAGTACTTATCTGAGAGCACCGATCGGCCATTAAAAACATCATTGTGTGTTTATGTGTCTCTCACCTTGTGTGCTGTTCTCCACAGCGTCTTTCAGGCTGATGTTGTGTTCTTCTGGATCATCAGCTGACAGTGAATCCTCATTGATAACACTGAGTACCTTCAGTTCATCATCATCTCTGACTTCATCCATACGAACTTCAACGGAGGACCCGGGTAAAGTCCAGGAGGCACCGCTGACAGCAGACGGATCAAAGACAGAAGATGTTTTCTGGAGGCCGGATGTACTCGGGACACACGCCAGGTCTGAATGAGATGGACGTGAGTCCGGCAGCAGTGGAGGAACGATCGGCTCCACTCGGGTCTTGTGGCGGAACGGGCGCTTAATACCCTTCCACGTTCTCTTAAAGAAGCCACAGATTCCTGTACGCTTCTTCCCTTTGTGTTCTGAAATGAAGAACAATCAGAAAACATCTGAATAAACATGTGTGAGAGCAGATCAGACACGAACGATGTGGGTCACTGAATAAAAACAAGAGGAAATTATGGAGTTCTTCAGACAGTTTTCAGAGAAGGAGCTAATTTCTCTGAGGAACACAAACACATTCACGATACAGAACACCTTCTTGTATGTTAATACAATTCAGTAGAACGCACAACATAACGTAAACGTAACAGGCACACAGTTATCATCTCCAATCCACAGGGCTCAACGCTAAGGATTTGTTCTAGTGCCCTGGTCGGGCAAGGGATTCTCATTTTTGCCCAAACGGCATGGCCCCACATCAAAAAAATTAAAGATAAATAATATTGTCTAATTATTGATTGTTTTTTTAGCTTTGTTTTCTTAATAAATAAGGTTATAATACCATAAAAAGTATTAGCATAAATCACAGAAATCGAAAATATTGTTAGGCAACTAATCAGTAAGTGATAAACTAAAAACAATGCTGTATAAATTACATTTAGATTAAACTTTAATACTTTTATCATTTCACCAGTCAGGAGCAGTGAATGTTTTTTGGCTGTTAGAGGAACATTCAAAACAGATTTGTTTAAATAGGCAAGGCAACGTGCTAATTAAACTCTTTTGTGACGATACAGAACTGGCCTGATCGGGCAAGTGACAGTTCTGTCAGCTGGCCTGAGGGTCTCTCCTGCTGGCACCGGGCCATCAGTCAGTCCTTATTGTTGAGCCCATCAATCTAACATCTGTTTCTTACTTTGTATCCGGGAGGGACCACTGACAGCAGACGGATCAGAAATCTGTTCTCCAGATGTACTCGGGACACACGCCAGGTCTGAATGAGATGGACGTGAGTCCGGCAGCAGTGGAGGAGCGATCGGCTCCACTCTGGTCTTGTGGCGGAACGGGCGCTTTACACCCTTCCACGTTCTCTTAAAGAAGCCACAGATTCCTTTCTTCTTGCTCTTTTTTACGTGATCTTCTAAAACACAGAAGAAGAGACATCCGATCAAACATGAGCAAGTATCGCAGTCAAAACAATACAGAAAGAGACTCTGTTCAGACAGGCCATAACCAGAGTACTTATCTGAGAGCAGCGATCGGCCATTAAAAACATCATTGTGTGTTTATGTGTCTCTCACCTTGTGTGCTGTTCTCCACAGCGTCTTTCAGGCTGATGTTGTGTTCTTCTGGATCATCAGCTGACAGTGAATCCTCATTGATAACACTGAGTACCTTCAGTTCATCATCATCTCTGACTTCATCCATACGAACTTCAACGGAGGACCCGGGTAAAGTCCAGGAGGCACCGCTGACAGCAGACGGATCAAAGACAGAAGATGTTTTCTGGAGGCCGGATGTACTCGGGACACACGCCAGGTCTGAATGAGATGGACGTGAGTCCGGCAGCAGTGGAGGAACGATCGGCTCCACTCGGGTCTTGTGGCGGAACGGGCGCTTTACACCCTTCCACGTTCTCTTAAAGAAGCCACAGATTCCTGTACGCTTCTTCCCTTTGTCATGATTATCTGAAATACAGAAAAACAAACTGTTAACTATTAAAAACATTCAAAGTATTGATCATATCTGAGCTGATAAACAAGCCATTTAAAGCATTAAATCATAATATACGTTGTTAAAGCGTCTCAAGCCGAGACCAAGACACAGTTTGATAAAATGACAGGAGAACCTTTCTGTCAATCTTACACAAGAAACTATTTTCATGAACCAGCACTATACAGACTATCACAATGTTTTAAAACACTTCACCTAACGTGACTTAAACAATCATTTTAAAAGATCGTGATCATTGTACAACTTCTACAGTAATTATCAATAACGTTTATTATTGGATGTTTATTACAACTTTAGCCTTGTGTTTATGCATCAACCCAGACTAGATGCTATAGCCACACTAAGGGCTTCCTATGGGAAGGCAATGTGAACAGTGTGCTCATGTGCTTTATTAATCATCATCAATGAATGAACCCACATGTCTTTATGTGAGGTCACCTGTTTATTTCATCCTCCCAGCGGCCATTGTGTGCTTTCAATGTTCTGTACATGCTCAATAATACCTGCCGGTTGATGAAACGGAAATCTCGCACATTTAACGGAACTACGTCATTTCCTTTCGCGATTAAAAAGGTGGGAAGGAGTTTACACATTGAAAATATGAATAGAGACTGAATGAGAGTAGGGCTGTTGTCCTGTTGTTTACAGTGAAGAGAAGGGATTTCAGGACATTACAAACAAATACACGAGAGCGCGCACCCGTCACTCCCACAGACAGACACGCGATCATGGACAGAAAGACAACAAACATGTTGAAGCTTAACTTACATGAACAACATATAATCTTGAGTGTTCATCTTTACATAAAAGCATTTCCACTCGAGACCGCCGAGCGTGAGCGCGAACGCCGTTTTCCCGCCATATATACTGACAGGATCAGTAAACTAACGTTACTTTTCTGTTTAACCAGATTCATCGATAAACTGAACGACTCTCTTCACGAATTCATGGTTTATCACGTACTGATGTTTCCCTCTCTTGACGCTAAAGTCATCCAGAGATTCTACAGGACGATGTGTTTGTGTACGAAGCGCAGTAATAAAACAGAAAGCTTGAGTTGATTTACCAATCATTGTGAAGTTGTTCGTGTTTCTGTTCGCTGTTGAAACTCCTCAGTCGTGTCGGACCAGCAGAGAACGATGCGACCAGCCGCTCAGCTAAACGCTGTTTGTCTGAATGATAAGATCTCTCTTGCTGCTCGACGCTGAGGAGCGCTATGACGTCACAACGCTCGCTCGCTCGGCGCTGCGCGTGTCTATGTGTGTGTGCGCAGCATGAATCCACTTGTTGTTGTTGTTAAATGTTTTTATTTAACCAGGGGTCAGGGGTCAGGGGTCCGTTCTTCGTACGTCGCTAACTCGGTTAGCTGGATTTGATTGTTGACGATTTGGCATGATCTTGGATTGTTTGGGACGCTCATCCTGGACTCGCTGTCATAGCAACAGGCCCGTGAGCTTACTTCATGTAAACACGATTAGATTGCGGCTTTATAAGCGGAGGAGATAGGTAAGTCTGTCGCAGCCATATTTTCCATTTATACGACGATATTATTGCGGGATAGACAGGATCCTTTAGCGCAGCGCGATAGCGTCATTGTTGTGAGATACCGTTTTTCTCGTGAGGGTGTTATTTACATCAATCATTTGTTGGAACCACACATTACGTGTTCAACACGGAGGAGTCGGGCTTTAACAACAGCACAGACTGTGTCCATTGGCCTGAGATTCTTTGCGAGTGGCACTTTCCTTAACACTATTGGAGATGCAGAGAACTTGGTTAAAAGTGCTGTCTGTTGTGCCATTCGCAAACTTTATCTGGCGCTCAAGCAGTTTTTAGGGTTTTTGTGGTATTTCCAAGCCACTTAAGACCACAGGTTGTAAAGCAGGATTTCTTTTGCCATTGCAGGTACATTTATAATGGTTAATGACATGCAATCATGACCATGCCAATAAGTATGACTAACAGTATGTGTCCTTCAGGCTTCCCTAACGTGATTGGTGCCATAGACTGCACACACGTCCCCATCAAGGCCCCAAGGAGGGGGATTTTGTGAACCGAATTCATAGTGTAAATGTGCAGGTAAGTTACCATTACAATTTATAATATTCCAGACTGGGAAAAAAAAGTAATGAAATCAAAAAGTATGCAGTTGACTGACTAAAATCTCTTAGATGGTGTGTGACTCTATGCTCCATATAACCAATGGTGGAAGCAAAATGGCCAGGATCAGTGCATGACTCAAGAATTTTCAGAGAGTCACATTTATGCACATTATTTGAACGTGGTAAGGGAACATATACATTTCAAGCTCACAGTATTATATACAGTATTATGCTGAGCCTAACAGAACTGCATTTTTCCATTATACAGGGGATTTTGACGGGATCCTGCTTGGAGACAGGGGCTATGCCTGCAGGCAGTATTTTATGACGCCCTTCCCTGAGCCAAACCCTGGACCACAAACCCGTTACAATGCAGCTCTATCCAGGACAAGGGCACGCGTTGAAATGACCTTTGGGCAACTAAAGGGAAGATTTCAGTGTCTGAAAAGTCTGAGGGTTGCACCTGACAGGGCCTGTGACAGAATTGTCGCATGTGCCATATTGCATAACATTGCCACTATCAGAAAGGAGAGGACCCCTGTGGTGGGGGTGCAGCCTGATGATGACCTCCAGCCGGTGCACTTGGATCAACCTAGTGGCAGAGCTGCACGGGACAGAATTGTGGAACACCATTTTTTAATTGAATAAAAGACAAGACAAATATGTTTAGTTCCTTGAGTTTTATTTAAAAGATTCTTTATAAAGAAAAGCCAGCAAGTCATCTTTTGCCTGCAAACATAACCAAAACGACGGAGAACAAAAGGGAGAATCAGTTTTGCCAAAGAAACGAAAGAAAGAATAACCAAACAAAACCGACTCAACCCAAACCCTCTAATCTAACTAATCAAACAAAAACAAAGAAAAGAAAGTCATAACTTTCCTACCCTAAAACTATCATAACCAAAATTTCAAGTTGTCTAGTTTAACTTCCCCTCTTAATTTCTATTTTTTCACCTCAAAATACTCTACTTTTTGTTTAAGATGCCGCTTATACAGGGAACGGATGTCACCCTGTGTAACTTTGTGGGGGAAAAGGGTCAAAACATGCCTCATGCAACAAAAGTAAGAGTACAACAATGGCCACTTCTGTATCAGTTCTTAGTGCAGACTGTTCTGTAAGCCTTTCTCTGGGTGTGGACTCCTGCAACTCATGTTAGGTAAACAATTATATACAAATTAGGGCAAAGTTATTTATGCACTTACAGGTTCTTCCTCCAAAGGACAGTCATCTGAGAGGCTTTCTTCACATGAAGTGCAATAGAAATAAATGGGTATTACAAAGTGTTGCACTCTTCCCTTTTGATGTAAAAGTTAGAAAAAGTACACAACTTACTGCATATGCTTCAGCCACCACTTGCTTGGGAACATGAAAAAGTGTTGTGTATTATCTAAAAGTGCACAAAATAGGGGGACATAATGTCATTACAATTAACTACACTGTTAAAAAAAGAATGTGATCAAAATAATGTGATCAATAACTCATGGCAACATATTTTATATGAACTAAAAGTTGAGAAGTTTTCACTTTCACAAACATTTGAAATGACTGTAGCAGCCATTCGGATTATACTTGTACTAAAATAATTGAAAATTCATTAGCCTAACAGTAATGAAGAACTTGCTGCTGATGGTCCTTGGCTTGGGTCTAAGGAAGATCTGCCCCCAGGGATGCCCTCCACAACGGGTCGGTTTGAATTCAACCCAAGGGCCAGCTCTTCTGCTGGGGTATATTGTGAGGGTGCAGGACCACCACCTGTTTTTTCAGCCTTTTCTTAGTGGCTGTTATAAATAGACAAACACATCATTTAACAGTGGCTTTTAAAATAAGGACTGTATACCATTTTGTAGAATATCCTTGTACTTCACTTTTACTTGTTCCCATGTTCTTGTGGGTCCCGTGGTGGCTCTGACATAAGTAAATATTAAATAAAAAAAATGCAAAAATACATACTGTAGAAAGTGATAGAAACATCTAACATGGACACCATGCACGTACGCATTTAATTTGTTTGAATTAAACGTTCAAATTCGGCATAACCTTCCATTAAAAGCTCTTGTTCTGTTTGTGAGAAATACTTTAGCCACACTGAACTGCCAATAACAGCGTTGAGTATCATTGTTTCTAGTATCGATACACATCCCCTTTTAAACCAACGCATGAACGCGCAATGATCTCAGATAACTCAATCCAGCGATACTAATCATAAACAACAGGTGTGTTCATAGAACCCAATTAGCAGGATCGTGATTAACACGATGATATCAGGATGTGTCATTTCATCTCGGATGTAATAAGCCACATACGAAAAACGGGCCCTAGGATGAGCGTCCCAAACAATCCAAGATCATGCCAAATCGTAAACAATCAAATCAAAAACTGAGTTAGCGACGTACGAAGAACGGACCCCAGGCACACAACAAAAACGTGTCTTTACAAATCATCTAACCGGAACTCTTTGAATATATTGACTGTAGCTCTATGGAAATATAAAGTAGTACACACACACACACACAAATATATATATATATATGTATATGTATATATATATCAATATAGGCGGAGGGCGAGGTCAGTGGCGGCACAGAGTTCCTGCATTACCGTTGGGTCAGTCTTCCCTCGTGTAACTCTTTCACTGATGGACCTGCAGGACGGCCATGGTGTGAAGAGCATATATCAAATATTTTGATTTGATTTTTGAGTTTAAAATATATAAAATAAAAATCATTTAGAGTTTGGATTTTTTCCAAATGACACATTTGATGCAATACAAACAGAAAGCAAAGGGTGACGCAAGTGCTGTATATTCACTTCACTGAGAGGGTTATTTTTGTCTGTCAAGTATTCACAGAAGAGATGGTTTTAAGTAGTTTTGTGAATGTTGTGAGAGGGTGTAGTAGGGTGTGAAAGTATGCCGGCGCAGATCCAGTGATAGTCCTGTAGGCAAACATCAGTGACTTTAATCTGATCCGGGCTTCAACCGGTAGCCAGTGGATAGAGATAAAAAGGGGTGTCACATGAGCCCTTTTGGGCTGTTGGAAGATGAGGCGTGCTGCTGAGTTTTTAACCAGTTGAAGTGGTTTGAAAGCCTTTGCAGGAAGACCAGCAAGGAGAGCATTGCAGTAGGCCAACCTTGAGATGACAAGGTTATCAACATTGCAAATGTTGAATAAGCCTGTCGACAGGATCGCGTTGTCTTTGCAATATGATCATTGAAGGACCGCTGTTCATCAAATATGACTCTGACAAGCCCGTAGGCAGGGGGGGTTCGGGTGGTTCGAACGAATCCCCCCTGACTGCCAAAGGTCCAGAATTTAAGTCGTTTTTTGTTCATGTGATTATTGTCATCATTGTTTTAAATCAATGCTTGTGACAAGTTTCTGGGTTGCGGTTTCAAATTAATATGATTATTGTTGCTGGACGTGTGCGTGTGTGCGACAGAGAGAGTTCTCGCAATAAACCTTTCAAAGCATCGGTGAAGAAGCATCGCCTCTGAATGATGGGGGGAGGGGTTATCAGGGCTCTAGAGTGCGACTAATTTGGTCGCACATGCGACCTAAATTCTCAATGATGCGACTTAAAAAAATCTGAGGTCGCACCGGTGCGACCAGCCGTTCGACGGAGAAAAAAAGTCTCCGCGACTCAAGTCTGCCTGTCACACATAAGTCCCATTACGTGGTCTAAACCAATTAGAGATAGTGTAGGGCGGACCCCCCTCTGATTGGCCGTGGTCCAGATATTCCTGTACGTGCGTTTACATTTGAAATCGCGTGTGGTGCAATCAGACAGAGATAGAGGTGAGTAGAAAAGATGAAAAGAACGATTGAAAACTTTTTCGATAAGATTCCATGCAATAATCTTAAACAATGCTCTGACACGGAGCCATCAACCTCCCAGGTTATATCAAGCATTGGTCCGAAGACCGCATTCGATAATGAGCCAGATACGATCGAGTCCGAGCCGACTGAAATTAAAAGGGCGAAAGTGTATAGATTTCGAAGAGAGTGGCTCGACAAGTTTCCCTGGCTAAGATACAGTAAAGCTGATGAAATAATGCACTGCATTTACTGTAAAGAGTGTGGGAAGACCATGGCCGGCAAAAGTGCATTTGTGACGGGTTCAAATACAATGATGTCGCGCGCCCAAAATATAGGAGTCATCGCAGATACGTTAAAAAAAAATACGTCTGTGCATGTTGCGAACAGTCCGTATGTCAGTACACGATCCGTTCCACCTGCACGATACGTTCGCGCGTGCGCACAACGACGTTGTAGAAACCGCTCATGCGCAAATGATGATTTTGTTGTGGGATGATTTACGACACTGCACAATCTTTTCCACGCTTGCGCAGCTATGTGGGTACAATTTATTATATTTTTTACTGTTAAATAAAATACAATACTCAATTTACTTCGCTGCTGTCCACCTCGTATCATTTCACTATGCGTTCTGTCAAGTCAGTTTGAAATACTGTAATGTTTCCCCTGACTTTGCAGTTCTTTCTTCATGTAAATGAATATAGTCTAGTTAGACATATGTGTTATGTTCCTTATTGGCTTCTGTAAACGCCATTGAAGGGATTATTTTACTAGTTTAGATTAAATGGATAGATATATTAGCCTATATAGTATTATCAGATTTTAATTAATAAACTGACACAAACCGTCTTTGACAATACTACTGATCTCAGTTCGAAACACGATAAGGTAAATAGACATGATACAGCAATGAATCGCAAAATGGAGTTTGGAGGAAACTGAAGATTTGCAGTCGATAAAAACACTTTATTCCACATGTAACCAAAATCATCCATGTTCATGTAACAACTGTATTATTTTGGATTGGCAACCACATAAACACATCGTAATGGTAACGTAAGCAACATTTAAAAACATAAAAACAGACTCGCCGTGAACGGTTAAACTATGTAACGTAAGCCTACAAAACAAAAAATATGCTGCCAATTGTGCCACCTGGCCGTCAAATGTTTCATCGCCTGCGTCACGGTACCAATAGTGTAGGAACACAATGACGTTTTCTAATACGTAATTACGCGCATGCTCAGAACGGATCGTGCAGGTGGAACGGATCGTGTACTGACACCGTACATGGCATTCCTAATCGACGGAGACACAGATGTTGTAAATGTATCTTAACCAACTGAAATGTATTTCAGTTCAGTGAAGCATACTTTTTCAGTAAGTTACCTTTCTTTGGTAAAAAACTAAATTTTTACCAGATTGTTAGTTAATCATTAACAAGTCAATATCGCCTAAATGGGATCCGGTCGAAAATTTGGGTGCACCCAAATTTTATGCTGGTGCACCTTAGAAAAAAAATTAGGCGCACCAGTGCAACCAGTGCAAAAAGTTAGTCTAGAGCCCTGGTTATATATATATTTATTTTTATTAAAAGGATTTATCCCCTCAATAGTCTACAATATAATAGCCGTACTTATAATAATAAAACATAGCAAAGAGGCATTGACAGAGAGTCAAGAAATGATTATTATGATTATTATGAGAAGAATTATTATTAATATTTCAGTAAAGTTCATTAAATCTATTCTGTTGTTAGTGTGGTCTTTAAACTTATGAACTGTGTATGGACTGACAAAAGTGTTACATGAGGAAGCAATTTGACAACAATGTAATAAATATTTTAGGTGCATCAAAAAGCGTGCTTGTTCAGATACCAGCAGACAAGCTAATCCAGCAGAAATTAGTGCATAAAAGGTCACCAAAATTAAGTCATTGTACCTCATAATTATATACAAAAGGAGGATAAAAACTGCAAAAAGGTCCACTTTTTGAAAAAAAGAACCTCCCCTTTCAATAGGCTGGCTACATGTCTGAGGGTCATAAATTCCTAATAAATGTAGAGAGTTTCACAATCATCTTTTAAATCCAAATATGCACAAAAAACGAACCATAAATATATGTTAGACGTTCCACAAAAATAAATGCAATTCACAAATAGATACAATGAGATTTGCTAATAAACAAATATTTATAATCTTCTTTTAATGGCATTTATTTGTAGAAAGCTTTCTGCACATTTGTGGATCGCTTTCTGTGCATTTGTGAATCTCTGCACGCATTTGTAGATCAGTGCACACATTTGTGGATTTTTTGAAACATTTCTAACATCAAGATTTCGCTCTCGCCTTGTAATAATGCGCTCAATGATATTTGTCATTAAAATCACACCATATATAAACGGCATATCTTTGATACTTATTTTCTAAGCATATGGTTTAATGCAGGCGGCGCTAGTTTAACACCGGGAAAACGGTCGGCGCTGTTGTGTGTTGACGCAATTGTAATGCAGATGCTCCACTAGGTGGTAGTCCTGATATATATGTATGTGTGTTATAGCACGGGTTAAATATAGTGCGTGTGTGCTAACAGTGGCACATGCTACATGTTTTTGGCTTGTTAAAACCCTTCCTGGCTCATTAATATAGCAGGGATTTAATGAAGGGGAACATGAGGTTGTGGGTACACCGGTTGTGTATTTACAATAAACATGTGCAAAAGTAAGGTAGAGAAAGCAACAATCAACGAGTAAGCTTATGAAAATGGGAATTTATTTCCATTATAGCCTTGTCTTTGAAACTAAGGGTAAACAACATAATAACCTTAGAATGAGCGATTTCTATCTACATACACCGTGGGCCTACATATATGGAATTTAAAATACTTCGAGGTCATATTGCCTTTTGCCGAAGAGGAAATGCCCTTGAAATGGGTGTTTCAACAAGACAATGATTCAATAAAAGAATACACTCATAATAGGAAGGAGAGGGGTGGAGGTGGCTTACGAAGCAACGTGCTGATGTGACCATGTATGCCAAAATGGAAGTTTAAATGCCCCGGCCTATTACGTGAGGTTTTCCCATTGGTTGACCTGAATCAGCTGATAACCGGGCTTGACTGACACCGTCTGCCAGAACTAACGCTATAAGCTTAATTTTTGGTCTTGGTTGTGTGTCAAAAAAGTTAAAGGGGAAGTTCACCCAAAAATATTTTTGAGTGATTTTTTACTCACCCACATGATGTTAAACATGTTTAGAGAACTTCCGGCGTCTTCGGAGAAAAAAATCACGATATTTAGGGGACATCTGAGAGATTTCCAGTTAGACATCATGGTTTCAGTTTTTGCCAAGATCCAGAAAAGTACTAAAGACATTGTTAAATTGGTCCATCCGCACATAGTGCTCAGTTTAATTTTTTTGAAGCAAAGAGAATGCTTTATGTGCGATAAACAAACGAAAATACAGACTTTAATAAACATTCTCGTCATGGGGCTTGCCCCTATTGGACGTCTGCGATCTGACAGCGCAACTGTGTTTACATGCAGAGGCACGCTGTATATGCCAACACTGATTGTGTCTAGGTGTAGTTTACAAAATGGTGCTAAACTGTTCCATTCCAGAATATGAGCAAGCCCCATGCGGCGTTCAGCGCATAAATTATGTTTTTATTAACAAAGTTTGGGAGGAGATGGAGCATAAAATCAAGCCCGGCTGATCGCCAATCGCAGCCGATCCGAATTAACTATCACGCCTTCTACCCTATCAGACCCAGCGAACTATCTAATAAATAAGGTAACCCTCTTATCTAGACATTCCCAGTCTGCGAAATCCCTCCACCACCCTGGCTCCTCTTCCCGGGGGGTACACAGGGTTCGGGCCGGTTCTGAGATCGGCACACCCCCCCATCGAGGGGGAGTGACCCGGGTTCGACAGGAACCGCCCCCGGACAGCACGCCAATTAAGCATACCAATCGCAACTCATTATTATCTGCATAAATGAACTTGTGAAACCTAATACGCATTTGTAAAAGTGATCTGGTCCAAGAAGACGAAGTGCTCTCGTGAATGCGCACCATACACTAACACATCAGAGAATATATAGATTAAAGTCTATCTTCTGGTCTATTTTACGCACAAAGCATTTGCGTCGCTTCAAAAAAATGTAACTGAGCCGCTATGAGCGGAATGTCTAATTTAACATTGTCTTTAGTACTTTTCTGGAGCTTGGCAAAAACTGACATCATGATGTGTATGGAAATCTCTGGCATGTCAGCTAAATATCTTCATTTGTGCTCCGAAGACGCCGGAAGTTCTCTCAACATGTTTAACGTCATGTGGGTGAGTAAAAAAATGTAAAGTAAATTTTTTGGGTGAACGTCCCCTTTAAAGCATTTTGAATTTGTGATAAATGTATGGATTTTGTGTCAATTCAACAAGAAATGTGTTAATTGTATAGCCTACACAGCCAGATGATGTGATAACTGTGTTAAGAGTTTAGGAAAATTATCCATTATATAACTATAATACATTTTGGTATACAGCTAAAATAACAAAAAAAATCCTCCGTCCAAATATTTCTGGACCTAACTGTGTATTCAACAAGCCCAAGTCTAAAAGTGGAGGGGCCCAGAAGGTGTTGGGAAGCGGCAGGGACCGCCCCAGTCCGACCACCCAGCGACCAAGGCTGGGTCGGGCCCGATGGTTCAATCTCTCTAGGTGGTCCTTCTCTCGACGTCTTCCACTGGGGGGCCACCTGCGGGGCACCAGAACCGGAGTCGACGCTGGAGAAGGCCGGGGCTGCTGGGGGGCAGACCACGTGCGAGACCTCGACAGCCGAAAAGCGGCCGGGTCACAGCAGGCCGGTCTGTTTCTACACTGTCAAAAGACTGCTGGAGCAGTCCTTGACAGCGCCACCAATCAGCCGACCTTGCGAGAGGGGAGTCGGGAAAGTGGCCTTTCTCGACATCGCCCACCTGCGCAAGATTGAGTCCGAGGCGTCTTTCCGGGCCACTGATGTGGACATCGTCCGACCCAGCCTGCGCTGCCACCGTGGTCCCCGGAGGGCCAGTCGGCGGCGGCACTACTTGGGTCGGTCTTACCCCGTGGGGCTCTCTTTAGCGCCCTGGCCTGCAGGATGGCCATGGCGTAAGAGTGGTGGCAGCTTGGCCCACGGCACTGCCAGCCTCAACACCAGAGATGTCGAGACCTTACATGCCCTGGACGGTGAGTCTAGGTCAAGCTCCCCAGGTGGCCGCCGTCTGCGGATACCCACGACTGCATGCTCCACCCAGGGTGCATTGACATAGTCCCTAGCTGCCTCCCCGCCCCGAGGGATGAGAGGGCGATAGAGTCAGCTAGACGGAAGCGCGCCGAAGGGGGCGCTCCAGGTCTTACTGAACTCCTTATGCAGCTTGGTAAAACTTGGTACTTGAACCGGGCACGGCTTGGAGTCGCGCCCGGACCCAATGTGCGAAGTACCCAGCCGCGAGCGCCAGGGCTGCGATGCACCGCAATCCGACACTCACGGCGGTCCAAGCGAGCATGGCTGACATCTTGACGTCTGCTCTCACCTGTGCTCGACCTCCCGAGGGAGGGAGCTTCAGGGAATTGCCAGAGTCTAATGCCAGCAGGTCGCGCTCCGATGTTGCAAGAGACACCTCATCTCCTCGTGTCCGAGCGCATGGCTGAGGAATAAGACGGTTTAGGACCATCCTTGGGGAACTGCTAAACAAGCGAGACAGAGCGCGAGCGGTCCGCGAGCCGGCCGGCTGACGGATTAACGCTCACGACAATCCCCACATCAGGGACGGCAGGGCCGTAGCCGCTGTGGTCACAGAACGGGAAGCAAACGAGGCGGTGGCTGGATCTTGACAGAACATAGCCACCGTGACGCAACGTCTGAATAGCCATCCGCCCGCAGTGCGGGCAGGACGAATCCACGAGGCTGCCATAGTGGTCGGACCCCAGAACACCTGCGGCAACCACCGTGTTCGTCCCCGTCCTCGATGAGTGCACTGCACCCAAGAGATCAGCGGGCAATGCCACGCTGAGGAAATTGCTCTTTTAGAAAAACACCTCTGGAACTGCCAGGACGCCCAGGGGAATCTACGCTGCATCGCGTCGTAGAATTCGGCAATTCGAAGAATGTCATCAGATGCGAAGGCTCCAAAGAACAAAAGGTGAATGAATGAGCATGCCGGCTCCCCTTTTATACCCGGATATCCGGGGGCGGAGCCCGGCATGCAAATTTCATTCGCCAATTTCATTGGCCTTTTCAAAATAGTCAGATGATAGGTTCTCAAGACACCCTTACAACACCTAATAACCAGTCGAATTACCCAAGTAACAAGTTAGTAAACCTTAGCAACACATAGTAAACAGATTAAAGATCCCAACAATGCCTACAGTACCAACCAGGTAAAACAGCATAGTAACTAGGGATGGGCATTTTTCCTATTCGAATATGAGCTCTTGTTTAGCTTTGCATCAATAAATAAGGTAAGCCTATTGATTTTAACTAAGGTAACCAAGGAATCACAGAGTGTTTTAAAACAAACAAAAGCATCCGTGCAGCGTGCAGATTTATTAACATATGTAACATATTTTAACTTCTTAGAAGGAAAATTCTGGCTTTTAGGTATGGAAAAAGGTGCCAGTCTTATGCTAAGGCTGAGCATAATACGCAATCCGGGCATCCGGTGTGTAAAAAATATTTAAACTAGCTTGCGATCCGAGTGAACAAAGATAAAGGAACACATACAAATCATTTTTTATATTTTCTGTTTAGTATAAATGATTACAGATGAAGTGAAGAAGCGTTAGATAAGATGTGACAACTCTAAGGTCTTCTGTAGCGGTAACTTAAAGACGGGGTGTCTCATTTCTCTGAGCTGTTGTTGAAGTTCATATTACCAAAAACAAACACACCCCTACCCACATCTTTAGCTTTCATCAGCGCTCGGCTCAACTAAAGTCCGTCCTGTGAAATGTGCACCTTACTGCCTTTATGGGATACAAGGTTGTTTGGGTACTCGGCCCGACTTTGTCTAAACGAGCATAATCCGGAAATCGGACACCCCGCCATTCAGGGCCGCACCGAGGCATAAGCGAACTAGGTGGCTGCTTGGGGCCCCCTCGTTTATTTTATTTATTTATTTTTACAATTAATTCACTTAAACAAGTGATATAAATGAATAAGTGAATGAATGAATATCAATGAATAAATGAATAATTCAAGACAAAAAAAATCTGATTTGCCGACAACTGTCTGTTAGCGTTTGAGTCATGCGTAATTGCGCATAGACACCTCGCGTTCATTAACAATTAGCGCCAGTGCGCGTCACGGTAATAAATGAAGTCAACGTTAGAAAATATACCAATACCATGTTGAGTGTAGGCATGGGCCGATAACCTGTTTCACGGTTTACCGTGGTTTAATATTCCCGCGGTTTCAAAACCACTAAAAATGTCCGCTATACCGTCTCTGCGGTATGCGCAGCTTTTTCTCGTCGTCATAGACGAAAAGTAATTTACAGGAATCCCTCAGGTTGTGTGCGAACGTAACGAGTCACATGACCCCTCCCTCTCCGGTTGGTGCAGGCAGTCAGAGGGAGTGAGTCACGTGTATGGAGGATGGCCGAAGGAGGTGAATCTTTGGAACTTTTTCACCCGTCAAAAAAGACGAAGTCTGCCGTATGGGAATTTTTTGGGTACAGAAAAAGGTCAGATGGCAGCGGCTTGGAGGAGGAAGGACATCCAACTTGTAAAAAATGTTTAAAAAGAGTGGCTGCTCGGGGAGGCAATACGTCAAATATGATAGCCCATCTACGGGAGCACCACCCATCAGTCTTCGCTAAATTCAAGGCAATGCTGTCTTTAAATAAACATTTGCAACCATCTAAGAGAGTTTGGGGACGAGTCTAATAAATCAATTTAGCTGATATCCCGTTCACGTTTATACTTTTAAGGCTCCCGTAATTTGTGTAACGTTACATCTGTTAACAATAACCAAATTTAAAAACGCAAACTGCTGGTAATGTACAGAAAGAGCCTGTTTGTGTGTATGCAACACACTAGCAATCTCGCACTCTTTCTCTCCTACTGTGTGTTTATAGCTATATGTGTGTGTACGAATCAACACTGAAATAACAATAATGGATTTCAGAGCATTATTGTGATGACAAATTTAATTTAGAAGAACTCACATATTCATTTAAATTATTTAACCTGACATGTTTACTGTTCCAAAATGTTGTATAGGTTTCTTCAAAATTAAATGTATTATGTTCAGTGGAAAAGTAGTTTTATTTTATTTTTTATAGTGATGTAGGAGGGCCATCCTCATATTTATAGGCTGCAGTTATGCGATTTTGAGGTCATTGTTGAACACTTGCTGTTCTTATGTTTGCTTTCATTATTTAAGTATATTATTTTTGTAACATTCAATTTTTGATTATATTAATTTCTATTTCGGTTTTATTTAAAAGAATGCACATTTGCGAATGATTAATTTCATGTTTTGTGACAGTTTGTATTCAGAAGTTTAAGAGTAAAGTATTTTATTTAAGTATCGATTTTTATTTATTTATTTTGTATTAATACAAACCTCACTGTCTTCATTTATAATGTAACATTATAGCGTGACATTTGTATCAATAATCTTGGTGACTCCGCGGTGGGAGGGGGCCTGTCAGTACACAATCCGTTCCACCTGCACGATCCGTTCGCGCATGCGCACCACGACGTTTCTACATTTAAAGTTAAATAGTATTATCAGAATTTAATAAAAAACGACAAAAACCGTCTTTGACAATACTACTGACCTCAGATCGAAACACTGTAAGGTAAATAGACATGCCATACAGCAATGAATCGCAAAATGTAGTTTTTCATTTTTTCATTTCAAGATTTGCAGTCGCTAAAAATAATTTATTCCACATGTAACCAAAATCATCTATGTTCATGTAACAACTCTATTATTTTGGATTGACAACCACATAAACACATCGTAATTATGGTAACGTAAGCAACATTTAAAAACATAAAAACAGACTCGCCGTGAACGGTTAAACTATGTAACGTTAGTCTACAAAACAAAAAATATGCCGTCAGTTGTGCCGCCTGCCGTCAAATGTTTCTTCGCCTGCGTCACGTTACCAATAGTGTAGGAAAACTATGGGATGAATTTCGACTCAAAATGATTAACAAATGCACGCACAGTCATCCGTGAACGTGATACATGTTTCATTTGTATTTTACGATTCACAAACAAATGCCTTATGATTTGATTCTGTGAAATTTAGATTTGAATAAACACGAAGCGATTTGTACAAATAGAGGCAGATTTGTGATCGCAATGTTTTATTTTGTGTTCATGTATATTGATTTTGCGCATAACAATGAGAAGTTGTGCATTTGTGGATCCTGTGACGCGCGTTCATACATCCTGTTCGGTTCATTTGGATTTTGAGACTTTCTTTACGCGGTTTAGCCTTGGACAATCCACACACACGCAACAGCAGATCCATGCGCAACCGTGCAGAAAATAAGAACTATGACTAGATGGCAGGCTTACGGAAACCATAGGTGCTTGTCATATCATTAGAATATCATCAAAAAGTTGATGCATTTCACTATTTCCATTAAAAAAGTGAAACTTGGAAATTATATTAATTCATTACACGCAGACTGATATATTTCAAATGTTTATTTATTTTAATTGTGATGATTATAACTGACAACTAATGAAAACTCATCTACTGCACTGTAACTGTAATAACTGCATTAACTCATCTACTTCACTGTAACTTTAATAACTGCATTGACTCATCTACTGCACTGTAACTTTAATAACTGCATCTATTAACTTTATGAGAAAATGCTTTGTCTTTGAGATTAAAACACTTTATCAATTTGGGATTTTCATTAGTTCGTAGTTAGTAATCATTAGTTAGTAATCAAATCATAAGGCATTTGTTTGTGAATCGTAAAATACAAATGAAACGTGTATCACGTTCACGGATGACTGTGCGTGCATTTGTTAATCATTTTGAGTCGAAATTCATCCCATAGTTTTCCTACACTATTGGTACCGTGACGCAGGCGAAGAAACATTTGACGGCATATTTTTTGTTTTGTAGACTAACGTTACATAGTTTAACCGTTCACGGCGAGTCTGTTTTTATGTTTTTAAATGTTGCCTACGTTACCATAATTACGATGTGTTTATGTGGTTGTCAATCCAAAATAATAGAGTTGTTACATGAACATAGATGATTTTGGTTACATGTGGAATAACGTATTTTTATCGACTGCAAATCTTCAGTTTCCTCCAAACTACATTTTGCGATTCATTGCTGTATGGCATGTCTGTTTACCTTACAGTGTTTCGAACTGAGGTCAGTAGTATTGTCAAAGACGGTTTTTGTCGTTTTTTATTAAATTCTGATAATACTATTTAACTTTAAATGTAGTAATTTATTAGTATGGGTCTATATAGGCTAATATATCTATCTATTTAATCTAAATAAGTAAAATAATCCCTTCAATGGCGTTTACAGAAGCCAATAAGGAACATTACACATATGTCTAACTAGACTATCATTTACATGAAGAACTACAAAGTCAGGGGAAACATTACAGTATTTCAAACTGACTTGACAGAACGTATAGTGAAATGATACGAGGTGGACGGCAGCGAAGTAAATTGAGTATTCTATTTAATTTAACAGTAAAATTTAAACAAAGTAAAACAAAGCTGCGCAAGCGTGGAACAGATCGTGCAGTGTCGTAAACCATCGCACAACTAAATCATCATTTGCGCATGAGCGGTTTCTACAACGTCGTGGTGCGCATGCGCGAACGGATCGTGCAGGTGGAACGGATCGTGTACTGACAGGGCCCCCTCCCACCGCGGAGTCACCAAGATTATTGATACAAATGTCACGCTATAATGTTACATTATAAATGAAGACAGTGAGGTTTGTATTAATACAAAATAAATAAATAAAAATCGATACTTAAATAAAATACTTTACTCTTAAACTTCTGAATACAAACTGTCACAAAACATGAAATTAATCATTTGCAAATGTGCATTCTTTTAAATAAAACCGAAATAGAAATTAATATAATCAAATGTTACAAAAAATAGATACTTAAATAATGAAAGCAAACATAAGAACAGCAAGTGTTCAACAATCCCACTGAGCAAAAGTACGTCGAAACGACGTCATTTCAACGTCTTTGTCGGACGTTGAAAAGACGTCCCCTGAGGAGCCAGAATGAAAGTTTTTCTGACGTCTTTTTCTGACGTCTTCTGCACGTCCAAAATTGACGTCGATAGGACGTCTTAACAAAGTTCAAATTTAGTTCAAATGTGGTCATTGAGGACTTATTTTCAACGTCTTATAACGTCAACTGCAGACTCATTTTAGACATTTTAACAAAAATAAGAGACACACTTTGCGTTCAATTAAAACGTATTTATTTAATGGGAAGTCTTTATGTGGTTGTACATTTAAAAACAACGTAAATAAACAGTAATCCATATACCTTAGGACCAATGAACTTTGTGTCCCCCCTCCCTCTCTTGATGGTGCATGCTTTATCAAGTCTCTATTTGGTTGTGTACATTTAAACATTTAAAAATAGAAAACAGTCATTCATATGCTTTGGAACTCTTTAGAAGTCTCTATGTAATTTGTGTGTGTAAAAACCTATAGCATTTAAAAACAATAAATAATAAACTATATTTACATTTATACTGTATTATATACTATCCATGTTTTAGAACTCTTTATTTTTATTGTGTGTGTCCCCTCCTTCCAATCTTGATGCATGCTTCAGTTGTCCGGGGTTTTTTTTCTAATCTCCTCCGTCGCATTCCTTGCTCCACTTCATTACTGGAGCTGTAAAAGTAGAAAGACAAAAAATATAAATATGCAAAGGCAGCCTGTAGTCATTTACAAAGTACACATTTACATTATAAGAAAATTGTGCTTTTTGTTCTGCAATTGTACATTTTGCACTGAGCAAATCCATTATGGATTGAAACATCTGACCTTTTGCACATTTTGTCATGGTCTGTGCTTACCTAGAATTGCTCTGTCAATGCATGTCATCTCCAGAGCCATCTTGTCTTTTTTCCCTTTATATTAAAACGGGCCATGAGACAGTTACTGAAGATCCTGGAAGAAATTCAGTTACAAGTTTAGGTCAAAATTTTAATCATTGAAATTTGGATCATTGAATATGGGTTTAAAGGAATAGTTTACCCAAAAAATTTAAATTTCCCATAATTTACTAATCCTCAAGCCATCCTAGGTGTACATGCCTTTCAATCTTTCAATAGATCCTCTTTTCTTAGCTTTGTAATGGCAGTAAATGGTGCCTGAGTTTTTGAAAGTGGAAGTGCAGAAGATTGAGCTAAACAAAATGGCATTCCCAAATAAGAAGTCTTTAAAAAATCTTTTAAAAAAACAAATGTCATAAGAAAAGAGGATCTTCATTTTTTTATTTTAGCACAATTAGTTTGAACCGGAGTACATCAAATAGTAACTCCAGGAGATGGAGGAGAATGCACGTCTGAAAGAAGGCATGACTATATACACTCCTACACGAGATGGATGCCTTCTAGCCAATCAGAATCAACGATTCAGACGGATCCATGGTATAAGAGTGAGATATCACAAACAGCAATATTAATAAAAAATGTATTCAGTTGTCTTTGAGGTTAATCAAAACATGTACTTACTAAGTCAAAGACGTTGGGCTGGGTGTATGTAGCTTCTGTTGACACAAGCAAAAGGGAGAAAAAGAAGAAACATGAATGGGAGTGAGAAATTTTAATTGTCTTTGGGAATTAATACGCATTAAGTTTTTATTGATCATTAATAATAAATTAATCAATAATTAACTGCATGTTAAGAACAAGGCAAATCAGAAATACAAGAGTGACTGTTTGATTGATCACTTACAAAAAATCAGAGGGCAAATGACACTGAAAAAAACCCCAGAGAAGACAATTAATTTTACAGGGTAAAGTGAATATAAGGAATATTGGCAACTCTTATTAAGTGCTTTTTAATTAGCTGAAAAACTGAAACATTTGCTCTAAACCGTGTGTAAATAAAACTTGCGGGTTTTGTGCCGTGTTTTGGTTTATAAACCATTGCATATCTTTATTAAGAGCAGATTGTCTCAATTCAGTCGAGCCCAAAAGCAACATAACAGGAAATGTTTTTGAGGACAAACATTAAATAAATGTCATAGACAGTGATGCTTAATTTAAAAAATATTAAATAGTTGTATCAAACTTAATAAACATTAAAGTTACTGAACATGGAAAACTGTTGTTTGTTATCTTTATTAAAAACTAATAAAAAACGTGACAAATAAGGTGAAAATGAACCTTAACATTTTATTAAGCAATAGGCCTACATGAAGCCACAGTGTGAGATTACCGTTATGTCAAATGGCCGCGACAGTGCTGTCAGACGCAGGTTATATTACGTCTGTGTCCGAAATCCTTCACTCAATTTCATTCACTTCTTCCCCATATAGTGGACTGAAATGTCAATCGCTGTATAGGGAATAGTGAAGGAGTCTGCGGTTTCAGACACGTATCTTCGGTGTGCCCGTGGCGCTTATTTGGAGTGCTTGCGCGACAGCGCCCTCTGACTTTCGAATGTGGCGGCATTAAACCGTAAATCGTTGAAAAACTGAAGAATCGCACGGTTAATCCTCACAGCCCTTATCAACACAACATGTTGCTCAGATGCAGTTAACTGTGAATTAGCTCAAACTTGATTTTATGCCCAGTCACATATGCTTTAACAGAAGAGCTTACTCGGATTTGTATAGCTGCCCCATTAGCGCAAATGGTGTAACACACTGTAACAACGACTTTAACGACAAACGGTAACGTTAGACGGACAATCAGTTTGTTAGAAATCCAACTAAACTTGGCATTTAACGGAAAAGACAGTTCATCGATTGTATAGCCGTTCACTAGTGAAGTTTCGCTGCGTGTAATCGGTGACGATCAAACAGTTCCCCCTCAGACTAAGAGAGAAAAACGAACAATCACCCTCTATCCTGAAATAAGTTAACTTTATCATTTACAGTCTTGGTATGTGTAGATGTCATTTTAGTGGACTTGAGTTAAAAAAATCTAAATAAAATGGTTAACGTCAAGTTTAAAAGAACTTTACCTCAACAACACTTGCAGTACTGGTGATGTCCACTCAGTCAGTCCGTGCGCGAGCTGCCTGGTTTCGCGGGCATTTGTCAAATTTATATATTTTAAAAAGTAAACTTATATACACCTTCTTTCAACCTAAGCATTTATCTAACGCCTACTTAATTATTATTTAAAAATAGTGTGTTTTTCTAATGTTATATTTGCCAATGGATGTCAGCAGTTTTGCACGTCCACAGACCCCCCCCCTAGCTATACGTAAATATTGAACTTAATATCTACGTCAAAGAGGGGTCGTTGTCCGACGTCCAGATACTGACCAGATTTGCATGTCGTGTAGACGTACAGATATGGTCCTGGACAGACCGACTTAATATAGACATGATCTGCACGTCTGGCAGACGTCACCTGTTTGTTGGGATGACCTCAAAATCGCATAACTGCAGCCTATAAATATGAGGATGGCCCTGCTACATCACTCACCACCATATTAATAAATTCGAAGTCTATTTTCATCACAGAAGTCTCCCCACTCAACTAGGGATGGGCTGGTATGTGATTTTGACGGTATGATAACCTTGCACAGACCTATCACGGTTTCACGGTATTACTATAACATCTCTTAAATGTGTTATTTTTTCAATAAAAACAACTTTTCCACTGAACATAATACATTTAATTTTGAAGAAACCTATACAACATTTTGGAACAGTAAACATGTCAGGTTAAATAATTTAAATGAATATGTGAGTTCTTCTAAATTAAATTTGTCATCACAATAATGCTCTGAAATCCATTATTGTTATTTCAGTGTTGATTCACGTACACACACATATAGCTATAAACACACAGTAGGAGAGAAAGAGTGCGAGATTGCTAGTGTGTTGCATACACACAAACAGGCTCTTTCTGTACATTACCAGCATTTTGCGTTTTTAAATTTGGTTATTGTTAATAGATGTAACGTTACACAAATTACGGGAGCCTTAAAAGTATAAACGTGAACGGGATATCAGCTAAATTGATTTATAAGACTCGTCCCCGCTCTGTGACGTGATGGAGGAAACTAGTTCATGTTCGGCTGGTTGATTAGCGATGTTATGTGTGTTACCGGTCACACTCGCCCCGCTCGCGCGGGCTTCTATGACGGCATTACAATGCCGAATGGGAGACGGGCGCTCTCACGAGGAGGCTAAAGACCTCTAGTCTCTAGCGTCTGTTGATCGGGGAGTGAGGTTTAACACACTGCACAGCTCTTCACTAGCGGCCTCCGTTACATTTGCTTGGGGTAGAAAGCAGAATAGTATTTATTTTAACAGTGCTAAACACGCAAACTCTCTTAGATGGTTGCAAATGTTTATTTAAAGACAGCATTGCCTTGAATTTAGCCAAGAGTGATGGGTGGTGCTCCCGTAGATGGGCTATCATATTTGACGTATTGCCTCCCCGAGCAGCCACTCTTTTTAAAAAAATTTTACAAGTTGGATGTCCTTCCTCCTCCAAGCCGCTGCCGTCTGACCTTTTTCTGTACCCAAAAAATTCCCATACGGCAGACTTCGTCTTTTTCGACGGGTGAAAAAGTTCCAAAGATTCACCTCCTTCGGCCATCCTCCATACACGTGACTCACTCCCTCTGACTGCGTGCCACAGTTGCCAACTCTCGCGAGACAAATAAGCAACTGGAGCTTCAAAAACAAGCCCAAAACACGCCCAATTTTATTAGATTATTTATTTTCAGCATTATCATTTATTATTTATTACCAATAAATGAGCCTGCAACATATTAAACTGAAACCACTCCTTTATTACAAAAGGATAAACGGATTAGGAAAAAAAGGATAAAAAATAAAAATCAGCAAACTGCAACAAAGCGGAGGGCACGGCACGTACTATCCTCATCTCCGATCACCTGTGAGGCTGGATAGGATTGGAGAGGTGGAAAAGGACGAATCTCCGTTTTACAGTACCTGCACATCGCTTTACTCTGATCACCAACCACTTGACCTATCCAGTCTTTAAGTTGTTTATCCTTTTCCCAGTCTTTGTTGTACTTTTTGCCATACTTGGACCACTTTGTTGGAGGCATTGTTTGTAGAAATTGAAATGTGAGTATTTATTTACGTCTATCATAGCTTACAGCGTCGCGCGCGCCTGCACGTTGAACGTGATTTTTTCCTCCAATGAGGGAGATAAGGGGGATGATTCGGTAGAATGTTTTGACGAATTACGCCACAGCACTTTTATTATTGCACTGAGCAGACAGTGTCAATCAATGTATTGGAGATTGGCCATAGATGTAAAGAAAACGAAGTTGCTTGTCAGATTTTCCTAACAAGCAACCATATATTTTTAATAAGCCCAAAAAAACGCAACCCGCAACCTGTGTTCTTTTAACGCGACTTACTAATAAAAAGAGCCCAAAGTCGCGTATTATAAGCGGACTTGGCAACTATGCTGCGTGCACCAACCGGAGAGGGAGTTGTCACATCTTATCTAACGCTTCTTCACTTCATCTGTAATCATTTATACTAAACAGAAAATATAAAAAATGATTTGTATGTGTTCCTTTATCTTTGTTCACTCGGATCGCAAGCTAGTTTAAATATTTTTTACACACCGGATGCCCGGATTGCGTATTATGCTCAGCCTTAGCATAAGACTGGCACCTTTTTCCATACCTAAAAGCCAGAATTTTCCTTCTAAGAAGTAAAAATTTGTTACATATGTTAATAAATCTGCACGCTGCACGGATGCTTTTGTTTGTTTTAAAACACTCTGTGATTCCTTGGTTACCTTAGTTAAAATCAATAGGCTTACCTTATTTATTGATGCAAAGCTAAACAAGAGCTCATATTCGAATAGGAAAAATGCCCATCCCTAGTTACTATGCTGTTTTACCTGGTTGGTACTGTAGGCATTGTTGGGATCTTTAATCTGTTTACTATGTGTTGCTAAGGTTTACTAACTTGTTACTTGGGTAATTCGACTGGTTATTAGGTGTTGTAAGGGTGTCTTGAGAACCTATCATCTGACTATTTTGAAAAGGCCAATGAAATTGGCGAATGAAATTTGCATGCCGGGCTCCGCCCCCGGATATCCGGGTATAAAAGGGGAGCCGGCATGCTCATTCATTCACCTTTTGTTCTTTGGAGCCTTCGCATCTGATGACATTCTTCGAATTGCCGAATTCTACGACGCGATGCAGCGTAGATTCCCCTGGGCGTCCTGGCAGTTCCAGAGGTGTTTTTCTAAAAGAGCAATTTCCTCAGCGTGGCATTGCCCGCTGATCTCTTGGGTGCAGTGCACTCATCGAGGACGGGGACGAACACGGTGGTTGCCGCAGGTGTTCTGGGGTCCGACCACTATGGCAGCCTCGTGGATTCGTCCTGCCCGCACTGCGGGCGGATGGCTATTCAGACGTTGCGTCACGGTGGCTATGTTCTGTCAAGATCCAGCCACCGCCTCGTTTGCTTCCCGTTCTGTGACCACAGCGGCTACGGCCCTGCCGTCCCTGATGTGGGGATTGTCGTGAGCGTTAATCCGTCAGCCGGCCGGCTCGCGGACCGCTCGCACTCTGTCTCGCTTGTTTAGCAGTTCCCCAAGGATGGTCCTAAACCGTCTTATTCCTCAGCCATGCGCTCGGACACGAGCCGTGGAGATGAGGTGTCTCTTGCAACATCGGAGCGCGACCTGCTGGCATTAGACTCTGGCAATTCCCTGAAGCTCCCTCCCTCGGGAGGTCGAGCACAGGTGAGAGCAGACGTCAAGATGTCAGCCATGCTCGCTTGGACCGCCGTGAGTGTCGGATTGCGGTGCATCGCAGCCCTGGCGCTCGCGGCTGGGTACTTCGCACATTGGGTCCGGGCGCGACTCCAAGCCGTGCCCGGTTCAAGTACCAAGTTTTACCAAGCTGCATAAGGAGTTCAGTAAGACCTGGAGCGCCCCCTTCGGCGCGCTTCCGTCTAGCTGACTCTATCGCCCTCTCATCCCTCGGGGCGGGGAGGCAGCTAGGGACTATGTCAATGCACCCTGGGTGGAGCATGCAGTCGTGGGTATCCGCAGACGGCGGCCACCTGGGGAGCTTGACCTAGACTCACCGTCCAGGGCATGTAAGGTCTCGACATCTCTGGTGTTGAGGCTGGCAGTGCCGTGGGCCAAGCTGCCACCACTCTTACGCCATGGCCATCCTGCAGGCCAGGGCGCTAAAGAGAGCCCCACGGGGTAAGACCGACCCAAGTAGTGCCGCCGCCGACTGGCCCTCCGGGGACCACGGTGGCAGCGCAGGCTGGGTCGGACGATGTCCACATCAGTGGCCCGGAAAGACGCCTCGGACTCAATCTTGCGCAGGTGGGCGATGTCGAGAAAGGCCACTTTCCCGACTCCCCTCTCGCAAGGTCGGCTGATTGGTGGCGCTGTCAAGGACTGCTCCAGCAGTCTTTTGACAGTGTAGAAACAGACCGGCCTGCTGTGACCCGGCCGCTTTTCGGCTGTCGAGGTCTCGCACGTGGTCTGCCCCCCAGCAGCCCCGGCCTTCTCCAGCGTCGACTCCGGTTCTGGTGCCCCGCAGGTGGCCCCCCAGTGGAAGACGTCGAGAGAAGGACCACCTAGAGAGATTGAACCATCGGGCCCGACCCAGCCTTGGTCGCTGGGTGGTCGGACTGGGGCGGTCCCTGCCGCTTCCCAACACCTTCTGGGCCCCTCCACTTTTAGACTTGGGCTTGTTGAATACACAGTTAGGTCCAGAAATATTTGGACGGAGGATTTTTTTTGTTATTTTAGCTGTATACCAAAATGTATTATAGTTATATAATGGATAATTTTCCTAAACTCTTAACACAGTTATCACATCATCTGGCTGTGTAGGCTATACAATTAACACATTTCTTGTTGAATTGACACAAAATCCATACATTTATCACAAATTCAAAATGCTTTAAAGGGGACGTTCACCCAAAAAATTTACTTTACATTTTTTTACTCACCCACATGACGTTAAACATGTTGAGAGAACTTCCGGCGTCTTCGGAGCACAAATGAAGATATTTAGCTGACATGCCAGAGATTTCCATACACATCATGATGTCAGTTTTTGCCAAGCTCCAGAAAAGTACTAAAGACAATGTTAAATTAGACATTCCGCTCATAGCGGCTCAGTTACATTTTTTTGAAGCGACGCAAATGCTTTGTGCGTAAAATAGACCAGAAGATAGACTTTAATCTATATATTCTCTGATGTGTTAGTGTATGGTGCGCATTCACGAGAGCACTTCGTCTTCTTGGACCAGATCACTTTTACAAATGCGTATTAGGTTTCACAAGTTCATTTATGCAGATAATAATGAGTTGCGATTGGTATGCTTAATTGGCGTGCTGTCCGGGGGCGGTTCCTGTCGAACCCGGGTCACTCCCCCTCGATGGGGGGGTGTGCCGATCTCAGAACCGGCCCGAACCCTGTGTACCCCCCGGGAAGAGGAGCCAGGGTGGTGGAGGGATTTCGCAGACTGGGAATGTCTAGATAAGAGGGTTACCTTATTTATTAGATAGTTCGCTGGGTCTGATAGGGTAGAAGGCGTGATAGTTAATTCGGATCGGCTGCGATTGGCGATCAGCCGGGCTTGATTTTATGCTCCATCTCCTCCCAAACTTTGTTAATAAAAACATAATGTAAGCGCTGATTGCTGCATGGGGCTTGCTCATATTCTGGAATGGAACAGTTTAGCACCATTTTGTAAACTACACCTAGACACAATCAGTGTTGGCATATACAGCGTGCCTCTGCATGTAAACACAGTTGCGCTGTCAGATCGCAGACGTCCAATAGGGGCAAGCCCCATGACGAGAATGTTTATTAAAGTCTGTATTTTCGTTTGTTTATCGCACATAAAGCATTCTCTTTGCTTCAAAAAAATTAAACTGAGCACTATGTGCGGATGGACCAATTTAACAATGTCTTTAGTACTTTTCTGGATCTTGGCAAAAACTGAAACCATGATGTCTAACTGGAAATCTCTCAGATGTCCCCTAAATATCGTGATTTTTTTCTCCGAAGACGCCGGAAGTTCTCTAAACATGTTTAACATCATGTGGGTGAGTAAAAAATCACTCAAAAATATTTTTGGGTGAACTTCCCCTTTAACTTTTTTGACACACAACCAAGACCAAAAATTAAGCTTATAGCGTTAGTTCTGGCAGACGGTGTCAGTCAAGCCCGGTTATCAGCTGATTCAGGTCAACCAATGGGAAAACCTCACGTAATAGGCCGGGGCATTTAAACTTCCATTTTGGCATACATGGTCACATCAGCACGTTGCTTCGTAAGCCACCTCCACCCCTCTCCTTCCTATTATGAGTGTATTCTTTTATTGAATCATTGTCTTGTTGAAACACCCATTTCAAGGGCATTTCCTCTTCGGCAAAAGGCAATATGACCTCGAAGTATTTTAAATTCCATATATGTAGGCCCACGGTGTATGTAGATAGAAATCGCTCATTCTAAGGTTATTATGTTGTTTACCCTTAGTTTCAAAGACAAGGCTATAATGGAAATAAATTCCCATTTTCATAAGCTTACTCGTTGATTGTTGCTTTCTCTACCTTACTTTTGCACATGTTTATTGTAAATACACAACCGGTGTACCCACAACCTCATGTTCCCCTTCATTAAATCCCTGCTATATTAATGAGCCAGGAAGGGTTTTAACAAGCCAAAAACATGTAGCATGTGCCACTGTTAGCACACACGCACTATATTTAACCCGTGCTATAACACACATACATATATATCAGGACTACCACCTAGTGGAGCATCTGCATTACAATTGCGTCAACACACAACAGCGCCGACCGTTTTCCCGGTGTTAAACTAGCGCCGCCTGCATTAAACCATATGCTTAGAAAATAAGTATCAAAGATATGCCGTTTATATATGGTGTGATTTTAATGACAAATATCATTGAGCGCATTATTACAAGGCGAGAGCGAAATCTTGATGTTAGAAATGTTTCAAAAAATCCACAAATGTGTGCACTGATCTACAAATGCGTGCAGAGATTCACAAATGCACAGAAAGCGATCCACAAATGTGCAGAAAGCTTTCTACAAATAAATGCCATTAAAAGAAGATTATAAATATTTGTTTATTAGCAAATCTCATTGTATCTATTTGTGAATTGCATTTATTTTTGTGGAACGTCTAACATATATTTATGGTTCGTTTTTTGTGCATATTTGGATTTAAAAGATGATTGTGAAACTCTCTACATTTATTAGGAATTTATGACCCTCAGACATGTAGCCAGCCTATTGAAAGGGGAGGTTCTTTTTTTCAAAAAGTGGACCTTTTTGCAGTTTTTATCCTCCTTTTGTATATAATTATGAGGTACAATGACTTAATTTTGGTGACCTTTTATGCACTAATTTCTGCTGGATTAGCTTGTCTGCTGGTATCTGAACAAGCACGCTTTTTGATGCACCTAAAATATTTATTACATTGTTGTCAAATTGCTTCCTCATGTAACACTTTTGTCAGTCCATACACAGTTCATAAGTTTAAAGACCACACTAACAACAGAATAGATTTAATGAACTTTACTGAAATATTAATAATAATTCTTCTCATAATAATCATAATAATCATTTCTTGACTCTCTGTCAATGCCTCTTTGCTATGTTTTATTATTATAAGTACGGCTATTATATTGTAGACTATTGAGGGGATAAATCCTTTTAATAAAAATAAATATATATATAACCAGGGCTCTAGACTAACTTTTTGCACTGGTTGCACTGGTGCGCCTAATTTTTTTTCTAAGGTGCACCAGCATAAAATTTGGGTGCACCCAAATTTTCGACCGGATCCCATTTAGGCGATATTGACTTGTTAATGATTAACTAACAATCTGGTAAAAATTTAGTTTTTTACCAAAGAAAGGTAACTTACTGAAAAAGTATGCTTCACTGAACTGAAATACATTTCAGTTGGTTAAGATACATTTACAACATCTGTGTCTCCGTCGATTAGGAATGCCATGTACGGTGTCAGTACACGATCCGTTCCACCTGCACGATCCGTTCTGAGCATGCGCGTAATTACGTATTAGAAAACGTCATTGTGTTCCTACACTATTGGTACCGTGACGCAGGCGATGAAACATTTGACGGCCAGGTGGCACAATTGGCAGCATATTTTTTGTTTTGTAGGCTTACGTTACATAGTTTAACCGTTCACGGCGAGTCTGTTTTTATGTTTTTAAATGTTGCTTACGTTACCATTACGATGTGTTTATGTGGTTGCCAATCCAAAATAATACAGTTGTTACATGAACATGGATGATTTTGGTTACATGTGGAATAAAGTGTTTTTATCGACTGCAAATCTTCAGTTTCCTCCAAACTCCATTTTGCGATTCATTGCTGTATCATGTCTATTTACCTTATCGTGTTTCGAACTGAGATCAGTAGTATTGTCAAAGACGGTTTGTGTCAGTTTATTAATTAAAATCTGATAATACTATATAGGCTAATATATCTATCCATTTAATCTAAACTAGTAAAATAATCCCTTCAATGGCGTTTACAGAAGCCAATAAGGAACATAACACATATGTCTAACTAGACTATATTCATTTACATGAAGAAAGAACTGCAAAGTCAGGGGAAACATTACAGTATTTCAAACTGACTTGACAGAACGCATAGTGAAATGATACGAGGTGGACAGCAGCGAAGTAAATTGAGTATTGTATTTTATTTAACAGTAAAAAATATAATAAATTGTACCCACATAGCTGCGCAAGCGTGGAAAAGATTGTGCAGTGTCGTAAATCATCCCACAACAAAATCATCATTTGCGCATGAGCGGTTTCTACAACGTCGTTGTGCGCACGCGCGAACGTATCGTGCAGGTGGAACGGATCGTGTACTGACATACGGACTGTTCGCAACATGCACAGACGTATTTTTTTTTAACGTATCTGCGATGACTCCTATATTTTGGGCGCGCGACATCATTGTATTTGAACCCGTCACAAATGCACTTTTGCCGGCCATGGTCTTCCCACACTCTTTACAGTAAATGCAGTGCATTATTTCATCAGCTTTACTGTATCTTAGCCAGGGAAACTTGTCGAGCCACTCTCTTCGAAATC
This sequence comes from Barbatula barbatula, assembly GCF_947034865.1. Lineage (NCBI taxonomy): Eukaryota > Metazoa > Chordata > Actinopteri > Cypriniformes > Nemacheilidae > Barbatula > Barbatula barbatula. The sequence goes on along the minus strand of NC_136769.1, from coordinate 20,285,936 downwards.
TATACACTTTCGCCCTTTTAATTTCAGTCGGCTCGGACTCGATCGTATCTGGCTCATTATCGAATGCGGTCTTCGGACCAATGCTTGATATAACCTGGGAGGTTGATGGCTCCGTGTCAGAGCATTGTTTAAGATTATTGCATGGAATCTTATCGAAAAAGTTTTCAATCGTTCTTTTCATCTTTTCTACTCACCTCTATCTCTGTCTGATTGCACCACACGCGATTTCAAATGTAAACGCACGTACAGGAATATCTGGACCACGGCCAATCAGAGGGGGGTCCGCCCTACACTATCTCTAATTGGTTTAGACCACGTAATGGGACTTATGTGTGACAGGCAGACTTGAGTCGCGGAGACTTTTTTTCTCCGTCGAACGGCTGGTCGCACCGGTGCGACCTCAGATTTTTTTAAGTCGCATCATTGAGAATTTAGGTCGCATGTGCGACCAAATTAGTCGCACTCTAGAGCCCTGATAACCCCTCCCCCCATCATTCAGAGGCGATGCTTCTTCACCGATGCTTTGAAAGGTTTATTGCGAGAACTCTCTCTGTCGCACACACGCACACGTCCAGCAACAATAATCATATTAATTTGAAACCGCAACCCAGAAACTTGTCACAAGCATTGATTTAAAACAATGATGACAATAATCACATGAACAAAAAACGACTTAAATTCTGGACCTTTGGCAGTCAGGGGGGATTCGTTCGAACCACCCGAACCCCCCCTGCCTACGGGCTTGTCAGAGTCATATTTGATGAACAGCGGTCCTTCAATGATCATATTGCAAAGACAACGCGATCCTGTCGACAGGCTTATTCAACATTTGCAATGTTGATAACCTTGTCATCTCAAGGTTGGCCTACTGCAATGCTCTCCTTGCTGGTCTTCCTGCAAAGGCTTTCAAACCACTTCAACTGGTTAAAAACTCAGCAGCACGCCTCATCTTCCAACAGCCCAAAAGGGCTCATGTGACACCCCTTTTTATCTCTATCCACTGGCTACCGGTTGAAGCCCGGATCAGATTAAAGTCACTGATGTTTGCCTACAGGACTATCACTGGATCTGCGCCGGCATACTTTCACACCCTACTACACCCTCTCACAACATTCACAAAACTACTTAAAACCATCTCTTCTGTGAATACTTGACAGACAAAAATAACCCTCTCAGTGAAGTGAATATACAGCACTTGCGTCACCCTTTGCTTTCTGTTTGTATTGCATCAAATGTGTCATTTGGAAAAAATCCAAACTCTAAATGATTTTTATTTTATATATTTTAAACTCAAAAATCAAATCAAAATATTTGATATATGCTCTTCACACCATGGCCGTCCTGCAGGTCCATCAGTGAAAGAGTTACACGAGGGAAGACTGACCCAACGGTAATGCAGGAACTCTGTGCCGCCACTGACCTCGCCCTCCGCCTATATTGATATATATATACATATACATATATATATATATATTTGTGTGTGTGTGTGTGTACTACTTTATATTTCCATAGAGCTACAGTCAATATATTCAAAGAGTTCCGGTTAGATGATTTGTAAAGACACGTTTTTGTTGTGTGCCTGGGGTCCGTTCTTCGTACGTCGCTAACTCAGTTTTTGATTTGATTGTTTACGATTTGGCATGATCTTGGATTGTTTGGGACGCTCATCCTAGGGCCCGTTTTTCGTATGTGGCTTATTACATCCGAGATGAAATGACACATCCTGATATCATCGTGTTAATCACGATCCTGCTAATTGGGTTCTATGAACACACCTGTTGTTTATGATTAGTATCGCTGGATTGAGTTATCTGAGATCATTGCGCGTTCATGCGTTGGTTTAAAAGGGGATGTGTATCGATACTAGAAACAATGATACTCAACGCTGTTATTGGCAGTTCAGTGTGGCTAAAGTATTTCTCACAAACAGAACAAGAGCTTTTAATGGAAGGTTATGCCGAATTTGAACGTTTAATTCAAACAAATTAAATGCGTACGTGCATGGTGTCCATGTTAGATGTTTCTATCACTTTCTACAGTATGTATTTTTGCATTTTTTTTATTTAATATTTACTTATGTCAGAGCCACCACGGGACCCACAAGAACATGGGAACAAGTAAAAGTGAAGTACAAGGATATTCTACAAAATGGTATACAGTCCTTATTTTAAAAGCCACTGTTAAATGATGTGTTTGTCTATTTATAACAGCCACTAAGAAAAGGCTGAAAAAACAGGTGGTGGTCCTGCACCCTCACAATATACCCCAGCAGAAGAGCTGGCCCTTGGGTTGAATTCAAACCGACCCGTTGTGGAGGGCATCCCTGGGGGCAGATCTTCCTTAGACCCAAGCCAAGGACCATCAGCAGCAAGTTCTTCATTACTGTTAGGCTAATGAATTTTCAATTATTTTAGTACAAGTATAATCCGAATGGCTGCTACAGTCATTTCAAATGTTTGTGAAAGTGAAAACTTCTCAACTTTTAGTTCATATAAAATATGTTGCCATGAGTTATTGATCACATTATTTTGATCACATTCTTTTTTTAACAGTGTAGTTAATTGTAATGACATTATGTCCCCCTATTTTGTGCACTTTTAGATAATACACAACACTTTTTCATGTTCCCAAGCAAGTGGTGGCTGAAGCATATGCAGTAAGTTGTGTACTTTTTCTAACTTTTACATCAAAAGGGAAGAGTGCAACACTTTGTAATACCCATTTATTTCTATTGCACTTCATGTGAAGAAAGCCTCTCAGATGACTGTCCTTTGGAGGAAGAACCTGTAAGTGCATAAATAACTTTGCCCTAATTTGTATATAATTGTTTACCTAACATGAGTTGCAGGAGTCCACACCCAGAGAAAGGCTTACAGAACAGTCTGCACTAAGAACTGATACAGAAGTGGCCATTGTTGTACTCTTACTTTTGTTGCATGAGGCATGTTTTGACCCTTTTCCCCCACAAAGTTACACAGGGTGACATCCGTTCCCTGTATAAGCGGCATCTTAAACAAAAAGTAGAGTATTTTGAGGTGAAAAAATAGAAATTAAGAGGGGAAGTTAAACTAGACAACTTGAAATTTTGGTTATGATAGTTTTAGGGTAGGAAAGTTATGACTTTCTTTTCTTTGTTTTTGTTTGATTAGTTAGATTAGAGGGTTTGGGTTGAGTCGGTTTTGTTTGGTTATTCTTTCTTTCGTTTCTTTGGCAAAACTGATTCTCCCTTTTGTTCTCCGTCGTTTTGGTTATGTTTGCAGGCAAAAGATGACTTGCTGGCTTTTCTTTATAAAGAATCTTTTAAATAAAACTCAAGGAACTAAACATATTTGTCTTGTCTTTTATTCAATTAAAAAATGGTGTTCCACAATTCTGTCCCGTGCAGCTCTGCCACTAGGTTGATCCAAGTGCACCGGCTGGAGGTCATCATCAGGCTGCACCCCCACCACAGGGGTCCTCTCCTTTCTGATAGTGGCAATGTTATGCAATATGGCACATGCGACAATTCTGTCACAGGCCCTGTCAGGTGCAACCCTCAGACTTTTCAGACACTGAAATCTTCCCTTTAGTTGCCCAAAGGTCATTTCAACGCGTGCCCTTGTCCTGGATAGAGCTGCATTGTAACGGGTTTGTGGTCCAGGGTTTGGCTCAGGGAAGGGCGTCATAAAATACTGCCTGCAGGCATAGCCCCTGTCTCCAAGCAGGATCCCGTCAAAATCCCCTGTATAATGGAAAAATGCAGTTCTGTTAGGCTCAGCATAATACTGTATATAATACTGTGAGCTTGAAATGTATATGTTCCCTTACCACGTTCAAATAATGTGCATAAATGTGACTCTCTGAAAATTCTTGAGTCATGCACTGATCCTGGCCATTTTGCTTCCACCATTGGTTATATGGAGCATAGAGTCACACACCATCTAAGAGATTTTAGTCAGTCAACTGCATACTTTTTGATTTCATTACTTTTTTTTCCCAGTCTGGAATATTATAAATTGTAATGGTAACTTACCTGCACATTTACACTATGAATTCGGTTCACAAAATCCCCCTCCTTGGGGCCTTGATGGGGACGTGTGTGCAGTCTATGGCACCAATCACGTTAGGGAAGCCTGAAGGACACATACTGTTAGTCATACTTATTGGCATGGTCATGATTGCATGTCATTAACCATTATAAATGTACCTGCAATGGCAAAAGAAATCCTGCTTTACAACCTGTGGTCTTAAGTGGCTTGGAAATACCACAAAAACCCTAAAAACTGCTTGAGCGCCAGATAAAGTTTGCGAATGGCACAACAGACAGCACTTTTAACCAAGTTCTCTGCATCTCCAATAGTGTTAAGGAAAGTGCCACTCGCAAAGAATCTCAGGCCAATGGACACAGTCTGTGCTGTTGTTAAAGCCCGACTCCTCCGTGTTGAACACGTAATGTGTGGTTCCAACAAATGATTGATGTAAATAACACCCTCACGAGAAAAACGGTATCTCACAACAATGACGCTATCGCGCTGCGCTAAAGGATCCTGTCTATCCCGCAATAATATCGTCGTATAAATGGAAAATATGGCTGCGACAGACTTACCTATCTCCTCCGCTTATAAAGCCGCAATCTAATCGTGTTTACATGAAGTAAGCTCACGGGCCTGTTGCTATGACAGCGAGTCCAGGATGAGCGTCCCAAACAATCCAAGATCATGCCAAATCGTCAACAATCAAATCCAGCTAACCGAGTTAGCGACGTACGAAGAACGGACCCCTGACCCCTGACCCCTGGTTAAATAAAAACATTTAACAACAACAACAAGTGGATTCATGCTGCGCACACACACATAGACACGCGCAGCGCCGAGCGAGCGAGCGTTGTGACGTCATAGCGCTCCTCAGCGTCGAGCAGCAAGAGAGATCTTATCATTCAGACAAACAGCGTTTAGCTGAGCGGCTGGTCGCATCGTTCTCTGCTGGTCCGACACGACTGAGGAGTTTCAACAGCGAACAGAAACACGAACAACTTCACAATGATTGGTAAATCAACTCAAGCTTTCTGTTTTATTACTGCGCTTCGTACACAAACACATCGTCCTGTAGAATCTCTGGATGACTTTAGCGTCAAGAGAGGGAAACATCAGTACGTGATAAACCATGAATTCGTGAAGAGAGTCGTTCAGTTTATCGATGAATCTGGTTAAACAGAAAAGTAACGTTAGTTTACTGATCCTGTCAGTATATATGGCGGGAAAACGGCGTTCGCGCTCACGCTCGGCGGTCTCGAGTGGAAATGCTTTTATGTAAAGATGAACACTCAAGATTATATGTTGTTCATGTAAGTTAAGCTTCAACATGTTTGTTGTCTTTCTGTCCATGATCGCGTGTCTGTCTGTGGGAGTGACGGGTGCGCGCTCTCGTGTATTTGTTTGTAATGTCCTGAAATCCCTTCTCTTCACTGTAAACAACAGGACAACAGCCCTACTCTCATTCAGTCTCTATTCATATTTTCAATGTGTAAACTCCTTCCCACCTTTTTAATCGCGAAAGGAAATGACGTAGTTCCGTTAAATGTGCGAGATTTCCGTTTCATCAACCGGCAGGTATTATTGAGCATGTACAGAACATTGAAAGCACACAATGGCCGCTGGGAGGATGAAATAAACAGGTGACCTCACATAAAGACATGTGGGTTCATTCATTGATGATGATTAATAAAGCACATGAGCACACTGTTCACATTGCCTTCCCATAGGAAGCCCTTAGTGTGGCTATAGCATCTAGTCTGGGTTGATGCATAAACACAAGGCTAAAGTTGTAATAAACATCCAATAATAAACGTTATTGATAATTACTGTAGAAGTTGTACAATGATCACGATCTTTTAAAATGATTGTTTAAGTCACGTTAGGTGAAGTGTTTTAAAACATTGTGATAGTCTGTATAGTGCTGGTTCATGAAAATAGTTTCTTGTGTAAGATTGACAGAAAGGTTCTCCTGTCATTTTATCAAACTGTGTCTTGGTCTCGGCTTGAGACGCTTTAACAACGTATATTATGATTCAATGCTTTAAATGGCTTGTTTATCAGCTCAGACATGATCATAATTGATCAATACTTTGAATGTTTTTAATAGTTAACAGTTTGTTTTTCTGTATTTCAGATAATCATGACAAAGGGGAGAAGCGTACAGGAATCTGTGGCTTCTTTAAGAGAACGTGGAAGGGTGTAAAGCGCCCATTCCGCCACAAGACCCGAGTGGAGCCGATCGTTCCTCCACTGCTGCCGGACTCACGTCCATCTCATTCAGACCTGGCGTGTGTCCCGAGTACATCCGGAGAACAGATTTCTGATCCGTCTGCTGTCAGTGGTCCCTCCCGGATACAAAGTAAGAAACAGATGTTAGATTGATGGGCTCAACAATAAGGACTGACTGATGGCCCGGTGCCAGCAGGAGAGACCCTCAGGCCAGCTGACAGAACTGTCACTTGCCCAATCAGGCCAGTTCTGTATCGTCACAAAAGAGTTTAATTAGCACGTTGCCTTGCCTATTTAAACAAATCTGTTTTGAATGTTCCTCTATGTCATGAACTGCTCCGAGACTTAGGGTGAGATCCAGATGCAGCTTTATTAGAAGGGTAATCCAAAGGGGTAATCCAGATAACAGGCAAGGGTCATACACAAACAGGCAGTCCAAACAAAGAAACAAACAAAACAGGCAGGGACCAGAGGCAAACGCGGAAACGGGGAACAAGGCACGAAATCCAAAAACCAAATGACAAGAAACCAGGAAAATGCTCGGAATTGCAGTGTGAACAAAACAAGACTTCGCCGTGAGTGAATAAGTGCACATGGTATATATAGAGTGAATGTGAATGATATGCAGGTGTGTGTGAAATCAGTGCTGATGAGTCCGGGTAGTGAGTTATGGGAAATGTAGTCTGTGAGTGAATGATAAGTTTGATGTGGAGTGCCCTCTGGTGGTTTTCAAGGGCACTCCAGCTGGTGACCGTTACATAGCCCCCCCTTTAAGGAGCGGATTCCAGACGCTCCTAACACTGTCCAGGAGGGAGGAGGAGCGGAGGCAGACCCGGGGGCGGGGTGGGATGGCCGGGACCGTGGAGCGGAAGAGAACCCGGAGACTGAGGCTGAGCAGGCGACCAGGGCGGAGCAGGCGACCAGGGCGGAGCAGGCTGTGCAGGCGGCCAGGCCGGAGCAGGCTGTGCAGGAGGTCGGGGCTGAGACATCCCTTCAAGGAGACCAGGCCGACTTGTCGGTTCAGGGGTATGACGCGGGTCCGACGGTTCAGGAACCGGCACAGGCGTGGATTCGGCCGTCTTGTCCCCAGACACAGGCGTGGATTTGGCCGTCTTGTCCCAAGACACAGGCGTGGAGGAGGCCATCTTGGGATGAGGCTCAGATATGGCAGACGTGACGTGAAGAGTCTCTGGCTCCGGCTGGGCAGACGGGGCTTGACTTGATTCTGGAAGATCGACTCGGGCTTGACTTGACTCTGGAAGATCGACTCGGGCTTGACTTGACTCTGGAAGATCGACTCGGGCTTGACTTGACTCTGGAAGATCGACTCGGGCTTGACTTGACTCTGGAAGATCGACTCGGGCTTGACTTGACTCTGGAAGATCGACTCGGGCTTGACTTGACTCTGGAAGATCGACTCGGGCTTGACTTGACTCTGGAAGATCGACTCGGACTTGGGTTGACTCTGGCAGATCGACTCGGACTTGGGTTGACTCTGGCAGATCGACTCGGACTTGGGTTGACTCTGGCAGATCGACTCGGACTTGGGTTGACTCTGGCAGATCGACTCGGACTTGGGTTGACTCTGGCAGATCGACTCGGACTTGGGTTGACTCTGGCAGATCGACTCGGACTTGGGTTGACTCTGGCAGATCGACTCGGACTTGGGTTGACTCTGGCAGATCGACTCGGACTTGGGTTGACTCTGGCAGATCGACTCGGACTTGGGTTGACTCTGGCAGATCGACTCGGACTTGGGTTGACTCTGGCAGATCGACTCGGACTTGGGTTGACTCTGGCAGATCGACTCTTGCTGCCCTTTCATGCAGGGGCTCTGGGTTGGCGACCATCTCGTGCAGTGTCTCTGGGCTGGCGGCCATCTCGTGCAGTGGCTCTGGGCTGGCGGCCATCTCGTGCAGTGGCGCAGGGCTGGGGAGTGCTGTGGGATTGTGGAACCCCTCATCCACAAAGCCCACAGTAAAGGACGAGCCGCTTAGCAGAAGGGCGAGGTCAATATACTGAGCTAAAGTCCATTGAGGAGTGTTGTCAGGCATGAGGTACTCTAACATGTCCTCAAGCCCATAGCGGAACATGTCCTTCATTACCTCGTCCGTCTCGTCCACCCCATGGCAGAGCTCACAAAACTCCGTAACATATTCCTCTATCGGGCGGTTACCTTGGCTGAGGCGGAAGAGACGGATGACAGGGTCCATGGTGTGTGTTGCTGCTGGATCTTGGGTGGCGAAGTCTTCTGTCATGAACTGCTCCGAGACTTAGGGTGAGATCCAGATGCAGCTTTATTAGAAGGGTAATCCAAAGGGGTAATCCAGATAACAGGCAAGGGTCATACACAAACAGGCAGTCCAAACAAAGAAACAAACAAAACAGGCAGGGACCAGAGGCAAACGCGGAAACGGGGAACAAGGCACGAAATCCAAAAACCAAATGACAAGAAACCAGGAAAACGCTCGGAATTGCAGTGTGAACAAAACAAGACTTCGCCGTGAGTGACTAAGTGCACATGGTATATATAGAGTGAATGTGAATGATATGCAGGTGTGTGTGAAATCAGTGCTGATGAGTCCGGGTAGTGAGTTATGGGAAATGTAGTCTGTGAGTGAATGATAAGTTTGATGTGGAGTGCCCTCTGGTGGTTTTCAAGGGCACTCCAGCTGGTGACCGTTACACTCTAACAGCCAAAAAACATTCACTGCTCCTGACTGGTGAAATGATAAAAGTATTAAAGTTTAATCTAAATGTAATTTATACAGCGTTGTTTTTAGTTTATCACTTACTGATTAGTTGCCTAACAATATTTTCGATTTCTGTGGTTTATGCTAATACTTTTTATGGTATTATAACCTTATTTATTAAGAAAACAAAGCTAAAAAAACAATCAATAATTAGACAATATTATTTATCTTTAACTTTTTTGTGGTGGGGCCATGCCGTTTGGGCAAAAATGAGAATCCCTTGCCCGACCAGGGCACTAGAACAAATCGTTAGCGTTGAGCCCTGTGGATTGGAGATGATAACTGTGTGCCTGTTACGTTTACGTTATGTTGTGCGTTCTACTGAATTGTATTAACATACAAGAAGGTGTTCTGTATCGTGAATGTGTTTGTGTTCCTCAGAGAAATTAGCTCCTTCTCTGAAAACTGTCTGAAGAACTCCATAATTTCCTCTTGTTTTTATTCAGTGACCCACATCGTTCGTGTCTGATCTGCTCTCACACATGTTTATTCAGATGTTTTCTGATTGTTCTTCATTTCAGAACACAAAGGGAAGAAGCGTACAGGAATCTGTGGCTTCTTTAAGAGAACGTGGAAGGGTATAAAGCGCCCATTCCGCCACAAGACCCGAGTGGAGCCGATCGTTCCTCCACTGCAGCCGGACTCACGTCCATCTCATTCAGACCTGGCGTGTGTCCCGAGTACATCCGGCCTCCAGAAAACATCTTCTGTCTTTGATCCGTCTGCTGTCAGCGGTGCCTCCTGGACTTTACCCGGGTCCTCCGTTGAAGTTCGTATGGATGAAGTCAGAGATGATGATGAACTGAAGGTACTCAGTGTTATCAATGAGGATTCACTGTCAGCTGATGATCCAGAAGAACACAACATCAGCCTGAAAGACGCTGTGGAGAACAGCACACAAGGTGAGAGACACATAAACACACAATGATGTTTTTAATGGCCGATCGCTGCTCTCAGATAAGTACTCTGGTTATGGCCTGTCTGAAGAGATCACACACACTTGTTAACTGTCTCTTTCTGTATTGTTTTGACTGCGATACTTGCTCATGTTTGATCGGATGTCTCTTCTTCTGTGTTTTAGAAGATCACGTAAAAAAGAGCAAGAAGAAAGGAATCCGTTTCTCCTCTAATGTAACATGGGTGGGTGTTAAGCACCCGTCCCACTGCAAGACCCCAGAGGAGCCGATCGTTCCTCCACTGCTGCCGGACTCGCGTCCATCTCATTCAGACCTGGCGTGTGTCCCGAGTACATCCGGCCTCCAGAAAACATCTTCTGTCTTTGATCCGTCTGCTGTCAGCGGTGCCTCCTGGACTTTACCCGGGTCCTCCGTTGAAGTTCGTATGGATGAAGTCAGAGATGATGATGAACTGAAGGTACTCAGTGTTATCAATGAGGATTCACTGTCAGCTGATGATCCAGAAGAACACAACATCAGCCTGAAAGACGCTGTGGAGAACAGCACACAAGGTGAGAGACACATAAACACACAATGATGTTTTTAATGGCCGATCGCTGCTCTCAGATAAGTACTCTGGTTATGGCCTGTCTGAAGAGATCACACACACTTGTTAACTGTCTCTTTCTGTATTGTTTTGACTGCGATACTTGCTCATGTTTGATCGGATGTCTCTTCTTCTGTGTTTTAGAAGATCACGTAAAAAAGAGCAAGAAGAAAGGAATCCGTTTCTCCTCTAATGTAACATGGGTGGGTGTTAAGCACCCGTCCCACTGCAAGACCCCAGAGGAGCCGATCGTTCCTCCACTGCTGCCGGACTCGCGTCCATCTCATTCAGACCTGGCGTGTGTCCCGAGTACATCCGGCCTCCAGAAAACATCTTCTGTCTTTGATCCGTCTGCTGTCAGCGGTGCCTCCTGGACTTTACCCGGGTCCTCCGTTGAAGTTCGTATGGATGAAGTCAGAGATGATGATGAACTGAAGGTACTCAGTGTTATCAATGAGGATTCACTGTCAGCTGATGATCCAGAAGAACACAACATCAGCCTGAAAGACGCTGTGGAGAACAGCACACAAGGTGAGAGACACATAAACACACAATGATGTTTTTAATGGCCGATCGCTGCTCTCAGATAAGTACTCTGGTTATGGCCTGTCTGAAGAGATCACACACACTTGTTAACTGTCTCTTTCTGTATTGTTTTGACTGCGATACTTGCTCATGTTTGATCGGATGTCTCTTCTTCTGTGTTTTAGAAGATCACGTAAAAAAGAGCAAGAAGAAAGGAATCCGTTTCTCCTCTAATGTAACATGGGTGGGTGTTAAGCACCCGTCCCACTGCAAGACCCCAGAGGAGCCGATCGTTCCTCCACTGCTGCCGGACTCGCGTCCATCTCATTCAGACCTGGCGTGTGTCCCGAGTACATCCGGCCTCCAGAAAACATCTTCTGTCTTTGATCCGTCTGCTGTCAGCGGTGCCTCCTGGACTTTACCCGGGTCCTCCGTTGAAGTTCGTATGGATGAAGTCAGAGATGATGATGAACTGAAGGTACTCAGTGTTATCAATGAGGATTCACTGTCAGCTGATGATCCAGAAGAACACAACATCAGCCTGAAAGACGCTGTGGAGAACAGCACACAAGGTGAGAGACACATAAACACACAATGATGTTTTTAATGGCCGATCGCTGCTCTCAGATAAGTACTCTGGTTATGGCCTGTCTGAAGAGATCACACACACTTGTTAACTGTCTCTTTCTGTATTGTTTTGACTGCGATACTTGCTCATGTTTGATCGGATGTCTCTTCTTCTGTGTTTTAGAAGATCACGTAAAAAAGAGCAAGAAGAAAGGAATCTGTGGCTTTTTTAAGAGAACGTGGAAGGGTGTAAAGCGCCCGTTCCGCCACAAGACCAGAGTGGAGCCGATCGCTCCTCCACTGCTGCCGGACTCACGTCCATCTCATTCAGACCTGGCGTGTGTCCCGAGTACATCCGGCCTCCAGAAAACATCTTCTGTCTTTGATCCGTCTGCTGTCAGCGGTGCCTCCTGGACTTTACCCGGGTCCTCCGTTGAAGTTCGTATGGATGAAGTCAGAGATGATGATGAACTGAAGGTACTCAGTGTTATCAATGAGGATTCACTGTCAGCTGATGATCCAGAAGAACACAACATCAGCCTGAAAGACGCTGTGGAGAACAGCACACAAGGTGAGAGACACATAAACACACAATGATGTTTTTAATGGCCGATCGCTGCTCTCAGATAAGTACTCTGGTTATGGCCTGTCTGAAGAGATCACACACACTTGTTAACTGTCTCTTTCTGTATTGTTTTGACTGCGATACTTGCTCATGTTTGATCAGATGTCTCTTCTTCTGTGTTTTAGAAGATCACGTAAAAAAGAGCAAGAAGAAAGGAATCCGTTTCTCCTCTAATGTAACATGGGTGGGTGTTAAGCAGAGCCGGACAGTAACGGAGTACATTTACTCGAGTACAGTACTTAAGTACAATTTTGAGGGATCTGTACTTTACTTGAGTATCATTTTTGGGGAGTACTCATGACTTTACTCAAGTACATTTGAGAGGCAAATATTGTACTCTTTACTCCGCTACATTTCTATCCATAACCGTAAGTACCCGTTACTTCTAAAAAGGAAAAAGAAAATCTCGGAAACCACCAATTTGTTTTTTCCCTCTCAAACGTGATTGGATTGTGCAGGCGCCACTTATTGGGACAGCCTATCAGCAACAATCACTCAGACCTCAGAGCTCTATCATTTGCTGTACACAGCTGTCAATCATCTCACGTCTGCATGACACGTCCTGTGTACACTTCCTCATTCAGGACATCCGCGATGAAGCTAAAGTGACATTTCTTCACCAAAACAAGAAGCTAATAAATGCACGATTGAAGAATATGTGTTTTGTGTGTATTTTCATGCGATTTGGGGGTATTTTTATATGAATAAAGAATAAAGGTAAGGGAAGAGTAGCCAATAGCGTCATATAAAATGCTAAATATAACATAAAATGAACTTGAAAACATCGCGACCGGTCAGCTGATTTTCTTTAATCATTATTATTTTCTCTTCTTTGCTCTATGCTGCGTGTATAACACGGTCAGGTTCAGAGGTGTGTCAGAACATTGCTATATCGCCTTCTTTGCTGTTTTAGGTTTATTGATTTCAGGGGCGGCGTTTGTGTATGGCCCTAGCGTTCAGAAAACATTGTTGAAACAAAGTACGTGTGCATAATGAGACTCATTATAGATAATTAAACTACTTTACACTGATGTGTACATGTAGCATAGGCGTCGGAAGCATGTGTATTTGAGAATGTATAAACACCGTTAATTCACATAGCGTCATTGACGTATAGTCGGTAAGACCGAAGATATGTAGTTTTGACGTGACATCATCGTAATGTTGGTTCGAAGCTCTTTTTGGCTAAACTCGTTTGTCTGCATTTTCCACATTTAAGATCATATACAGGCATTTATTTTCAATAAAACAAAGAAACTGCTTACAAAATGGCTAACAGTGGTTTTGGAATCAAGTGTGAGGTTATGGGTAGTGGGGATGGTCTTTATTTTCCCAATTAGTTGGCATCCATTTAATAATTTTAATAAATCGAATAATTTACACTATTGTTATTGTATTTCATTCATAATGTAAAACGCTATCTGTGAAAAATTAAAAAAATATATTGTACGGAAAGACATAGCGCAGTCGCAGTTTAGGCTATTATGTATTTTGCGATTTGCCACTAGCTATGCCAGGATTAGCTTAAAAATGAAAAGAATCAAGGCTTAACAACCTTGCGACAAGGTAAGACATGTTTTATATTTAATCTTGTTTGCTGAATCTGATCAATGGTTGGTTTATATTTTAGTCTCATAGTCGATTAACGTAGTCGTTGGTGGTGGTTATGACAACATCTGGCTGTGGGTTATTTTTTACTACTTTCAGTTTTGTGGTTACATATATGTGGTATCATTTGGTTTCCTTGTGGTTCGTTTTTGTATGGTCTGAGGAAATTTCGCCATACCCATAGGTTTTGATGAAACGCCACTACTGATTGATGAAAAACAGAGAAACTCACATGTACACACAATTGTTAGCTGAATTGTATTTTCTAATATTACTCATTAATGTAAGCAGAGTATTTGCTTTGATGTTCTTGAGTATGCGGTGTGTTGTTTAAAACTGTTCGGTTCAAATGTGGGTGCAAAAAATCCATTAAAACTCTAGCAGAGGTGAAAAGAATAAAGCATGGTAAAAAGATTAAAATTACTTTTTAATTTACTTTAAATTCCTTTAACATTCTCCAAGGTATTAACATTAACATTTTTCATAACTCCATGTAGGACGTTTCTGTACATAAATGTAAGCACTGTGGCAGTAGTAATGCAATATTTAGAAAATGTACTCTTGTACTCTTGATACTCAAGTACTTTTAAAAACATGTACTTCAGTACTTTTACTTAAGTACACATCTGACTGTAGTACTTTTACTTGTACTTGAGTAAAATTTAGCAAGGGGTATCTGTACTTTTACTCAAGTAATGAACCTGTGTACTCTGTCCGCCTCTGGTTAAATCCCACTTTGTCTGGTTTAATGTTGTTTTAATAAACTCACCCGTGTGGACAGACTGAAGAGAGTCAATGATGTTTCCATCGTCTCTTCTGTCTGGGACGGAGCTCCTCTCGGGTGGGGGATGTGGGTGCAATGCAGCAACTCCTGCAAAAATCATACTTTCATCTTAAATGCAGTTTTCAAAATGAAGTGTATGTACTTTTCCTTTCACTCGAGCAATACGTTTGAAAATGAATAAATAAAAAGGTAACACCTACAAAGCCACATAATAATGTCATGTTAATAGAGATTTACACTCAGGCAAGGATTGTTTTACTGAAATGATTGGGGATTTAGTACAGCGTATCAATGTTTTCTGAGCTTACCTGTCTGGCATTTTACACACTGCGCCCACAATCTGTTCCACGTGTCATCGAGGATGGTCCCGGACCTAAACAGGATTCTCCTGGGTGGAGGGTTTGGCCGCAATCCTTAAACAGATTCATTACATGTTATACAGTATCAGTTACTATATACCTTGTGTAGTTCACCTTCAAGCCCTTTTTAAAATAAATAATGTTAAATCCCACTTTGTCTGGTTTAATGTTGTTTTAATAAACTCACCCGTGTGGACAAACTGAAGATAGTCAATGATGTTTCCATCGTCTCTTCTGTATGGGACGGAGCTCCTCTCGGGTGGGGGGTGTGGGTGCAATGCAGCAACTCCTGCAAAAATCATACTTTCATCTTAAATGCAGTTTTCAAAATGAAGTGTATGTACTTTTCCTTTCACTCGAGCAATATGTTTGAAAATGAATAAATAAAAAGGTCAAACTTTACCAGAATGAAGTTGCTCATCGATGGCGCTGACGGGCCTAAAACGCCTAAACTTGTTCTGGATCATTTTCGCTGCAAAATGAAATAAACAATTGACTGACAGATTCATATCCAGCATAAGATCAGGGTTGACACAACATACAACAATAATCCTGATATGAATAAGTGTGACTGTCAATATCATGTGAACACAACATGTATATGATAATATTGTGAAGGATTCAGTGTTATTATCGGTTTACCACTGACTCTCAAACTCTCTGTCTGCCTTCGTCAATCCCATTTTGGGTCATTACACCATGATGAATAACTAACGTCATCTTGCTATTCGATACAAATCCGATAGATATTTCAATGACAGCGCTATTCCTAATACAAGAATCTACACTTAAAACATATTTACATTGTAGATTTATTACAGCTCGACTTTATTTCCTTAAAGTGATTTTACTTTGCGCCGCGCTTTGGTCAACTTCGGTTGTTTTTCAAACGCGCTACATAAACAAACAACGATTGTGCTTTTGACCGCGATAATCGTGTGATGGAAATCACAAATACTGTGACAGAACTGAAACGAATAACATTGAATACAATTGAAGAGATGTGTATATGTCGCTTGTGTATTAAGCACGCGCGAGTTAAATAAAAACATGTTTATCACTCACCAAACGTGTCCGCTGAGCGCGAGATGTTTTTCAGAAGATTCTAGAAATCGCTCGTCGATCAAAACCCGTGAACCGCTGTGAGATCTGAGTAAGATTCGTGTAAGATTCGTGTAAGATTTGTGTGAGATCGCAAAGTAAACGCTGAATCTCAGTCGTGTGGAAGCGAAGCCGAGCGAGATGCACCTCTGACAGAACCGTTTGAGGAGAGCTGCCGCGCGCGCGCTGCTTATATAACCTCGGCTTACGACTCGATGACGTCATAAAATAG
This sequence comes from Barbatula barbatula, assembly GCF_947034865.1. Classification (NCBI taxonomy): domain Eukaryota; kingdom Metazoa; phylum Chordata; class Actinopteri; order Cypriniformes; family Nemacheilidae; genus Barbatula; species Barbatula barbatula. Next base: position 20,269,637 of record NC_136769.1, on the reverse strand, counting down.
AACGACAAGCAGCCAATCGCGAGCGAGACGCTTGAAAACAAGCTTTGATTTTAGCTTTGGTTCGGTTTGGGGTTTTTAGCGATGGCGAAACGAAGTCTTGAGGATTTCCTACCGAGAAAAGATTGAAGTGTCGGAGTGTCGATCACAGCGTCAGCTAGTGTTTCAATAAATGTAAGTCACCCTTCGCAGGATGAAACTTCCGGTCGGTTTAGCGTGCAGTGCGCACACACAAGCACAATATGCTTTTAGGATCTGATAATCGTGTGGTAAATTGGAATTAACTGAATGTATATGAATGCAGAACACTAGAGTACTGTTGAGGGTGCTCGTCATATCATTACTAAACGATTTGCAAATGAAATATTTGACACACAACTAGATATGTTGTAATAATGTTGTCTGTGTTATTTATTCCACTACTAATGCGGTGTACAGTGTAACTTCCAAAAGGTCGGTCAATTGACAAGAATTGTTAACAAACCTGTGAAGATCAAATGACAACATTGTGATGAGATCAGGGATCACATGCAGTTATTAAACGCGATTGTGAGAGAGGAAGAATGTGGACACAAAAAGGGATTTTCTAGTGATTTTTATGGAGAAATAACCTCTATTACTACATCAGCTGTGGCATTAGAGCTTTTTTTATTCTGCTCCACAGCAACACCATCCAGCAGCTGCCACAGGTCTTCACATAAACCGTTTAAAGTAAAGTATATTTACTATTTTTCTTTATATTTACACTTCTTTTGTATTATATCTTAGCTTTGTTTAGATGCCGTTGGTCTGTGTGGCGTTCATATTTCAAAGCATGACAGTCCCATCTTTTTAGCGGTCTTGTTTGGTCCAGGTCGGGCACGGCAGGCCCAGGCTCTCTTCGTCCATTTTTCCTTAAAACCTAAAATGTTCAGCTCTTGGTAGAAACACACAGTCATCTCTCCCACAACAAAAGACACAGTAGCCATCACAATCTTCAACTGTACAAAGACGTCCAGAAACAGAGCAAAGAACCACACCACAACAAACTGAAGCTCAACTTCTCAGGGAACTCTTCCATCCATCAGCCAAAGGCTCCTGACAGAACATCACAACTAGTGCTGGGTATCGAGTTTGATACTCTTCAGGCACTGACCGAATTGCCTCCATACCATCAAGACAAACAAACAACAATAATAAATGCAATACCTTGGATAGTAAATGGCGTATCTGTGGCACTCTTTGCGTCCTCTGTGGTGGCATCCTGGGCTTCTTCGGTTGGGTCAGTGGGGGCAGTACAACACCTACAAAGCCACATAATAATGTCATGTTAATAGAGATTTACACTCAGGCAAGGATTGTTTTACTGAAATGATTGGGGATTTAGTACAGCGTATCAATGTTTTCTGAGCTCACCTGTGTGCCGTTTTACACTCTTCGAATGCGACATCTGAAGGATGCGGCCTTTAAAATAAAAAAATTGGTCTAATATAACATATTGAAACAGACTAAATGAAAGTGAGTTAAAGAGTGACATTCATCACTCTCAGTGAATTCACAGTTTGTCCAGACACCTTCATGTGTCTTTACCATTCCCACAGCATATACATTCCTAGTTATTTGGTATCTTTTTTAACAATTCATATTTTCATGTTTCCTAGACGCAGAGATGACGAGGGTGGACTGGACAGTGTGTTCGAAAAAATTGAGGAGGTTGTTTTGGCTGCTCAGAGTTTAACTGGAGTGACTTCTGCTATCCAGGAACTCTCTGACATTGTCCATCAAAACAGGAAGACCACATTAGCACTCACTGAAGAACAGGCCAGTAATGTGAGAGCTGCCTTTACCTGTCTGGTTTGCAGAGGTTAGTTTTGTCCTTGAATAGATAAACAAATATTTATGTTTACTTTTGACAGGCGCTTTTTGTTCTGTCTTACAGTGACTTACAGTGCGATCAAGCAATACTTTTTTACCAGTATGTGTGTTAACCATGATAGTGCGATAGCATGTAGGGAATGACATTGATCTAGAAAGATCTTGATTTACTCTTTCTAAAATAGCTGTTGATCAGAGCACAGCTTTTTAAAATCTTTTATCAACTTAAAAAAATCAAATTTAGCTGTTTTGTCATGCACTTTCAGAACTGTGTTATTTATTTCCACACTGACAGAAATTATGGAAGATCCTGTATATGCAGCATGCTGTGAGAGCTTGGTGGGATGTAGATCCTGCACTACTTTGTGGCAGCAGAACTCATCATTGTGGCTGAAGTGTCGAGAGGATGATTTTTCCAGTAAGATTCACAGGGTCACTGGCCTTTCCGAAATAATAAATGTACTTAAAGAACTAGCACAAAGAGATTAAATGTATTATTGCTGGAGTTATTATTTCCACAAAGCCTTTTTAGTGTTGTGTGATATGTAAAGGCGAAATGTTGTTTGTATTGTTGTTACAAGATCACAGAAACTTTTAAGTTGAGAAAATGTGTTGTTCATTGTATTGTACTAAAACGTTAGAAATGTGGTAACATGTTATGACAGGCTCGTCTGTGAAATGCCACATTAGTTTCAAATGTATTTGCTGCTGTTGTTTTTCGAAAAATTTCAATTATAAAGTTCATTACCAGTTTGTTTACAATTTTGTCTGTTTTGTTTCCTAAATTCAGCAAAAATATGTTTTCCTGTGTAATATAGACATGATGAAAGCAAACAACGGCATTGGAATGGAATTTCTTTAATTAGTATTAAGATGGACAGTTGACACTTAAAGTTGCATTTACACAGAGCTTTCTCATTATATATTACACATTTAGCAACACCTCCGCGTTACATCAATTAGGTAGATCAAAGCATCCGTGAATGGACCGTAGTTGTAATTCACAGCACTATCAAAAACAACAAAAAGATCAGGGTAATATTGTGCGAAGTGCTGTTCTGCTCTCACTCTGTCAACCTCAGAAAGAAAAGGGGTCACTTCCGAATGAAGATGTTCTGGTAGAGGATGATCCCATGTCCCTGTCACTCATGTCAGCTGCTACTGTTGCATCTGGTAGAAGATGTGTTGTGATTTTTCTTGGTGTTCCAGACCCTGTGAGGTAATTTGGTATCCCCTTTCCTTTAACAACAAAAACATGTTAAAAACGTATAGAACCAGTTACAGTAAAAACATTATATGGGATGTGTAGCATACCTGGAATCCTGTGAGCCTTCCATGAATTCACAAATCTGTTAATGCCAATCTGGCACATGTGGCAGGTTAGGCTGGATGTGCAGAACCTCATTAGGTTGTCCTCCATATCTATTGCTTCCTGGTTTTGTAGCTGCACCAGGGCTTCCTTTAGTGGGTAATTTACCCGGTTGTTGATTTCTGGCCACATCCTTTCCACTGTGTGATTCTGTTAAAAAATTAAACAAAAAAGACATGGGTAAACTAGAGAAAATAGAGTAATGCTGTGGATGCTGGGCCTGTTTTCACAAAATGGTTTATCGTAACACTAGTTCTAAACAGAAATAAAAGTTATGAGTTAAAAGTTTAATTTTAAAACCTATTCACAAAGCTATTAAGATCAATATCAAAGAGTGGGTTTGATATTGTTGTAAAGGGTGATGTCATAAAGTTCACTGATGTTTGTGAATTGGTCTTAGTGACTTCTCAGTACGTCTCCTGACTACCCCTAACTTTTCACAGATTTGGAGCTGTGATTGCAGTGGTAAAACACTTTGTGAAATACTCAGAGAGAAGCGATTTTGGAATCCTACAATTAGTACTGACATGCATATTATTTGTAAAACGTTTTTCCTTATCACTAAATTAGGAGTTACTTTGAGCCTTAAAATGTTTTGTGAATACAGGCCCTGCAATGCAGCAAAGTAGTAGAGCATGTTTATACTGGAGTACACCTCAAAAAAGCAAGAAAATGTGTACTTAAACGAGAGTTATTGGATAAATATACTTTAATACACTACTTTGAAGCACCAGTGTAATGCAGACTGATGGCTTGTAGATGACTAGTATTACCCTTGTTGACTGGGTTTGGAGATATGGCTCTCTTTGCAGGTTGTATCTGTATTCTGACAGCCTCTCTTGCACGTACAAGCAGAGGTAAAACTCTTTGCCATGATCCACTCGAAGCTGATCCCACATTCCATAATGTATAACTGCAGGTCTACAAAATGAACAATAACGACATGCTTTTGTTAGTATTATTACAATTCATTTAAAATAACTCTCAGATACTATAATTATAAATTACACTTACCTGTACACCTCTTCATAGATGACTAAATTGTTTTTTACAGGCATTGTTGCATTTGAAACTATTTTCTTGCTGTATCCATCCACAGCAATCACATGAGTTGCTCCAAACATGACCAATTTTTCATTTTGGTCCATGTGTAACTTGTGACCCATATACTCTGCATTATATGGGGTTGGGTTAAAGTTACGTATACCCTACAGATAAAGCATAGGCTTTAGGCAGACATGTACATGACAAACATAATCCTAATTGTAACCCTACTTATTTAAACATACCTGACGCCGTTCTTCATGGTATGGGGCATGGGCTGCTCGCAGAACACGTCCAATTCTTACGGAAGCCGTAAAGTGCCAAACAAAACAACAAATCTGAAAGCCAAAAAACGAATCCCAAATCACAATTACAAATCTGAAAACGCAACACCAAATCTGAAAACACATTAACAAACCATAAAGCACAACAACAATTCCGGAAACACAACGACAAATCGGTCAAACCGGAAAAGGTAGGTCTTTTGTTTGACCGGGGTAGCTACTGCTGATTGGACGGAACCCCATTACATTTGGCAAGTAATCTTCGGATAGAGATTTCAGAGTTTCCTCCCCTGACGCCCATTTCTCGTAACTTTTCCGAAATCTCGTGATATGTCATATTTGTTATAAACATTTCATGAATATGAGGCACGTAGAGCTCGAGTGAAGCCATTGTAAATGATAACTGTTCGATCGCAAGATTCGTGAAGAACTCTAGGGCGCGTGCACACAGCGTGCACGTGCAAAGCGTTCGCGCGCAAAAGATCATGGGAAATTATTCCAAAATGAAATATTTAAAAACAGAGTCGTTATTTGGTTTTTGTTCATTTATTTATTAGAATTCCCGTTTCAAGCTGAAATAATAAGAAAAAACATCGTTTTTATTTGTTTTTGCGCATACAGTAAAACGGAAAAACGAAATATCGGCTGTGTTTTTCTTTTTCCGGTTGTTCTATTGAATGGAATAATCAAATGATCAGATGATACACGGACCATTCATATCCACCATAATATCAGGACACAACATACAACAATAATTGTAATTCCCGCCGGTATTTTTTAAATATTTGAAATACTTTTGTTTTGAAATGCCGAAAACCAGATGTAAGCCCCGTAACCAAAGCGCAGGGACCAAGCGCACATGTAGCGGTGATGTTACCTGCTAGTTTAATTATTTGTGCTTTACACTCCATGCTTCGTGGTGTTTGTTACAACTGTTAGTAAGTTGAAGTATATATATTTGACTGTGAAGATTGCTTCTGGGAAATGACTCTGCCGTTGGTTGAGAAGCAGGCTAAAGTGGTCAGTATTACTCTGTATTCTTTATTGTTATTTATGTAATGTTTGCAATATTTGATGTTGTCTTTTATTTCGTTTACTTGAACTTTTATTTCTAAGGTGTTATGGTGTTAATAAACATCTGTATGTGGCGGCACAGTAGATCACTACTGCATCGGCTCCGAGCGGACGAATATGGGCTAGCTGCCGGCCGCGTGCGGTAAAGGAGAGGCCACCTTGTGAATTGTTCGTGTGAATCCAAAGGGGAAGTGGACAAGGCTACACAAGCAAGCACGTCGAAAGGAGTGTTTCTAAGGTAGCGCAAGTACTGCCATAATAGCACATGGACGTTTCATTTGTGTTTTTTCCCCTTAAAGCAGCAGTGGTCATTATTTTGTCCTGCAGTTGATTATCTAGTAAGAATCAAAGAAACTAAGCAGATAAGTAAATGAACCATTCTCCCAGTTGAATCTAAGTAGTTCTAAGTTCAATTCAAAGTTTTTTCTTACAAGTAAGTTTTCATATTAAAACTGTGACGAATTATTATAATTTTTTCTCACTTTGTTAATTGCCTTTATATTGCTCATTTATTGAAGTGTGTTATTATAAGCCTGTAGTGTTTGATGTGCAATATTCAAAGGTTAAGCTAAGGGAATCAAAGAGATTTATTTTTACATTTTATTTCATATTATCACACATTAGAGAACAGAATACAGTTTATTAAAATATATCACATTTAAATCTCTGCATTTATGTCACACTCAAAGGAAAACACTTTTCTTCCAACTGAAGAGGTCACTCATGGAGACTTTCAAGAAGATAGTAACGCAGAACAGACTACCCTATCACAGCAAGTTGAAGACACATCGCAGGCCACACAATCTCAGGTTGGCTTCGGATGACACACCTCTCAAGCACCAGTCTCACAAGCTCTACTTGCGCAACAAGCCAAGCCCAGTCAAGTCCATCACCCTCATGAGGTCACAGCCACTAAAACCCCTCTCCATATCCCTCAATGTACACCTCATGTTCTGTTCCACAGCCAACCACTCAAGCCTTTTTAACCTCTTATGGAGCTTCCAATGACCTTGTGAGAACTCTTGCTGAAGCAATCACAGCTAATCGAGTTCCAATCCCAGAACCTGAAGTTTTCAAAGGAGATCCTCTCAAGTACAATGATTGAAAGCTTTCCTTCTTTACTCTGATTGATCGCAAGAACCTGCTACCTCAAGAAAAGCTCTTCCTTCTACACAAGTACGTTGGTGGCTCAGCCAAGAAAGCTATTGAAGGCCATTTCCTTATAGGAACAGAAACAGCTTATCGTGCTGCCTGTCTCATACTTGAAGACAGATTTGGTAATCCATTCATAGTTGCCAAGTCATACTGTGACAAGATACATAAATGGCATAAAATTGCCCACAAGGATAGCGAAAATATTCGTGAGTTTGTTGATTTTCTGAGCAGTGTGGAATCAGCTATGCCATATGTTCAAGGTCTACAAACTCTCAACGACTGTGTGGAAAGCCAAAGGATTACTGTCAAGCTCCCGGATTGGTTGAGCTCACGCTGGAATAGAGAAGCCACAATCTATCAAGATGGACACAAAATGTTCCCTGACTTTAGATATTTTGTAAGATATCCACAATATGGAGGCTCGTATTGCATGCAACCCCATCACATCATTATATGCTGTGAAGTCAACTGACCACGAAAGATCAAAGCCAACAGAACGAGAACAGTCTAAGTATCAACGAAATCAAACGTTAGTGCTAAGACTTTCACCACTGATACAAGTGAGAAGACAAGCAGCACATGCATGTTTTGCAAGAGGAAAGGCCATACTCTCCACGGGTGTCTCAAGATTAGGGAAAAACCAGTTGAAGAAAGAGTCAAGTTTGTACAACTGGAGAAATTGTGTTTTGGCTGCCTTAGTATAGGCCATAACTCCAGAGCTTGTACATCCAGGAGTGTGTGTGACTTATGTGGAAAACGTCAGCCTACTTGCCTACATCAAGATCGTGGGAAGAAAGAACAAGGAGTAAGAATAAAACAAGAAAAGACAAATGAAAACAGAGGAGACAAGAACCAACAGTCTGAATCAATTGAAATACAGCAAGCTACCTCTAACCGAGTTGTTCAAGAGAAGAGCAGCACTCACACTTCATCTATTGTTCCAGTCTATGTCTCCACGGCATGTAAATAAAAAGGTCAAAATAACCTTGCCACCATTCACAATTTCTCTTATGAAATGGTATTTGATGTCAATGTGTTTACTTCTTTGCCAACAGATTGGGTTTCTGGCTAGTGCAATGGTACCCTGGCTGTCTTCTTACACCTTTGTTTGTGCATATTTGTATGTGTCCATACCCTTAAGCAACTGCTCTAGGTCGATACATTCCTGCATGACTGATGCTAAAGACATGTATTCAGCTTCACAAGTAGATAATGCTACTGTCGGTTGTTTTCTGGTTTTCCATGAGATCAAAGAGCTTTCTTCGCTCAGATTAACACAGTATCCTGAAGTACTACGTCTGTCTTTTGTATCAGATGCCCAGTCAGCGTCACTATACACTCTCAGGCCTAGCCTCTCTGTGTCATTTCTCCTGAAGCATAATTGCTGTTCTGCTGTCCCTTTAAGGTACCTGAACACATGTTTTACTGTGTTCCAGTGTTGCTCTGTTGGTTCAGCAAAACACTGAGATAGTTTACTGATGACAAAACACAAGACTGGTCTTGTGCAAGTGGACAAGTATATCAAACTTCCTACTGCCTCCCTGAACTTCTTTGGCTCTTTCACTTTTTTCAGCATTTTCTGTAAAATCAAGCTTTGGGTCACATGGAGTTTCTCTAGATTTACAGTTCTGCATGTCGAAACGATCCAGTATTCTTCTCACATATCTTTCCTGTGACATTTTGACTAGACCCTCTGCTTGTTCAAAATCTATGCCCAGGAAATGTTTCAACCTTCCCATGTCTTTCATTTTGAACATTTGGGTGAGCATTTCTTTTACACTTTCCAGAACACTTTCACTGTTAGCAGCTAGGATTAAATCATCAACCCATACTATCATGATTACTTTCTCATCTGGCTTTTCTTTTGTGTACACGCAATTGTCAGCTGGGTTCTGTGTAAAACCGTTCTCAGTCAAACATACATGTAACACAGCATTCCAGTTTCTGCCAGATTGCTTAAGGCCATAGAGAGATTTCTTTAGCTTGCATACTAATTTTGCGTCTTTTTCAGATTGTTGCTTATAACCTTCCGGTTGTTCCATATAGATTTCGTGATCTATTGGTGCATGCAAGTAAGCTGTCTCAACGTCCATTTGGTGCAAGATCAGGTTTTCTTGTGCTGCCATCTGCAAAACCACTCTCACACTTGCCATGTCAGCTGTGGGTGAGAATGTCTCATCATAGTCAGTCCCTTGTTTCTGACTGTAACCTTTCACCACAAATCTTGCCTTGTATTTTTCAGATCTGTCAATGTCTCTTTTAAGTGCGTAAACCCATCTTCCTCCAACTGGTTTTTACTGGTGGTAATTTAGTGAGTGTGAAGGCCTTGTTCTCCTCCAATGATCGCATTTCTTTGTCCATAGCATCCTTCCATTGCTTGGATTTTGTTGATGTTATGGCTTCCTGGTAGGTTTGAGGTATATCGCATACTGCTCTGTAGCAAAGATCTATGTGTGTTTGCAGTTTGTCTTCTGCATCCTCAATTTCAAAATCCTGTAGGTAAGCTGGCTTCTTCCTGGTTCTTGTGGGGTTCTTTCTGATCTCAGATTCTGTAGCTCTACCTGACTGATTGGGAGCAGCTTGTTCGGACAAAGTCTCTAAAACATCACTTTGAACACCATGATCTGGTTCATCCTCCATATTATCGGCAGCATTGACTTCACTGCTGAAGATATTTGGATTCGTGTTTTCATATCTTGTGTGTGTCTCAGATGTTTGTTTTTCTCTTTCACTGGTTGTCTGTCTTGTGAACTTCACCAATCTGTGTTTTTTGACTTTTTCTGTGTTAGGATAGTATACTAGATAGGCTGGGCTGTTCTTATCGTAGCCTATAAAAACACCTTGTTCACATCTTGAGTCCAATTTGCTTTTCTCTTGCTTGTAAGCAAAACATATTGATCCGATTTGGGCATTCTGGAAACATCTGGGGTGTATTCCAGAAAGCAGGTTATGTGACTTACCCGGGTAAGTTTAGGAGTAAGTAAGCGGATAACCTCTGCTTTCGGTTCCAAAAACGGAGGTAACTTTCGGGTTATGTAAGTAACCATAGCAACTGACTCTCTGAGGATAACCTGCTCCGGAGCAGGTTATGTTACAGGGTTAGTTTGTTTCAGAGAGGTTTCCGAGCATGGCGTGCCCTTTCGATGAGGATCCTGTGGACGTAGAGGCACAGATTATACGGGTTTTTTTTCGCCGTGAGAGGGTGATAAGACCACGTATCCACGTCTTTTCTTATCCTAACGAATATTTGCAGGAGCGCTATCGTTTTTCTAGGCAGTCGTTAATTTATTTCACAAACCTACTAAAACCACACATCTCAGACGTGACAAACCGCGGGTCAGCGCTTGGCGCCGAACAAATTCTTTGTATTGCTCTGCGCTTTTTTGCTACAGGGAGTTTTCTCTACAATGTGGGCGATGCAGAGCATGTGGGAAAGGCAACAGTGTTTAGAGCAGTTCGTACAGTATGCATGGCACTGAAACGGTTTCCACACACTTTTGTACAGTTCCCTGGCCATAAACCTGTGCGCTTTATTAAAGAAGAATTCCACTGGGTGGCAGGTTTGCTCTCAGAAATTCTGTCATCTACTTCAATTAAATGACATTTCTTAATAAGTTTATTTTGACTGCACACACATACACGTAAAGGCTACACAGACTTTTTAAACTTGTTCTTAATCTTAATATCAGGGTTCCCAAACGCAACTTGAGTTGTTGTGGGAGTTAGCAAAGTCTGACGAAGTGCCCTCTGGAATCCCATCGACCACAGGGCGACCTTTATTAAACTCCTCAGATGGGGTGAGAGGAGGTGGAGGTGGACCCCCGCCAGTTAGACGGGCTTCAGCCTTCTTTCTATTAGCTATATAGGAAGAATACTGTAAAAGTAACTTAAGACATTGATTTTACAACAGTTAAAATAAAATATTACCTTTTTGGAGAATGTTTTTGTGTTTCATTTTGACTTGGGAAAGAGTTCTTTTGGCTCCAGAAGGATTACACCTTATAAAACAAGAGGCCTAAATATTTCTTGTCAATATACATTGCACTGTATTCTTAAGAAACTGATGTAGTAAATGCTTGTCGAGTCATGCCACATGCTCAAAAAGACAATTGTTCAACTTTGCAAATTAACAAAATGCAAGCATATTTACAATGTTATAAAAACAATCTTACGCATTGACTCTGTCAGTTATATTTCGCCAAGCCAATTGTCTCTCCCTCGCATATGCAGCTGTGTTGCTTTTTTTCATTATAATGGGCTTGAACTCCTCATAAGCAAACATTAAAACTTCTAACTCCGCTTCGGAGAAGTACGCGGCACGTAACTTTTCACCCTTAGTTTCCATGGTGACTCCTGAATTCGGCGTTCCATTGAAAATGCCTTGATATGTTCTCCGTGCGCGCGCATTAACTCAAGGTTATTAGCAGTAGGTTGATTAAACTAACTCGACACAGGTGTTTTGGAACCGACATACCCAGAGTAAGCAGGTTTTGGGTTAATCAACCCACAGTTCAGGGTTAATCTGATGGTAAATTAACCCAGCTTTCTGGAATACACCCCTGGCTTTTTGCCTGTAAATAACTCGTATGGTGTTTTCTTTGTACGTCTACTGTAACACCTATTTCTCACGTATGCTGATGTTTGCATTGCGTAGTTCCACAACTCATCTGGTAACTCACTCTTTATCAGCAAGCAGCTGCTCATATCAAAAAGTGTTCTCCATCCTCTCTCTGCTGTGCCATTCTGATGAGGCAAATAAGGTGCAGATGTTTCATGTCTAATCTTATTCCTTGTCAACAGCGTTTGGAAATCTCGACTCATGAATTCAGTGCCGTTATCTGAATGAAAACACTTGATTTCTCCAAAAGGTGCAGTGTCAGCCAAAAACCTTTCTGTAGCTTCTATTGTGTCACCTTTAGTTTTCAAGAAGTAAACGAACATGGTACCTGAATAGTCATCTGTAAACGACTGTACATATCTGTGTCCTTCTTTGCTCTGTGTTGGCGTGGGACCAGGGAGATCTGTGTGAATTAGTTCAAGAGGTTTCTTCGCCTTTCTGTCTGGCTCCCGGTTTCTGGTCTGCGTGAATTTTCCTTTTGTACACACTTCACACAACTGTTCCTGTCCCATTTTGTTTCCTTCTATCTCCATGCCTCTTACTACACCTTGTGGCTTCTGTACATCTTCATGGTTACAATTTACCAAAATTTCATGCCAGGTTTGTAAATCGTGACACACTTTGCACTGGTCAGCATCCTCTTCTATGGTGGCAGATAGTACAAGTTTCCACTTTCATGGATATCAAACCTGCTTCCGTTTTTGGTAATCAAGTGACTGTCTCCTCTTTTGAAAATGACTGTTGCTCTTCCATTTGTTGCTCTAGCTATAGAGAAAATGTCAGGTGGGTATGAAGTAGGGCTGTAGTCAACCAAAGAAATGCTTAGTCGACCAAAGTCCTGTCCTGCGCAGCGATCAGTCGACTAAAAAAAAAAAAAAAAAAAAAAAAAAAGACGCGATGTTTTGCATTTTGATTGAACATTTATTAAACAATCGTCATAGAACATTTATAAAACAACAACGAAAAGACATCAATAATACATACAACTATAATAATAATACAATTCTTTGAAAATTAAGTGATTTTTTTTAAATAGCCGAAATTAAAGTATTTAAAGTTGGGGATGAAACATAGGCTAAAAAAAATAGGCAACTGGTCGACCAATGAGAATGTCAGTCGACCAAGACGGCATCGACCGATTAGTCGACTAAACGACTAAAGTTGACAGCCCTAGTATGAAGGCATGTACAGCGCGTCTCGTAGCTGTGCAGTGTGCTGTTTTCCAGCATCATCTATGAGAGAAACTTTGGTCAACTTCGGTTGTTTTTCAAACGCGCTACATAAACAAACAACGATTGTACTTTTGACCGCAATAATCGTGTGATGGAAATCACAAATACTGTGACAGAACTGAAACGAATAACATTGAATACAATTGAAGAGATGTGTATATGTCGCTTGTGTATTAAGCACGCGCGAGTTAAATAAAAACATGTTTATCACTCACCAAACGCGTCCGCTGAGCGCGAGATGTTTTTCAGAAGATTCTAGAAATCGCTCGTCGATCAAAACCCGTGAACCGCTGTGAGATCTGTGTGAGATCTGTGTGAGATCGCAAAGTAAACACTGAATCTCAGTCGTGTGGAAGCGAAGCAGAGCGAGATGCACCTCTGACAGAACCGTATGAGGAGAGCTGCCGCGCGCGCGCTGCTTGTATAACCTCGGCTTACGACTCGATGACGTCATAAAATAGAACGACAAGCAGCCAATCGCAAGCGAGAGTCGAGACCTCAGTCGTTACCTACCGGCCCTGAGGATCGAACTAGTAACTTTCTGGTCACGAGTCCAAATCTCTAACCATTAGGCCACGACTGCCCATTTCATTATGATTGTACAAAATTGTGTTTTCAGAATACACACATACATTAGTGTTGTATTTGATTGATTGTTTTCTTATACTTATTATTATTTTCACTCATTTTTCTGTGTTTTGTATCTTTGTACTATATTATATTAATTTCCTTCTAGTCATTTTATTTTACATATCTTTTCGTTATTGTTGTTTAATATGATGTTGGATGCTGTAAGTTCTTAATAAGTCTTATCAGATTGTGTATTTCTATTTAGACTGTATTTTAAGTAAAGGTAATAAGCGTTTTGTTGAAAAGTAAACGTATGAACAATAATATTGTAAAATATGTTTTTAAAAGGACATATATATATATATATATATAGCCATTAGTTCAGCTGGCATTGTGTAGTGCCAGCTAAGGTTGTGTTATAGTTTAAGTTGCTCACTTTCAAAGATTTACTATTGTTTTTTACCTTTTTCTTAAAGCGTGAACTAGGAATAAATGCAGTTTAACAATAAATCACCTTGAACACCTTTCTTCAGTAAAAGTTGGACTGAGCCTTCCTGATCTCTCACCATTGCTTAATTGGAAGAGTATTAACACAACAGAGTTAATATTTCGATCACAGATTTAGTCGTTTTCTGATGAAGAGAGATCTCGGCTCTAATCTTTGGATCTATAAGATTTACATCTAAGTAATATCCATATTTGGATATTTTTGTATCATACTGGGGAACAAGATGGTATGATGATCAGATTTATCAGCACTAAATGTGTCGATTACAGCGCCATCTAGTGTTTCGTTAAATGTACAACAGCTGCTATCTGAGATGAAGCTTCACTGGATGAAACAGACACTTTATTCATGTCATTTTACTATGTAGTGCGTAAATAAAAGCATAACAAGCTTTACTACTACTAGTCTGCGAATTAAAGTCATTATAAGGGAATGCATTACACAAAAATTCTGTTGATCGGTTGTGGGTGCCCACAGTATGCAAGCCTTTGATAGATTATTATAACTAAAATACTATAATAGACTATAATTGTATGTGCCATACAATCGTTTCTATAGTAATAAGGGGGTCCACCACTACAAATATTATGCCAAGCATCAGGATAGGCAACCACATTATTATTATTGTTCCATGAGTTGTTCTCAGTTCGGTCCTGTACACAATGAATAGATTTCTTTTGTGATCACTACCTCTTGTAGTTTTCTAAAGTTAATTTGGTTGTTAAATGCTCTTCTCATTCCTATATGACGGAACTCTGTGTGTACAGAACAGCACTGAAACTTGAAATGACAATAGAATTTAGCTGCGGTTTGTGTGTGGCCTGTATGGATAAAGATAAGTAAGAAATTCTCTTTTTTTATCAAATTCATTGATTTAAATCTGTTTTATAGATGCATTGTTACCGTTGTGTGAATATTCTCCAGAAAAATTTGTGACTAGATGGACACTTTGTGTATGAACTGTATGACTGAAGACATCAAGAGATCTCTGCTGTTTCATGAATGACTGACTACTATCGTGTTCAATGTAAGTGTTATTGTAGCTAAACTAAGCAGCTGTGACATTGACGTTTCTAGATGTAAACAACAGTCACACGTGTATCGGTAAGTTTGAAGTCACGGAGCAAAAAGACTTCTTATGAGCTCCTATCTCTCTCTCTCGCTCTAATATATGAACATGTTCAATACTTGTAAATCTCTTTGTGTGTATTCGAGTGTAAATGCCTTTTCTCTATTAGTTTTATGTAGAAGGTTTGTTTGCTCTAAAGACAACCCTTACATTAAAATCTTACCGGAATCCTGCAGGAATTTGGTTCAATGCAGGGATCCTGCTGAAATCCTGTCGGACTGAATGAAAATCCTACAGGTCCCGTAGGGTTGTTCCTGTATGACTGTGTTATGTTCTGGAGGAATGCAGATCTTTGTGCAGCGATCATGCAGGAATCCTACACAAGAGAACCAAAATCCTTCAGAAAAGAGACAATCCCGATGGTGTTAATTGTATACAGTACATAATTGTTATATTGTTAGTTATACATTAAGAACATGTATACAAGTACTATTACAGTAATTAATTTATGTAATTATATATCAAAAGTGATAAAAAGCATGTGCACTGACGGCACATAGCACTTTGTTTGCCAGATTGATGTGGATTTGAAATATTGTATTGTAAAATTGCACATCTATGTTAAAAACTGTGTATACCTGTCACATATAAAGTTTTCTAATAATGTTAAGAGAACGGCGTGGCAACGGCAGACATTAATAACCCACTGTGCAATGAAACAATATTAAAATTTAAATCAGATCTGTATAAATCACTGCACTATATTGTACAGTACATCACTATACATAATGACTATTTAGGCAACTTCCCATTTGTTAGGTTGAATGCAAAGTAAGTGTACTCCATATACATATTTGTTGAAGTATATCGATTTCAGAGCACTTGATTCATTGGACATCACCGGAAATGCAGCTGTCCTTATTATTCTACAAACGTTCCCTCATGCCAATTGGATAAGTTAAAGGACCCGAAATGATTAGGACTTTTATTTTGACATCTTGCTGAACAACAACAACGCTAATCCTGGAAGTGCTGTAAACACGTGAGCCAGTCGTTCGTGAAGTGTGAGGAGACTGCAGCAGTGTACACCTATAGAACGTGACGTCATCTTTACACGATAGCTTCTGTTTGTACAGTAGGATATGGAGGCGTTGTTAAAGCGCGAGCTGGGCACGTGTCTGTTGAAACGCGCTGGTCACTCGGGCGGAGGATGCATCAGTGAAGGCCAGAGCTATGACACTGACACTGGAAGAGTGTTCGTCAAAATCAACCACAAAAATGAGGTTTACATCCCCTAAAGTTTCAACTGAACGCATTGGTTTTACGTGGTCTCCAGTAAAGAGATAAGACGGTAGCAAAACTGGAGAGCATGTCGATTTTAATGTGGGTACTTGTAGTCTACACTAATGTACACTCATGGTTGAATGTTGAGATTTGCACAAATCTGTCTTCTGAATTTGCAGAAAAATATCCTGATAGCACACATACATCTGGCTTACGTCTGCATTTACACCTGCAAGACATACACAGTTTGCTCCTCTGCAATACGTCTGCTGTCAGGCGTCATAAAGACCTCTTGAAGACGTCTGTAAGATGTGATTTGGAATGGATGAACAACAGCTCTTTCTAAGATGTTTTTATGCAGCAGACGTTTCCAGATATTTTGCAGACGTCTCCAAGACGTATTGCAGATGAGCAATCTGTAGATGTCTTGCAGACGTCAAATAGACGTAAATCAGATGGATTGTGCTATCTGGGTAGTCACAAATGTGTAATCTGGCATTCACAAAATACATTGACTTATACAAATGCATAGCACATCAAGTATTTACACGTTTTCCTAGATTTGAATTGCAACCACAAATGGGCATCTACAACCTCTCAAACCCGTAATGTATTTTGTGAATGCCAGATTACACATTTGTGACTATTTTTCTGCAAATTCAGAAGGCAGATTTGTGATCTTCCGAGCGCACCGATACAAATACTTACTTTACAAGTTCACAAATTAAAATCTGCAAGCTCTCAAGTTTTGCTACGGATTTATGTTTATACTCTTGCAACTACACATGTTTCCTATTGCTTATTATGTGATGCCATACAGTGGTGTGAAAAAGTGTTGGTCCCCTTTCTGATTTCGTATTTATTGCATGTTTGTCACACTTTAATGTTTCAGATCATCAAACAAATGTAAATATTAGTCAAAGATAACACAAGTAAACACAACATGTAGTTTTTAAATGAAGGTTTTTATTATTAAGGGAAAACAAAAATGAAAAAGTGTTTGCCCCCTGTTAAAACAACTTAACTGTGGTTTATCACACCTGAGTTCAATTTCTCTAGCCACACCGGACCTGAATACAGCCACACCTGTTTCCTGTAGCTCAGTGGTAAGAGCATTGCGTTAACAACGCAAGGTTGTGGGTTGGATCCCAGGGGATTGCAGAGACCTATGTAACATGTATAGGATAATGCAATGTAAGTTGCTTTGGATAAAAGCGTCTGCCAAATGCTTAAATGTAAACTTGGGTTCTGCAGCAGGACAATGAACCAAAACAAACCAGCAAGTCCACCTCTGAATGGTTAAAGAAAAACAAAATGAAGGCTTTGGAGTGGCCTTGTCAAAGTCCTGACCTGAATCCTATTGAGATGCTGTGGCAAAAGGCGGTTCATGCTTGAAAACCCTCAAAGATGAGTCGACCGAAATTCCTCCACATCGCTGTAACAGATTAGGGTTAGGGGGCCAGACACTTTTTCACAGTTTCGTGTAGTTTTGGATTTTGTTTTCCCTTAATAATAAAAACCTTTATTTAAAAACTGCATGTTGTGCATTAAAGCGCGAGAAACACGAAAAAAATACGAAATCCGGAAGGGGGCCAACACGTTTTCACATCACTATATGCTATAAATATCTATGAAGAGTCATTAAAAGTTTATTGTAAATGTTCATTTCTCCTGATTTGTTATGTATTAAATAATATGCACTAATATTTTTAACTATAAACGTAAAGTACAATGCAAAGCTCTGATTTGTTTAAGTTTGATCTTGATCTCTATTTCAGTCTCCCCCCTATCTTTCCTTGGCAGGACTGTAATGATATATTGTGGAATATTATGTTTTGAAGGATTATGGCAATTATTTTGTTGAAAATATCCCATTGGTTGAACTGGCATTTGTGTTCAATGGTTTCCGAGCACTTTATATTTAGCACTTCTTCATGAAATGAATTCGATGTACCTCAGTCAAAGAAGCAAAATTCTGTCATGAATGACTCCCCCATAAATTGTTCGAAAATCAAAGGACCTCAATTTATCTTCTTAACACAAATTAAGATATTTTGATAAGGTCCGAAGGCTATCTGACCTTAGACGGCAACACAACAAAGTTAGTAAAGACATTGATAAAGTAGTCCATGTGACACGTCCGTTTGTTAAATTTCACTTTTTAAATTGTGTTTAAGTTAGTATGATATCCTGAACCCAGTATCGAGCATTGCATCCACTCTGAGTGTATTGAAACACTGTCCTGCTCCTTAGGCTAGGAGGATGTTTGATGGAGAGATGGCAAGCTTGGAAGCGATCCTGTCAACTAACACAGTCAAAGTACCTGGACCTATGAAGGTTGTGGACCTTGAGAGAAGTGGAGCTCTTCTTATAATGGAACATGTGGATATGAAAATCTTAAATAAGTATGACCCAAAATCATGTGAATCTTGAAGAATTTGTTCACCTACAAATTAACATCCTCTCATAATTTACTCAACCTTGTCCCTCATCGCAGATATAGCTTTTATCAATAGCAAATTACACAGGGAACTCTAAAAGCACATCCATCCATCATAAACAATTGAGTACCAATGTGTACAAGACACAAGTACAAATGAGAATTGAAGTTATTGAAGTACAGCCATATTTAACTTTAGAGCTCTTATTTTGGTTTCTATTTTGCTAACTTTAAGAAGAATTTATGACAGTGGTCGTGCTTTTAAGTGGATTAATACAATTGTTTTTAAGTTCACGATATGTTATGTTTACGTAGATACTCATCCAAGTTGGGGGAACAGCTGGCTAGTCTACATCTTCACAATAGACGACAGATGGAGAAACAAAAGAAAGAGATGCAGACTGTTGGTAATGTGTTGAAATATGGTAATTTCACTTGCCTTGTAGGACTTTACATATGTGTTTTCTGTGTTTGTGAAGGAAAAGGACTGGAACAGTCGGAAGTTGTCAACAAGTTTGGGTTTCATGTGGCCACATGCTGCGGTTACATCCCCCAGGTGAACATCTGTGGTATGATCAAGAGCATTGATGAAATCATAGTCGGAGAATATTGGAATTTAAAGGTTTTTCCTTTGTTTTCAGGTAAATGACTGGCAGGATGATTGGGTGTCTTTTTATGCCCAGCAAAGGCTTCAGCACCAGCTTGGCTTGGTGGAACAGTCATATGGAGACAGAGAAGCTCGTGAATTGTGGGCCAAATTACAGGTAAAGCAGACATCTCTTATTCTTATTACCATGTATCTTTATTCCTAATAATAGGATAACAGAAGTATTCTTTAAATGCACACCTGGTCAGGAAACTGCCGTACCAAAACCATGATTCATTTTGGGGGAAGTATTGTTTTGTTCAGTGAACGGCAATCTAATGCAGATGTTTTGACGTCTCTCATTCATCTGTCCGTGTGATCCATTTAGCTGAACCTTCCTCAGCTGTTTACTGGCATAGAGTTGGTGCCAGCTCTTCTCCACGGAGACCTCTGGAATGGAAACGTAGCCGAGTGTTCCGATGGTCCCATCGTCTTCGACCCAGCATCTTTTTATGGACATTCAGAGTATGAGCTGGCTATCGCCGGCATGTTCGGCGTCTTTGGGAGCTCTTTTTACAATGCTTACCACGAGAAGATCCCAAAGACTGATGGGTTTGCAAAGAGGCAACAAGTATACCAACTTTTCCACTACCTGAACCACTGGAATCACTTTGGTGATGGATACAGAGGCTCTTCTTTGCGTATCATGAAGGATCTTACTAAGTAAAGGGACTTATCCATAAATCAGCATGATCAAGTTAAATATAACAGATGTTACCAGTTTGATGGCAAACCCAAACAAGTGCTGAAACAAAATGATGAATCTTAATGTCTTTAAAGCTCTTTAGGCTAGACAAAATATTTTAGAAGAGAACACACTACTGTGTTTCATGTAACATTCCCTTCTTTGAATTGCACTTTAACCTTATACTGTAAATGCTTTAAAAAAAGCATCTTTTGACTGGTTTAGAATCGTATGTGTGCCTTGTGTGTCTTTAATAAAGAGAGAATCTGCTGTGGATTTGATGGCGTTGCTGACTATTTCAAGTTGAAGCAGTCAGGTTGTAAAGATCAGGCTCCCTGTATCTGGGTTATATCTGTCATAGGTTTAGGGTTATTTACTTGTTCTGTATTTTTCCATGTTGGAAGTAAACTAAACTAAGAAAACTAGAAAGTAACCAATAGAATAACACATATTTCGCAATAAGAACTATCCACGTTACATCAAAACGTTTTATATTGTTGCGTTTTCAGTGTACTCAACTGTCTTGTCATGTTTCTTAAATGTGTTATCTTCAATATCCAGTCATGGTCATCCATCTTGAAATGGATTACATGAAATAAAACATCTAAAACTAACTTTAAACATTCAGACACATTAAGAAAAAGGAAAACCATTTTGTCAAGTGACCCTAAACTTTTGTATGGTGTGATGTAGTGCATATAATCTCTAATATAATTCTCTCAATCTCTGATGAAAATCAACCATTTGTAATCTCTTTTTTCAGTGTCCATAATAAGAGCCATCATGCCCTGTATCAAAGATGATCAAGAGTGAGAAGTCTCCGCCTCTTGTCATCTGTATCTGTTCAAAGTTTGTGACTAAATAATGGTGCTTTTGTAGGTTAGAGGCTACAAGGTCTTCATGCAGCTTTCACCCCGTGATGTGTCAGATGGTCTGGATACAGACAGCACCCAAAAGACACTGACATGATTGTTAATTGCTTATACTATAGACTTCACTATAACCTCAGAGTGTATTTAAACTTAAGTGGAAAAGTTGTTGGTACATTTAATTTCTGTAAATTGATCTTGAGATATTTACTGTAAAATAATTTCATTAAGTTTCAGAATTAAATACCAGTCCACTTGCAGAGATTGCTGTGTTTTCTAACAACCTTTTTCACAGACAAAGCTTAAGGCTAGTCTCAGACTAAATTTAACAGTTTAGCTGGCTTAACTGATAATAAATTTCCCTGAAATATCTTGGAACATATCACTGCTATAGTTTTAGCATAGCATTTTTATACTAGTCCTAGTTTAAGAATTAGGCCCAGTCCTGAATTAATAAATGTACATTTTGTGGCAAAAGTATTGGCAGTGATATAAATTTTAAAGTTTTGCAAAGTTTCTGCTTAAGCTGTTGTGGAGTTTATTCACATTGTTTATAGATTATTATGCAGAGTGATTAGATAATTAATAAAAAAGCAACTCCCCAGATGTCAATCCCATACTTTGAGAGTGTGGATAAAATACACTGTGAGTGTTAATTTTACATTTTAACACTGGCAATTTTGTTGTGCAGAAGCTTACATCCAGCATGTCAGAGCCAATTACAGAGGTTATGAAAACAAGGCCCAACACTGTAAATATTGACTTTAAATGCCTTTAAAATGTAGGATATGTTCATTTAGAATATCTAGTATACCGTAGAAACATGTGGGGATATAATCTACAAAGTTTGCAAATACTTTTGGACACGACTGTAAGTACACAGTAAACATTAAATAAGAAATACCTAAATTTCTTTTTTTAGAGGATTTTATTTATGAATGTAATGTTCTGATATTTGGACTAGGGATATTAGGCTTCTAATGAATGATTTGTTTCATAGATCTGGCAACCCTGACGTTAACACTCAAGAGCTGGCTATGCGTTTGCAACTAGTTATATGTGTCTATGATTATAATTTATTATTTACTGTTTTGTTAACTCGAACATTATATTTGCTAAGCTAATACATGACAACAACTAAAGGGAATCCCACCATGGCTGCATAGTGTTGGGCCATTCTAGCAAACTGTGAGTGACATCAGAGGACCGTTCCAAAATGGCAGACACAGCTACGTGTTTGGAGCACTTAAATGATGCATCTGAACAACAGCTGTTTTACATCAGTTTGTCCCAGTGCGTGCATGTTTTGCCAAATGCTACTGTGTGTGTACTTTTACATACAAAAAACATGACACACATCTTCATAAAGCCCTTGCATTTCCCTTTCAGAATCCCAGCATCATAACAGTTATTTTTAAATGGCATTTTTTCATGTAAATCTGTGTGGCCTTCACAGGTCCGGATTAAGAATTCAGACGCCCCTGGACACAAGTGTTTTATGGACCTCCCCATACACACCAGCAGCAATAATATCAAGACATTTCCCTTCATACTGTTACTTACTGGCATATTCAAACAGCACACATTTACACACCTCTACCTATTAATTCACATTCAAACCATTTGTTTAAATCTCTTTGTGTAACAAGCATCTCGCACTCTTATGAAAGAGTGTAATGTGTTACATTAAATGGAATTAACAAGAATTATACAGTTCTTCTAATGTGCTTCTTTAGCCTATATATTACGACATCATAGTATTTGTGTGTAAACATTTTGCTATGGATGTAAAAGCACTGTGAATTATCTAATAATGAAGGCCAAATATCGGTAAGCAAGTTACTGATCAACATTATATCAATACAAAATTGCATAATTGGCAAGGAAACTTCACCAAATAAATGTAAACATTTTTGACAACCGCAAGGGTATTTCAACTCATTTATTCACAACAAAAAAGCCGTTCTCATTTACATATTTTCAGTTTTTGTTTTCGATATCTGTGACAGGTTGGTGGAAACCCTGTTTTGTGCTCATTTTATTCAAAACACACCTGTCTTACGGTGTCGTAACGGTGCAGCTCCTTCCTGCCGCTCACTGTACAGAGTTACGCCAAGAGAAGGGATCCCTGTGCCGGAAAAGAAAGACCATGCGCTTGGGGGGCAGCACTGCCAACATTTTCCAACTGAATGAAAGCTAAGGTTTATTCAAGAAGTCGCTAGAATGAATAAACAGGCAAAAAAAGCTCATAAAATTGTTTAAATTAAAAGAAAGACTTCCTAAGATAGAAACACTGTTTTGTGTGCGCCCCTCCATGTGCCTGGACGAGAGAAGTGCTCAGCAGAATGAATACAGCGGTGTTATGTGAAACTTTCTTCCCCTTGCTTGGTCCCCAAGCACGCATGGGTCCCTGGGCCGTTGCCCATAATGCCCATTGTATAATCTGGCCCTGGGCCTTGAACTGAATATCAGTATGAATTCAAACGTTTTAGTAAAAATACAGTTGAATGCAAGAATTTGGAAACACTTGAATGTTTAAGCTATTTTTATCAGCAAGAATATTTGCAGCAAAATACATTTACTTTTTTTTACAATTTGAGCATAATTCAACTAATAAAACAAAAAGTTTTTTTTAGGTTTATCCATTTCCTTACTCACTCTTCAAAACATTTTTTACTCACTCTTCCTCAGCAAATGGCCACAAAAACCTAATTTAACTCTATTTAAGGATCACACTTTTAAATCTCGATTCTGTGCCAACATTCTTAAAACTACGCTTTACCCATTTGTCAGCAATAGGTTTTGTACGGAAGTGAAATGTATTAACAATATAAAACAGTTTATATGTTATGGCTGTTTTTATTGTTTCTCTATAACAAGTGACATTTGTTCCAATGACACTCAATGTATCAGGATTAACAACAGCATTAGAAGGTACCCTGAAGGCTGTACGGTGCTGCTGCAAGGTGAGTTTACGGCTTATTAATGTTTGATAAATATTTGAATATTTCACACATTCACAGTGTGGTAACCTAAGGTACTGTTAGTTTTTTCATTCGATGTCGTGATATTTGTGGCCAGTTGATAGCTTTCGGTACACTGTAAGCTTAAATAGAAATTTTGTCATTCAGGGTGATGCAAATCTTTGCCAATTTTCTAATAATACCGAATTCTCTGTTCCGTTTCTGGTAAAATCTATAACATGTTTAGAACTGGTATAAAACATCACATAAAGAACAAGTTCGTCTTTAAAATATTTTGTATATCAAGTTCTTTATTGTACATTAACATTTAATGTCATGAACGTGGGGTGAGACATGGACAGAGGA
Source organism: Barbatula barbatula (assembly GCF_947034865.1). Classification (NCBI taxonomy): domain Eukaryota; kingdom Metazoa; phylum Chordata; class Actinopteri; order Cypriniformes; family Nemacheilidae; genus Barbatula; species Barbatula barbatula. The sequence continues at coordinate 20,245,610 of NC_136769.1, read as the reverse complement.
CCCAAGCGCAGACAGCGGGTAAGGGGTTAACAGATAATTTAATAAATAATAAAACAAAGACCCACGTGGGGGTAACATAAGAAAACACGGATACATAACATGACTAAGACTAACTACACTATACTGTACTACACAAAGACTTAAAATAAACTCAAAACAAGAACTAAGACTAGACTAGACTAGACTAGACTAGACTAGACTAGACTAGACTAGACTAGACTAGACTAGACTAGACTAGACTAGACTAGACTAGACTAGACACATGGTCTCACCACATAACCACAATGAACCAGCACAAGACAGAATACACAAGGGCATTAAATAAGGGACCAGATCAAGAGGGGAACAGGTGAAGGGCATTGATCAATAACGAGGGTAACGAGAGGATGGGAACAAAGACGAGACCAGAGAGAGAGTATGTAAGGCAATAATTATAATTGAATCTCTCCACATTAAACATGAGGTTCTGTCATGATCCTGCCACTATACTAAGAGAAACATGACATGATGCAGCAGAATCATGACAATTTAATGGTTGTACTTACACAAGCTAATGAAATACATACAATAAAAAACAGCGTGTTCAGAATGAAAATGATAAGCCCCATGAAATGATTATCCCCAAGTAAACAGCTTATTGATTGAAACATTTGTTTAACACGTTAACATTTAGGATGTGTTCATATTTGGTTCTTTTAATTCTTTTGGACCTGGCCAAGAAAACTAAATGTGTATACATATATATACATATATATATATATATATATATACTAAAAGTAGATCTTCTAAAAAAGGATCAAACCTGTCAAGAAGTGAAAATAAACAAAATTCAGAATGCATAATGGGATGCAGTTAAGATGACCCAGTAGATTCATTCAGATGTGATGTTTAATTAACAAAGTTCGGGAGGAGCCGTAGCATATAATCAGCCGGCTGGTCCACAATCAGCAATCACTGCACATACACAATTAGCCATAGCGAGCTCGCGCATAAATAGAGAATCCATCTTACCTGCTCGATCTCCTAAGATTAAGCATCAACGCGATGTCTGAGACCCACGTCATCGACGACAATCTTTCAGCGCCGCCGAGCGCTCATCAATCCAGCTCAGGATCGGATATATCGAGCGATTCTCCGGCTTCATCACGAGGCCGCCCGCCCCGCCGTTCTACACCTCGGAAGGCTAAGCCGAGAGGTGGCACATCGTCTCCTGCCTCAAAGAGACGTCCACCTGCTTCCCCGGCTTCTTCCTACACCTCCGCTCACAACGCGATCCCCGCCATACAGAAATGGACCGTCCAGGGCTTACGACTAGCTCTGTCCAATGCGGACGTCCACTTCCACAGGCGGATGACCAAGGCGGAGCTTTACGGCCTCTACGCCTCTTCCCTGGCGGACACCGCCTCACCGAAGGGCGCTATGGGGGGTTCCGCCACCAAGCCGGGCACGGCTCGCGGTTCTCCGTATTCCCGACCCGGGCAATCCACCTCCGCAGCTAGTCGCGGCCGCCCGCGGGGAAGCCGGAACAGCAGGGCTTCCGCGAGCGCAGGTATCGCCACGGACCCACCGGTCCCTCTCGCCGTTGGCCAGCTTCGGCCTCCTGCAAACACCCCGCCAGCAGTAGCGGGCTGCTCTCGAAGCATTGGCTCACCAGCACCTGGAGCTCCGGTGCTTTACCACCCATTCCCTGCCCCTGGCTCTTGGCCCACGGCGCCTGCGTCCACCACTAGCGCGAGGCTGCCTCAGCTAGCGATGCAGGCGCCGGGTCCTAGCCATTTTCCAACCCCCTCGGTAGCCGCCGCTAGCGCGAGGCTGCCTCAGCTAGCGATGCAGGCGCCGGTTCCTAGCCATTTCCCAGCCACCCTGGTAGCCGCTGCTAGCGCGAGCATGACTCCGCTAGCCGCTCAGGCGGCCGCCATTCCCCCCCTTCTCTCTCTTCCGCAGGCTCGATCGAGCTTCTCATTGGCCTCGGCGACAGCAATGCCAGTGCCAATCAACGCACCAGCCCTGGAACCGCCTCCAGTTTCGGGGAACATAAGAACGCAGATCTTGACAGGTGCGGACACAGACCTTTATTTTCTCCTCTCACCATTATCACCCCCGTCAACCGAGCGGCAGATCTCTTACGGTGATCTATCGCTCACATTTAAAAATCAGTCACCCAACCACACCCGCACACTGTCGTTCCCCGAATTTACCGTTGCTTTTTCCCGCTACACTGACGTGATCTGCACTGCGTTCCCTCATAGGAGACGCGAGCTGGGCGATTACCTCGCCATCGTGGCAGAGCTCGCTCTCTCCTACGGGGGCGCGCATTTTTACACTTACCACAAACTTTTTTCCGCCAAATGTGCCATTCGTGTGGCTCAGTGGAACCAGTGCCCCTACTGGGGCGCACTGGACACTGAGCTGCATAACAGGGTTTTCTTAGGCGTTCGCAATATTTCCTGCGCGGTATGTCGCTCAGTAGCGCATCCTACAATCGGCTGTCCCCTAGTCACCCCCTCTCTTCCCTCATGCCCAGTTACGCCTCCCAAATCCACTTCCTCTGTTCCGCGCCTGCCAAACCGCCCAGCCAACCAAGCTCACGGGCAACCCAGCAGTCTGGAGGCATGCAGGAGTTTCAATTCTGGCAGATGTTCCAGGCAGCGTTGTCGCTTCCTGCACGTGTGCCTTTTCTGCAGCGGTGCACACGCTCGCATTGTATGCCCGATGTCCCAAATGCAGAATAAAAATTTAAAAAATTACCTCTCGACTCCCGTGAACGTTTCTTGTTTGTCTTTCGAGTTGTCTTCGCACCCCGACATTCAGTTCACGGACTACCTTCTGACCGGTCTCTCGAACGGCTTCGACCCCGGCGTTATCAGTCTTCCATCACGCAGCTTAATTTGCCCCAACCTTCAGTCCGCGCTTTCCGAACCAGAGTCAGTCGATCTCCTTATTAAAAAGGAGATTGACGCAAAATTCATTATCGGCCCTTTCGAAGCTCCCCCGTTTTCCGTATTTCGCATCAGCCCCATCGGCGTAGCAACGCGTAAATTCTCTGGCAAAAAGCGCCTCATTTTCGATCTCTCGTCACCGCACGGCTCGGCCTTTCCAAGCATCAACAGCCTCATTCCAATTGAGGAATTTTCGCTGCACTATCACAACATCGACCAAGCCATTACTTTAATAAAACATGCAGGTCGTGGAGCTTGGCTAGCCAAAGTCGACATTACATCCGCATTTAAAGTCATGCCCATCCACCCAGACTTCTGGCACCTTTTCGGCATTCAATGGCGCAATAAATTTTACTTTTCTGTCCGCCTTACTTTCGGCTGCAGAAGCAGCCCCAAAATCTTCGACATGTTGTCAGAGGCAATTTGCTGGATTCTCTCTAACAATTATGCAATTCCCTACTTAATCCACCTACTAGACGATTTTTTAATCATCTCGTCTCCCGACTCGTTTCCAGCTGCGCATCTAGCAAAAGTCCAACAGGTTTTTAAAAAACTCGGCGTCCCCCTTGCCCCAGACAAAACTTCAGGACCGAGCACTTCCATCGAATTTCTCGGAATAAAATTAGACTCTCTTAAATTCCAGGCTTCACTGCCCAAAGAGAAAATCGACAGAACAATCGTCATCGCTTCCTCGCTGTTAGCTAATCCCCGCTGCTCCAAACGCGAGCTCCTGTCCGTTCTCGGCCATCTGAATTTCGCGATGAGAATAATCCCGCAAGGTCGCCCGTTCGTTTCACACCTCCTCTCTCTCGCGTCCACCGCGCACGCTTTAGAGGACATGTTATCCATATCCAGCCCCTGCCTTGACGAGCTGAGCTTATGGATACAATTTCTCAAGCAATGGAATGGCTTGTCATTTTTCTACAGTGACATGTCCTCCTCCCCCGTCGATATTCACCTTTTCACTGACGCCGCCCCTTCTGTAGGTTTCGGAGGCTTTTACCAGGGTCGTTGGTTTGCATCCTCTTGGCCCCCCCAGCTCTTAGAGATTCCGCAGGCCTTAGCATCCTCTGCACTTTTCGAGCTGTATCCACTGGTCGTCGCAGCATCCCTATGGGGGAAAGAGTGGTCGGCTTCCAGTATTATGGTACATTGCGATAACGAGGCCACGGTTCATTGCATTAACAAAGGCCGCTCTCACTCCCCCGCTTTAATGCCGTTCCTCAGACGCCTCATCTGGATCTCAGCCTGTGACCAGTTCATTCTAACTGCCAAACACATTCCCGGAGCAAAAAATCAGATTGCTGATGCCCTTTCTCGTTTCGCTTTCCAGAAATTCAGGCAGCTGGCGCCCGAAGCAGACCCCTTGCCAACTCCGATACCTCCCTATTCGGAGCTGATATTCCTGTAAACCACCCACTAAAAACCCTCCTCGATGCATCTCGAAACTCCATCATCCAAGCCGTCTCCCTTAGGACCCTCCAATCTTATCTCACTGCATGGAAAAGCTTCAAGGCGTTTCACCACGCGTTCAACATTCCCTTTCCCTCATTTTCCGTAATCTCCATCACCTCCTTCATCTCCTTCCTAAACTTGTCAAAAAACCTCCAAGCAAGCTCAATTAAAGGTTACATGAGTGGGGTCCAGTTCTTCCACAAGCTCATATTCAACTCTCCATCCGCAGCAATAGCCAGCTCCCAAACATCTATGCTCATCAAGGGCATTCAAAGAACCCAGCCTGCTCGCCCAGACGCCAGGCAACCTATAACCCTGGATATACTGACCAGATGCATTTCCACCCTCCGTAAAGGATATCACTCCAAGCACGTCGATCGCACGCTCGACTCCATGTTTATCCTAGCCTTTTTCGGCTTTCTAAGATGTTCTGAAATTTCCACCACGTCCATCTTCAACCCCGTAATACATCCAACGTTATCTGACCTATCAGTACGCGATTCAGAGACGATCTCATTCTTAATTAAACAAAGCAAGACGGACCAAACCAGGAGGGGACATTTCATCTACATCTTCAACCTCCAGTCACCGATTCAGCCTTATCAGACCCTTCTAGCCTACCTTCACTTCAGGAAATCTCAGACCAAAACCACATCAGACCCTCTCTTCGTGGACGAATCTAACCGCCCAGCCACACGCTTCTGGTTCCAAAAACACCTCAAAGCCGTATTGCTCTTGTCTGGCATTCCCGCAGACCACTTTTCCGGCCACTCCTTCCGCATAGGCGCAGCAACTACAGCCGCCAAAAAAGGCCTATCGCAGTCTCAAATCCAAGCACTAGGGCGCTGGACGTCGGAAGCTTTTAAGAGCTACATCAGGTCAGATCTCTCAATCATCAGGGAAGCCCATCGAACCCTCATTTCCCGAATCATCTAAGAATCCATCCTTCACCCACATGGGCTCGAACCTCCACTATTCAGCCTTCATCTCCCTAGCGGGAGATCTCACTGTCACTGCAACCGCCTCAGCAATCACCAGGGATTCAGACCCAGCCTGCAGGGGCCATCGCCCAAGTCACAGGCTCTGCCACAGCAGACTCTTCAGCAGAAGCCTCCATCCAAGACGTCGAAACCAGCGTCGCCGCAGCGATCGCCTCCGCAGAGGCCAGTGCTTCCATCCAAGACGTCGAAGCCAGCGTCGCCGCAGCGATCGCCTCCGCAGAGGCCAGTGCTTCCATCCAAATCATCGAAGCCAGCGTCGCCGCAGCGATCGCCTCCGCAAGAGGCCAGTGCTTCCATCCAAATCATCGAAGCCAGCGTCGCCGCAGCGATCGCCTCCGCAGAGGCCAGTGCTTCCATCCAAGTCATCGAAGCCAGCGTCGCCGCAGCGATCGCCTCCGCAGAGGCCAGTGCTTCCATCCAAGTCATCGAAGCCAGCGTCGCCGCAGCGATCGCCTCCGCAGAGGCCAGTGCTTCCATCCAAGTCATCGAAGCCAGCGTCGCCGCAGCGATCGCCTCCGCAGAGGCCAGTGCTTCCATCCAAGTCATCGAAGCCAGCGTCGCCGCAGCGATCGCCTCCGCAGAGGCCAGTGCTTCCATCCAAGTCATCGAAGCCAGCGTCGCCGCAGCGATCTCCTCCACAGAGGCCAGTGCTTCCGTCTAAGACGTCGAAGCCTGCGTCGCCGCAGCGATCGCCTCCGCAGAGGCCAGTGCTTCCATCTAAGACGTCGAAGCCTGCGTCGCCGCAGCGATCGCCTTCGCAGAGGCCAGTGCTTCCATCTCGTGTTGTGCCATCTACAACTTTCTAAGGATCAAGCACAACAGCAGCTCTCTTCCCAGCAGGAACCTCCATCAGGTGCTCTACTTCAGCGGGATCCCTCCTTCAGTAGCCCCCTCCTTCAGTATCAGTCCTCATCCAGGGACACCCACGAAGAGGGGTAAATTTTAGATAATCTCTGAATTCCTAGATTTACACCCTCTACGGGCACTAAATCTACTTCCAGCCGCTCATGGGTTTCAACTTCTCACCACTCCAGCAGGCATCCTCTCTCCATATCAGTCTCAACCATCCTTGGAGGAACCCCTGCCCCAGTCTTGCCTCATCTCAAACCACACCTTCTAAGGAGCCACCATCCTCTTGTCCTTACCCGAACGCAGTCCACGCCTCCATACTGTCCAGCACCGCGTTTGGGGGGGTATGCGTACTCCGGCGGCTGTCCAACTTCTTGCTTTATGGGGGGTGTGCTCTGGGCTCAAACCGGTTCCGAGCTCGGCGCACTCACCCTGACCAAGGTGTAGTGTTTCGGGTTCGGATAGATCTGGCGAGCTCGGAGCCCGCTTCCCGGACAGCACGCCAAATACGCATAACCTTCATAACCAAGCTCTTGCTTTATTATCCCTATCAACATCGCTGTTATCTGCGCAGGTGAACTCGTGAAATGATGTTTAATTAACAAAGTTCGGGAGGAGCCGTAGCATATAATCAGCCGGCTGGTCCACAATCAGCAATCACTGCACATACACAATTAGCCATAGCGAGCTCGCTCATAAATAGAGAATCCATCTTACCTGCTCGATCTCCTAAGATTAAGCATCCCTCCTCCACCCCGGCTCCTCTCCCAAACTCACTTTTCTTTTGCAAGAGCCCCGGGGGGTGTGCTCTGGGCTCAAACCGGTTCCGAGCTCGGCGCACTCACCCTGACCAAGGTGTAGTGTTTCGGGTTCGGATAGATCTGGCGAGCTCGGAGCCCGCTTCCCGGACAGCACGCCAAATACGCATAACCTTCATAACCAAGCTCTTGCTTTATTATCCCTATCAACATCGCTGTTATCTGCGCAGGTGAACTCGTGAAGTGAAGGAGTTGGGGATGGAGGTGGGTTTTGAGTGCATCACTATTGAGCAGCAGATGGAGGAGCTAAATTCATTTTAATTCAACAAAACATGGCAAATATGAACACATCCTTTTTGTCTTAGAGTACTTGCTTATTAATATCCCAATAAACTAGAAAATAAGAAGTATTCTAACTGATCAAACTGAACAAATCTGATACTCAATTTTAACATTTTAATCTTTGAAAATAAAGCCTATTTAATATAACTGCTGATGAAACCTCTGCAAATGAGAGACATTTTGTAATTTGGATACTGCCTGCAACACTGCAAACTGAAGATATTTAAATAAAGTAAAAGCCCAGAGCATCAATTTGCGTTCCACTTCTCCCTATAATGCCATAACATCTTCCTGACTTCACATCAAGACTCACAGGCTGACCAAGCAGTAGACTTTTGACAGAGAATGTTCTTCTTTCACCATCACTTTTTGCAACCTCAAATTCCAAACCTGCCACCCTGTCATTGCTAACATTTGGCCACAGCCTTGCAGCGAGAGTTTTCTCATCTTTCTCAAAGACCCATTCTACATGATCTTTTTCTGGTGCTCCACCAACGGTAATCATATTGCCATTGTTAAAAGTTGTTAAAGGTACAGACGAAGTTGGGTATCAGAGGGAACATAGAAACCTGGGGAACAGAGAAAGTATTTTATGTAATGAAATGTGAAAACATGTTCACATACATTACACATTTTTTAACAGAATTAAAAAAATCTTCACTAACCTTGTTATACGTAATGCAAATCTTCTGAATAGTGTTCTCTGAATAACTGATAAAGCAGAATGCACCACCTCCCGTCGGGCAATATATAAATATAAAATACATCAAAATATTTTTGAGGAAATGTTTATAGTAACTTAAGAGTGCAGATCAAATTTACCTAAATATAGAGAGACAGTATCACTGGCTCCACTCACTCCCACTCTGCCCACTATCGTGTAACGCATCAAATACTTCTTATCAGACTCCAGTCCAGTCAGAGTAAAATCTTCATAGGCTGTGTTTGTGATAAACCACTTTTCTTTGTCTTCTGGTCTGTATTCAACACTGTACTGTGCGGTTTCTCCATTTTGAGACTCCTGCAGTTTCAGGTAGACAGGTCCGGGTGGCTTGGACACAGGCTGAAACTGTTTGTCTGTCAGTTTGCCTCGTTCCTACAGATAGATGGAGGAGCCTCCGCTGGAGGAATTGGAGATGGCAGAAATGATAAAGCACATTTTCTTGTCCTCTTTATTGGCCTCAGAGAATATTTTGTAGAGAGATAAGGCCTCTCTCATATTTGTGATGACATCTGCATAAATTGAACCACTTTGGCTCAGATTCCACAGAAAGAAAATTTTGGTTTCCTTCAAGCTTCTTAAACTCCTCAGATTCCAGGAACTCTTTTAGGGTTGAAAGATAATGGTCTTCATACCTCAGTGACGTAAAGGTCAAGCACACCACAAAATCAATTTCAGGATTAAGGAGAATGGTGCTCAGACCATCTGCGTCTACAGCTTTGATCCCCTTCAGAGATTTGGTGTAGGAACTCAAGAGGTCAAGTTCAGACTTTGCGTCATCTAACCATTGCATGGTGGCATTAAAGGGTTTTTTTGTGAATCTCCAAGATGTCTCAAGGAGTCGCTCTTAAAGGACCCTCGTGTAATTTTTAGCTACATCTAGCTATGTAAATTTGATTGCATTTCTGTCAGTAGATCCTCCCAAAAACGACACATTGGTCCTTTCAATTGGTAACAATGTTGAACACAGATTTCATATGTGTGTGCATTATTTTAATTTTTTACTTAAAATGCAAGAGTGTGAGTTTGAATAGGTTTCACAAAATGTTGGGTTCTCACAAAAAGGGATGAACCCAACAATTGGGTTGTGATTAATGCTCTGCTAGGTTGTTTTAACCCATTGCTGGGTCATATACATTTTCTGGGTTAATGTAACCCAATGGCTGGGTTTATCCCTCTTGAAAATAACCCCGCATTTTTAGAGTGCAGGCAAAGTAAATTGGTGACCTAAAACGTAGTACAAAAATGGAATTAAAAAGCATTTAATATAAAAATATTTGGAATATTTGGAATATTCATTCCATGTAGTGTTCCATGTATTAACACTACATGGAATGAATGCATCATTGCGGTAGTCGTAAAGCATACCAGGATACAGAGGTCTTCCAAGAGCTGCCACTTCAATTGGCCGTGATTGCATGATTCTAAAAAAAAGAGCAATTTATCATCCATTGGAAAATTTCTGTGGTAACCCATCATTTTACTAGAGGGGACATACCCCTTATACCCCTTCTTCTGCTCTTCTTAGTCTTGTGAACATCTGCCTTCTGGATCAATTACGCTTTCTGACTAATTAACTCTTGTTGATGGATTATTTCGCGTCTGTCTTGTGAACATGTGCCTTGTGGATCAATTACCACCTACTGGCAAGTGAACTCTGCCGGTGGATTATTGACCAAAGTGACTGTGTTCATTGAGAGCAATCCCTTGCCACACACCTTAAGGCTCGCAGGGTGTTTCCGAACTTTTGCGGATACGGGTCAGTCTTTTCCTTACCCTGGATCATCTTTACACAGCATCTACCCAGGCATCAGTCGAGCGTTCGAACCATCTCATTGTTACTGTGTATCTGACTGTTCTATATTGCTCTCCACTTCGGTGGTTGTTTGGGTTTTGCCAGAGTGCTAATAAATTATATTTGCATCCTGCATTTGACTCTCTAGTCGTTCATTACAGGTCATCTGCTATCACACATAAGAACACAGACAGGGAGTATCCACAATATCCAGTTTAGTAAATATATACAGTGAGATCAACAGGTATGCAGGTGAGTATATATCAATGCAAGTCCCAATGTTGATGAAAAACAACTTAACCGTTCTTGTCTTTTCCAGGTGATCATCCTGCAGATGAGAATAAATCTTACACACGATGACGATGAAAAGACAACAGGAGAGCATCGCTTTGTGACCACCTCTTTTTTGGTAGAGTTCCAGAAACATTGTGGCCATGTCCTTAAATTACTTTGTTAATTAATTCCACAGGTAATGTTGTAGTGACGTGGTCTCCAAATAACATGGATACCTACTGGTCTGTCATGAATCTGCCTTCATGTCATGTCTATTCTTGGTCTTGAGGCAGATTCATGACAAAGTCTTATGTTTTATGTGAGATGTTGGTTCGATCGGCTTTCTTGCTCTCTCTCTGGTCCGTGTCTTTGTCCCCGCCATCTCGTTTCCTTGTTAACCTTCCCTGAGTGTTTCAGTACCCGCACCTGAACCTTGTTAATTATCCTCTGTCTGTCTCCCTTTAAAACATCCTCGTGTTCATTGTCCTTTGCTCGTTTGTTGTATGTGTTACCTTGCCTGTGCATGTTACCTTCCGTGAATGTTAGAGTTCCTAGTTCCCTTGGTCTTGGTCTTGGTCTTGGTCTTGGTCTTGGTCTTGGTCTTGGTCTTGGTCTTGGTCTTGGTCTTGGTCTTGGTCTTGGTCTTGGTCTTGGTCTTGGTCTTGGTCTTGGTCTTGGTCTTGGTCTTGGTCTTGGTCTTGGTCTTGGTCTTGGTCTTGGTCTTGGTCTTGGTCTTGGTCTTGGTCTTGGTCTTGGTCTTGGTCGTCACTGTGTTAAGTTAGTAGTTTATTTTTGCCCCCCATGTGGGAAGTGTTTGTTTTCAGTTCTGTAGTCTAGTTTATTTAGTGTTTGTCCCCATTGTGGGTGTTTGTTTTGTTATTTATTATTAAAAGTCTTGTTAACCCCTTCATCCCTGCTGCCTGCGCTTGGGTTCTCCTCTGTGATTCATAACACTGATCATTGTGTGACGAGGTGGTGAAATTTGAGACACAGAGTAAGTTCTATTCACGAATAAAGAGTCCGACTACGCCACCCTAGGAATTAATCCCAGGGAAAAATACTCAAACTATGAGCAAAGCACACAGGTTCAGTTCCCTCATGGAAGTAGACAAGAGACGCGAGTAATACAAAAATACAAATGTTTATTACTAGGAAAATCCTTTAAAATGTTAGATGGGACATTGAAACCCCACTTCAAATAAAACAAACAGAAACACATACAAACCAACTTGATATAGAGCAGCTGTAAAACAAATCTAAATACCAGCAGGGCTGAAGCTCCCAACGGCAGGAAGCACTGGGGAGTTCGATTCTACGGGACACACTTCCACACGACACTCACACCCGTGCAGTTTAATCACACTATCACACACTCGAGTGTACACTGCACACGATAGGACCACCACCAGAAAGAGCAATCCACACGTGGGACCTCAGCTCCTGCAAAATAATAAGAGACTATAACAATAAAGATGGCAGTGTTGACATTAATAGAGTCCAAATTAATAAATGGAAATAACAAACATAAAGAAAAACCAATCCAGCTTAGGAAGATCAATTGTTGGTCTACTACGAGACTTTAACTCAGTAGATGCTCACACACCAATAGGATTTCACAAACAGATGGTTGATCACAGATATCCCAAGCTAGGAGCAATTTACTGCCCTTACAATAAGGAGCAGAGAGAAAAGCAAATAAATAAAACTAAACAAACCGTAATTCATGGAAATAAAAGTAACAAAACAAAAGAAAAAGGTTAAATAACAGAAACAACAGAAGGGAGCTAGCTCCGCTGCAAGCAGGAGGAGCTTAATAGTCCTTCCACACAAGGCAGATATGTATGAAGCGGGAAAATATAACGCCCCGATTATAACCAAGCGAGCAGTCCCCTTTGTTTACGATGATGGTCGCGTATACACTGGCCGTATAAACTGCAGCACTTTAATCGCAGCGTAAAATCACGGCATAGAACGAGAGGGAGAATCCTATAACAAACAAACGGAGATGTTACCCATTATAATACTATGACCACTCTTAGTCATAGTTACGTTTAAAACACTTACCATCAGGTTGTCAAGCTAGATAGCACACTTAACGGACACGGATTGGTCAGTCATGCCCACCGCGAACACAATAGGATACAGGGAATCACACCTATTTGATACCCGAAAAGCATGTTAAACCCACGCAACCATTTTCGCACTAGATCACAAGCTTTTAACCATAAATGTACCTGAGAGGTGAACAGTCATCAAACCAACTAAGCAGTATGCCGGGCAACACGGCACCAAAGCTGCACTGATTAATAAAAACAATTTAAAACTACGCACAACAACAATTCCAAGAATTATCACATAAAAACATAGCACGCTTACCTACCATCAGAGTCAACGCGATCAAAACAACGGGGAAATCGGACGTGACGCATACCAGGTAACAGCCAATCAGCCTTTAAATGGAAGGTACTACTCGCTGATAGGCTAACCCTGCTGTCAATCACCTAATCCCATTACATTCGTATTAATCAATCTAATAAGTTCTATTTATTTTCATTACAAGGGTAATTTATGATAAGACATATTGTACATATACACTTATATCATAATTACAAGAGTAGACATTTGTACACTACAAAAATATATTTGTGATTCATTTTGACACCCTCTGAAATAAATTTTAATAACAACAACATGACATTAAGTACATTCTTAAAAAAAAGCTGCTTCAAAAGGTTCTTCGATGCCATAGAAGAACCGTTTGGATCCATAAAGTACCTTTAACATCTGAAGAATGAAAAGAGGTTCTTCAAATTACAAAAAATTTGGAAAGAGATGGTTCTTTAAAGAACCTCTGACTGAATGGTTCTTTGTGGAACCCAAAATGGTTCTTCGATGGCATCGCTGTGAAGATCCTTTTAAGCAGCTTTATTTTTAAGAGTGTCATGAATTTTTAAAATAGGATTTTCCATGGACATTGTTACAATATTAATTTTGAGCTTACATAAATAATTCATCAAATATACTTACAAATAAAGTTCAAACCAGTTTTTAGAAAATTGACTAAATCACAATTGTTTTAAAATATGTTAAAGGTTTAAAAGGGCATTTTATTAATATATATGTTAAAGGTGGTGCAATTTTCTTTTTAAAATATGCAATAAAGTATATTATAGTCTCAATGAATAGTAAATTACAGTATATTTTCATTGGACTGTTATAAAAAGTATATTTAAAAATACAGAAAGTGTTTTTTATTTATCATGATACATTTTTTATTTATCATGTTTCCTGCAGGAATTTTTTTTTCTTTATTAAACATATTTCATACTGACACTTCTCACTTACTACAGTAGGTGATAAATGACAGGACATTGAATTATTAAAAAACGATGCACAACCGAGATGGTAATGTGGACAGTATGCATAGCAGAGTGCCGTTTACACCTTAGATGTGGATAATTTCTAAATAACAACAATAAGAATAACTGTTGGTGAGTACAATTTTTCTTTCAATACTAACATCTATGCTGTAAAGTCTCTAAATGTTCTTCTGTGTTAAGAGATGAAATCTTCTGGCAATGTCTGTAGCTGAAGTGAGAAGCTCATCTGTTTTGGTGACATTTATAGAGTTTTTTTTGTTACATGCATTTTTCCCAATGGCCCAATGAGTTTTGAGCAAGCTACTCAAAGAAGTGTGTGTGTGCGTTTGTGCGTGCGTGCGCGTGTACTTTACATGTACAGTTAAGATCATAAGTCCACATACGCCTTAAAGACATCTGAGTTAATCATATAAGACAAATTAAAGGAGATATGTTTATTTGTATTTGTTCATTGACAACAACAACAACAAAAACTTTAGTTTTACATGCAATAATACAATATGAAATAAAATCCAAATATGTGCTTAATTTAGACTTGTAAATAGTATATAAACACTTAAGTAAATGTCTTTGACATATTTACATGAATTAATAACATGTATGAGAAATTCAAGTCGAATTTTGAAGAAGTCTGTGCATGCATGGAAAAGAATGTAAGCATTGGCTTTATATTTTGGATTCATCATTTTTTTTAAGAAATATTATTACATTCAACAATTGAGTTGTCGTCTTTCAGTTCTACAGTTCATGAGTGTACATAAACCTGATTCTGCATGCTGTGTTATGTTACTATGTCTGTTTTTATGTTTTTATATTTCTTCTTACGTGTCTTGTTTGTCCAGAGCCTTTAAAGACACTCAGCGCCGCCGGTCCCACCACGCGCATCACGCACTGTGCGTAGGGCACCAAGTGCTGAGGGGGCACCAAAAATAGCCTGATGAATTTTAATCTAATATTATTTCATTAGGCTATAGAAAAATAATTAGGCAGGCATATTTTAGCCATGTATATGTGAAAAAAAACGGCCGAACAATCCCACATCACCCCATCCACACCACCACCCGCCCATGTACGGTCCGCGCGGCAGTGCCTGTTGATCGCGCGATACGCCTGACGCAGTTTGACAGACGGTAGCCTAGGCAACTTATTTGGAAATGGCCCTGAAAAGACAGCAGGAGTCAGGATCAGAGAAAAGAAAGAAGAAGAAACTGCGAGATGATGCCCGTGCATCACTTGCAGGTAAGTCCATGTTTAATCAAATTAAATTCGGGAAATGTGCATGATGTGCTGCTACTGATCGTAATGCGCGTCAACTTGTGTAACAGAGGCCAGCTAGTGAAGACCTATGCAGTGTGTAAACCTCACTACCAATCAACAGAGACGCTTTAGCCTCCTCGTTACAGCGCTCGTCTCCCATTCGGACCGACGACGATTCGAAGCCCGTGTCGAGCGGGGCGAGTAACTTTAATTTCGGTGCAGCTTGCAATCTGAATTGAGATTTTACTGTTAAACATTGATAGTTTTTTGTTTTGCTATTCTGTTTACTGAAGAAAAGTTTGCACCTTTAAGGGGGGGGGGGGGGGGGGGCATCATAATGGAATTATGCTTAGGGCACCAAAATGGCTAGTAGCAGCCCTGAAGACACTGATCTTCAATAAAATCTTCCAGATCGTGCACAATCATTGCTTTTCCAGCATCTCTGTACAGTAACTGTATGTGATCCATCTTTTTAAACTCATGATCTGAATTATGTTTTAAAACAGTACCCTTTTTAAGTATCCCCATAACCGCTTCAAAAAACATGCTTTCACCGACAATATTTAGGTACATGAGCTGGTTTTAATGATTCAAGATTCCAGATCTTGCAGTGAAATGTTAATCTGGTATCCTCCAAAGACTATTTAGAAAATATATAAAGGAAAATTATAAGAAGCTTAAAGTTTTTTCTTTTATGATAAGCACAGGTTTAAATAAGTGATCAGTGTTGAGGTAGACAGAAGATGGCAAAAACAGTAACAGCATGAAACTCGAAGGAGCTGTTGTCACACATGGGTGTTAGCTGTTTGAATTTCCAGCCCTTGGGGAAGTAGACCGGTGCCTTTTGTTCATACAAAACAAAAAAGGTACAAAAGAAGTGCAATACTCAAGTGCCCTGTCGGTGTGTCCACGACCGCTACCACGGTGGATAGTCGCTTTTAAATACCCGTCTAATTAATTTAAATCAACAGGCCCCGCCCTCATATTACACGCGCACACAAAGCAAACTAGCCCGAGAACAACATAGTTATTGATCACTTATAGTACCAATATTAGATGCGGGTACCGTACCTAAACCAAAATGATGGTATCGAGCCAACCCTACTCAAGATTAACATGAGATTTGCATAAACAGAGTTATGGCAACATTAATAAATGACAAAAGAGAGTGTCTAAATGCACTAGTTTTATTATACACAGTAATTAAAGGGATTGTTCATCTAGAAATGAATATATATATATATATATATATATAGAGAGAGAGAGAGAGAGAGAGAGAGAGAGATTCACATTTTGAAAGTATAAACGAAATGAATATAAAAGGGATTGACGATTAAACTTGCGCGTTGACACGTAAAGCAATCATGACAGAAGGATCATAACAGAAATCATTTATAATTTTCTTTCTTGCAGATCACAAAACAAGATATTTAGAAGAATGTTGATAACCGAACAATGAAAGTACCCATTGATTTACACTTGCTTTGTGTCTATACAATAGAAGTGAATGGGTACTGCCGGTGTTCAGTTACCAACATTCTTCAACATATTAAATGAAATGAAATTAGGACAGAATTTTCATTTTTAGGCGAACAATCCCTTTAACCTTTTCGATCAACAAAAATCTCAATGATTTACCTGTACCATCATAACCTTTCATAAAATATAAATAATAAGTTCCCATTTAGTTTTTTGCATTGAAGATTAAAGCAATGAAAAAGTGAAATTTCAAAGAAGGTCCATCAAATTATGGAATTATTCTAGGACATGCTATGTTGTCATCTTTTGATGGACAGCAGTTTCACTTCACTATTTAATGAAACGAAATGTTTCCTTGTTTAACTCTATCAGCACAAATTTATGTACACTCTAAACAAGCCCGGAACCGACCCGAACCCGAAGTGCTTTTAACAGCAAGCTTTGTTGAATATGCATTTTACATTTCAAGAACTACTGTTGATGGTTTAAGTGCCGTCCTCCTCTGGTTAAAAGTTAGCCCAGCTGCACTGAACTTCCTCTCGTTGCTGCTGCTAACGTTACTTGCAGGGATGCTGTCTTATATACGGGCCAGACTATCCAACGGGCATTATGGGCACCGGCCCAGGGGCCCATGCGTGCTTGGGGTCCATGAAAGGGGGGTGGTTCTAACGTACGAAAGTCTGTCTCTTGGTTTAGTAACTTTAACATGCCGTTTAGCAGCTTTTGTAAAGGAGAAGCAAAGAGAAATATCCAGCGACCTTCCGATAAAGCTTTCATTCAGTGGGAAAATGTCGCCAGTGCTGTCCCGCCAGCGCAAGGTTTCTCTTTTCCCGCGCAGTGAGCGGAAGGAAGAAGCAGCACATTCGACTACTGAATGAAACTCCCAAACAGCGTTTCCAACGACCTGTCACTGTTATCGACTGTTTGAGTGTATAAACATGAACACATTTCATCTGTAAATATGCACATGATAACGGCTTTATTGTTATAAATATAATATATATGCTAACTATGTTAGAATACCCTCACGGTTGTCGTTAAAATCTCACAAGGTAAGAGTTTTTTACATGTATTTATTTGGTGGTGTATCTTCGCCAATAATTAATTTTTATATGTTGTTGATCAGGTCTCACTGCCTTACTTTACAGATTTTTAGCCTTCATTTATTAGAAAATCTATTTTTGTGAATCCGGCGTGTTTGTGTGTGAATTATTGAAGAATCATATAGAACTGAATTAATAGGTAGAGACGAGGCCAAACGGATTATCTGGTACGTGATTTTTGCCTGTATTTTGGATTATGGTTTTGAAATGACCCCATTAAACTGCAGTTGGATCCCCTATCTGTGTCTCCATGTGCAGATTGTAACAATTTTAGCACATGTTATTCCATGGGACTCTGAGCTGATTGTTTATTATATGTGCGTCAGGGCAAGAGTTGTGTGTTGTCTTTTGATCTTATAACTCAATTTCTCCTCCATGAACTCCTGAGCATGACTTTATCAAACAATACAAAAAAATACTATAAAACATCTTTGTGTCATTGTATCGTAATGATGTTTAATTAACAAAGTTCGGGAGGAGCCGTAGCATATAATCAGCCGGCTGGTCCACAATCAGCAATCACTGCACATACACAATTAGCCATAGCGAGCTCGCGCATAAATAGAGAATCCATCTTACCTGCTCGATCTCCTAAGATTAAGCACCAACGCGATGTCTGAGACCCCCATCATCGACGACAATCTTTCAGCGCCGCCGAGCGCTCATCAGTCCAGCTCAGGATCGGATACGTCAAGCGATTCCCCGGCTTCATCACGAGGCCGCCAGCTCCGCCGTTCGACATCTCGTAAGGCTAAATCCACAGGTGGTAGATCGTCTCCTGGCTCAAAGAGACGTCCACCTCCTTCCCCGGCTTCTTCCTACACATCCGCTCACAACGCGATCCCCGCCATACAGAAATGGACCGTCCTGGGCTTACGCCTGGCTCTGTCCAACGCGGACGTCCACTTCCACAGGTGGATGACCAAGGCGGAGCTTTACGGCCTCTACGCCTCTTCCCTGGCGGACACCGCCTCACCGAAGGGCGCTACGGGGGGTTCCGCCACCAAGCCGGGCACGGCTCGCGGTTCTCCGTATTCCCGACCCGGGCAATCCACCTCCGCAGCTAGTCGCGGCCGCCCGCGGGGAAGCCGGAACAGCAGGGCTTCCGCGAGCGCAGGTATCGCCACGGACCCACCGGTCCCTCTCGCCGTTGGCCAGCTTCGGCCTCCTGCAAACACCCCGCCAGCAGTAGCGGGCCGCCCTCGAAGCATTGGCTCACCAGCACCTGGAGCTCCGGTGCTTTACCGCCCATTTCCTGCCCCTGGCTCTTGGCCCACGGCGCCTGCGTCGACCACTAGCGCGAGGCTGCCTCAGCTAGCGATGCAGGCGCCGGTCCCTAGCCATTTCCCAGCCACCCTGGTAGCCGCTGCTAGCGCGAGCATGACTCCGCTAGCCGCTCAGGCGGCCGCCATTCCCCCCCTTCTCTCTCTTCCGCAGGCTCGATCGAGCTTCTCATTGGCCTCGGCGACAGCTATGCCAGTGCCAATCAACGCACCAGCCCTGGAACCGCCTCCAGTTTCGGGGAACATAAGAGCGCAGATCTTGACAGGTGCGGACACAGACCTTTATTTCCTCCTCTCACCATTATCACCCCCGTCAACCGAGCGGCAGATCACTTACCGTGATCTATCGCTCACATTTAAAAATCAGTCACCCAACCACACCCGCACACTGTCTTTCCCCGAATTTACCGTTGCTTTTTCCCGTTACACTGACGTGATCTGCACTGCGTTCCCTCATAGGAGACGCGAGCTGGGCGATTACCTCGCCATCGTGGCAGAGCTCGCTCTCTCCTACGGGGGCGCGCATTTTTACACTTACCACAAACTTTTTTCCGCCAAATGTGCCATTCGTGTGGCTCAGTGGAACCAGTGCCCCTACTGGGGCGCACTGGACACTGAGCTGCATAACAGGGTTTTCTTAGGCGTTCGCAATATTTCCTGCGCGGTATGTCGCTCAGTAGCGCATTCTGCAATCGACTGTCCCCTAGTCACCCCCTCTCTTCCCTCATGCCCAGTTACGCCTCCCAAATCCACTTCCTCTGATCCGCGCCTGCCAAACCGCCCAGCCAACCAAGCTCACGGGCAACCCAGCAGTCTGGAGGCATGCAGGAGTTTCAATTCTGGCAGATGTTCCAGGCAGCGTTGTCGCTTCCTGCACGTGTGCCTTTTCTGCAGCGGTGCGCACGCTCGCATTGTATGCCCGATGTCCCAAATGCAAAATAAAAATCTAAAAAATTACCTCTCGACTCCCGTGAACGTTTCTTGTTTGTCTTTCGAGTTGTCTTCGCACCCCGACATTCAGTTCACGGACTACCTTCTGACCGGTCTCTCGAACGGCTTCGACCCCGGCGTTATCAGTCTTCCATCACGCAGCTTAATTTGCCCCAACCTTCAGTCCGCGCTTTCAATTCAATTCAATTCAATTCAATTTTATTTATATAGCGCCTTTCACAATTTGCATTGTTCCAAAGCAGCTTTACAGGGGAAAAAACGAAAAACCCAAGAAAGGGTAAAACACACTACATGGTGTTTTATATAATAAATCCAACTATTCTAGTAAATAATATCTAATGTCAGCATCTCCTGGTGGTTTATTTAGCATATTTGCATTAAGTGAATGCTTGGCTGAAAAGATGCGTTTTTAATCTAGATTTAAATTGGGCGAGTGTGTCTGATCCTCGAATAATATCAGGGAGGCTGTTCCAGAGTTTAGGTGCTACGTATGAGAAAGCTCGACCCCCTTTGGTGGATTTAGTTATTCTAGGTATTATCAAATCCGAACCAGAGTCAGTCGATCTCCTTATTAAAAAGGAGATTGACGCAAAATTCATTATCGGCCCTTTCGAAGCTCCCCCGTTTTCCGTATTTCGCATCAGCCCCATCGGCGTAGCAACGCGTAAATTCTCTGGCAAAAAGCGCCTCATTTTCGATCTCTCGTCACCGCACGGCTCGGCCTTTCCAAGCATCAACAGCCTCATTCCAATTGAGGAATTTTCGCTGCACTATCACAACATCGATCAAGCCATTACTTTAATAAAACATGCAGGTCGTGGAGCTTGGCTAGCCAAAGTCGACATTACATCCGCATTTAAAGTCATGCCCATCCACCCAGACTTCTGGCACCTTTTCGGCATTCAATGGCGCAATCAATTTTACTTTTCTGTCCGCCTTACTTTCGGCTGCAGAAGCAGCCCCAAAATCTTCGACATGTTGTCAGAGGCAATTTGCTGGATTCTCTCTAACAATTATGCAATTCCCTACCTAATCCACCTACTAGACGATTTTTTAATCATCTCGTCTCCCGACTCGTTTCCAGCTGCGCATCTAGCAAAAGTCCAACAGGTTTTTGAAAATCTCGGCGTCCCCCTTGCCCCAGACAAAACTTCAGGACCGAGCACTTCCATCGAATTTCTCGGAAAAAAATTAGACTCTCTTAAATTCCAGGCTTCACTGCCAAAAGAGAAAATCGACAGAACAATCGTCATCGCTTCCTCGCTATTAGCTAATCCCCGCTGCTCCAAACGCGAGCTCCTGTCCGTTCTCGGCCATCTGAATTTCGCGATGAGAATAATCCCGCAAGGTCGCCCGTTCGTTTCACACCTCCTCTCTCTCGCGTCCTCCGCGCACGCTTTAGAGGACATGTTATCCATATCCAGCCCCTGCCTTGACGAGCTGAGCTTATGGATACAATTTCTCAAGCAATGGAATGGCTTGTCATTTTTCTACAGTGACTTGTCCTCCTCCCCCGTCGATATTCACCTTTTCACTGACGCCGCCCCTTCTGTAGGTTTCGGAGGCTTTTACCAAGGTCGTTGGTTTGCATCCTCT
Source organism: Barbatula barbatula (assembly GCF_947034865.1). Classification (NCBI taxonomy): domain Eukaryota; kingdom Metazoa; phylum Chordata; class Actinopteri; order Cypriniformes; family Nemacheilidae; genus Barbatula; species Barbatula barbatula. The sequence continues at coordinate 20,224,428 of NC_136769.1, read as the reverse complement.
TGGCCCCCCCAGCTCTTAGAGATTCCGCAGGCCTTAGCATCCTCTGCACTTTTCGAGCTGTATCCACTGGTAGTCGCAGCATCCCTATGGGGGAAAGAGTGGTCCGCTTCCAGTATTATCGTACATTGCGATAACGAGGCCACGGTTCATTGCATTAACAAAGGCCGCTCTCACTCCCCCGCTTTAATGCCGTTCCTCAGACGCCTCATCTGGATCTCAGCCTGTGACCAGTTCATTCTAACTGCCAAACACATTCCCGGAGCAAAAAATCTGATTGCTGATGCCCTTTCTCGTTTCGCTTTCCAGAAATTCAGGCAGCTGGCGCCCGATCTAGACCCCTTGCCAACACCGATACCTCCCTATTCGGAGCTGATATTCCTGTAAACCACCCACTAAAAACCCTCCTCGATGCATCTCGAAACTCCATCATCCAAGCCGTCTCCCTTAGGACCCTCCAATCTTATCTCACTGCATGGAAAAGCTTCAAGGCGTTTCACCACGCGTTCAACATTCCCTTTCCCTCATTTTCCGTAATCTCCATCACCTCCTTCATCTCCTTCCTAAACTCGTCAAAAAACCTCCAAGCAAGCTCAATTAAAGGTTACATGAGTGGGGTCCAGTTCTTCCACAAGCTCATATTCAACTCTCCATCCGCAGCCATAGCCAGCTCCCAAACATCTATGCTCATCAAGGGCATTCAAAGAACCCAGCCTGCTCGCCCAGACGCCAGGCAACCTATAACCCTGGATATACTGACCAGATGCATTTCCACCCTCCGTAAAGGATATCACTCCAAGCACGTCGATCGCACGCTCGACTCCATGTTTGTCCTAGCCTTTTTCGGCTTTCTAAGATGTTCTGAAATTTCCACCACGTCCATCTTCAACCCCCGTAATACATCCAACGTTATCTGACCTATCAGTACTCGATTCAGAGACGATCTCATTCTTAATTAAACAAAGCAAGACGGACCAAACCAGGAGGGGACATTTCATCTACATCTTCAACCTCCAGTCACCGATTCAGCCTTATCAGACCCTTCTAGCCTACCTTCACTTCAGGAAATCTCAGACCAAAACCACATCAGACCCTCTCTTCGTGGACGAATCAAGCCGCCCAGCCACACGCTTCTGGTTCCAAAAACTCCTCAAAGCCGTATTGCTCTTGTCTGGCATTCCCGCAGACCACTTTTCCGGCCACTCCTTCCGCATAGGCGCAGCAACTACAGCCGCCTAAAAAGGCCTATCGCAGTCTCAAATCCAAGCACTAGGGCACTGGACATCGGAAGCTTTTAAGAGCTACATCAGGTCAGATCTCTCAATCATCAGGGAAGCCCATCGAACCCTCATTTCCCGAATCATCTAAGAATCCATCCTTCACCCACATGGGCTCGAACCTCCACTATTCAGCCTTCATCTCCCTAGCGGGAGATCTCACTGCCACTGCAACCGCCTCAGCAATCACCAGGGATTCAGACCCCGCCTGCAGGGGCCATCGCCCAAGTCACGGGCTCTGCCACAGCAGACTCTTCAGCAGAAGCCTCCATCCAAGACGTCGAAGCCAGCGTCGCCGCAGCGATCGCCTCCGCAGAGGCCAGTGCTTCCATCCAAGACGTCGAAGCCAGCGTCGCCGCAGCGATCGCCTCCGCAGAGGCCAGTGCTTCCATCTAAGACGTCGAAGCCTGCGTCGCCGCAGCGATCGCCTCCGCAGAGGCCAGTGCTTCCATCCAAGTCATCGAAGCCAGCGTCACCGCAGTGATCGCCTCCGCAGAGGCCAGTGCTTCCATCCAAGTCATCGAAGCCAGCGTCGCCGCAGCGACCGCCTCCGCAGAGGCCAGCGCTTCCATCCAAGTCATCGAAGCCAGCGTCGCCGCAGCGATCGCCTCCGCAGAGGCCAGTGCTTCCATCTCGTGTTCTGCCATCTACAACTTTCTAAGGATCAAGCACAACAGCAGCTCTCTCCCCAGCAGGAACCTCCATCAGGTGCTCTACTTCAGCTGGATCCCTCCTTCAGTAGCCCCCTCCCAGTATCAGTCCTCATCCAGGGACACCCACGAAGACAGCAGGCATCCTCTCTCCATATCAGTCTCGACCATCCTCGGAGGAACCCCTGCCCCAGTCTTGCCTCATCTCAAACCACACCTTCTAAGGAGCCACCATCCTCCTGTCCTTACCCGAACGCAGTCCACGCCTCCATACTGTCCAGCACCGCGTTTTGGGGGGGTATGCGTATTCTGGCGGCTGTCCAACTTCTTGCTTTATGGGGGGTGTGCTCTGGGCTCAAACCGGTTCCGAGCTCGGCGCACTCACCCTGACCAAGGTGTAGTGTTTCGGGTTCGGATAGATCTGGCGAGCTCGGAGCCCGCTTCCCGGACAGCACGCCAAATACGCATAACCTTCATAACCAAGCTCTTGCTTTATTATCCCTATCAACATCGCTGTTATCTGCGCAGGTGAACTCGTGAAATGATGTTTAATTAACAAAGTTCGGGAGGAGCCGTAGCATATAATCAGCCGGCTGGTCCACAATCAGCAATCACTGCACATACACAATTAGCCATAGCGAGCTCGCGCATAAATAGAGAATCCATCTTACCTGCTCGATCTCCTAAGATTAAGCGTCCCTCCTTCACCCCGGCTCCTCTCCCAAACTCACTTTTCTTTTGCAAGAGCCCCGGGGGGTGTGCTCTGGGCTCAAACCGGTTCCGAGCTCGGCGCACTCACCCTGACCAAGGTGTAGTGTTTCGGGTTCGGATAGATCTGGCGAGCTCGGAGCCCGCTTCCCGGACAGCACGCCAAATACGCATAACCTTCATAACCAAGCTCTTGCTTTATTATCCCTATAAACATCACTGTTATCTGCGCAGGTGAACTCGTGAAATGGTGACATGAATATAACTCCATATTGGTATTGTTTGAAAATACACAGTTGCTGCATGGAGCAGTACAAAATATTTATTTGTTAAAAGCAGAAAATAACTATTAATGAGCAAACACAAGGTTAAAAACAGACATTGTGGAATAACATAAACATGGCGCTGCAAGGAATTATGAAGTTGGGGTAGACCTGCCAAGTTTGAGTTATTTTAATAAAAATGGATTTTCCTACATTTGGAGCTCAGACCAGTTTAACCCATTTTACAAATTCACAGCTGCAGTCAAGAAAAGAGGACAAGATTTAAAAATGGTGTATTTCAAAATATGTGTAAAATTGTGTAAAAAGGTAAAATTGTTTTATTCTGTGAACTACTAACAACATTTCTCCCAAATGTCTAATAAAAATAAGATTTTTTTTATTTGCAGAAAAAAAAAAGGTCAAAATAACACAAAAAGATGCTTTGTATTTTTTCAGAACTCCAATACCGCAATGAAAACTAGTTCATATTCACTTTTAAGCAATACAACAGTAACATTTCTACATATATTTTGGAAAAGTGTAAACGTTTCATTGTGATGGCCTTGATTCTATTGACTTTGCCACAAATGAGGTTTGATTTTGTTGAAATTCAACAAAATGTAGCCAATGATATAACAGATATCTGGCCTCCCCTGTTTTGGGTAGGAATTTAGTCTTAAACGCATATTTATTACTTGAATTAAATAAAGGTATGAATAAAAAATAAATAAATTAGGATTAATTTATTATTAAATAGAGACATAATAAAACTAAATCAAACTAAACTTGGATTAAATAAAGGAATGTGTCAGACTTAACAAAGTTGCATTATTACCCTAGGTCCAGAGTTTGCAGGTCATGTTAAGAGGATATTACAATACAATCCAAACCTTGAAAAGTACAGACAGAAACACAACAGTGGTGATTATGTAAATAACAGTGAAGGTCACATCTATAATTCTTGCTGCTCTGATCCAGCACAGTGACTCCTTTGGTTGGTGTTGTTGAAAAACAGCACGAAACTCCAGGAGGATCTGCTTCAGAATGTCGAGTATACATGTCGCCTCTTCATATCCACTGGCAACTGTGTTCAGAGAGTTATTCAAGTCTCTCACACCACCTGTTGGAACAAGTACAAACCATAGCGCTGGATTAATGCAGTTCATTTTAAACAGACTCTCGTGTTTGTGTATGACCTCAAATGTTATTTCAAACTAAAAACTTCCATCCATTTTCTACCGCTTATCCGGGGCCGGGTCGCGGGGGCAGCAGTCTAAGCAGAGATGCCCAGACATCCCTCACCCTAGACACTTCCTCCAGCTCTTCTGGGGGGACACCGAAGCGTTCCAGGCCAGCCGGGAGACATAGTCCCACCAGCGTGTCCTAGGTCTTCCCCGGGGTCTCGTCCCGGTCGGACGGGCCCGGAACACCTTCCTAAAAACTTCTTTGTCATTTTATTTTATTGTGCTTTTCACGGTGTGCATTACAGAAAAGCAGCTTTACAGAAATCTGAATATTTTAATATTATTAAGTATGGATAAATAAACAAAACTCAATTAAAAAAACATTACCCCAATTTACAACATGAACCTTATAAAAACGATTTGACTCTTGTTTAATATATATAATATAATAGGTTATAATATAATATAACCTAAAACAGAAATAGCTTTTTTCGGTTGCAAACGTTTATATTTACATTTCTATCGAAAAGTGGCAACTTCTTTTGTTTGACGGTGGGCAGCGGTCATCACAGGCACTCTAATCGCAGCCCCCTACAAAGTACCGTGTGTTGTGATCTTTATCCACAGTTTGTGGTTTTTCTGATATTTGCCTGTGACCCTGGACTGGTTTGTTGATTCGGGATGTTCCCAGTATATATATATATACAGTATATACATGTATACATTCAAATACTGTTAAAGCACTCACCATCTTGCCCATTTGCAGTTGCTGGTTTTTCTGATTTGGTGTCTTCTCCCTTACCAACCAGGACATTCACAAAGATGGTCTCCAGAATGCTAATGCCGATGAGCGTAAAAACTCCAATGCAGTAAATCCCTGTGAAAAAGCATATTTGTAAAGAAAGACTTAAACTGTCACAGGATGAGTGTGTTTACCAAAACAATCACAAACACTTAATGCAGAAATGGAATATACAGAGACTTTAATTAATCAGGAAAACACTAAAGTGATCATACACAAATCACAATCTTAATGTTCAAGGTTGGTACCAATCATTGTGAAGTTGTTCGTGTTTCTGTTAGGCTCGTCGCTGTTGAAACTCCTCAGTCGTGTCGGACCAGCAGAGAACGATGCGACCAGCCGCTCAGCTAAACGCTGTTTGTCTGAATGATAAGATCTCTCTTGCTGCTCGACGCTGAGGAGCGCTATGACGTCACAACGCTCGCTCGCTCGGCGCTGCGCGTGTCTATGTGTGTGTGCGCAGCATGAATCCACTTGTTGTTGTTGTTAAATGTTTTTATTTAACCAGGGGTCAGGGGTCAGGGGTCCGTTCTTCGTACGTCGCTAACTCGGTTAGCTGGATTTGATTGTTGACGATTTGGCATGATCTTGGATTGTTTGGGACGCTCATCCTGGACTCGCTGTCATAGCAACAGGCCCGTGAGCTTACTTCATGTAAACACGATTAGATTGCGGCTTTATAAGCGGAGGAGATAGGTAAGTCTGTCGCAGCCATATTTTCCATTTATACGACGATATTATTGCGGGATAGACAGGATCCTTTAGCGCAGCGCGATAGTGTCATTGTTGTGAGATACCGTTTTTCTCGTGAGGGTGTTATTTACATCAATCATTTGTTGGAACCACACATTACGTGTTCAACACGGAGGAGTCGGGCTTTAACAACAGCACAGACTGTGTCCATTGGCCTGAGATTCTTTGCGAGTGGCACTTTCCTTAACACTATTGGAGATGCAGAGAACTTGGTTAAAAGTGCTGTCTGTTGTGCCATTCGCAAACTTTATCTGGCGCTCAAGCAGTTTTTAGGGTTTTTGTGGTATTTCCAAGCCACTTAAGACCACAGGTTGTAAAGCAGGATTTCTTTTGCCATTGCAGGTACATTTATAATGGTTAATGACATGCAATCATGACCATGCCAATAAGTATGACTAACAGTATGTGTCCTTCAGGCTTCCCTAACGTGATTGGTGCTGTAGTAGGTTGGAAAATATGCAGATATAAATCTTAAAATAAAATAGGAAAATAGGATACCCCTTTAAAATTTTGTATTATTCATAAATGCATGTGCCTTTGACATTTGTCTATTGCAGTGGCGGCTGGTGAAAAATATTCTCGGTGGGGCTGTGCCATACTTTTTTGTTTCCGTAACCATCGCAATAAAATTTAACACAAACTGCAGGACAGCAGTGCTCAGTGAAATAGTCAGTAATTATTTAATGCCAATATTAAAAAGTTGAGGCATTCGTACACAAAAACATAAACATCATGATGCATAAACACAAGCCTTTTATTTGCATTTAAACTGAACTTGTAAACAATTGACTATTTCTACATATAAGTAACATCTTTTGGAAAGGCTGTTGGTGCCATTGGTAGTAAATAGGCAACACAATATGTATGCTGTCAGAACAGAGTGGAAAGTGGACAATAACATTAAATTATTATAAAGTTTATAGGAATTCTTACACTGTATAAAGGATGTATAATATAGAAATGGATATCAAGTGGCTGAACTCAAACCTTTGACTGGAAGAATAGCATAAAGTATTTTATGATCAAACTAAATGTAACTAATTGTTAATGTGCTCCAGAACTGCAACAATTAATTGATACAAAACATATATACAGTAATATTAGCAAACACACTATTAACATTTTTTAGAGTACCATATATAACTGAATGATTTTTATGCTAAGGTCAACTATATACAAAGAAACGTGTGTGTGTGTGTGTGAAGCTACGGGAGAAGCCGCGCATATACTGCTTCCCTTTTTCGCTAGCCTGCTGTTTGATTGAGAGGTCAGGTTGATCTGGGCCCAGCTCTTTCACCCGAACTTTCTCCGACAAAGTTCTCCTCTCAAACGGATCTTGGAGGAGAGATTTCACCGAGTTGGGTTGGGTCTTGGAGGAGTAACGTCCGCGCTCGCCATTGTCGTTTAGTAAAAATGGCGCCCCTAGAGCCCAGCCCTTATTTTATCAGGGCTTGGGGCGATAAAATGATCGCCCTTCTTGGATTCTATTTAAGAACGCTGATTGGCTAAATTTTATGTCATACATTCATATCTTAAATTAGCAATTGGCTTAACTGCTACATAGACCCGCCTCCTTGGGGCGCTTTCTCTATCGCCCCAGAGCTGATGAAGCGGTCAGACAGGCAGAGGAAAGGTTGCAAATATGATTTTGTATCATATTTTACATGTATTACTGGGTGCATTCCATATTTAAAACACACAAATATTGACATACTGATGTTTTTCTCATTATTATTACTATTTTTGTTTTAATTGTTTTAATTTTGTTTTGTTTTTTGTGGCTTAAGGGGGGCGGCGCCCTAGCGCCCTCTATTGGCCGGCCGCCACTGGTCTATTGAGGGGTAAATTCATCATGACATCTTTGTTGTGGGTACAGAAAATGTTGCTGTTGCTATTGTCGCCTGTAGGGGGGGTTTAACGCTGTTGAGCGAAGTTCCTGCGCCGGGAGCTTGAGAGTTAATTAAACTTTGCCCGAGCTTGCAGCAGCCAGTACTTCTGTCTCACAGCGTTTTATTCATCTTTCTACAGGTGAGCAATACGATTTAAATATGGTCAAACTAATGTTAAAAGCTGTGTTTTAAACATGTATATGTTGATTGTTGGTAAATTACGGAGAATGTTAGTGTTGTTAATACAGATGCGGTAGTAAATGAGTCAAATTATCAGATTAAACACGATTGACAAATATGTTAATTTGAGGTGAAATGAGAGAAAATGCTCATGTGAAAAGAGTTAAGGAATGTTTCCAACGTGTTTTATATGTTGATTGTAATTTGATGATGACGTTTTAGCGAGTTAAATGTACATTTGTTACTGGAGTTATTTCGATCCAAAATGGCGGTACCTGTACGAGTGAACTAGAGCCAAAATGGCGTCTTGCATGTAAAACATGAGGTTTATGTGAAGCGAAAGGCAAGATTCATTTATGTGACTGTGAGAATGGAATATGTGTTCATGAGGATGTGAAACCAGTCGCAGGTCAATGTGTTGTGATTGATTATAATGTGTTACATAGAAACAAATAATTGTTGTTCTGTAAAGTTATACATGGTAATGTTGTGAATACAACGGGAGCTTGAGAGTTAATAAAACTTTGCCCGAGCTTGCAGCAGCCAGTACTTCTGTCTCACAGCGTTTTATTCATCTTTCTACAGATCCGGCAGAATTGATTAATTCACGTCACCCCTACAGGCTTCCTAGCCCTGAAGTGGGTAACAGTGCCATAGACTGCACACACGTCCCCATCAAGGCCCCAAGGAGGGGGATTTTGTGAACCGAATTCATAGTGTAAATGTGCAGGTAAGTTACCATTACAATTTATAATATTCCAGACTGGGAAAAAAAAGTAATGAAATCAAAAAGTATGCAGTTGACTGACTAAAATCTCTTAGATGGTGTGTGACTCTATGCTCCATATAACCAATGGTGGAAGCAAAATGGCCAGGATCAGTGCATGACTCAAGAATTTTCAGAGAGTCACATTTATGCACATTATTTGAACGTGGTAAGGGAACATATACATTTCAAGCTCACAGTATTATACACAGTATTATGCTGAGCCTAACAGAACTGCATTTTTCCATTATACAGGGGATTTTGACGGGATCCTGCTTGGAGACAGGGGCTATGCCTGCAGGCAGTATTTTATGACGCCCTTCCCTGAGCCAAACCCTGGACCACAAACCCGTTACAATGCAGCTCTATCCAGGACAAGGGCACGCGTTGAAATGACCTTTGGGCAACTAAAGGGAAGATTTCAGTGTCTGAAAAGTCTGAGGGTTGCACCTGACAGGGCCTGTGACAGAATTGTCGCATGTGCCATATTGCATAACATTGCCACTATCAGAAAGGAGAGGACCCCTGTGGTGGGGGTGCAGCCTGATGATGACCTCCAGCCGGTGCACTTGGACCAACCTAGTGGCAGAGCTGCACGGGACAGAATTGTGGAACACCATTTTTTAATTGAATAAAAGACAAGACAAATATGTTTAGTTCCTTGAGTTTTATTTAAAAGATTCTTTATAAAGAAAAGCCAGCAAGTCATCTTTTGCCTGCAAACATAACCAAAACGACGGAGAACAAAAGGGAGAATCAGTTTTGCCAAAGAAACGAAAGAAAGGATAACCAAACAAAACCGACTCAACCCAAACCCTCTAATCTAACTAATCAAACAAAAACAAAGAAAAGAAAGTCATAACTTTCCTACCCTAAAACTATCATAACCAAAATTTTCAAGTTGTCTAGTTTAACTTCCCCTCTTAATTTCTATTTTTTCACCTCAAAATACTCTACTTTTTGTTTAAGATGCCGCTTATACAGGGAACGGATGTCACCCTGTGTAACTTTGTGGGGGAAAAGGGTCAAAACATGCCTCATGCAACAAAAGTAAGAGTACAACAATGGCCACTTCTGTATCAGTTCTTAGTGCAGACTGTTCTGTAAGCCTTTCTCTGGGTGTGGACTCCTGCAACTCATGTTAGGTAAACAATTATATACAAATTAGGGCAAAGTTATTTATGCACTTACAGGTTCTTCCTCCAAAGGACAGTCATCTGAGAGGCTTTCTTCACATGAAGTGCAATAGAAATAAATGGGTATTACAAAGTGTTGCACTCTTCCCTTTTGATGTAAAAGTTAGAAAAAGTACACAACTTACTGCATATGCTTCAGCCACCACTTGCTTGGGAACATGAAAAAGTGTTGTGTATTATCTAAAAGTGCACAAAATTGGGGGGACATAATGTCATTACAATTAACTACACTGTTAAAAAAATAATGTGATCAAAATAATGTGATCAATAACTCATGGCAACATATTTTATATGAACTAAAAGTTGAGAAGTTTTCACTTTCACAAACATTTGAAATGACTGTAGCAGCCATTTGGATTATACTTGTACTAAAATAATTGAAAATTCATTAGCCTAACAGTAATGAAGAAGTTGCTGCTGATGGTCCTTGGCTTTGGGTCTAAGGAAGATCTGCCCCCAGGGATGCCCTCCACAACGGGTCGGTTTGAATTCAACCCAAGGGCCAGCTCTTCTGCTGGGGTATATTGTGAGGGTGCAGGACCACCACCTGTTTTTTCAGCCTTTTCTTAGTGGCTGTTATAAATAGACAAACACATCATTTAACAGTGGCTTTTAAAATAAGGACTGTATAAGAAGTAAAGGCTACCATTTTGTAGAATATCCTTGTACTTCACTTTTACTTGTTCCCATGTTCTAGTGGGTCCCGTGGTGGCTCTGACATAAGTAAATATTAAATAAAAAAAATGCAAAAATACATACTGTAGAAAGTGATAGAAACATCTAACATGGACACCATGCACGTACACATTTAATTTTTTTGAATTAAACGTTCAAATTCGGCATAACCTTCCATTAAAAGCTCTTGTTCTGTTTGTGAGAAATACTTTAGCCACACCGAACTGCCAATAACAGCGTTGAGTATCATTGTTTCTAGTATCGATACACATCCCCTTTTAAACCAACGCATGAACGCGCAATGATCTCAGATAACTCAATCCAGCGATACTAATCATAAACAACAGGTGTGTTCATAGAACCCAATTAGCAGGATCGTGATTAACACGATGATATCAGGATGTGTCATTTCATCTCGGATGTAATAAGCCACATACGAAAAACGGGCCCTAGGATGAGCGTCCCAAACAATCCAAGATCATGCCAAATCGTAAACAATCAAATCAAAAACTGAGTTAGCGACGTACGAAGAACGGACCCCAGGCACACAACAAAAACGTGTCTTTACAAATCATCTAACCGGAACTCTTTGAATATATTGACTGTAGCTCTATGGAAATATAAAGTAGTACACACACACACACACAAATATATATATATATATATATGTATATATATATCAATATAGGCGGAGGGCGAGGTCAGTGGCGGCACAGAGTTCCTGCATTACCGTTGGGTCAGTCTTCCCTCGTGTAACTCTTTCACTGATGGACCTGCAGGACGGCCATGGTGTGAAGAGCATATATCAAATATTTTGATTTGATTTTTGAGTTTAAAATATATAAAATAAAAATCATTTAGAGTTTGGATTTTTTCCAAATGACACATTTGATGCAATACAAACAACAAAGCAAAGGGTGACGCAAGTGCTGTATATTCACTTCACTGCTGCATTGACATGAAAGGACAGGTGCCCGTTCTTTGTACCTCGCTAAACCAGTAGCTGGACTTGTATGGGGTCAGAATTGTTGAATTATCCTAAATAATTTAAACTATGATCCGCAAATTTACATTAACATTTAGCAGACACTTTTATCCAAAGCGACTTACAAAGAATTCAGGGAGCAATAAGCGATATGTCATAAAAGAGCAATAGTACATTAGGTGCTAATACAAAGTTACTAGATTGAACAAAAGTAGACCACTACCTGTTAAGAAAAGAGAGAGGGTTATTTTTGTCTGTCAAGTATTCACAGAAGAGATGGTTTTAAGTAGTTTTGTGAATGTTGTGAGAGGGTTTAGTAGGGTGTGAAAGTATGCCGGCGCAGATCCAGTGGTCCTGTAGGCAAAGATCAGTGACTTTAATCTGATCCGGGCTTCAACCGGTAGCCAGTGGATAGAGATAAAAAGGGGTGTCACATGAGCCCTTTTGGGCTGTTGGAAGATGAGGCGTGCTGCTGAGTTTTTAACCAGATGAAGTGGTTTGATAGCCTTTGCAGGAAGACCAGCAAGGAGAGCATTGCAGTAGGCCAACCTTGAGATGACAAGGTTATCAACATTGCGAATGTTGAATAAGCCTGTCGACAGGATCGCGTTGTCTTTGCAATATGATCATTGAAGGACCGCTGTTCATCAAATATGACTCTGACAAGCCCGTAGGCAGGGGGGGGGTTCGGGTGGTTCGAACGAATCCCCCCTGACTGCCAAAGGTCCAGAATTTAAGTCGTTTTTTGTTCATGTGTTTATTGTCATCATTGTTTTAAATCAATGCTTGTGACAAGTTTCTGGGTTGCGGTTTCAAATTAATATGATTATTGTTGCTGGACGTGTGCGTGTGCGACAGAGAGAGTTCTCGCAATAAACCTTTCAAAGCATCGGTGAAGAAGCATCGCCTCTGAATGATGGGGGGAGGGGTTATATATATATTTATTTTTATTAAAAGGATTTATCCCCTCAACTATATAATTTATAATTATATCCCCTCGTACTTATAATAATAAAACATAGCAAAGAGGCATTGACAGAGAGTCAAGAAATGATTATTATGATTATTATGATAAGAATTATTATTAATATTTCAGTAAAGTTCATTAAATCTATTCTGTTGTTAGTGTGGTCTTTAAACTTATGAACTGTGTATGGACTGACAAAAGTGTTACATGAGGAAGCAATTTGACAACAATGTAATAAATATTTTAGGTGCATCAAAAAGCGTGCATGTTAAGATACCAGCAGACAAGCTAATCCAGCAGAAATTAGTGCATAAAAGGTCACCAAAATTAAGTCATTGTACCTCATAATTATATACAAAAGGAGGATAAAAACTGCAAAAAGGTCCACTTTTTGAAAAAAAGAACCTCCCCTTTCAATAGGCTGGCTACATGTCTGAGGGTCATAAATTCCTAATAAATGTAGAGAGTTTCACAATCATCTTTTAAATCCAAATATGCACAAAAAGCGAACCATAAATATATGTTAGACGTTTCACAAAAATAAATGCAATTCACAAATAGATACAATGAGATTTGCTAATAAACAAATATTTATAATCTTCTTTTAATGGCATTTATTTGTAGAAAGCTTTCTGCACATTTGTGGATCGCTTTCTGTGCATTTGTGAATCTCTGCACGCATTTGTAGATCAGTGCACACATTTGTGGATTTTTTGAAACATTTCTAACATCAAGATTTCGCTCTCGCCTTGTAATAATGCGCTCAATGACATTTGTCATTAAAATCACACCATATATAAACGGCATATCTTTGATACTTATTTTCTAAGCATATGGTTTAATGCACGCGGCGCTAGTTTAACACCGGGAAAACGGTCGGCGCTGTTGTGTGTTGACGCAATTGTAATGCAGATGCTCCACTAGGTGGTAGTCCTGGGGTGTATTCCAGAAAGCAGGTTATGTGACTTACCCGGGTAAGTTTAGGAGTAAGTAAGCGGATAACCTCTGCTTTCGGTTCCAAAAACGGAGGTAACTTTCGGGTTATGTAAGTAACCATAGCAACTGACTCTCTGAGGATAACCTGCTCCGGAGCAGGTTATGTTACAGGGTTAGTTTGTTTCAGAGAGGTTTCCGAGCATGGCGTGCCCTTTCGATGAGGATCCTGTGGACGTAGAGGCACAGATTATACAGGTTTTTTTTCGCCGTGAGAGGGTGATAAGACCACGTATCCACGTCTTTTCTTATCCTAACGAATATTTGCAGGAGCGCTATCGTTTTTCTAGGCAGTCGTTAATTTATTTAACAAACCTACTAAAACCACACATCTCAGACGTGACAAACCGCGGGTCAGCGAACAAATTCTTTGTATTGCTCTGCGCTTTTTTGCTACAGGGAGTTTTCTCTACAATGTGGGCGATGCAGAGCATGTGGGAAAGGCAACAGTGTGTAGAGCAGTTCGTACAGTATGCATGGCACTGAAACGGTTTCCACACACTTTTGTACAGTTCCCTGGCCATAAACCTGTGCGCTTTATTAAAGAAGAATTCCACTGGGTGGCAGGTTTGCTCTCAGAAATTCTGTCATCTACTTCAATTAAATGACATTTCTTAATAAGTTTATTTTGACTGCACACACATACACGTAAAGGCTACACAGACTTTTTAAACTTGTTCTTAATCTTAATATCAGGGTTCCCAAACGCAACTTGAGTTGTTGTGGGAGGTAGCAAAGTCTGACGAAGTGCCCTCTGGAATCCCATCGACCACAGGGCGACCTTTATTAAACTCCTCAGATGGGGTGAGAGGAGGTGGAGGTGGACCCCCGCCAGTTAGACGGGCCTCAGCCTTCTTTCTATTAGCTATATAGGAAGAATACTGTAAAAGTAACTTAAGACATTGATCTTACAACAGTTAAAATAAAATATTACCTTTTTGGAGAATGTTTTTGTGTTTCATTTTGACTTGGGAAAGAGTTCTTTTGGCTCCAGAAGGATTACACCTTATAAAACAAGAGGCCTAAATATTTCTTGTCAATATACATTGCACTGTATTCTTAAGAAACTGATGTAGTAAATGCTTGTCGAGTCATGCCACATGCTCAAAAAGACAATTGTTCAACTTTGCAAATTAACAAAATGCAAGCATATTTACAATGTTATAAAAACAATCTTACGCATTGACTCTGTCAGTTATATTTTGCCAAGCCAATTGTCTCTCCCTCGCATATGCAGCTGTGTTGCTTTTTTTCATTATAATGGGCTTGAACTCCTCATAAGCAAACATTAAAACTTCTAACTCCGCTTCGGAGAAGTACGCGGCACGTAACTTTTCACCCTTAGTTTCCATGGTGACTCCTGAATTCGGCGTTCCATTGAAAATGCCTTGATATGTTCTCCGTGCGCGCGCATTAACTCAAGGTTATTAGCAGTAGGTTGATTAAACTAACTCGACACAGGTGTTTTGGAACCGACATACCCAGAGTAAGCAGGTTTTGGGTTAATCAACCCACAGTTCAGGGTTAATCTGATGGTAAATTAACCCAGCTTTCTGGAATACACCCCTGATATATATGTATGTGTGTTATAGCACGTGTAGCAGTATGAGTCTAACTCAGAACTAATTGGCATTCTTTTGGCCAATCGCGGCCATAGGCCATTCCTATAAATACAGGAAGTTGTCCTTTTGGCTGTCCTCTTGCTCGCTGGTGACGGAGGGTGTCATACTTCCGGGTCACTCGCTCCGTGTTTGGCTGCGGCTCTTCTACAGGTAGGGTAGCGGCTCTGCTGTCTGCGCTCATTTCGCTGTTATCAACTGCCGTTATTTTATGCATTGACCGCTCGTAGATCTCCTGTTGGCATCCAGTCTCGTTTAACGCATTAAAAAGCGGAGGCTACGAAAAGCGTACGGTACTGTTTGTACCTTCCGAGCTGCCTCCTTCTGGGTGATTCAAAACGCTGTCATTGGTATGTAGGATACACGTTTGGGGATTTATTTGTTTGAGTTGGGGTTGATTTATTTCTTTTATAAATAATAGGAATCGGGCTGGTTCAACGGGAGAGTGACATCAGCCGCAGAGTAATTTCTCACTAGCTGCTGTTTTGCCTGGATTGCTGTTTGACTTAACTTGAATTGAAGATTGTATTAGCAACTCCGCTCGATCGCGGCACGTCTGTTGCACAGCTGCTTGTCTAACGCGGATTGTATTCGCAACTTCACTCCTCCACGTGACCGTGGTAACGCCTGTTTCTTGACGTGCAGGTTTTGAACATTTACTCAAGCGCTACTGTCTGCTGTCCGCCCGTTTTGCCATCACGGCCATTTGGTCGAATGCGAGCTTCAGTTTTTACGATGGCCTATTAACTTTGTGGAATCTCGCTGAAGGGGTTGGCTCTTTCTTTATAATTTGGTTAAGTTGGTTCTTTGTTTCTTTATTTTGTTTCCAGCTTGGTTAATTTGGATTGTTTTGTATGTTTCTTTATTAGTGACTTTAGTTTACTTTTTATTATATACATTTTGTTTGATTAAGTGGTATTTTGTATTTGTTTTCTTTAGCCAAGGTCTAATTTACCTCCACCCTTTTTATTTAGTTTCTTTGTTTTGGAATTCATATATATTTTCCCTCGTACTGCCCGCCTTGAAGTATTGTTGGGCTGGCAGTTTTGGTGATGATTAAGATTATTTCAGTTTGTTTATTTAAATATTAGATTTATTTCCTTTTTGAGTGACTCCCTTTTGAAAGTTTGTCTGTTTCAGTCGCTGACAGCCGAAAGTGGTGGTGTTGGAGTCCGGGTGGTGGTGTTCCCTTTCTGTGTGCTGTGCTGTCGATCCCGTTTTCTTGCTGTATTTACAGTGTTTTCTAGTGTGTGTTCACGTGGGTGACTCTTCCTGGGACTCCTCCTTGCCTTCGTGACTCCTGTCTCCTCCAATGGAAGGCCTCAGTAGCGAGTGTAATGTCTTGTGGTCCACCCTCCTCAAGTATTAATGTTTTCTAAATTATCTTTTTAAATGATTGGAATAAAGCTTGTTGCTCTTTTTAAACATTGAATTTCGTCTTTGGCTGAATTGTATGCGTACCTGTGTGTCTTTAAGTGAATCCGTATTAGGAAATTAACAAATTATTCTCTGGGTGAAACTCCCAGGGTGGCGTAGTCGGTGTATTGGGCAGGTTTGATTTAGACCATCACCTCCTCAGTTTTGTCTGTTTCTACACTGCTCATGCCACACACGGGTTAAATATAGTGCGTGTGTGCTAACAGTGGCAAATGCTACATGTTTTTGGCTTGTTACAACCCTTCCTGGCTCATTAATATAGCAGGGATTTAATGAAGGGGAACATGAGGTTGTGGGTACACCGGTTGTGTATTTACAATAAACATGTGCAAAAGTAAGGTAGAGAAAGCAACAATCAACGAGTAAGCTTATGAAAATGGGAATTTATTTCCATTATAGCCTTGTCTTTGAAACTAAGGGTAAACTACATAATAACCTTAGAATGAGCGATTTCTATCTACATACACCATGGGCCTACATATATGGAATTTAAAATACTTCGAGGTCATATTGCCTTATGCCGAAGAGGAAATGCCCTTGAAATGGGTGTTTCAACAAGACAATGATTCAATAAAAGAATACACTCATAATAGGAAGGAGAGGGGTGGAGGTGGCTTACGAAGCAACGTGCTGATGTGACCATGCATGCCAAAATGGAAGTTTAAATGCCCCGGCCTATTACGTGAGGTTTTCCCATTGGTTGACCTGAATCAGCTGATAACCGGGCTTGACTGACACCGTCTGCCAGAACTAACGCTATAAGCTTAATTTTTGGTCTTGGTTGTGTGTCAAAAAAGTTAAAGGGGAAGTTCACCCAAAAATATTTTTGAGTGATTTTTTACTCACCCACATGATGTTAAACATGTTTAGAGAACTTCCGGCGTCTTCGGAGAAAAAATGACGATATTTAGGGGACATCTGAGAGATTTCCAGTTAGACATCATGGTTTCAGTTTTTGCCAAGGTCCAGAAAAGTACTAAAGACATTGTTAAATTGGTCCATCCGCACATAGTGCTCAGTTTAATTTTTTTGAAGCAAAGAGAATGCTTTATGTGCGATAAACAAACGAAAATACAGACTTTAATAAACATTCTCGTCATGGGGCTTGCCCCTATTGGACGTCTGCGATCTGACAGCGCAACTGTGTTTACATGCAGAGGCACGCTGTATATGCCAACACTGATTGTGTCTAGGTGTAGTTTACAAAATGGTGCTAAACTGTTCCATTCCAGAATATGAGCAAGCCCCATGCGGCGTTCAGCGCATAAATTATGTTTTTATTAACAAAGTTTGGGAGGAGATGGAGCATAAAATCAAGCCCGGCTGATCGCCAATCGCAGCCGATCCGAATTAACTATCACGCCTTCTACCCTATCAGACCCAGCTAACTATCTAATAAATAAGGTAACCCTCTTATCTAGACATTCCCAGTCTGCGAAATCCCTCCACCACCCTGGCTCCTCTTCCCGGGGGGTACACAGGGTTCGGGCCGGTTCTGAGATCGGCACACCCCCCCATCGAGGGGGGAGTGACCCGGGCTCGACAGGAACCGCCCCCGGACAGCACGCCAATTAAGCATACCAATCGCAACTCATTATTATCTGCATAAATGAACTTGTGAAACCTAATACGCATTTGTAAAAGTGATCTGGTCCAAGAAGACGAAGTGCTCTCGTGAATGCGCACCATACACTAACACATCAGAGAATATATAGATTAAAGTCTATCTTCTGGTCTATTTTACGCACATAAAGCATTTGCGTCGCTTCAAAAAAATGTAACTGAGCCGCTATGAGCGGAATGTCTAATTTAACATTGTCTTTAGTACTTTTCTGGAGCTTGGCAAAAACTGACATCATGATGTGTATGGAAATCTCTGGCATGTCAGCTAAATATCTTCATTTGTGCTCCGAAGACGCCGGAAGTTCTCTAAACATGTTTAACGTCATGTGGGTGAGTAAAAAAATGTAAAGTACATTTTTTGGGTGAACGTCCCCTTTAAAGCATTTTGAATTTGTGATAAATGTATGGATTTTGTGTCAATTCAACAAGAAATGTGTTAATTGTATAGCCTACACAGCCAGATGATGTGATAACTGTGTTAAGAGTTTAGGAAAATTATCCATTATATAACTATAATACATTTTGGTATACAGCTAAAATAAAAATAAAAATCCTCCGTCCAAATATTTATGGACCTAACTGTGTATTCAACAAGCCCAAGTCTAAAAGTGGAGGGGCCCAGAAGGTGTTGGGACGCGGCAGGGACCGCCCCAGTCCGACCACCCAGCGACCAAGGCTGGGTCGGGCCCGATGGTTCAATCTCTCTAGGTGGTCCTTCTCTCGACGTCTTCCTCTGGGGGGCCACCTGCGGGGCACCAGAACCGGAGTCGACGCTGGAGAAGGCCGGGGCTGCTGGGGGGCAGACCACGTGCGAGACCTCGACAGCCGAAAAGCGGCCGGGTCACAGCAGGCCGGTCTGTTTCTACACTGTCAAAAGACTGCTGGAGCAGTCCTTGACAGCGCCACCAATCAGCCGACCTTGCGAGAGGGGAGTCGGGAAAGTGGCCTTTCTCGACATCGCCCACCTGCGCAAGATTGAGTCCGAGGCGTCTTTCCAGGCCACTGATGTGGACATCGTCCGACCCAGCCTGCGCTGCCACCGTGGTCCCCGGAGGGCCAGTCGGCGGCGGCACTACTTGGGTCGGTCTTACCCCGTGGGGCTCTCTTTAGCGCCCTGGCCTGCAGGATGGCCATGGCGTAAGAGTGGTGGCAGCTTGGCCCACGGCACTGCCAGCCTCAACACCAGAGATGTCGAGACCTTATATGCCCTGGACGGTGAGTCTAGGTCAAGCTCCCCAGGTGGCCGCCGTCTGCGGATACCCACGACTGCATGCTCCACCCAGGGTGCATTGACATAGTCCCTAGCTGCCTCCCCGCCCCGAGGGATGAGAGGGCGATAGAGTCAGCTAGACGGAAGCGCGCCGAAGGGGGCGCTCCAGGACTTACTGAACTCCTTATGCAGCTTGGTAAAACTTGGCACTTGAGCCGGGCACGGCTTGGAGTCGCGCCCGGACCCAATGTGCGAAGTACCCAGCCGCGAGCGCCAGGGCTGCGGTGCACCGCAATCCGACACTCACGGCGGTCCAAGCGAGCATGGCTGACATCTTGACGTCTGCTCTCACCTGTGCTCGACCTCCCGAGGGAGGGAGCTTCAGGGAATTGCCAGAGTCTAATGCCAGCAGGTCGCGCTCCGATGTTGCAAGAGACACCTCATCTCCACGGCTCGTGTCCGAGCGCATGGCTGAGGAATAAGACGGTTTAGGACCATCCTTGGGGAACTGCTAAACAAGCGAGACAGGGCGCGAGCGGTCCGCGAGCCGGCCGGCTGACGGATTAACGCTCACGACAATCCCCACATCAGGGACGGCAGGGCCGTAGCCGCTGTGGTCACAGAACGGGAAGCAAACGAGGCGGTGGCTGGATCTTGACAGAACATAGCCACCGTGACGCAACGTCTGAATAGCCATCCGCCCGCAGTGCGGGCAGGACGAATCCACGAGGCTGCCATAGTGGTCGGACCCCAGAACACCTGCGGCAACCACCGTGTCCGTCCCCGTCCTCGATGAGTGCACTGCACCCAAGAGATCAGCGGGCAATGCCACGCTGAGGAAATTGCTCTTTTAGAAAAACACCTCTGGAACTGCCAGGACGCCCAGGGGAATCTACGCTGCCTCGCGTCGTAGAATTCGGCAATTCGAAGAATGTCATCAGATGCGAAGGCTCCAAAGAACAAAAGGTGAATGAATGAGCATGCCGGCTCCCCTTTTATACCCGGATATCCGGGGGCGGAGCCCGGCATGCAAATTTCATTCGCCAATTTCATTGGCCTTTTCAAAATAGTCAGAAGATGATAGGTTCTCAGGGGCGTACCCCATCTGTCGGTTCGACACAACGTCGAGAGACCGACAGAAAGGGAACTACAAAAGTTATAACAAACCTTTAACTACTAGATGAAACACCCTAGTAACCAGCCAAGACACCCTTACAACACCTAATAACCAGTCGAATTACCCAAGTAACAAGTTAGTAAACCTTAGCAACACATAGATTAAAGATCCCAACAATGCCTACAGTACCAACCAGGTAAAACAGCATAGTAACTAGGGAGATTTATTAACATATGTAACATATTTTAACTTCTTAGAAGGAAAATTCTGGCTTTTAGGTATGGAAAAAGGTGCCAGTCTTATGCTAAGGCCGAGCATAATACGCAATCCGGGCATCCGGTGTGTAAAAAATATTTAAACTAGCTTGCGATCCGAGTGAACAAAGATTAAGGAACACATACAAATCATTTTTTATATTTTCTGTTTAGTATAAATGATTACAGATGAAGTGAAGAAGCGTTAGATAAGATGTGACAACTCTAAGGTAGCGGTAGCGGTAACTTAAAGGCGGGGTGTCTCATTTCTCTGAGCTGTTGTTGAAGTTCATATTACCAAAAACAAACACACCCCTACCCACATCTTTAGCTTTCATCAGTGCTCGGCTCAACTAAAGTCCGTCCTGTGAAATGTGCACCTTACTGCCTTTATGGGATACAAGGTTGTTTGGGTACTCGGCCCGACTTTGTCGAAACGAGCATAATCCGGAAATCGGACACCCCGCCTTTCAGGGCCGCACCGAGGCATAAGCGAACTAGGTGGCTGCTTGGGGCCCCCTCGTTTATTTTATTTATTTATTTTTACAATTATTAACTTAAACAAGTGATATAAATGAATAAGTGAATGAATGAATATCAATGAATAAATGAATAATTCAAGACAAAAAAATCTGATTTGCCGACAACTGTCTGTTAGCGTTTTAGTCATGCGTAATTGCGCATAGACACCTCGCGTTCATTAACAATTAGCGCCAGTGCGCGTCACGGTAATAAATGAAGTCAACGTTAGAAAATATACCAATACCATGTTGAGTGTAGGCATGGGCCGATAACCTGTTTCACGGTTTACCGTGGTTTAATATTCCCGCGGTTTCAAAACCACTAAAAGGTCAGACGGCAGCGGCTTGGAGGAGGAAGGACATCCAACTTGTAAATTTTTTTTTAAAACAGTGGCTGCTCGGGGAGGCAATACGTCAAATATGATAGCCCATCTACGGGAGCACCACCCATCACTCTTGGCTAAATTCAAGGCAATGCTGTCTTTAAATAAACATTTGCAACCATCTAAGAGAGTTTGCGTGTTTAGCACTGTTAAAATAAATACTATTCTGCTTTCTACCCCAAGCAAATGTAACGGAGGCCAGCAAGTGAAGAGCTGTGCAGTGTGTTAAACCTCACTCCCCGATCAACAGACGCTAGAGTCTAGAGGTCTTTAGCCTCCTCGTGAGAGCGCCCGTCTCCCATTCGGCATTGTAATGCCGTCATAGAAGCCCGCGCGAGCGGGGCGAGTGTGACTGGTAACACACATAACATGGCTAATCAACCAGCCGAACATGAACTAGTTTCCTCCCTCACGTTACTTCACAGAGCGGGGACGAGTCTTATAAATCAATTTAGCTGATATCCCGTTCACGTTTATACTTTTAAGGCTCCCGTAATTTATGTAACGTTACATCTGTTAACAATAACCAAATTTAAAAACGCAAACTGCTGGTAATGTGCCTGTTTGTGTGTATGCAACACACTAGCAATCTCGCACTCTTTCTCTCCTACTGTGTGTTTATAGCTATATGTGTGTGTACGTGAATCAACACTGAAATAACAATAATGGATTTCAGAGCATTATTGTGATGACAAATTTAATTTAGAAGAACTCACATATTCATTTAAATTATTTAACCTGACATGTTTACTGTTCCAAAATGTTGTATAGGTTTCTTCAAAATTAAATGTATTATGTTCAGTGGAAAAGTTGTTTTATTTTATTTTTTATAGTGATGTAGGAGGGCCATCCTCATATTTATAGGCTGCAGTTATGCGATTTTGAGGTCATTGTTGAACACTTGCTGTTCTTATGTTTGCTTTCATTATTTAAGTATCTATTTTTTGTAACATTTGATTATATTAATTTCTATTTCGGTTTTATTTAAAAGAATGCACATTTGCAAATGATTAATTTCATGTTTTGTGACAGTTTGTATTCAGAAGTTTAAGAGTAAAGTAGTTTGTATTCAGAAGTTTAAGAGTAAAGTATTTTATTTAAGTATCGATTTTTATTTATTTATTTTGTATTAATACAAACCTCACTGTCTTCATTTATAATGTAACATTATAGCGTGACATTTGTATCAATAATCTTGGTGACTCCGCGGTGGGAGGGGGCCTGTCAGTACACGATCCGTTCCACCTGCACGATCCGTTCGCGCATGCGCACCACGACGTTGTAGAAACCGCTCATGCGCAAATGATGATTTAGTTGTGCGATGGTTTACGACACTGCACGATCTGTTCCACGCTTGCGCAGCTTTGTTTTACTTTGTTTAAATTTTACTGTTAAATTAAATAGAATACTCAATTTACTTCGCTGCCGTCCACCTCGTATCATTTCACTATACGTTCTGTCAAGTCAGTTTGAAATACTGTAATGTTTCCCCTGACTTTGTAGTTCTTCATGTAAATGATAGTCTAGTTAGACATATGTGTAATGTTCCTTATTGGCTTCTGTAAACGCCATTGAAGGGATTATTTTACTTATTTAGATTAAATAGATAGATATATTAGCCTATATAGACCCATACTAATAAATTACTACATTTAAAGTTAAATAGTATTATCAGAATTTAATAAAAAACAACAAAAACCGTCTTTGACAATACTACTGACCTCAGTTCGAAACACTGTAAGGTAAACAGACATGCCATACAGCAATGAATCGCAAAATGTAGTTTGGAGGAAACTGAAGATTTGCAGTCGATAAAAATATGTTATTCCACTTTTAACCAAAATCATCTATGTTCATGTAACAACTCTATTATTTTGGATTGACAACCACATAAACACATCGTAATTATGGTAACGTAAGCAACATTTAAAAACATAAAACAGACTCGCCGTGAACGGTTAAACTATGTAACGTTAGTCTACAAAACAAAAAATATGCCATCAGTTGTGCCGCCTGCCGTCAAATGTTTCTTCGCCTGCGTCACGTTACCAATAGTGTAGGAAAACTATGGGATGAATTTCGACTCAAAATGATTAACAAATGCACGCACAGTCATCCGTGAACGTGATACACGTTTCATTTGTATTTTACGATTCACAAACAAATGCCTTATGATTTGATTCTGTGAAATTTAGATTTGAATAAACACGAAGCGATTTGTACAAATAGAGGCAGATTTGTGATCGCAATGTTTTATTTTGTGTTCATGTATATTGATTTTGCGCATAACAATGAGAAGTTGTGCATTTGTGGATCCTGTGACGCGCGTTCATACATCCTGTTCGGTTCATTTGGATTTTGAGACTTTCTTTACGCGGTTTAGCCTTGGACAATCCACACACACGCAACAGCAGATCCATGCGCAACCGTGCAGAAAATAAGAACTATGACTAGATGGCAGGCTTACGGAAACCATAGGTGCTTGTCATATCATTAGAATATCATCAAAAAGTTGATGCATTTCACTATTTCCATTAAAAAAGTGAAACTTGGAAATTATATTAATTCATTACACGCAGACTGATATATTTCAAATGTTTATTTATTTTAATTGTGATGATTATAACTGACAACTAATGAAAATCCCAAATTGATAAAGTGTTTTAATCTCAAAGACAAAGCATTTTCTCATAAAGTTAATAGATGCAGTTATTACAGTTACAGTGCAGTAGATGAGTCAATGCAGTTATTAAAGTTACAGTGAAGTAGATGAGTTAATGCAGTTATTACAGTTACAGTGCAGTAGATGAGTCAATGCAGTTATTAAAGTTACAGTGCAGTAGATGAGTTAATGCAGTACCAGTACACAGTTCTGTAGTGCAAAGGATGCAGTGTGTGTATGTATATCTTGCCTGAATCAGAATCTACTGCACTGTAACTTTAATAACTGCATTGACTCATCTACTGCACTGTAACTTTAATAACTTCATTAACTCATCTACTGCACTGTAACTTTAATAACTGCATTGACTCATCTACGGCACTGTAACTTTAATAACTGCATTGACTCATCTACTGCACTGTAACTTTAAAAACTGCATTAACTCATCTACTGCACTTTAACTTTAAAAACTGCATTAACTCATCTACTGCACTGTAATTGTAATAACTGCATCTATTAACTTTATGAGAAAATGCTTTGTCTTTGAGATTAAAACACTTTATCAATTTGGGATTTTCATTAGTTGTCAGTTATAATCATCCATCCATCCATCCATTTTCTACCGCTTATCCGGGGCCGGGTCGCGGGGGCAGCAGTCTAAGCAGAGATGCCCAGACATCCCTCACCCTAGACACTTCCTCTAGCTCTTCCGGGGGGACACCGAGGCGTTCCCAGGCCAGCCGGGAGACATAGTCCCACCAGCATGTCCTAGGTCTTCCCCGGGGTCTCCTCCCGGTCGGACAGGCCCTGAACACCTTCCGGGGAAGGCGTCCAGTAGGCATCCGTAACAGATGCCCAACCCACCTCAGCTGACCCCTCTCGATGTGGAGGAGCAGCGGCTCTACTCCGAGCTCCTCCCGGGTGACCGAGCTTCTCACCCTATCTCTAAGGGATCGCCCAGCCACCCTGCGGAGGAAGCTCATTTCAGCCGCCTGTATCCGGGATCTTGTCCTTTCGGTCATGACCCAAAGCTCATGACCATAGGTGAGAGTAGGAACGTAGATTGACCGGTAAATTGAGAGCTTCGCCTTGCGGCTTAGCTCTTTCTTCACCACGACGGACCGGTACATCGACCGCATTACTGCAGAAGCTGCACCGATCCGTCTGTCAATCTCCCGTTCCATCCTTCCCTCACTCGTGAACAAGACCCCGAGATACTTAAACTCCTCCACTTGAGGAAGGAACTCTCCACCAACCTGAAGTGGACAAGCCACCCTTTTCCGACTGAGGACCATGGCCTCGGATTTGGAGGTACTGATTTTCATGCCAGCCGCTTCACACTCTGCTGTAAACCGTCCCAGTGCATGCTGAAGGTCCTGGTTTGAAGGGGCCAACACGACAACATCATCCGCAAATAGCAGAGACGAGATCGTGTGGTCCCCAAACCTGACACCCTCCGGCCCCTGGCTGCGCCTAGAAATTCTGTCCATAAAAATTACGAACAGAACCGATGACAAAGGGCAGCCCTGCCGGAGTCCGACATGCACTAGGAACAAGTCCGACTTACTGCCGGCAATGCGAACCAAGCTCCTGCTTCGGTCGTACAGGGACCTGACAGCCCTTAGTAAAGGACCACAGACCCCATACTCCCGAAGCACCCTCCACAGGATGCCACGAGGGACACAGTCGAATGCCTTCTCCAAATCCACAAAACACATGTGGATTGGTTGAGCAAACTCCCATGAACCCTCCAGCACCCTGTAGAGGGTGTAGAGCTGGTCCAGCGTTCCACGGCCTGGACGAAAACCACACTGTTCCGCCTGAATCCGAGGTTCCACTATCGGCCGTATTCTCCTCTTCAGTACCCTGGCATAGTGAGGAGTTTCTTGACTACCTCAGTGACTTCGGCTTGGGTGATGGACGAGTCCACCTCTGAGCCCTCAGCCTCTGCTTCCTCAATGGAGGACGTGACGGTGGGATTGAGGAGATCCTCGAAGTACTCCTTCCACCGTCCGACGACATCCCCAGTTGAGGTCAACAGCCTCCCACCTCCACTGTAAACAGCGTTGGTAGGGCACTGTTTCCCTCTCCTGAGGCGCCGGACGGTTTGCCAGAATCTCTTCGAGGCCAGTCGATAGTCCTTCTCCATGGCCTCACCAAACTCCTCCCAGGCCCAAGTTTTTGCCTCCACAACCACCCGGGCAGCAGTCCGCTTGGCCTGCCGGTACCCGTCAGCTGCCTCAGGAGTCCCACAAGCCAACCAGGCCCGATAGGACTCCTTCTTCAGCTTGACGGTTTCCCTTACTTCCGGTGTCCACCACCGGGTTCGGGGATTCCCGCCTCGACAGGCACTGGAGACCTTACGGCCACAGCTCCGAGCGGCCGCTTCGACAATGGAGGTGGAGAACATGGTCCACTCGGACTCAATGTCTCCAGCCTCCCTCGGGATCTGGTTGAAGCTCTTCCGGAGGTGGGAGTTAAAGATCTCTCTGACAGGAGACTCGGCCAGGCGTTCCCAGCAGACCCTTACAGTACGTTTGGGTCTGCCGAGTCTGTCCAGCTTCCTCTCTCGCCATCGGATCCAACTCACCACCAGGTGGTGATCAGTTGACAGCTCCGCCCCTCTCTTAACCCGAGTGTCCAAAACATACGGTCGCAGGTCAGATGAAACGACTACAAAGTCGATCATCGAACTGCGGCCTAGGGTGTCCTGGTGCCATGTGTACTGATGGACACCCTTATGCTTGAACATGGTGTTCGTTATAGACAAACTGTGACTAGCACAGAAGTCCAATAACTGAACACCGCTCGGGTTCAGATCAGGGGGGCCGTTCCTCCCAATCACGCCCCTCCAGGTGTCACTGTCGTTGCCCACATGGGCGTTGAAGTCCCCCAGTAGGAACACGGAGTCCCCAGTCGGAGCAATTTCCAGCACCCCTCCCAGGGACTCCAAGAAGGTCGGGTACTCTGCATTGCCGTTCGGCCCGTAGGCACAAACAACAGTGAGAGACCTAACCCCGACCCGTAGGCGCAGGGAGACGACCCTCTCGTTCACCGGGGTAAACTCCAACACATGGCGGGAGAGCTGGGGGGCTATAAGCAAACCCACACCAGCCCGCCGCCTCTCACCATGGGCAACTCCAGAGTGGTGAAGTGTCCATCCTCTCTCGAGGAGTGTGGTTCCAGAGCCCAAGCCATGCGTAGAGGTGATCCCGACTATCTCTAGTCGGAACCTCTCAACTTCACGCACCATCTCAGGCTCCTTCCCCGCCAGCGAGGTGACGTTCCACGTCCCTAGAGCTAGCTTCCGTATCCAGGGATCGGGCTGTCGAGGCACTCTCCTCCGACTGCCGCCCGATCCACTCTGCACCGACCCCCTATGGTCCCTCCCGCACGTGGTGAGCCCACGGGAAGCTATAATCTAATAATTATATAATTTAATTGGTATAATCATCACAATTAAAATAAATAAACATTTGAAATATATCCGTCTGCGTGTAATGAATTAATATAATTTCCAAGTTTCACTTTTTTAATGGAAATAGTGAAATGCATCAACTTTTTGATGATATTCTAATGATATGACCAGCACCTATGGTTTCAGTAAGCCTGCCATCTAGTCATAGTTCTTATTTTCTGCACGGTTGCGCATGGATCTGCAGTTGCGTGTGTGGATTGTCCAAGGCTAAACCGCGTAAAGAAAGTCTCAAAATCCAAATGAACCGAACAGGATGTATGAACGCGCGTCACAGGATCCACAAATGCACAACTTCTCATTGTTATGCGCAAAATCAATATACATGAACACAAAATAAAACATTGCGATCACAAATCTGCCTCTATTTGTACAAATCGCTTCGTGTTTATTCAAATCTAAATTTCACAGAATCAAATCATAAGGCATTTGTTTGTGAATCGTAAAATACAAATGAAACGTGTATCACGTTCACGGATGACTGTGCGTGCATTTGTTAATCATTTTGAGTCGAAATTCATCCCATAGAAAACCATGACGTTTTCTAATACGTAATTACGCGCATGCTCAGAACGGATCGTGCAGGTGGAACGGATCGTGTACTGACAGGCCCCCCAAATCAAATTCTGCCAAGAGGCTCGGGCCGGCACCGCCACCTTTAACCCTATGGTGACGTAGATTTTATTCTTATAAAATGAAGACTATTCGAATAGTTATTGCGGATCGAATATTCGCAAAACTCAAAATAACTGCTGAAATACCCTAATAACAATCTTGCAAACTTTATCAACTCAAAATATACAGCATAGAAACCAGCTAAAACACCCTAGCAACCAGCTAAAACACCCTAGCAACCAGCTAAAACACCCGAGCAACCAGCTACAACACCCGAGCAACCAGCTACAACACCCGAGCAACCAGCTACAACACCCGAGCAACCAGCTAAAACACCCTAGCAACCAGCTAAAACACCCTAGCAACCAGCTAAAACACCCTAGCAACCAGCTAAAACACCCTAGCAACCAGCTACAACACCCTAGCAACCAGCTACAACACACTAATAATCAACCAAACTAGCACCGCTTAAATAACTAAAACATTCTGATAACCAGTTAAAACATCTTAACAGTACTGTGAGGTTTCGGTTTCTTTGATTTGAACTTTGATGTCCACCCTTCACACTCACTTGTGATGTATTAATCATTCACACCTGATAGTCAGTCGTCACATAATAACAGAACTAGAAGAAGAGCACATGTACTCACAGTTACTAGGCTTGTTCTACTTCATGCAGCAGCCCCAAGAACCGACAGGCAGATGATATCAAGGTCCCGCGACAGCGATTGGAAAAATAATACGAAGGAGTTCGAGAATCGCTCTCGCTGTACTTTGTTGTCATCCACCTGTCTGTGCTTGTGGCACCACATGAAGTTTTGGCAAGGACCTAATCTGACGCCGTGATGGTCTTGACAAGGTTCATGTCCCTCATTTTGAGAACCTTAAGTGAATCTCTTACGCTTTCTATATGATCCTTGGCCTCTTTCAGAATTTCCTGTTAAACGAGAGAAAAACAGAGTTTTCAAGTCTTCACTATTTAGATGTGTGAGAGTACATGTGTACTATAGCTTGGGCTCTTACGTCATCCTCAGTCTTCTTCTGTTGAGAGATGATGGAAATCTTCAGCGTCAGCTGCTCTATTAAATCCCTCTTGTCCATGATAATCCTGGTGGTGATCTTCTGCTGCTTAGCTAGTGAGGCGATCTTCTCTCGTCTACACAAAAACACACAATACACAAATAAGAAACACATTCAAGCACTGTTACTGTTCCCACAGAACAAGGAGATTATTGTGAATCAATGAGAAAGTTCCTGTCATTAGATCAGTGAAGTGTCCGTGTAAAAACAACTCACATGCTTTTCAGCAGCAGCATTTTTCCTCTTTCTTCATGAAGACGAAACTCTGTGTATTCCAGATCCGTCTCCAGCAGCAGTTGAAAGCCTGTACTCTTAATCTGGCAGTCCTGTTAATACACAAACAAATACGTTAAAAAACCTACCAAGTAGGAAAACAAGACGTGCAAGCACATTGTTTATTTCTATTTGAAGAAGAAAAAAGTAAACAGACCTCTATGTTCTTCATGACTGTTTCCCACAGATCAGGTGGAACGAACTCACCTGTCAGTTCACTGGACTATGAGAATGATTTAACTCGGAATAAATCTGTCACTTCCCTGACTTCCTGGGCGTCTTCATTTAGGTGAAACCACCGGTGCTGTAAAATCTGCTCTAGTGTGGGTCGCTTGGCTGGATCATAGGCTAGACAACGTCTGATAAGACTCTTGCATTCTGGAATTTAAAGAAAAGAGCTGGGTAGTCATGACTAGCTGACACACCTGTAACATTTGATCACGTGACTACTACGAAGTAAACACGTCTTTACTCAAGACATATTATGCATCCTAACTGAACTCAAGACAGAACTCCAGGCTGTCAGCGGTAAACGTCTCTACAGATTTGACATGGTCTAAAAATGTTTGGCCTGTTTCCATCTGAAATCCGTCACTTCACTCACCTTCAGATAAGTTGGGATTTTTAAACTTGACTTGTACATATGTGTAATCAATTGAGGATCCGTTGACCATTTCATACAGGAGCACACCCAGTTGCCAGACATTTAACGGGACGGCGTGGTACGTCTGGTTCATAACGACCTCAGGTGAACGAATCTCGTTCGCACCTGTAAGGAAGACATTTTCAATAAAAAGCTTGTACGACAACAAATTTGTCCAGAATGCACAGGCTACAGGAACACAAAACACCAGCTTACCTGCATATTCAAGACTAGGGTAGGCAGAGTTGCTAGATAGGGAACCACAGCCAAAGTCAATCAGCTTGAGCTCCAAGGTTTGCACATTGATCAGGATGTTGGCCGAATGAATGTCACTGTGGAAGACTTTGTGGTCGAAG
Source organism: Barbatula barbatula (assembly GCF_947034865.1). Lineage (NCBI taxonomy): Eukaryota > Metazoa > Chordata > Actinopteri > Cypriniformes > Nemacheilidae > Barbatula > Barbatula barbatula. The sequence continues at coordinate 20,193,875 of NC_136769.1, read as the reverse complement.
CAGTGTTGAACAGCCTGTACGGCTTGACGCATGAAGCCGCGTGCTATTATTTCATCCAGTCTTCGATGATACAAGATGAAATCATACAATGTCTGGCAGGGACAAGGGTACTCCATAATGATATGTGCGCTGACGGAGTCTTCAAACCATTCTAACATTTGCACCACGTAGGGGCTTAAGGGAGCTTGTCGCATGAGAAGCATCAGAGCCACTTCTGTGAGCAGACGTTTTGAATGGCCGGGCTACAGAAAAGAGATGAAGAAAAACCATCAGTTGGCTCTGCTTAACAATATAGTTGTGTGTATATATATATATATATATATATATATATATATATATACACAAAAAAGACATTTCAGCTCTTGCAGGCTCATGAACCAACCTGTAATATGAATTGTATCATATGTTGTAAGTCATTCAGAAAGTAAATATACAGTCAAGTCATGATGTCGGGCCAACTTACAATCCGAAGATATTGATTTTGTTTCTTGATTAAGGATTTGAGAGCAACCTGCAAAGAATCAAAAACACAAAATTATGATTAAATGATTATATGACAACTGTCATGAACTGCACGAAGACACACGGATTCAAACGCAGGTGGTCAGTCCAAACTCAAACAAAAATATCAACAGGGCAAAGGCTAAGAGTAATCAAAAACACGACAAGACCAGACCAGAACGCTTAGAATTACATTGTGACACAAAATAAGACTTAGCCCTGAGTGACTGAGAAAACCGGGTTTAAATAAGCAGACAAGAACAGTTAACAGGACACAGGCGTAAGTAATGATGGATAATGATTCCGGGCAATGGTTTTTGGGAAATTTAGTGTGATATGACAGTCCAAGTGATGAGGGGAGTGCCCTCTAGTGGATTTGAGAGGGCACTCCAGCTGGTGACTGTGACAACAACGGGCAAATGATGGCTTGAAACCTACATGTTTTCATCAAGACATGATCTCTCTGTACATAAGAAGTCAGATGTTCTGGAAGAATGCGTTACCTTTTTGCCATCTTTTAAACACTTTGCCTCGTAGACCACTCCGCAGCCTCCTTTTCCAAGCATATTCCCTATCCCATAGTAGAACTCAGCAAATCCTGAAAAACACAAGACACGAAGAATGTGACAACACAGTTGATATAAACCACACTTGTGCTCTATGGTGTGACAGCTAAAAACAATGAAGAAGTTAAATCTCTCTTGTGCTATTTTATATTCATATAAATGTAGAGTTTGAAATGTTCTTCTAAAATAAGCATTTTTATCAGTCAATTTAAGCTGCAATCTGTACGTTTTTTGGGAGAAAATACATCAGAAAACGAATCAGTGTTCAAAACGATCGCCTTCGCTCAGCAGAGCGGCTGCTTTAACAAGTGTGTGGATTCTGCGGTTCACATGTTACGTGTTTGTTTGACATTGATATATTTGGTATTATAACTCCGACTGCTTCATTCTTCAAGAAGAAAACCATATTCAATTATGATGCCTTGAGGGGGAGTAAAACATGGGGAAATCTTGATTTGGTAGTGAAATATCGCTTTAAGGTGTGTTGATCGATATTTGTGGTTACTTTAAGTGAGCAGCAACAATAAACAGACGTTAAAATAAAACAAGCAAACACAAGAAACTTTAGTTACAAAAACAACAGACTCGCCTCTAGACGGCTTGCAGGAGGCTTGTGGAAGAACGATCGGCTCCTCTGGGGTCTTGCAGTGGGACGGGTGCTTAACACCCACCCATGTTACATTAGAGGAGAAACGGATTCCTTTCCCCGTGCTCTTTTTTACGTGATCTTCTAAAACACAGAAGAAGAGACATCCGATCAAACATGAGCAAGTATCGCAGTCAAAACAATACAGAAAGAGACAGTTAACAAGTGTGTGTGATCTCTTCAGACAGACCATAACCAGAGTACTTATCTGAGAGCAGCGATCAGCCATTAAAAACATCATGGTGTGTTTATGTGTCTCTCACCTTGTGTGCTGTTCTCCACAGCGTCTTTCAGGCTGATGTTGTGTTCTTCTGGATCATCAGCTGACAGTGAATCCTCATTGATAACACTGAGTACCTTCAGTTCATCATCATCTCTGACTTCATCCATACGAACTTCAACGGAGGACCCGGGTAAAGTCCAGGAGGCACCGCTGACAGCAGACGGATCAAAGACAGAAGATGTTTTCTGGAGGCCGGATGTACTCGGGACACACGCCAGGTCTGAATGAGATGGACGCGAGTCCGGCAGCAGTGGAGGAACGATCGGCTCCTCTGGGGTCTTGCAGTGGGACGGGTGCTTAACACCCACCCATGTTACATTAGAGGAGAAACGGATTCCTTTCTTCTTGCTCTTTTTTACGTGATCTTCTAAAACACAGAAGAAGAGACATCCGATCAAACCTGAGCAAGTATCGCAGTCAAAACAATACAGAAAGAGACAGTTAACAAGTGTGTGTGATCTCTTCAGACAGGCCATAACCAGAGTACTTATCTGAGAGCACCGATCGGCCATTAAAAACATCATTGTGTGTTTATGTGTCTCTCACCTTGTGTGCTGTACTCCACAGCGTCTTTCAGGCTGATGTTGTGTTCTTCTGGATCATCAGCTGACAGTGAATCCTCATTGATAACACTGAGTACCTTCAGTTCATCATCATCTCTGACTTCATCCATACGAACTTCAACGGAGGACCCGGGTAAAGTCCAGGAGGCACCGCTGACAGCAGACAGATCAAAGACAGAAGATGTTTTCTGGAGGCCAGATGTACTCGGGACACACGCCAGGTCTGAATGAGATGGACGCGAGTCCGGCAGCAGTGGAGGAACGATCGGCTCCTCTGGGGTCTTGCAGTGGGACGGGTGCTTAACACCCACCCATGTTACATTAGAGGAGAAACGGACTCCTTTCTTCTTGCTCTTTTTTACGTGATCTTCTAAAACACAGAAGAAGAGACATCCGATCAAACATGAGCAAGTATCGCAGTCAAAACAATACAGAAAGAGACAGTTAACAAGTGTGTGTGATCTCTTCAGACAGGCCATAACCAGAGTACTTATCTGAGAGCAGCGATCGGCCATTAAAAACATCATTGTGTGTTTATGTGTCTCTCACCTTGTGTGCTGTTCTCCACAGCGTCTTTCAGGCTGATGTTGTGTTCTTCTGGATCATCAGCTGACAGTGAATCCTCATTGATAACACTGAGTACCTTCAGTTCATCATCATCTCTGACTTCATCCATACGAACTTCAACGGAGGACCCGGGTAAAGTCCAGGAGGCACCGCTGACAGCAGACGGATCAAAGACAGAAGATGTTTTCTGGAGGCCGGAAGTACTCGGGACACACGCCAGGTCTGAATGAGATGGACGTGAGTCCGGCAGCAGTGGAGGAACGATAGGCTCCACTCGGGTCTTGTGGCGGAACGGGCGCTTAATACCCTTCCACGTTCTCTTAAAGAAGCCACAGATTCCTGTACGCTTCTTCCCTTTGTGTTCTGAAATGAAGAACAATCAGAAAACATCTGAATAAACATGTGTGAGAGCAGATCAGACACGAACGATGTGGGTCACTGAATAAAAACAAGAGGAAATTATGGAGTTCTTCAGACAGTTTTCAGAGAAGGAGCTAATTTCTCTGAGGAACACAAACACATTCACGATACAGAACACCTTCTTGTATGTTAATACAATTCAGTAGAACGCACAACATAACGTAAACGTAACAGGCACACAGTTATCATCTCCAATCCACAGGGCTCAACGCTAAGGATTTGTTCTAGTGCCCTGGTCGGGCAAGGGATTCTCATTTTTGCCCAAACGGCATGGCCCCACCACAAAAAAGTTAAAGATAAATAATATTGTCTAATTATTGATTGTTTTTTTAGCTTTGTTTTCTTAATAAATAAGGTTATAATACCATAAAAAGTATTAGCATAAATCACAGAAATCGAAAATATTGTTAGGCAACTAATCAGTAAGTGATAAACTAAAAACAATGCTGTATAAATTACATTTAGATTAAACTTTAATACTTTTATCATTTCACCAGTCAGGAGCAGTGAATGTTTTTTGGCTGTTAGAGGAACATTCAAAACAGATTTGTTTAAATAGGCAAGGCAACGTGCTAATTAAACTCTTTTGTGACGATACAGAACTGGCCTGATCGGGCAAGTGACAGTTCTGTCAGCTGGCCTGAGGGTCTCTCCTGCTGGCACCGGGCCATCAGTCAGTCCTTATTGTTGAGCCCATCAATCTAACATCTGTTTCTTACTTTGTATCCGGGAGGGACCACTGACAGCAGACGGATCAGAAATCTGTTCTCCGGATGTACTCGGGACACACGCCAGGTCTGAATGAGATGGACGTGAGTCCGGCAGCAGTGGAGGAGCGATCGGCTCCACTCTGGTCTTGTGGCGGAACGGGCGCTTTACACCCTTCCACGTTCTCTTAAAAAAGCCACAGATTCCTTTCTTCTTGCTCTTTTTTACGTGATCTTCTAAAACACAGAAGAAGAGACATCCGATCAAACATGAGCAAGTATCGCAGTCAAAACAATACAGAAAGAGACAGTTAACAAGTGTGTGTGATCTCTTCAGACAGGCCATAACCAGAGTACTTATCTGAGAGCAGCGATCGGCCATTAAAAACATCATTGTGTGTTTATGTGTCTCTCACCTTGTGTGCTGTTCTCCACAGCGTCTTTCAGGCTGATGTTGTGTTCTTCTGGATCATCAGCTGACAGTGAATCCTCATTGATAACACTGAGTACCTTCAGTTCATCATCATCTCTGACTTCATCCATACGAACTTCAACGGAGGACCCGGGTAAAGTCCAGGAGGCACCGCTGACAGCAGACGGATCAAAGACAGAAGATGTTTTCTGGAGGCCGGATGTACTCGGGACACACGCCAGGTCTGAATGAGATGGACGGGAGTCCGGCAGCAGTGGAGGAACGATCGGCTCCACTCGGGTCTTGTGGCGGAACGGGCGCTTTACACCCTTCCACGTTCTCTTAAAGAAGCCACAGATTCCTGTACGCTTCTTCCCTTTGTCATGATTATCTGAAATACAGAAAAACAAACTGTTAACTATTAAAAACATTCAAAGTATTGATCAATTATGATCATGTCTGAGCTGATAAACAAGCCATTTAAAGCATTAAATCATAATATACGTTGTTAAAGCGTCTCAAGCCGAGACCAAGACACAGTTTGATAAACTGACAGGAGAACCTTTCTGTCAATCTTACACAAGAAACTATTTTCATGAACCAGCACTATACAGACTATCACAATGTTTTAAAACACTTCACCTAACGTGACTTAAACAATCATTTTAAAAGATCGTGATCATTGTACAACTTCTACAGTAATTATCAATAACGTTTATTATTGGATGTTTATTACAACTTTAGCCTTGTGTTTATGCATCAACCCAGACTAGATGCTATAGCCACACTAAGGGCTTCCTATGGGAAGGCAATGTGAACAGTGTGCTCATGTGCTTTATTAATCATCATCAATGAATGAACCCACATGTCTTTATGTGAGGTCACCTGTTTATTTCATCCTCCCAGCGGCCATTGTGTGCTTTCAATGTTCTGTACATGCTCAATAATACCTGCCGATTGATGAAACGGAAATCTCGCACATTTAACGGAACTACGTCATTTCCTTTCGCGATTAAAAAGGTGGGAAGGAGTTTACACATTGAAAATATGAATAGAGACTGAATGAGAGTAGGGCTGTTGTCCTGTTGTTTACAGTGAAGAGAAGGGATTTCAGGACATTACAAACAAATACACGAGAGCGCGCACCCGTCACTCCCACAGACAGACACGCGATCATGGACAGAAAGACAACAAACATGTTGAAGCTTAACTTACATGAACAACATATAATCTTGAGTGTTCATCTTTACATAAAAGCATTTCCACTCGAGACCGCCGAGCGTGAGCGCGAACGCCGTTTTCCCGCCATATATACTGACAGGATCAGTAAACTAACGTTACTTTTCTGTTTAACCAGATTCATCGATAAACTGAACGACTCTCTTCACGAATTCATGGTTTATCACGTACTGATGTTTCCCTCTCTTGACGCTAAAGTCATCCAGAGATTCTACAGGACGATGTGTTTGTGTACGAAGCGCAGTAATAAAACAGAAAGCTTGAGTTGATTTACCAATCATTGTGAAGTTGTTCGTGTTTCTGTTCGCTGTTGAAACTCCTCAGTCGTGTCGGACCAGCAGAGAACGATGCGACCAGCCGCTCAGCTAAACGCTGTTTGTCTGAATGATAAGATCTCTCTTGCTGCTCGACGCTGAGGAGCGCTATGACGTCACAACGCTCGCTCGCTCGGCGCTGCGCGTGTCTATGTGTGTGTGCGCAGCATGAATCCACTTGTTGTTGTTGTTAAATGTTTTTATTTAACCAGGGGTCAGGGGTCAGGGGTCCGTTCTTCGTACGTCGCTAACTCGGTTAGCTGGATTTGATTGTTGACGATTTGGCATGATCTTGGATTGTTTGGGACGCTCATCCTGGACTCGCTGTCATAGCAACAGGCCCGTGAGCTTACTTCATGTAAACACGATTAGATTGCGGCTTTATAAGCGGAGGAGATAGGTAAGTCTGTCGCAGCCATATTTTCCATTTATACGACGATATTATTGCGGGATAGACAGGATCCTTTAGCGCAGCGCGATAGCGTCATTGTTGTGAGATACCGTTTTTCTCGTGAGGGTGTTATTTACATCAATCATTTGTTGGAACCACACATTACGTGTTCAACACGGAGGAGTCGGGCTTTAACAACAGCACAGACTGTGTCCATTGGCCTGAGATTCTTTGCGAGTGGCACTTTCCTTAACACTATTGGAGATGCAGAGAACTTGGTTAAAAGTGCTGTCTGTTGTGCCATTCGCAAACTTTATCTGGCGCTCAAGCAGTTTTTAGGGTTTTTGTGGTATTTCCAAGCCACTTAAGACCACAGGTTGTAAAGCAGGATTTCTTTTGCCATTGCAGGTACATTTATAATGGTTAATGACATGCAATCATGACCATGCCAATAAGTATGACTAACAGTATGTGTCCTTCAGGCTTCCCTAACGTGATTGGTGCCATAGACTGCACACACGTCCCCATCAAGGCCCCAAGGAGGGGGATTTTGTGAACCGAATTCATAGTGTAAATGTGCAGGTAAGTTACCATTACAATTTATAATATTCCAGACTGGGAAAAAAAGTAATGAAATCAAAAAGTATGCAGTTGACTGACTAAAATCTCTTCGATGGTGTGTGACTCTATGCTCCATATAACCAATGATGGAAGCAAAATGGCCAGGATCAGTGCATGACTCAAGAATTTTCAGAGAGTCACATTTATGCACATTATTTGAACCTGGTAAGGGAACATATACATTTCAAGCTCACATTATTATACACAGTATTATGCTGAGCCTAACAGAACTGCATTTTTCCATTATACAGGGGATTTTGACGGGATCCTGCTTGGAGACAGGGGCTATACTTGCAGGCAGTATTTTATGACGCCCTTCCCTGAGCCAAACCCTGGACCACAAACCCGTTACAATGCAGCTCTATCCAGGACAAGGGCACGCGTTGAAATGACCTTTGGGCAACTAAAGGGAAGATTTCAGTGTCTGAAAAGTCTGAGGGTTGCACCTGACAGGGCCTGTGACAGAATTGTTGCATGTGCCATATTGCATAACATTGCCACTATCAGAAAGGAGAGGACCCCTGTGGTGGGGGTGCAGCCTGATGATGACCTCCAGCCGGTGCACTTGGATCAACCTAGTGGCAGAGCTGCACAGGACAGAATTGTGGAACACCATTTTTTAATTGAATAAAAGACAAGACAAATATGTTTAGTTCCTTGAGTTTTATTTAAAAGATTCTTTATAAAGAAAAGCCAGCAAGTCATCTTTTGCCTGCAAACATAACCAAAACGACGGAGAACAAAAGGGAGAATCAGTTTTGCCAAAGAAACGAAAGAAAGGATAACCAAACAAAACCGACTCAACCCAAACCCTCTAATCTAACTAATCAAACAAAAACAAAGAAAAGAAAGTCATAACTTTCCTACCCTAAAACTATCATAACCAAAATTTTCAAGTTGTCTAGTTTAACTTCCCCTCTTAATTTCTATTTTTTCACCTCAAAATACTCTACTTTTTGTTTAAGATGCCGCTTATACAGGGAACGGATGTCACCCTGTGTAACTTTGTGGGGGAAAAGGGTCAAAACATGCCTCATGCAACAAAAGTAAGAGTACAACAATGGCCACTTCTGTATCAGTTCTTAGTGCAGACTGTTCTGTAAGCCTTTCTCTGGGTGTGGACTCCTGCAACTCATGTTAGGTAAACAATTATATACAAATTAGGGCAAAGTTATTTATGCACTTACAGGTTCTTCCTCCAAAGGACAGTCATCTGAGAGGCTTTCTTCACATGAAGTGCAATAGAAATAAATGGGTATTACAAAGTGTTGCACTCTTCCCTTTTGATGTAAAAGTTAGAAAAAGTACACAACTTACTGCATATGCTTCAGCCACCACTTGCTTGGGAACATGAAAAAGTGTTGTGTATTATCTAAAAGTGCACAAAATTGGGGGGACATAATGTCATTACAATTAACTACACTGTTAAAAAAAGAATGTGATCAAAATAATGTGATCAATAACTCATGGCAACATATTTTATATGAACTAAAAGTTAAGAAGTTTTCACTTTCACAAACATTTGAAATGACTGTAGCAGCCATTTGGATTATACTTGTACTAAAATAATTGAAAATTCATTAGCCTAACAGTAATGAAGAAGTTGCTGCTGATGGTCCTTGGCTTTGGGTCTAAGGAAGATCTGCCCCCAGGGATGCCCTCCACAACGGGTCGGTTTGAATTCAACCCAAGGGCCAGCTCTTCTGCTGGGGTATATTGTGAGGGTGCAGGACCACCACCTGTTTTTTCAGCCTTTTCTTAGTGGCTGTTATAAATAGACAAACACATCATTTAACAGTGGCTTTTAAAATAAGGACTGTATAAGAAGTAAAGGCTACCATTTTGTAGAATATCCTTGTACTTCACTTTTACTTGTTCCCATGTTCTAGTGGGTCCCGTGGTGGCTCTGACATAAGTAAATATTAAATAAAAAAAATGCAAAAATACATACTGTAGAAAGTGATAGAAACATCTAACATGGACACCATGCACGTACACATTTAATTTGTTTGAATTAAACGTTCAAATTCGGCATAACCTTCCATTAAAAGCTCTTGTTCTGTTTGTGAGAAATACTTTAGCCACACTGAACTGCCAATAACAGCGTTGAGTATCATTGTTTCTAGTATCGATACACATCCCCTTTTAAACCAACGCATGAACGCACAATGATCTCAGATAACTCAATCCAGCGATACTAATCATAAACAACAGGTGTGTTCATAGAACCCAATTAGCAGGATCGTGATTAACACGATGATATCAGGATGTGTCATTTCATCTCGGATGTAATAAGCCACATACAAAAAACGGGCCCTAGGATGAGCGTCCCAAACAATCCAAGATCATGCCAAATCGTAAACAATCAAATCAAAAACTGAGTTAGCGACGTACGAAGAACGGACCCCAGGCACACAACAAAAACGTGTCTTTACAAATCATCTAACCGGAACTCTTTGAATATATTGACTGTAGCTCTATGGAAATATAAAGTAGTACACACACACACACACAAATATATATATATATATATATATGTATATATATATCAATATAGGCGGAGGGCGAGGTCAGTGGCGGCACAGAGTTCCTGCATTACCGTTGGGTCAGTCTTCCCTCGTGTAACTCTTTCACTGATGGACCTGCAGGACGGCCATGGTGTGAAGAGCATATATCAAATATTTTGATTAGATTTTTGAGTTTAAAATATATAAAATAAAAATCATTTAGAGTTTGGATTTTTTCCAAATGACACATTTGATTCAATACAAACAGAAAGCAAAGGGTGACGCAAGTGCTGTATATTCACTTCACTGAGAGGGTTATTTTTGTCTGTCAAGTATTCACAGAAGAGATGGTTTTAAGTAGTTTTGTGAATGTTGTGAGAGGGTGTAGTAGGGTGTGAAAGTATGCCGGCGCAGATCCAGTGATAGTCCTGTAGGCAAACATCAGTGACTTTAATCTGATCCGGGCTTCAACCGGTAGCCAGTGGATAGAGATAAAAAGGGGTGTCACATGAGCCCTTTTGGGCTGTTGGAAGATGAGGCGTGCTGCTGAGTTTTTAACCAGATGAAGTGGCTTGATAGCCTTTGCAGGAAGACCAGCAAGGAGAGCATTGCAGTAGGCCAACCTTGAGATGACAAGGTTATCAACATTGCGAATGTTGAATAAGCCTGTCGACAGGATCGCGTTGTCTTTGCAATATGATCATTGAAGGACCGCTGTTCATCAAATATGACTCTGACAAGCCCGTAGGCAGGGGGGGTTCGGGTGGTTCGAACGAATCCCCCCTGACTGCCAAAGGTCCAGAATTTAAGTCGTTTTTTGTTCATGTGATTATTGTCATCATTGTTTTAAATCAATGCTTGTGACAAGTTTCTGGGTTGCGGTTTCAAATTAATATGATTATTGTTGCTGGACGTGTGCGTGTGTGCGACAGAGAGAGTTCTCGCAATAAACCTTTCAAAGCATCGGTGAAGAAGCATCGCCTCTGAATGATGGGGGGAGGGGTTATCAGGGCTCTAGAGTGCGACTAATTTGGTCGCACATGCGACCTAAATTCTCAATGGTGCGACTTAAAAAAATCTGAGGTCGCACCGACCAGCCGTTCGACGGAGAAAAAAAGTCTCCGCGACTCAAGTCTGCCTGTCACACATAAGTCCCATTACGTGGTCTAAACCAATTAGAGATAGTGTAGGGCGGACCCCCCTCTGATTGGCCGTGGTCCAGATATTCCTGTACGTGCGTTTACATTTGAAATCGCGTGTGGTGCAATCAGACAGAGATAGAGGTGAGTAGAAAAGATGAAAAGAACGATTGAAAACTTTTTCGATAAGATTCCATGCAATAATCTTAAACAATGCTCTGACACGGAGCCACCAACCTCCCAGGTTATATCAAGCATTGGTCCGAAGACCGCATTCGATAATGAGCCAGATACGATCGAGTCCGAGCCGACTGAAATTAAAAGGGCGAAAGTGTATAGATTTCGAAGAGAGTGGCTCGACAAGTTTCCCTGGCTAAGATACAGTAAAGCTGATGAAATAATGCACTGCATTTACTGTAAAGAGTGTGGGAAGACCATGGCCGGCAAAAGTGCATTTGTGACGGGTTCAAATACAATGATGTCGCGCGCCCAAAATATAGGAGTCATCGCAGATACGTTAAAAAAAAATACGTCTGTGCATGTTGCGAACAGTCCGTATGTCAGTACACGATCCGTTCCACCTGCACGATCCGTTCGCGCGTGCGCACAACGACGTTGTAGAAACCGCTCATGCGCAAATGATGATTTTGTTGTGGGATGATTTACGACACTGCACAATCTTTTCCACGCTTGCGCAGCTATGTGGGTACAATTTATTATATTTTTTACTGTTAAATAAAATACAATACTCAATTTACTTCGCTGCTGTCCACCTCGTATCATTTCACTATGCGTTCTGTCAAGTCAGTTTGAAATACTGTAATGTTTCCCCTGACTTTGCAGTTCTTTCTTCATGTAAATGAATATAGTCTAGTTAGACATATGTGTTATGTTCCTTATTGGCTTCTGTAAACGCCATTGAAGGGATTATTTTACTAGTTTAGATTAAATGGATAGATATATTAGCCTATATAGTATTATCAGATTTTAATTAATAAACTGACACAAACCGTCTTTGACAATACTACTGATCTCAGTTCGAAACACGATAAGGTAAATAGACATGATACAGCAATGAATCGCAAAATGGAGTTTGGAGGAAACTGAAGATTTGCAGTCGATAAAAACACTTTATTCCACATGTAACCAAAATCATCCATGTTCATGTAACAACTGTATTATTTTGGATTGGCAACCACATAAACACATCGTAATGGTAACGTAAGCAACATTTAAAAACATAAAAACAGACTCGCCGTGAACGGTTAAACTATGTAACGTAAGCCTACAAAACAAAAAATATGCTGCCAATTGTGCCACCTGGCCGTCAAATGTTTCATCGCCTGCGTCACGGTACCAATAGTGTAGGAACACAATGACGTTTTCTAATACGTAATTACGCGCATGCTCAGAACGGATCGTGCAGGTGGAACGGATCGTGTACTGACACCGTACATGGCATTCCTAATCGACGGAGACACAGATGTTGTAAATGTATCTTAACCAACTGAAATGTATTTCAGTTCAGTGAAGCATACTTTTTCAGTAAGTTACCTTTCTTTGGTAAAAAAGTAAATTTTTACCAGATTGTTAGTTAATCATTAACAAGTCAATATCGCCTAAATGGGATCCGGTCGAAAATTTGGGTGCACCCAAATTTTATGCTGGTGCACCTTAGAAAAAAAATTAGGCGCACCAGTGCAACCAGTGCAAAAAGTTAGTCTAGAGCCCTGGTTATATATATATTTATTTTTATTAAAAGGATTTATCCCCTCAATAGTCTACAATATAATAGCCGTACTTATAATAATAAAACATAGCAAAGAGGCATTGACAGAGAGTCAAGAAATGATTATTATGATTATTATGAGAAGAATTATTATTAATATTTCAGTAAAGTTCATTAAATCTATTCTGTTGTTAGTGTGGTCTTTAAACTTATGAACTGTGTATGGACTGACAAAAGTGTTACATGAGGAAGCAATTTGACAACAATGTAATAAATATTTTAGGTGCATCAAAAAGCGTGCTTGTTCAGATACCAGCAGACAAGCTAATCCAGCAGAAATTAGTGCATAAAAGGTCACCAAAATTAAGTCATTGTACCTCATAATTATATACAAAAGGAGGATAAAAACTGCAAAAAAGGTCCACTTTTTGAAAAAAAGAACCTCCCCTTTCAATAGGCTGGCTACATGTCTGAGGGTCATAAATTCCTAATAAATGTAGAGAGTTTCACAATCATCTTTTAAATCCAAATATGCACAAAAAACGAACCATAAATATATGTTAGACGTTCCACAAAAATAAATGCAATTCACAAATAGATACAATGAGATTTGCTAATAAACAAATATTTATAATCTTCTTTTAATGGCATTTATTTGTAGAAAGCTTTCTGCACATTTGTGGATCGCTTTCTGTGCATTTGTGAATCTCCGCACGCATTTGTAGATCAGTGCACACATTTGTGGATTTTTTGAAACATTTCTAACATCAAGATTTCGCTCTCGCCTTGTAATAATGCGCTCAATGATATTTGTCATTAAAATCACACCATATATAAACGGCATATCTTTGATACTTATTTTCTAAGCATATGGTTTAATGCACGCGGCGCTAGTTTAACACCGGGAAAACGGTCGGCGCTGTTGTGTGTTGACGCAATTGTAATGCAGATGCTCCACTAGGTGGTAGTCCTGATATATATGTATGTGTGTTATAGCACGGGTTAAATATAGTGCGTGTGTGCTAACAGTGGCACATGCTACATGTTTTTGGCTTGTTACAACCCTTCCTGGCTCATTAATATAGCAGGGATTTAATGAAGGGGAACATGAGGTTGTGGGTACACCGGTTGTGTATTTACAATAAACATGTGCAAAAGTAAGGTAGAGAAAGCAACAATCAACGAGTAAGCTTATGAAAATGGGAATTTATTTCCATTATAGCCTTGTCTTTGAAACTAAGGGTAAACTACATAATAACCTTAGAATGAGCGATTTCTATCTACATACACAGTGGGCCTACATATATGGAATTTAAAATACTTCGAGGTCATATTGCCTTTTGCCGAAGAGGAAATGCCCTTGAAATGGGTGTTTCAACAAGACAATGATTCAATAAAAGAATACACTCATAATAGGAAGGAGAGGGGTGGGGGTGGGTTACGAAGCAACGTGCTGATGTGACCATGTATGCCAAAATGGAAGTTTAAATGCCCCGGTCTATTACGTGAGGTTTTCCCATTGGTTGACCTGAATCAGCTGATAACCGGGCTTGACTGACACGGTCTGCCAGAACTAACGCTATAAGCTTAATTTTTTTTAAAAAATATTTTTGAGTGATTTTTTACTCACCCACATGATGTTAAACATGTTTAGAGAACTTCCGGCGTCTTCGGAGAAAAAAATCACGATATTTAGGGGACATCTGAGAGATTTCCAGTTAGACATCATGGTTTCAGTTTTTGCCAAGGTCCAGAAAAGTACTAAAGACATTGTTAAATTGGTCCATCCGCACATAGTGCTCAGTTTAATTTTTTTGAAGCAAAGAGAATGCTTTATGTGCGATAAACAAACGAAAATACAGACTTTAATAAACATTCTCGTCATGGGGCTTGCCCCTATTGGACGTCTGCGATCTGACAGCGCAACTGTGTTTACATGCAGAGGCACGCTGTATATGCCAACACTGATTGTGTCTAGGTGTAGTTTACAAAATGGTGCTAAACTGTTCCATTCCAGAATATGAGCAAGCCCCATGCGGCATTCAGCGCATACATTATGTTTTTATTAACAAAGTTTGGGAGGAGATGGAGCATAAAATCAAGCCCGGCTGATCGCCAATCGCAGCCGATCCGAATTAACTATCACGCCTTCTACCCTATCAGACCCAGCGAACTATCTAATAAATAAGGTAACCCTCTTATCTAGACATTCCCAGTCTGCGAAATCCCTCCACCACCCTGGCTCCTCTTCCCGGGGGGTACACAGGGTTCGGGCCGGTTCTGAGATCGGCACACCCCCCCATCGAGGCGGAGTGACCCGTGTTCGACAGGAACCGCCCCCGGACAGCACGCCAATTAAGCATACCAATCGCAACTCATTATTATCTGCATAAATGAACTTGTGAAACCTAATACGCATTTGTAAAAGTGATCTCGTCCAAGAAGACGAAGTGCTCTCGTGAATGCGCACCATACACTAACACATCAGAGAATATATAGATTAAAGTCTATCTTCTGGTCTATTTTACGCACATAAAGCATTTGCGTCGCTTCAAAATTATGTAACTGAGCTGCTATGAGCGGAATGTCTAATTTAACATTGTCTTTAGTACTTTTCTGGAGCTTGGCAAAAACTGACATCATGATGTGTATGGAAATCTCTGGCATGTCAGCTAAATATCTTCATTTGTGCTCCGAAGACGCCGGAAGTTCTCTAAACATGTTTAACGTCATGTGGGTGAGTAAAAAAATGTAAAGTACATTTTTTGGGTGAACGTCCCCTTTAAAGCATTTTGAATTTGTGATAAATGTATGGATTTTGTGTCAATTCAACAAGAAATGTGTTAATTGTATAGCCTACACAGCCAGATGATGTGATAACTGTGTTAAGAGTTTAGGAAAATTATCCATTATATAACTATAATACATTTTGGTATACAGCTAAAATAACAAAAAAAATCCTCCGTCCAAATATTTATGGACCTAACTGTGTATTCAACAAGCCCAAGTCTAAAAGTGGAGGGGCCCAGAAGGTGTTGGGACGCGGCAGGGACCGCCCCAGTCCGACCACCCAGCGACCAAGGCTGGGTCGGGCCCGATGGTTCAATCTCTCTAGGTGGTCCTTCTCTCGACGTCTTCCTCTGGGGGGCCACCTGCGGGGCACCAGAACCGGATTCGACGCTGGAGAAGGCCGGGGCTGCTGGGGGGCAGACCACGTGCGAGACCTCGACAGCCGAAAAGCGGCCGGGTCACAGCAGGCCGGTCTGTTTCTACACTGTCAAAAGACGGCTGGAGCAGTCCTTGAGATGTCGAGACCTTACATGCCCTGGACGGTGAGTCTAGGTCAAGCTCCCCAGGTGGCCGCCGTCTGCGGATACCCACGACTGCATGCTCCACCCAGGGTGCATTGACATAGTCCCTAGCTGCCTCCCCGCCCCGAGGGATGAGAGGGCGATAGAGTCAGCTAGACGGAAGCGCGCCGAAGGGGGCGCTCCAGGACTTACTGAACTCCTTATGCAGCTTGGTAAAACTTGGCACTTGAGCCGGGCACGGCTTGGAGTCGCGCCCGGACCCAATGTGCGAAGTACCCAGCCGCGAGCGCCAGGGCTGCGGTGCACCGCAATCCGACACTCACGGCGGTCCAAGCGAGCATGGCTGACATCTTGACGTCTGCTCTCACCTGTGCTCGACCTCCCGAGGGAGGGAGCTTCAGGGAATTGCCAGAGTCTAATGCCAGCAGGTCGCGCTCCGATGTTGCAAGAGACACCTCATCTCCACGGCTCGTGTCCGAGCGCATGGCTGAGGAATAAGACGGTTTAGGACCATCCTTGGGGAACTGCTAAACAAGCGAGACAGGGCGCGAGCGGTCCGCGAGCCGGCCGGCTGACGGATTAACGCTCACGACAATCCCCACATCAGGGACGGCAGGGCCGTAGCCGCTGTGGTCACAGAACGGGAAGCAAACGAGGCGGTGGCTGGATCTTGACAGAACATAGCCACCGTGACGCAACGTCTGAATAGCCATCCGCCCGCAGTGCGGGCAGGACGAATCCACGAGGCTGCCATAGTGGTCGGACCCCAGAACACCTGCGGCAACCACCGTGTCCGTCCCCGTCCTCGATGAGTGCACTGCACCCAAGAGATCAGCGGGCAATGCCACGCTGAGGAAATTGCTCTTTTAGAAAAACACCTCTGGAACTGCCAGGACGCCCAGGGGAATCTACGCTGCCTCGCGTCGTAGAATTCGGCAATTCGAAGAATGTCATCAGATGCGAAGGCTCCAAAGAACAAAAGGTGAATGAATGAGCATGCCGGCTCCCCTTTTATACCCGGATATCCGGGGGCGGAGCCCGGCATGCAAATTTCATTCGCCAATTTCATTGGCCTTTTCAAAATAGTCAGAAGATGATAGGTTCTCAGGGGCGTACCCCATCTGTCGGTTCGACACAACGTCGAGAGACCGACAGAAAGGGAACTACAAAAGTTATAACAAACCTTTAACTACTAGATGAAACACCCTAGTAACCAGCCAAGACACCCTTACAACACCTAATAACCAGTCGAATTACCCAAGTAACAAGTTAGTAAACCTTAGCAACACATAGATTAAAGATCCCAACAATGCCTACAGTACCAACCAGGTAAAACAGCATAGTAACTAGGGAGATTTATTAACATATGTAACATATTTTAACTTCTTAGAAGGAAAATTCTGGCTTTTAGGTATGGAAAAAGGTGCCAGTCTTATGCTAAGGCCGAGCATAATACGCAATCCGGGCATCCGGTGTGTAAAAAATATTTAAACTAGCTTGCGATCCGAGTGAACAAAGATTAAGGAACACATACAAATCATTTTTTATATTTTCTGTTTAGTATAAATGATTACAGATGAAGTGAAGAAGCGTTAGATAAGATGTGACAACTCTAAGGTAGCGGTAGCGGTAACTTAAAGGCGGGGTGTCTCATTTCTCTGAGCTGTTGTTGAAGTTCATATTACCAAAAACAAACACACCCCTACCCACATCTTTAGCTTTCATCAGTGCTCGGCTCAACTAAAGTCCGTCCTGTGAAATGTGCACCTTACTGCCTTTATGGGATACAAGGTTGTTTGGGTACTCGGCCCGACTTTGTCGAAACGAGCATAATCCGGAAATCGGACACCCCGCCTTTCAGGGCCGCACCGAGGCATAAGCGAACTAGGTGGCTGCTTGGGGCCCCCTCGTTTATTTTATTTATTTATTTTTACAATTATTAACTTAAACAAGTGATATAAATGAATAAGTGAATGAATGAATATCAATGAATAAATGAATAATTCAAGACAAAAAAATCTGATTTGCCGACAACTGTCTGTTAGCGTTTTAGTCATGCGTAATTGCGCATAGACACCTCGCGTTCATTAACAATTAGCGCCAGTGCGCGTCACGGTAATAAATGAAGTCAACGTTAGAAAATATACCAATACCATGTTGAGTGTAGGCATGGGCCGATAACCTGTTTCACGGTTTACCGTGGTTTAATATTCCCGCGGTTTCAAAACCACTAAAAGGTCAGACGGCAGCGGCTTGGAGGAGGAAGGACATCCAACTTGTAAATTTTTTTTTAAAACAGTGGCTGCTCGGGGAGGCAATACGTCAAATATGATAGCCCATCTACGGGAGCACCACCCATCACTCTTGGCTAAATTCAAGGCAATGCTGTCTTTAAATAAACATTTGCAACCATCTAAGAGAGTTTGCGTGTTTAGCACTGTTAAAATAAATACTATTCTGCTTTCTACCCCAAGCAAATGTAACGGAGGCCAGCAAGTGAAGAGCTGTGCAGTGTGTTAAACCTCACTCCCCGATCAACAGACGCTAGAGTCTAGAGGTCTTTAGCCTCCTCGTGAGAGCGCCCGTCTCCCATTCGGCATTGTAATGCCGTCATAGAAGCCCGCGCGAGCGGGGCGAGTGTGACTGGTAACACACATAACATGGCTAATCAACCAGCCGAACATGAACTAGTTTCCTCCCTCACGTTACTTCACAGAGCGGGGACGAGTCTTATAAATCAATTTAGCTGATATCCCGTTCACGTTTATACTTTTAAGGCTCCCGTAATTTATGTAACGTTACATCTGTTAACAATAACCAAATTTAAAAACGCAAACTGCTGGTAATGTGCCTGTTTGTGTGTATGCAACACACTAGCAATCTCGCACTCTTTCTCTCCTACTGTGTGTTTATAGCTATATGTGTGTGTACGTGAATCAACACTGAAATAACAATAATGGATTTCAGAGCATTATTGTGATGACAAATTTAATTTAGAAGAACTCACATATTCATTTAAATTATTTAACCTGACATGTTTACTGTTCCAAAATGTTGTATAGGTTTCTTCAAAATTAAATGTATTATGTTCAGTGGAAAAGTTGTTTTATTTTATTTTTTATAGTGATGTAGGAGGGCCATCCTCATATTTATAGGCTGCAGTTATGCGATTTTGAGGTCATTGTTGAACACTTGCTGTTCTTATGTTTGCTTTCATTATTTAAGTATCTATTTTTTGTAACATTTGATTATATTAATTTCTATTTCGGTTTTATTTAAAAGAATGCACATTTGCAAATGATTAATTTCATGTTTTGTGACAGTTTGTATTCAGAAGTTTAAGAGTAAAGTAGTTTGTATTCAGAAGTTTAAGAGTAAAGTATTTTATTTAAGTATCGATTTTTATTTATTTATTTTGTATTAATACAAACCTCACTGTCTTCATTTATAATGTAACATTATAGCGTGACATTTGTATCAATAATCTTGGTGACTCCGCGGTGGGAGGGGGCCTGTCAGTACACGATCCGTTCCACCTGCACGATCCGTTCGCGCATGCGCACCACGACGTTGTAGAAACCGCTCATGCGCAAATGATGATTTAGTTGTGCGATGGTTTACGACACTGCACGATCTGTTCCACGCTTGCGCAGCTTTGTTTTACTTTGTTTAAATTTTACTGTTAAATTAAATAGAATACTCAATTTACTTCGCTGCCGTCCACCTCGTATCATTTCACTATACGTTCTGTCAAGTCAGTTTGAAATACTGTAATGTTTCCCCTGACTTTGTAGTTCTTCATGTAAATGATAGTCTAGTTAGACATATGTGTAATGTTCCTTATTGGCTTCTGTAAACGCCATTGAAGGGATTATTTTACTTATTTAGATTAAATAGATAGATATATTAGCCTATATAGACCCATACTAATAAATTACTACATTTAAAGTTAAATAGTATTATCAGAATTTAATAAAAAACAACAAAAACCGTCTTTGACAATACTACTGACCTCAGTTCGAAACACTGTAAGGTAAACAGACATGCCATACAGCAATGAATCGCAAAATGTAGTTTGGAGGAAACTGAAGATTTGCAGTCGATAAAAATATGTTATTCCACTTTTAACCAAAATCATCTATGTTCATGTAACAACTCTATTATTTTGGATTGACAACCACATAAACACATCGTAATTATGGTAACGTAAGCAACATTTAAAAACATAAAACAGACTCGCCGTGAACGGTTAAACTATGTAACGTTAGTCTACAAAACAAAAAATATGCCATCAGTTGTGCCGCCTGCCGTCAAATGTTTCTTCGCCTGCGTCACGTTACCAATAGTGTAGGAAAACTATGGGATGAATTTCGACTCAAAATGATTAACAAATGCACGCACAGTCATCCGTGAACGTGATACACGTTTCATTTGTATTTTACGATTCACAAACAAATGCCTTATGATTTGATTCTGTGAAATTTAGATTTGAATAAACACGAAGCGATTTGTACAAATAGAGGCAGATTTGTGATCGCAATGTTTTATTTTGTGTTCATGTATATTGATTTTGCGCATAACAATGAGAAGTTGTGCATTTGTGGATCCTGTGACGCGCGTTCATACATCCTGTTCGGTTCATTTGGATTTTGAGACTTTCTTTACGCGGTTTAGCCTTGGACAATCCACACACACGCAACAGCAGATCCATGCGCAACCGTGCAGAAAATAAGAACTATGACTAGATGGCAGGCTTACGGAAACCATAGGTGCTTGTCATATCATTAGAATATCATCAAAAAGTTGATGCATTTCACTATTTCCATTAAAAAAGTGAAACTTGGAAATTATATTAATTCATTACACGCAGACTGATATATTTCAAATGTTTATTTATTTTAATTGTGATGATTATAACTGACAACTAATGAAAATCCCAAATTGATAAAGTGTTTTAATCTCAAAGACAAAGCATTTTCTCATAAAGTTAATAGATGCAGTTATTACAGTTACAGTGCAGTAGATGAGTCAATGCAGTTATTAAAGTTACAGTGAAGTAGATGAGTTAATGCAGTTATTACAGTTACAGTGCAGTAGATGAGTCAATGCAGTTATTAAAGTTACAGTGCAGTAGATGAGTTAATGCAGTACCAGTACACAGTTCTGTAGTGCAAAGGATGCAGTGTGTGTATGTATATCTTGCCTGAATCAGAATCTACTGCACTGTAACTTTAATAACTGCATTGACTCATCTACTGCACTGTAACTTTAATAACTTCATTAACTCATCTACTGCACTGTAACTTTAATAACTGCATTGACTCATCTACGGCACTGTAACTTTAATAACTGCATTGACTCATCTACTGCACTGTAACTTTAAAAACTGCATTAACTCATCTACTGCACTTTAACTTTAAAAACTGCATTAACTCATCTACTGCACTGTAATTGTAATAACTGCATCTATTAACTTTATGAGAAAATGCTTTGTCTTTGAGATTAAAACACTTTATCAATTTGGGATTTTCATTAGTTGTCAGTTATAATCATCCATCCATCCATCCATTTTCTACCGCTTATCCGGGGCCGGGTCGCGGGGGCAGCAGTCTAAGCAGAGATGCCCAGACATCCCTCACCCTAGACACTTCCTCTAGCTCTTCCGGGGGGACACCGAGGCGTTCCCAGGCCAGCCGGGAGACATAGTCCCACCAGCATGTCCTAGGTCTTCCCCGGGGTCTCCTCCCGGTCGGACAGGCCCTGAACACCTTCCGGGGAAGGCGTCCAGTAGGCATCCGTAACAGATGCCCAACCCACCTCAGCTGACCCCTCTCGATGTGGAGGAGCAGCGGCTCTACTCCGAGCTCCTCCCGGGTGACCGAGCTTCTCACCCTATCTCTAAGGGATCGCCCAGCCACCCTGCGGAGGAAGCTCATTTCAGCCGCCTGTATCCGGGATCTTGTCCTTTCGGTCATGACCCAAAGCTCATGACCATAGGTGAGAGTAGGAACGTAGATTGACCGGTAAATTGAGAGCTTCGCCTTGCGGCTTAGCTCTTTCTTCACCACGACGGACCGGTACATCGACCGCATTACTGCAGAAGCTGCACCGATCCGTCTGTCAATCTCCCGTTCCATCCTTCCCTCACTCGTGAACAAGACCCCGAGATACTTAAACTCCTCCACTTGAGGAAGGAACTCTCCACCAACCTGAAGTGGACAAGCCACCCTTTTCCGACTGAGGACCATGGCCTCGGATTTGGAGGTACTGATTTTCATGCCAGCCGCTTCACACTCTGCTGTAAACCGTCCCAGTGCATGCTGAAGGTCCTGGTTTGAAGGGGCCAACACGACAACATCATCCGCAAATAGCAGAGACGAGATCGTGTGGTCCCCAAACCTGACACCCTCCGGCCCCTGGCTGCGCCTAGAAATTCTGTCCATAAAAATTACGAACAGAACCGATGACAAAGGGCAGCCCTGCCGGAGTCCGACATGCACTAGGAACAAGTCCGACTTACTGCCGGCAATGCGAACCAAGCTCCTGCTTCGGTCGTACAGGGACCTGACAGCCCTTAGTAAAGGACCACAGACCCCATACTCCCGAAGCACCCTCCACAGGATGCCACGAGGGACACAGTCGAATGCCTTCTCCAAATCCACAAAACACATGTGGATTGGTTGAGCAAACTCCCATGAACCCTCCAGCACCCTGTAGAGGGTGTAGAGCTGGTCCAGCGTTCCACGGCCTGGACGAAAACCACACTGTTCCGCCTGAATCCGAGGTTCCACTATCGGCCGTATTCTCCTCTTCAGTACCCTGGCATAGTGAGGAGTTTCTTGACTACCTCAGTGACTTCGGCTTGGGTGATGGACGAGTCCACCTCTGAGCCCTCAGCCTCTGCTTCCTCAATGGAGGACGTGACGGTGGGATTGAGGAGATCCTCGAAGTACTCCTTCCACCGTCCGACGACATCCCCAGTTGAGGTCAACAGCCTCCCACCTCCACTGTAAACAGCGTTGGTAGGGCACTGTTTCCCTCTCCTGAGGCGCCGGACGGTTTGCCAGAATCTCTTCGAGGCCAGTCGATAGTCCTTCTCCATGGCCTCACCAAACTCCTCCCAGGCCCAAGTTTTTGCCTCCACAACCACCCGGGCAGCAGTCCGCTTGGCCTGCCGGTACCCGTCAGCTGCCTCAGGAGTCCCACAAGCCAACCAGGCCCGATAGGACTCCTTCTTCAGCTTGACGGTTTCCCTTACTTCCGGTGTCCACCACCGGGTTCGGGGATTCCCGCCTCGACAGGCACTGGAGACCTTACGGCCACAGCTCCGAGCGGCCGCTTCGACAATGGAGGTGGAGAACATGGTCCACTCGGACTCAATGTCTCCAGCCTCCCTCGGGATCTGGTTGAAGCTCTTCCGGAGGTGGGAGTTAAAGATCTCTCTGACAGGAGACTCGGCCAGGCGTTCCCAGCAGACCCTTACAGTACGTTTGGGTCTGCCGAGTCTGTCCAGCTTCCTCTCTCGCCATCGGATCCAACTCACCACCAGGTGGTGATCAGTTGACAGCTCCGCCCCTCTCTTAACCCGAGTGTCCAAAACATACGGTCGCAGGTCAGATGAAACGACTACAAAGTCGATCATCGAACTGCGGCCTAGGGTGTCCTGGTGCCATGTGTACTGATGGACACCCTTATGCTTGAACATGGTGTTCGTTATAGACAAACTGTGACTAGCACAGAAGTCCAATAACTGAACACCGCTCGGGTTCAGATCAGGGGGGCCGTTCCTCCCAATCACGCCCCTCCAGGTGTCACTGTCGTTGCCCACATGGGCGTTGAAGTCCCCCAGTAGGAACACGGAGTCCCCAGTCGGAGCAATTTCCAGCACCCCTCCCAGGGACTCCAAGAAGGTCGGGTACTCTGCATTGCCGTTCGGCCCGTAGGCACAAACAACAGTGAGAGACCTAACCCCGACCCGTAGGCGCAGGGAGACGACCCTCTCGTTCACCGGGGTAAACTCCAACACATGGCGGGAGAGCTGGGGGGCTATAAGCAAACCCACACCAGCCCGCCGCCTCTCACCATGGGCAACTCCAGAGTGGTGAAGTGTCCATCCTCTCTCGAGGAGTGTGGTTCCAGAGCCCAAGCCATGCGTAGAGGTGATCCCGACTATCTCTAGTCGGAACCTCTCAACTTCACGCACCATCTCAGGCTCCTTCCCCGCCAGCGAGGTGACGTTCCACGTCCCTAGAGCTAGCTTCCGTATCCAGGGATCGGGCTGTCGAGGCACTCTCCTCCGACTGCCGCCCGATCCACTCTGCACCGACCCCCTATGGTCCCTCCCGCACGTGGTGAGCCCACGGGAAGCTATAATCTAATAATTATATAATTTAATTGGTATAATCATCACAATTAAAATAAATAAACATTTGAAATATATCCGTCTGCGTGTAATGAATTAATATAATTTCCAAGTTTCACTTTTTTAATGGAAATAGTGAAATGCATCAACTTTTTGATGATATTCTAATGATATGACCAGCACCTATGGTTTCAGTAAGCCTGCCATCTAGTCATAGTTCTTATTTTCTGCACGGTTGCGCATGGATCTGCAGTTGCGTGTGTGGATTGTCCAAGGCTAAACCGCGTAAAGAAAGTCTCAAAATCCAAATGAACCGAACAGGATGTATGAACGCGCGTCACAGGATCCACAAATGCACAACTTCTCATTGTTATGCGCAAAATCAATATACATGAACACAAAATAAAACATTGCGATCACAAATCTGCCTCTATTTGTACAAATCGCTTCGTGTTTATTCAAATCTAAATTTCACAGAATCAAATCATAAGGCATTTGTTTGTGAATCGTAAAATACAAATGAAACGTGTATCACGTTCACGGATGACTGTGCGTGCATTTGTTAATCATTTTGAGTCGAAATTCATCCCATAGAAAACCATGACGTTTTCTAATACGTAATTACGCGCATGCTCAGAACGGATCGTGCAGGTGGAACGGATCGTGTACTGACAGGCCCCCCAAATCAAATTCTGCCAAGAGGCTCGGGCCGGCACCGCCACCTTTAACCCTATGGTGACGTAGATTTTATTCTTATAAAATGAAGACTATTCGAATAGTTATTGCGGATCGAATATTCGCAAAACTCAAAATAACTGCTGAAATACCCTAATAACAATCTTGCAAACTTTATCAACTCAAAATATACAGCATAGAAACCAGCTAAAACACCCTAGCAACCAGCTAAAACACCCTAGCAACCAGCTAAAACACCCGAGCAACCAGCTACAACACCCGAGCAACCAGCTACAACACCCGAGCAACCAGCTACAACACCCGAGCAACCAGCTAAAACACCCTAGCAACCAGCTAAAACACCCTAGCAACCAGCTAAAACACCCTAGCAACCAGCTAAAACACCCTAGCAACCAGCTACAACACCCTAGCAACCAGCTACAACACACTAATAATCAACCAAACTAGCACCGCTTAAATAACTAAAACATTCTGATAACCAGTTAAAACATCTTAACAGTACTGTGAGGTTTCGGTTTCTTTGATTTGAACTTTGATGTCCACCCTTCACACTCACTTGTGATGTATTAATCATTCACACCTGATAGTCAGTCGTCACATAATAACAGAACTAGAAGAAGAGCACATGTACTCACAGTTACTAGGCTTGTTCTACTTCATGCAGCAGCCCCAAGAACCGACAGGCAGATGATATCAAGGTCCCGCGACAGCGATTGGAAAAATAATACGAAGGAGTTCGAGAATCGCTCTCGCTGTACTTTGTTGTCATCCACCTGTCTGTGCTTGTGGCACCACATGAAGTTTTGGCAAGGACCTAATCTGACGCCGTGATGGTCTTGACAAGGTTCATGTCCCTCATTTTGAGAACCTTAAGTGAATCTCTTACGCTTTCTATATGATCCTTGGCCTCTTTCAGAATTTCCTGTTAAACGAGAGAAAAACAGAGTTTTCAAGTCTTCACTATTTAGATGTGTGAGAGTACATGTGTACTATAGCTTGGGCTCTTACGTCATCCTCAGTCTTCTTCTGTTGAGAGATGATGGAAATCTTCAGCGTCAGCTGCTCTATTAAATCCCTCTTGTCCATGATAATCCTGGTGGTGATCTTCTGCTGCTTAGCTAGTGAGGCGATCTTCTCTCGTCTACACAAAAACACACAATACACAAATAAGAAACACATTCAAGCACTGTTACTGTTCCCACAGAACAAGGAGATTATTGTGAATCAATGAGAAAGTTCCTGTCATTAGATCAGTGAAGTGTCCGTGTAAAAACAACTCACATGCTTTTCAGCAGCAGCATTTTTCCTCTTTCTTCATGAAGACGAAACTCTGTGTATTCCAGATCCGTCTCCAGCAGCAGTTGAAAGCCTGTACTCTTAATCTGGCAGTCCTGTTAATACACAAACAAATACGTTAAAAAACCTACCAAGTAGGAAAACAAGACGTGCAAGCACATTGTTTATTTCTATTTGAAGAAGAAAAAAGTAAACAGACCTCTATGTTCTTCATGACTGTTTCCCACAGATCAGGTGGAACGAACTCACCTGTCAGTTCACTGGACTATGAGAATGATTTAACTCGGAATAAATCTGTCACTTCCCTGACTTCCTGGGCGTCTTCATTTAGGTGAAACCACCGGTGCTGTAAAATCTGCTCTAGTGTGGGTCGCTTGGCTGGATCATAGGCTAGACAACGTCTGATAAGACTCTTGCATTCTGGAATTTAAAGAAAAGAGCTGGGTAGTCATGACTAGCTGACACACCTGTAACATTTGATCACGTGACTACTACGAAGTAAACACGTCTTTACTCAAGACATATTATGCATCCTAACTGAACTCAAGACAGAACTCCAGGCTGTCAGCGGTAAACGTCTCTACAGATTTGACATGGTCTAAAAATGTTTGGCCTGTTTCCATCTGAAATCCGTCACTTCACTCACCTTCAGATAAGTTGGGATTTTTAAACTTGACTTGTACATATGTGTAATCAATTGAGGATCCGTTGACCATTTCATACAGGAGCACACCCAGTTGCCAGACATTTAACGGGACGGCGTGGTACGTCTGGTTCATAACGACCTCAGGTGAACGAATCTCGTTCGCACCTGTAAGGAAGACATTTTCAATAAAAAGCTTGTACGACAACAAATTTGTCCAGAATGCACAGGCTACAGGAACACAAAACACCAGCTTACCTGCATATTCAAGACTAGGGTAGGCAGAGTTGCTAGATAGGGAACCACAGCCAAAGTCAATCAGCTTGAGCTCCAAGGTTTGCACATTGATCAGGATGTTGGCCGAATGAATGTCACTGTGGAAGACTTTGTGGTCGAAGCAGTGTTGAACAGCCTGTACGGCTTGACGCATGAAGCCGCGTGCTATTATTTCATCCAGTCTTCGATGATACAAGATGAAATCATACAATGTCTGGCAGGGACAAGGGTACTCCATAATGATATGTGCGCTGACGGAGTCTTCAAACCATTCTAACATTTGCACCACGTAGGGGCTTAAGGGAGCTTGTCGCATGAGAAGCATCAGAGCCACTTCTGTGAGCAGACGTTTTGAATGGCCGGGCTACAGAAAAGAGATGAAGAAAAACCATCAGTTGGCTCTGCTTAACAATATAGTTGTGTGTATATATATATATATATATATATATATATATATATATACACAAAAAAGACATTTCAGCTCTTGCAGGCTCATGAACCAACCTGTAATATGAATTGTATCATATGTTGTAAGTCATTCAGAAAGTAAATATACAGTCAAGTCATGATGTCGGGCCAACTTACAATCCGAAGATATTGATTTTGTTTCTTGATTAAGGATTTGAGAGCAACCTGCAAAGAATCAAAAACACAAAATTATGATTAAATGATTATATGACAACTGTCATGAACTGCACGAAGACACACGGATTCAAACGCAGGTGGTCAGTCCAAACTCAAACAAAAATATCAACAGGGCAAAGGCTAAGAGTAATCAAAAACACGACAAGACCAGACCAGAACGCTTAGAATTACATTGTGACACAAAATAAGACTTAGCCCTGAGTGACTGAGAAAACCGGGTTTAAATAAGCAGACAAGAACAGTTAACAGGACACAGGCGTAAGTAATGATGGATAATGATTCCGGGCAATGGTTTTTGGGAAATTTAGTGTGATATGACAGTCCAAGTGATGAGGGGAGTGCCCTCTAGTGGATTTGAGAGGGCACTCCAGCTGGTGACTGTGACAACAACGGGCAAATGATGGCTTGAAACCTACATGTTTTCATCAAGACATGATCTCTCTGTACATAAGAAGTCAGATGTTCTGGAAGAATGCGTTACCTTTTTGCCATCTTTTAAACACTTTGCCTCGTAGACCACTCCGCAGCCTCCTTTTCCAAGCATATTCCCTATCCCATAGTAGAACTCAGCAAATCCTGAAAAACACAAGACACGAAGAATGTGACAACACAGTTGATATAAACCACACTTGTGCTCTATGGTGTGACAGCTAAAAACAATGAAGAAGTTAAATCTCTCTTGTGCTATTTTATATTCATATAAATGTAGAGTTTGAAATGTTCTTCTAAAATAAGCATTTTTATCAGTCAATTTAAGCTGCAATCTGTACGTTTTTTGGGAGAAAATACATCAGAAAACGAATCAGTGTTCAAAACGATCGCCTTCGCTCAGCAGAGCGGCTGCTTTAACAAGTGTGTGGATTCTGCGGTTCACATGTTACGTGTTTGTTTGACATTGATATATTTGGTATTATAACTCCGACTGCTTCATTCTTCAAGAAGAAAACCATATTCAATTATGATGCCTTGAGGGGGAGTAAAACATGGGGAAATCTTGATTTGGTAGTGAAATATCGCTTTAAGGTGTGTTGATCGATATTTGTGGTTACTTTAAGTGAGCAGCAACAATAAACAGACGTTAAAATAAAACAAGCAAACA
Source organism: Barbatula barbatula (assembly GCF_947034865.1). Classification (NCBI taxonomy): domain Eukaryota; kingdom Metazoa; phylum Chordata; class Actinopteri; order Cypriniformes; family Nemacheilidae; genus Barbatula; species Barbatula barbatula. The sequence continues at coordinate 20,164,942 of NC_136769.1, read as the reverse complement.
CAAGAAACTTTAGTTACAAAAACAACAGACTCGCCTCTAGACGGCTTGCAGGAGGCTTGTGGAAGAACGATCGGCTCCTCTGGGGTCTTGCAGTGGGACGGGTGCTTAACACCCACCCATGTTACATTAGAGGAGAAACGGATTCCTTTCCCCGTGCTCTTTTTTACGTGATCTTCTAAAACACAGAAGAAGAGACATCCGATCAAACATGAGCAAGTATCGCAGTCAAAACAATACAGAAAGAGACAGTTAACAAGTGTGTGTGATCTCTTCAGACAGACCATAACCAGAGTACTTATCTGAGAGCAGCGATCAGCCATTAAAAACATCATGGTGTGTTTATGTGTCTCTCACCTTGTGTGCTGTTCTCCACAGCGTCTTTCAGGCTGATGTTGTGTTCTTCTGGATCATCAGCTGACAGTGAATCCTCATTGATAACACTGAGTACCTTCAGTTCATCATCATCTCTGACTTCATCCATACGAACTTCAACGGAGGACCCGGGTAAAGTCCAGGAGGCACCGCTGACAGCAGACGGATCAAAGACAGAAGATGTTTTCTGGAGGCCGGATGTACTCGGGACACACGCCAGGTCTGAATGAGATGGACGCGAGTCCGGCAGCAGTGGAGGAACGATCGGCTCCTCTGGGGTCTTGCAGTGGGACGGGTGCTTAACACCCACCCATGTTACATTAGAGGAGAAACGGATTCCTTTCTTCTTGCTCTTTTTTACGTGATCTTCTAAAACACAGAAGAAGAGACATCCGATCAAACCTGAGCAAGTATCGCAGTCAAAACAATACAGAAAGAGACAGTTAACAAGTGTGTGTGATCTCTTCAGACAGGCCATAACCAGAGTACTTATCTGAGAGCACCGATCGGCCATTAAAAACATCATTGTGTGTTTATGTGTCTCTCACCTTGTGTGCTGTACTCCACAGCGTCTTTCAGGCTGATGTTGTGTTCTTCTGGATCATCAGCTGACAGTGAATCCTCATTGATAACACTGAGTACCTTCAGTTCATCATCATCTCTGACTTCATCCATACGAACTTCAACGGAGGACCCGGGTAAAGTCCAGGAGGCACCGCTGACAGCAGACAGATCAAAGACAGAAGATGTTTTCTGGAGGCCAGATGTACTCGGGACACACGCCAGGTCTGAATGAGATGGACGCGAGTCCGGCAGCAGTGGAGGAACGATCGGCTCCTCTGGGGTCTTGCAGTGGGACGGGTGCTTAACACCCACCCATGTTACATTAGAGGAGAAACGGACTCCTTTCTTCTTGCTCTTTTTTACGTGATCTTCTAAAACACAGAAGAAGAGACATCCGATCAAACATGAGCAAGTATCGCAGTCAAAACAATACAGAAAGAGACAGTTAACAAGTGTGTGTGATCTCTTCAGACAGGCCATAACCAGAGTACTTATCTGAGAGCAGCGATCGGCCATTAAAAACATCATTGTGTGTTTATGTGTCTCTCACCTTGTGTGCTGTTCTCCACAGCGTCTTTCAGGCTGATGTTGTGTTCTTCTGGATCATCAGCTGACAGTGAATCCTCATTGATAACACTGAGTACCTTCAGTTCATCATCATCTCTGACTTCATCCATACGAACTTCAACGGAGGACCCGGGTAAAGTCCAGGAGGCACCGCTGACAGCAGACGGATCAAAGACAGAAGATGTTTTCTGGAGGCCGGAAGTACTCGGGACACACGCCAGGTCTGAATGAGATGGACGTGAGTCCGGCAGCAGTGGAGGAACGATAGGCTCCACTCGGGTCTTGTGGCGGAACGGGCGCTTAATACCCTTCCACGTTCTCTTAAAGAAGCCACAGATTCCTGTACGCTTCTTCCCTTTGTGTTCTGAAATGAAGAACAATCAGAAAACATCTGAATAAACATGTGTGAGAGCAGATCAGACACGAACGATGTGGGTCACTGAATAAAAACAAGAGGAAATTATGGAGTTCTTCAGACAGTTTTCAGAGAAGGAGCTAATTTCTCTGAGGAACACAAACACATTCACGATACAGAACACCTTCTTGTATGTTAATACAATTCAGTAGAACGCACAACATAACGTAAACGTAACAGGCACACAGTTATCATCTCCAATCCACAGGGCTCAACGCTAAGGATTTGTTCTAGTGCCCTGGTCGGGCAAGGGATTCTCATTTTTGCCCAAACGGCATGGCCCCACCACAAAAAAGTTAAAGATAAATAATATTGTCTAATTATTGATTGTTTTTTTAGCTTTGTTTTCTTAATAAATAAGGTTATAATACCATAAAAAGTATTAGCATAAATCACAGAAATCGAAAATATTGTTAGGCAACTAATCAGTAAGTGATAAACTAAAAACAATGCTGTATAAATTACATTTAGATTAAACTTTAATACTTTTATCATTTCACCAGTCAGGAGCAGTGAATGTTTTTTGGCTGTTAGAGGAACATTCAAAACAGATTTGTTTAAATAGGCAAGGCAACGTGCTAATTAAACTCTTTTGTGACGATACAGAACTGGCCTGATCGGGCAAGTGACAGTTCTGTCAGCTGGCCTGAGGGTCTCTCCTGCTGGCACCGGGCCATCAGTCAGTCCTTATTGTTGAGCCCATCAATCTAACATCTGTTTCTTACTTTGTATCCGGGAGGGACCACTGACAGCAGACGGATCAGAAATCTGTTCTCCGGATGTACTCGGGACACACGCCAGGTCTGAATGAGATGGACGTGAGTCCGGCAGCAGTGGAGGAGCGATCGGCTCCACTCTGGTCTTGTGGCGGAACGGGCGCTTTACACCCTTCCACGTTCTCTTAAAAAAGCCACAGATTCCTTTCTTCTTGCTCTTTTTTACGTGATCTTCTAAAACACAGAAGAAGAGACATCCGATCAAACATGAGCAAGTATCGCAGTCAAAACAATACAGAAAGAGACAGTTAACAAGTGTGTGTGATCTCTTCAGACAGGCCATAACCAGAGTACTTATCTGAGAGCAGCGATCGGCCATTAAAAACATCATTGTGTGTTTATGTGTCTCTCACCTTGTGTGCTGTTCTCCACAGCGTCTTTCAGGCTGATGTTGTGTTCTTCTGGATCATCAGCTGACAGTGAATCCTCATTGATAACACTGAGTACCTTCAGTTCATCATCATCTCTGACTTCATCCATACGAACTTCAACGGAGGACCCGGGTAAAGTCCAGGAGGCACCGCTGACAGCAGACGGATCAAAGACAGAAGATGTTTTCTGGAGGCCGGATGTACTCGGGACACACGCCAGGTCTGAATGAGATGGACGGGAGTCCGGCAGCAGTGGAGGAACGATCGGCTCCACTCGGGTCTTGTGGCGGAACGGGCGCTTTACACCCTTCCACGTTCTCTTAAAGAAGCCACAGATTCCTGTACGCTTCTTCCCTTTGTCATGATTATCTGAAATACAGAAAAACAAACTGTTAACTATTAAAAACATTCAAAGTATTGATCAATTATGATCATGTCTGAGCTGATAAACAAGCCATTTAAAGCATTAAATCATAATATACGTTGTTAAAGCGTCTCAAGCCGAGACCAAGACACAGTTTGATAAACTGACAGGAGAACCTTTCTGTCAATCTTACACAAGAAACTATTTTCATGAACCAGCACTATACAGACTATCACAATGTTTTAAAACACTTCACCTAACGTGACTTAAACAATCATTTTAAAAGATCGTGATCATTGTACAACTTCTACAGTAATTATCAATAACGTTTATTATTGGATGTTTATTACAACTTTAGCCTTGTGTTTATGCATCAACCCAGACTAGATGCTATAGCCACACTAAGGGCTTCCTATGGGAAGGCAATGTGAACAGTGTGCTCATGTGCTTTATTAATCATCATCAATGAATGAACCCACATGTCTTTATGTGAGGTCACCTGTTTATTTCATCCTCCCAGCGGCCATTGTGTGCTTTCAATGTTCTGTACATGCTCAATAATACCTGCCGATTGATGAAACGGAAATCTCGCACATTTAACGGAACTACGTCATTTCCTTTCGCGATTAAAAAGGTGGGAAGGAGTTTACACATTGAAAATATGAATAGAGACTGAATGAGAGTAGGGCTGTTGTCCTGTTGTTTACAGTGAAGAGAAGGGATTTCAGGACATTACAAACAAATACACGAGAGCGCGCACCCGTCACTCCCACAGACAGACACGCGATCATGGACAGAAAGACAACAAACATGTTGAAGCTTAACTTACATGAACAACATATAATCTTGAGTGTTCATCTTTACATAAAAGCATTTCCACTCGAGACCGCCGAGCGTGAGCGCGAACGCCGTTTTCCCGCCATATATACTGACAGGATCAGTAAACTAACGTTACTTTTCTGTTTAACCAGATTCATCGATAAACTGAACGACTCTCTTCACGAATTCATGGTTTATCACGTACTGATGTTTCCCTCTCTTGACGCTAAAGTCATCCAGAGATTCTACAGGACGATGTGTTTGTGTACGAAGCGCAGTAATAAAACAGAAAGCTTGAGTTGATTTACCAATCATTGTGAAGTTGTTCGTGTTTCTGTTCGCTGTTGAAACTCCTCAGTCGTGTCGGACCAGCAGAGAACGATGCGACCAGCCGCTCAGCTAAACGCTGTTTGTCTGAATGATAAGATCTCTCTTGCTGCTCGACGCTGAGGAGCGCTATGACGTCACAACGCTCGCTCGCTCGGCGCTGCGCGTGTCTATGTGTGTGTGCGCAGCATGAATCCACTTGTTGTTGTTGTTAAATGTTTTTATTTAACCAGGGGTCAGGGGTCAGGGGTCCGTTCTTCGTACGTCGCTAACTCGGTTAGCTGGATTTGATTGTTGACGATTTGGCATGATCTTGGATTGTTTGGGACGCTCATCCTGGACTCGCTGTCATAGCAACAGGCCCGTGAGCTTACTTCATGTAAACACGATTAGATTGCGGCTTTATAAGCGGAGGAGATAGGTAAGTCTGTCGCAGCCATATTTTCCATTTATACGACGATATTATTGCGGGATAGACAGGATCCTTTAGCGCAGCGCGATAGCGTCATTGTTGTGAGATACCGTTTTTCTCGTGAGGGTGTTATTTACATCAATCATTTGTTGGAACCACACATTACGTGTTCAACACGGAGGAGTCGGGCTTTAACAACAGCACAGACTGTGTCCATTGGCCTGAGATTCTTTGCGAGTGGCACTTTCCTTAACACTATTGGAGATGCAGAGAACTTGGTTAAAAGTGCTGTCTGTTGTGCCATTCGCAAACTTTATCTGGCGCTCAAGCAGTTTTTAGGGTTTTTGTGGTATTTCCAAGCCACTTAAGACCACAGGTTGTAAAGCAGGATTTCTTTTGCCATTGCAGGTACATTTATAATGGTTAATGACATGCAATCATGACCATGCCAATAAGTATGACTAACAGTATGTGTCCTTCAGGCTTCCCTAACGTGATTGGTGCCATAGACTGCACACACGTCCCCATCAAGGCCCCAAGGAGGGGGATTTTGTGAACCGAATTCATAGTGTAAATGTGCAGGTAAGTTACCATTACAATTTATAATATTCCAGACTGGGAAAAAAAGTAATGAAATCAAAAAGTATGCAGTTGACTGACTAAAATCTCTTCGATGGTGTGTGACTCTATGCTCCATATAACCAATGATGGAAGCAAAATGGCCAGGATCAGTGCATGACTCAAGAATTTTCAGAGAGTCACATTTATGCACATTATTTGAACCTGGTAAGGGAACATATACATTTCAAGCTCACATTATTATACACAGTATTATGCTGAGCCTAACAGAACTGCATTTTTCCATTATACAGGGGATTTTGACGGGATCCTGCTTGGAGACAGGGGCTATACTTGCAGGCAGTATTTTATGACGCCCTTCCCTGAGCCAAACCCTGGACCACAAACCCGTTACAATGCAGCTCTATCCAGGACAAGGGCACGCGTTGAAATGACCTTTGGGCAACTAAAGGGAAGATTTCAGTGTCTGAAAAGTCTGAGGGTTGCACCTGACAGGGCCTGTGACAGAATTGTTGCATGTGCCATATTGCATAACATTGCCACTATCAGAAAGGAGAGGACCCCTGTGGTGGGGGTGCAGCCTGATGATGACCTCCAGCCGGTGCACTTGGATCAACCTAGTGGCAGAGCTGCACAGGACAGAATTGTGGAACACCATTTTTTAATTGAATAAAAGACAAGACAAATATGTTTAGTTCCTTGAGTTTTATTTAAAAGATTCTTTATAAAGAAAAGCCAGCAAGTCATCTTTTGCCTGCAAACATAACCAAAACGACGGAGAACAAAAGGGAGAATCAGTTTTGCCAAAGAAACGAAAGAAAGGATAACCAAACAAAACCGACTCAACCCAAACCCTCTAATCTAACTAATCAAACAAAAACAAAGAAAAGAAAGTCATAACTTTCCTACCCTAAAACTATCATAACCAAAATTTTCAAGTTGTCTAGTTTAACTTCCCCTCTTAATTTCTATTTTTTCACCTCAAAATACTCTACTTTTTGTTTAAGATGCCGCTTATACAGGGAACGGATGTCACCCTGTGTAACTTTGTGGGGGAAAAGGGTCAAAACATGCCTCATGCAACAAAAGTAAGAGTACAACAATGGCCACTTCTGTATCAGTTCTTAGTGCAGACTGTTCTGTAAGCCTTTCTCTGGGTGTGGACTCCTGCAACTCATGTTAGGTAAACAATTATATACAAATTAGGGCAAAGTTATTTATGCACTTACAGGTTCTTCCTCCAAAGGACAGTCATCTGAGAGGCTTTCTTCACATGAAGTGCAATAGAAATAAATGGGTATTACAAAGTGTTGCACTCTTCCCTTTTGATGTAAAAGTTAGAAAAAGTACACAACTTACTGCATATGCTTCAGCCACCACTTGCTTGGGAACATGAAAAAGTGTTGTGTATTATCTAAAAGTGCACAAAATTGGGGGGACATAATGTCATTACAATTAACTACACTGTTAAAAAAAGAATGTGATCAAAATAATGTGATCAATAACTCATGGCAACATATTTTATATGAACTAAAAGTTAAGAAGTTTTCACTTTCACAAACATTTGAAATGACTGTAGCAGCCATTTGGATTATACTTGTACTAAAATAATTGAAAATTCATTAGCCTAACAGTAATGAAGAAGTTGCTGCTGATGGTCCTTGGCTTTGGGTCTAAGGAAGATCTGCCCCCAGGGATGCCCTCCACAACGGGTCGGTTTGAATTCAACCCAAGGGCCAGCTCTTCTGCTGGGGTATATTGTGAGGGTGCAGGACCACCACCTGTTTTTTCAGCCTTTTCTTAGTGGCTGTTATAAATAGACAAACACATCATTTAACAGTGGCTTTTAAAATAAGGACTGTATAAGAAGTAAAGGCTACCATTTTGTAGAATATCCTTGTACTTCACTTTTACTTGTTCCCATGTTCTAGTGGGTCCCGTGGTGGCTCTGACATAAGTAAATATTAAATAAAAAAAATGCAAAAATACATACTGTAGAAAGTGATAGAAACATCTAACATGGACACCATGCACGTACACATTTAATTTGTTTGAATTAAACGTTCAAATTCGGCATAACCTTCCATTAAAAGCTCTTGTTCTGTTTGTGAGAAATACTTTAGCCACACTGAACTGCCAATAACAGCGTTGAGTATCATTGTTTCTAGTATCGATACACATCCCCTTTTAAACCAACGCATGAACGCACAATGATCTCAGATAACTCAATCCAGCGATACTAATCATAAACAACAGGTGTGTTCATAGAACCCAATTAGCAGGATCGTGATTAACACGATGATATCAGGATGTGTCATTTCATCTCGGATGTAATAAGCCACATACAAAAAACGGGCCCTAGGATGAGCGTCCCAAACAATCCAAGATCATGCCAAATCGTAAACAATCAAATCAAAAACTGAGTTAGCGACGTACGAAGAACGGACCCCAGGCACACAACAAAAACGTGTCTTTACAAATCATCTAACCGGAACTCTTTGAATATATTGACTGTAGCTCTATGGAAATATAAAGTAGTACACACACACACACACAAATATATATATATATATATATATGTATATATATATCAATATAGGCGGAGGGCGAGGTCAGTGGCGGCACAGAGTTCCTGCATTACCGTTGGGTCAGTCTTCCCTCGTGTAACTCTTTCACTGATGGACCTGCAGGACGGCCATGGTGTGAAGAGCATATATCAAATATTTTGATTAGATTTTTGAGTTTAAAATATATAAAATAAAAATCATTTAGAGTTTGGATTTTTTCCAAATGACACATTTGATTCAATACAAACAGAAAGCAAAGGGTGACGCAAGTGCTGTATATTCACTTCACTGAGAGGGTTATTTTTGTCTGTCAAGTATTCACAGAAGAGATGGTTTTAAGTAGTTTTGTGAATGTTGTGAGAGGGTGTAGTAGGGTGTGAAAGTATGCCGGCGCAGATCCAGTGATAGTCCTGTAGGCAAACATCAGTGACTTTAATCTGATCCGGGCTTCAACCGGTAGCCAGTGGATAGAGATAAAAAGGGGTGTCACATGAGCCCTTTTGGGCTGTTGGAAGATGAGGCGTGCTGCTGAGTTTTTAACCAGATGAAGTGGCTTGATAGCCTTTGCAGGAAGACCAGCAAGGAGAGCATTGCAGTAGGCCAACCTTGAGATGACAAGGTTATCAACATTGCGAATGTTGAATAAGCCTGTCGACAGGATCGCGTTGTCTTTGCAATATGATCATTGAAGGACCGCTGTTCATCAAATATGACTCTGACAAGCCCGTAGGCAGGGGGGGTTCGGGTGGTTCGAACGAATCCCCCCTGACTGCCAAAGGTCCAGAATTTAAGTCGTTTTTTGTTCATGTGATTATTGTCATCATTGTTTTAAATCAATGCTTGTGACAAGTTTCTGGGTTGCGGTTTCAAATTAATATGATTATTGTTGCTGGACGTGTGCGTGTGTGCGACAGAGAGAGTTCTCGCAATAAACCTTTCAAAGCATCGGTGAAGAAGCATCGCCTCTGAATGATGGGGGGAGGGGTTATCAGGGCTCTAGAGTGCGACTAATTTGGTCGCACATGCGACCTAAATTCTCAATGGTGCGACTTAAAAAAATCTGAGGTCGCACCGACCAGCCGTTCGACGGAGAAAAAAAGTCTCCGCGACTCAAGTCTGCCTGTCACACATAAGTCCCATTACGTGGTCTAAACCAATTAGAGATAGTGTAGGGCGGACCCCCCTCTGATTGGCCGTGGTCCAGATATTCCTGTACGTGCGTTTACATTTGAAATCGCGTGTGGTGCAATCAGACAGAGATAGAGGTGAGTAGAAAAGATGAAAAGAACGATTGAAAACTTTTTCGATAAGATTCCATGCAATAATCTTAAACAATGCTCTGACACGGAGCCACCAACCTCCCAGGTTATATCAAGCATTGGTCCGAAGACCGCATTCGATAATGAGCCAGATACGATCGAGTCCGAGCCGACTGAAATTAAAAGGGCGAAAGTGTATAGATTTCGAAGAGAGTGGCTCGACAAGTTTCCCTGGCTAAGATACAGTAAAGCTGATGAAATAATGCACTGCATTTACTGTAAAGAGTGTGGGAAGACCATGGCCGGCAAAAGTGCATTTGTGACGGGTTCAAATACAATGATGTCGCGCGCCCAAAATATAGGAGTCATCGCAGATACGTTAAAAAAAAATACGTCTGTGCATGTTGCGAACAGTCCGTATGTCAGTACACGATCCGTTCCACCTGCACGATCCGTTCGCGCGTGCGCACAACGACGTTGTAGAAACCGCTCATGCGCAAATGATGATTTTGTTGTGGGATGATTTACGACACTGCACAATCTTTTCCACGCTTGCGCAGCTATGTGGGTACAATTTATTATATTTTTTACTGTTAAATAAAATACAATACTCAATTTACTTCGCTGCTGTCCACCTCGTATCATTTCACTATGCGTTCTGTCAAGTCAGTTTGAAATACTGTAATGTTTCCCCTGACTTTGCAGTTCTTTCTTCATGTAAATGAATATAGTCTAGTTAGACATATGTGTTATGTTCCTTATTGGCTTCTGTAAACGCCATTGAAGGGATTATTTTACTAGTTTAGATTAAATGGATAGATATATTAGCCTATATAGTATTATCAGATTTTAATTAATAAACTGACACAAACCGTCTTTGACAATACTACTGATCTCAGTTCGAAACACGATAAGGTAAATAGACATGATACAGCAATGAATCGCAAAATGGAGTTTGGAGGAAACTGAAGATTTGCAGTCGATAAAAACACTTTATTCCACATGTAACCAAAATCATCCATGTTCATGTAACAACTGTATTATTTTGGATTGGCAACCACATAAACACATCGTAATGGTAACGTAAGCAACATTTAAAAACATAAAAACAGACTCGCCGTGAACGGTTAAACTATGTAACGTAAGCCTACAAAACAAAAAATATGCTGCCAATTGTGCCACCTGGCCGTCAAATGTTTCATCGCCTGCGTCACGGTACCAATAGTGTAGGAACACAATGACGTTTTCTAATACGTAATTACGCGCATGCTCAGAACGGATCGTGCAGGTGGAACGGATCGTGTACTGACACCGTACATGGCATTCCTAATCGACGGAGACACAGATGTTGTAAATGTATCTTAACCAACTGAAATGTATTTCAGTTCAGTGAAGCATACTTTTTCAGTAAGTTACCTTTCTTTGGTAAAAAAGTAAATTTTTACCAGATTGTTAGTTAATCATTAACAAGTCAATATCGCCTAAATGGGATCCGGTCGAAAATTTGGGTGCACCCAAATTTTATGCTGGTGCACCTTAGAAAAAAAATTAGGCGCACCAGTGCAACCAGTGCAAAAAGTTAGTCTAGAGCCCTGGTTATATATATATTTATTTTTATTAAAAGGATTTATCCCCTCAATAGTCTACAATATAATAGCCGTACTTATAATAATAAAACATAGCAAAGAGGCATTGACAGAGAGTCAAGAAATGATTATTATGATTATTATGAGAAGAATTATTATTAATATTTCAGTAAAGTTCATTAAATCTATTCTGTTGTTAGTGTGGTCTTTAAACTTATGAACTGTGTATGGACTGACAAAAGTGTTACATGAGGAAGCAATTTGACAACAATGTAATAAATATTTTAGGTGCATCAAAAAGCGTGCTTGTTCAGATACCAGCAGACAAGCTAATCCAGCAGAAATTAGTGCATAAAAGGTCACCAAAATTAAGTCATTGTACCTCATAATTATATACAAAAGGAGGATAAAAACTGCAAAAAAGGTCCACTTTTTGAAAAAAAGAACCTCCCCTTTCAATAGGCTGGCTACATGTCTGAGGGTCATAAATTCCTAATAAATGTAGAGAGTTTCACAATCATCTTTTAAATCCAAATATGCACAAAAAACGAACCATAAATATATGTTAGACGTTCCACAAAAATAAATGCAATTCACAAATAGATACAATGAGATTTGCTAATAAACAAATATTTATAATCTTCTTTTAATGGCATTTATTTGTAGAAAGCTTTCTGCACATTTGTGGATCGCTTTCTGTGCATTTGTGAATCTCTGCACGCATTTGTAGATCAGTGCACACATTTGTGGATTTTTTGAAACATTTCTAACATCAAGATTTCGCTCTCGCCTTGTAATAATGCGCTCAATGATATTTGTCATTAAAATCACACCATATATAAACGGCATATCTTTGATACTTATTTTCTAAGCATATGGTTTAATGCACGCGGCGCTAGTTTAACACCGGGAAAACGGTCGGCGCTGTTGTGTGTTGACGCAATTGTAATGCAGATGCTCCACTAGGTGGTAGTCCTGATATATATGTATGTGTGTTATAGCACGGGTTAAATATAGTGCGTGTGTGCTAACAGTGGCACATGCTACATGTTTTTGGCTTGTTACAACCCTTCCTGGCTCATTAATATAGCAGGGATTTAATGAAGGGGAACATGAGGTTGTGGGTACACCGGTTGTGTATTTACAATAAACATGTGCAAAAGTAAGGTAGAGAAAGCAACAATCAACGAGTAAGCTTATGAAAATGGGAATTTATTTCCATTATAGCCTTGTCTTTGAAACTAAGGGTAAACTACATAATAACCTTAGAATGAGCGATTTCTATCTACATACACAGTGGGCCTACATATATGGAATTTAAAATACTTCGAGGTCATATTGCCTTTTGCCGAAGAGGAAATGCCCTTGAAATGGGTGTTTCAACAAGACAATGATTCAATAAAAGAATACACTCATAATAGGAAGGAGAGGGGTGGGGGTGGGTTACGAAGCAACGTGCTGATGTGACCATGTATGCCAAAATGGAAGTTTAAATGCCCCGGTCTATTACGTGAGGTTTTCCCATTGGTTGACCTGAATCAGCTGATAACCGGGCTTGACTGACACGGTCTGCCAGAACTAACGCTATAAGCTTAATTTTTTTTAAAAAATATTTTTGAGTGATTTTTTACTCACCCACATGATGTTAAACATGTTTAGAGAACTTCCGGCGTCTTCGGAGAAAAAAATCACGATATTTAGGGGACATCTGAGAGATTTCCAGTTAGACATCATGGTTTCAGTTTTTGCCAAGGTCCAGAAAAGTACTAAAGACATTGTTAAATTGGTCCATCCGCACATAGTGCTCAGTTTAATTTTTTTGAAGCAAAGAGAATGCTTTATGTGCGATAAACAAACGAAAATACAGACTTTAATAAACATTCTCGTCATGGGGCTTGCCCCTATTGGACGTCTGCGATCTGACAGCGCAACTGTGTTTACATGCAGAGGCACGCTGTATATGCCAACACTGATTGTGTCTAGGTGTAGTTTACAAAATGGTGCTAAACTGTTCCATTCCAGAATATGAGCAAGCCCCATGCGGCATTCAGCGCATACATTATGTTTTTATTAACAAAGTTTGGGAGGAGATGGAGCATAAAATCAAGCCCGGCTGATCGCCAATCGCAGCCGATCCGAATTAACTATCACGCCTTCTACCCTATCAGACCCAGCGAACTATCTAATAAATAAGGTAACCCTCTTATCTAGACATTCCCAGTCTGCGAAATCCCTCCACCACCCTGGCTCCTCTTCCCGGGGGGTACACAGGGTTCGGGCCGGTTCTGAGATCGGCACACCCCCCCATCGAGGCGGAGTGACCCGTGTTCGACAGGAACCGCCCCCGGACAGCACGCCAATTAAGCATACCAATCGCAACTCATTATTATCTGCATAAATGAACTTGTGAAACCTAATACGCATTTGTAAAAGTGATCTCGTCCAAGAAGACGAAGTGCTCTCGTGAATGCGCACCATACACTAACACATCAGAGAATATATAGATTAAAGTCTATCTTCTGGTCTATTTTACGCACATAAAGCATTTGCGTCGCTTCAAAATTATGTAACTGAGCTGCTATGAGCGGAATGTCTAATTTAACATTGTCTTTAGTACTTTTCTGGAGCTTGGCAAAAACTGACATCATGATGTGTATGGAAATCTCTGGCATGTCAGCTAAATATCTTCATTTGTGCTCCGAAGACGCCGGAAGTTCTCTAAACATGTTTAACGTCATGTGGGTGAGTAAAAAAATGTAAAGTACATTTTTTGGGTGAACGTCCCCTTTAAAGCATTTTGAATTTGTGATAAATGTATGGATTTTGTGTCAATTCAACAAGAAATGTGTTAATTGTATAGCCTACACAGCCAGATGATGTGATAACTGTGTTAAGAGTTTAGGAAAATTATCCATTATATAACTATAATACATTTTGGTATACAGCTAAAATAACAAAAAAAATCCTCCGTCCAAATATTTATGGACCTAACTGTGTATTCAACAAGCCCAAGTCTAAAAGTGGAGGGGCCCAGAAGGTGTTGGGACGCGGCAGGGACCGCCCCAGTCCGACCACCCAGCGACCAAGGCTGGGTCGGGCCCGATGGTTCAATCTCTCTAGGTGGTCCTTCTCTCGACGTCTTCCTCTGGGGGGCCACCTGCGGGGCACCAGAACCGGATTCGACGCTGGAGAAGGCCGGGGCTGCTGGGGGGCAGACCACGTGCGAGACCTCGACAGCCGAAAAGCGGCCGGGTCACAGCAGGCCGGTCTGTTTCTACACTGTCAAAAGACGGCTGGAGCAGTCCTTGAGATGTCGAGACCTTACATGCCCTGGACGGTGAGTCTAGGTCAAGCTCCCCAGGTGGCCGCCGTCTGCGGATACCCACGACTGCATGCTCCACCCAGGGTGCATTGACATAGTCCCTAGCTGCCTCCCCGCCCCGAGGGATGAGAGGGCGATAGAGTCAGCTAGACGGAAGCGCGCCGAAGGGGGCGCTCCAGGACTTACTGAACTCCTTATGCAGCTTGGTAAAACTTGGCACTTGAGCCGGGCACGGCTTGGAGTCGCGCCCGGACCCAATGTGCGAAGTACCCAGCCGCGAGCGCCAGGGCTGCGGTGCACCGCAATCCGACACTCACGGCGGTCCAAGCGAGCATGGCTGACATCTTGACGTCTGCTCTCACCTGTGCTCGACCTCCCGAGGGAGGGAGCTTCAGGGAATTGCCAGAGTCTAATGCCAGCAGGTCGCGCTCCGATGTTGCAAGAGACACCTCATCTCCACGGCTCGTGTCCGAGCGCATGGCTGAGGAATAAGACGGTTTAGGACCATCCTTGGGGAACTGCTAAACAAGCGAGACAGGGCGCGAGCGGTCCGCGAGCCGGCCGGCTGACGGATTAACGCTCACGACAATCCCCACATCAGGGACGGCAGGGCCGTAGCCGCTGTGGTCACAGAACGGGAAGCAAACGAGGCGGTGGCTGGATCTTGACAGAACATAGCCACCGTGACGCAACGTCTGAATAGCCATCCGCCCGCAGTGCGGGCAGGACGAATCCACGAGGCTGCCATAGTGGTCGGACCCCAGAACACCTGCGGCAACCACCGTGTCCGTCCCCGTCCTCGATGAGTGCACTGCACCCAAGAGATCAGCGGGCAATGCCACGCTGAGGAAATTGCTCTTTTAGAAAAACACCTCTGGAACTGCCAGGACGCCCAGGGGAATCTACGCTGCCTCGCGTCGTAGAATTCGGCAATTCGAAGAATGTCATCAGATGCGAAGGCTCCAAAGAACAAAAGGTGAATGAATGAGCATGCCGGCTCCCCTTTTATACCCGGATATCCGGGGGCGGAGCCCGGCATGCAAATTTCATTCGCCAATTTCATTGGCCTTTTCAAAATAGTCAGAAGATGATAGGTTCTCAGGGGCGTACCCCATCTGTCGGTTCGACACAACGTCGAGAGACCGACAGAAAGGGAACTACAAAAGTTATAACAAACCTTTAACTACTAGATGAAACACCCTAGTAACCAGCCAAGACACCCTTACAACACCTAATAACCAGTCGAATTACCCAAGTAACAAGTTAGTAAACCTTAGCAACACATAGATTAAAGATCCCAACAATGCCTACAGTACCAACCAGGTAAAACAGCATAGTAACTAGGGAGATTTATTAACATATGTAACATATTTTAACTTCTTAGAAGGAAAATTCTGGCTTTTAGGTATGGAAAAAGGTGCCAGTCTTATGCTAAGGCCGAGCATAATACGCAATCCGGGCATCCGGTGTGTAAAAAATATTTAAACTAGCTTGCGATCCGAGTGAACAAAGATTAAGGAACACATACAAATCATTTTTTATATTTTCTGTTTAGTATAAATGATTACAGATGAAGTGAAGAAGCGTTAGATAAGATGTGACAACTCTAAGGTAGCGGTAGCGGTAACTTAAAGGCGGGGTGTCTCATTTCTCTGAGCTGTTGTTGAAGTTCATATTACCAAAAACAAACACACCCCTACCCACATCTTTAGCTTTCATCAGTGCTCGGCTCAACTAAAGTCCGTCCTGTGAAATGTGCACCTTACTGCCTTTATGGGATACAAGGTTGTTTGGGTACTCGGCCCGACTTTGTCGAAACGAGCATAATCCGGAAATCGGACACCCCGCCTTTCAGGGCCGCACCGAGGCATAAGCGAACTAGGTGGCTGCTTGGGGCCCCCTCGTTTATTTTATTTATTTATTTTTACAATTATTAACTTAAACAAGTGATATAAATGAATAAGTGAATGAATGAATATCAATGAATAAATGAATAATTCAAGACAAAAAAATCTGATTTGCCGACAACTGTCTGTTAGCGTTTTAGTCATGCGTAATTGCGCATAGACACCTCGCGTTCATTAACAATTAGCGCCAGTGCGCGTCACGGTAATAAATGAAGTCAACGTTAGAAAATATACCAATACCATGTTGAGTGTAGGCATGGGCCGATAACCTGTTTCACGGTTTACCGTGGTTTAATATTCCCGCGGTTTCAAAACCACTAAAAGGTCAGACGGCAGCGGCTTGGAGGAGGAAGGACATCCAACTTGTAAATTTTTTTTTAAAACAGTGGCTGCTCGGGGAGGCAATACGTCAAATATGATAGCCCATCTACGGGAGCACCACCCATCACTCTTGGCTAAATTCAAGGCAATGCTGTCTTTAAATAAACATTTGCAACCATCTAAGAGAGTTTGCGTGTTTAGCACTGTTAAAATAAATACTATTCTGCTTTCTACCCCAAGCAAATGTAACGGAGGCCAGCAAGTGAAGAGCTGTGCAGTGTGTTAAACCTCACTCCCCGATCAACAGACGCTAGAGTCTAGAGGTCTTTAGCCTCCTCGTGAGAGCGCCCGTCTCCCATTCGGCATTGTAATGCCGTCATAGAAGCCCGCGCGAGCGGGGCGAGTGTGACTGGTAACACACATAACATGGCTAATCAACCAGCCGAACATGAACTAGTTTCCTCCCTCACGTTACTTCACAGAGCGGGGACGAGTCTTATAAATCAATTTAGCTGATATCCCGTTCACGTTTATACTTTTAAGGCTCCCGTAATTTATGTAACGTTACATCTGTTAACAATAACCAAATTTAAAAACGCAAACTGCTGGTAATGTGCCTGTTTGTGTGTATGCAACACACTAGCAATCTCGCACTCTTTCTCTCCTACTGTGTGTTTATAGCTATATGTGTGTGTACGTGAATCAACACTGAAATAACAATAATGGATTTCAGAGCATTATTGTGATGACAAATTTAATTTAGAAGAACTCACATATTCATTTAAATTATTTAACCTGACATGTTTACTGTTCCAAAATGTTGTATAGGTTTCTTCAAAATTAAATGTATTATGTTCAGTGGAAAAGTTGTTTTATTTTATTTTTTATAGTGATGTAGGAGGGCCATCCTCATATTTATAGGCTGCAGTTATGCGATTTTGAGGTCATTGTTGAACACTTGCTGTTCTTATGTTTGCTTTCATTATTTAAGTATCTATTTTTTGTAACATTTGATTATATTAATTTCTATTTCGGTTTTATTTAAAAGAATGCACATTTGCAAATGATTAATTTCATGTTTTGTGACAGTTTGTATTCAGAAGTTTAAGAGTAAAGTAGTTTGTATTCAGAAGTTTAAGAGTAAAGTATTTTATTTAAGTATCGATTTTTATTTATTTATTTTGTATTAATACAAACCTCACTGTCTTCATTTATAATGTAACATTATAGCGTGACATTTGTATCAATAATCTTGGTGACTCCGCGGTGGGAGGGGGCCTGTCAGTACACGATCCGTTCCACCTGCACGATCCGTTCGCGCATGCGCACCACGACGTTGTAGAAACCGCTCATGCGCAAATGATGATTTAGTTGTGCGATGGTTTACGACACTGCACGATCTGTTCCACGCTTGCGCAGCTTTGTTTTACTTTGTTTAAATTTTACTGTTAAATTAAATAGAATACTCAATTTACTTCGCTGCCGTCCACCTCGTATCATTTCACTATACGTTCTGTCAAGTCAGTTTGAAATACTGTAATGTTTCCCCTGACTTTGTAGTTCTTCATGTAAATGATAGTCTAGTTAGACATATGTGTAATGTTCCTTATTGGCTTCTGTAAACGCCATTGAAGGGATTATTTTACTTATTTAGATTAAATAGATAGATATATTAGCCTATATAGACCCATACTAATAAATTACTACATTTAAAGTTAAATAGTATTATCAGAATTTAATAAAAAACAACAAAAACCGTCTTTGACAATACTACTGACCTCAGTTCGAAACACTGTAAGGTAAACAGACATGCCATACAGCAATGAATCGCAAAATGTAGTTTGGAGGAAACTGAAGATTTGCAGTCGATAAAAATATGTTATTCCACTTTTAACCAAAATCATCTATGTTCATGTAACAACTCTATTATTTTGGATTGACAACCACATAAACACATCGTAATTATGGTAACGTAAGCAACATTTAAAAACATAAAACAGACTCGCCGTGAACGGTTAAACTATGTAACGTTAGTCTACAAAACAAAAAATATGCCATCAGTTGTGCCGCCTGCCGTCAAATGTTTCTTCGCCTGCGTCACGTTACCAATAGTGTAGGAAAACTATGGGATGAATTTCGACTCAAAATGATTAACAAATGCACGCACAGTCATCCGTGAACGTGATACACGTTTCATTTGTATTTTACGATTCACAAACAAATGCCTTATGATTTGATTCTGTGAAATTTAGATTTGAATAAACACGAAGCGATTTGTACAAATAGAGGCAGATTTGTGATCGCAATGTTTTATTTTGTGTTCATGTATATTGATTTTGCGCATAACAATGAGAAGTTGTGCATTTGTGGATCCTGTGACGCGCGTTCATACATCCTGTTCGGTTCATTTGGATTTTGAGACTTTCTTTACGCGGTTTAGCCTTGGACAATCCACACACACGCAACAGCAGATCCATGCGCAACCGTGCAGAAAATAAGAACTATGACTAGATGGCAGGCTTACGGAAACCATAGGTGCTTGTCATATCATTAGAATATCATCAAAAAGTTGATGCATTTCACTATTTCCATTAAAAAAGTGAAACTTGGAAATTATATTAATTCATTACACGCAGACTGATATATTTCAAATGTTTATTTATTTTAATTGTGATGATTATAACTGACAACTAATGAAAATCCCAAATTGATAAAGTGTTTTAATCTCAAAGACAAAGCATTTTCTCATAAAGTTAATAGATGCAGTTATTACAGTTACAGTGCAGTAGATGAGTCAATGCAGTTATTAAAGTTACAGTGAAGTAGATGAGTTAATGCAGTTATTACAGTTACAGTGCAGTAGATGAGTCAATGCAGTTATTAAAGTTACAGTGCAGTAGATGAGTTAATGCAGTACCAGTACACAGTTCTGTAGTGCAAAGGATGCAGTGTGTGTATGTATATCTTGCCTGAATCAGAATCTACTGCACTGTAACTTTAATAACTGCATTGACTCATCTACTGCACTGTAACTTTAATAACTTCATTAACTCATCTACTGCACTGTAACTTTAATAACTGCATTGACTCATCTACGGCACTGTAACTTTAATAACTGCATTGACTCATCTACTGCACTGTAACTTTAAAAACTGCATTAACTCATCTACTGCACTTTAACTTTAAAAACTGCATTAACTCATCTACTGCACTGTAATTGTAATAACTGCATCTATTAACTTTATGAGAAAATGCTTTGTCTTTGAGATTAAAACACTTTATCAATTTGGGATTTTCATTAGTTGTCAGTTATAATCATCCATCCATCCATCCATTTTCTACCGCTTATCCGGGGCCGGGTCGCGGGGGCAGCAGTCTAAGCAGAGATGCCCAGACATCCCTCACCCTAGACACTTCCTCTAGCTCTTCCGGGGGGACACCGAGGCGTTCCCAGGCCAGCCGGGAGACATAGTCCCACCAGCATGTCCTAGGTCTTCCCCGGGGTCTCCTCCCGGTCGGACAGGCCCTGAACACCTTCCGGGGAAGGCGTCCAGTAGGCATCCGTAACAGATGCCCAACCCACCTCAGCTGACCCCTCTCGATGTGGAGGAGCAGCGGCTCTACTCCGAGCTCCTCCCGGGTGACCGAGCTTCTCACCCTATCTCTAAGGGATCGCCCAGCCACCCTGCGGAGGAAGCTCATTTCAGCCGCCTGTATCCGGGATCTTGTCCTTTCGGTCATGACCCAAAGCTCATGACCATAGGTGAGAGTAGGAACGTAGATTGACCGGTAAATTGAGAGCTTCGCCTTGCGGCTTAGCTCTTTCTTCACCACGACGGACCGGTACATCGACCGCATTACTGCAGAAGCTGCACCGATCCGTCTGTCAATCTCCCGTTCCATCCTTCCCTCACTCGTGAACAAGACCCCGAGATACTTAAACTCCTCCACTTGAGGAAGGAACTCTCCACCAACCTGAAGTGGACAAGCCACCCTTTTCCGACTGAGGACCATGGCCTCGGATTTGGAGGTACTGATTTTCATGCCAGCCGCTTCACACTCTGCTGTAAACCGTCCCAGTGCATGCTGAAGGTCCTGGTTTGAAGGGGCCAACACGACAACATCATCCGCAAATAGCAGAGACGAGATCGTGTGGTCCCCAAACCTGACACCCTCCGGCCCCTGGCTGCGCCTAGAAATTCTGTCCATAAAAATTACGAACAGAACCGATGACAAAGGGCAGCCCTGCCGGAGTCCGACATGCACTAGGAACAAGTCCGACTTACTGCCGGCAATGCGAACCAAGCTCCTGCTTCGGTCGTACAGGGACCTGACAGCCCTTAGTAAAGGACCACAGACCCCATACTCCCGAAGCACCCTCCACAGGATGCCACGAGGGACACAGTCGAATGCCTTCTCCAAATCCACAAAACACATGTGGATTGGTTGAGCAAACTCCCATGAACCCTCCAGCACCCTGTAGAGGGTGTAGAGCTGGTCCAGCGTTCCACGGCCTGGACGAAAACCACACTGTTCCGCCTGAATCCGAGGTTCCACTATCGGCCGTATTCTCCTCTTCAGTACCCTGGCATAGTGAGGAGTTTCTTGACTACCTCAGTGACTTCGGCTTGGGTGATGGACGAGTCCACCTCTGAGCCCTCAGCCTCTGCTTCCTCAATGGAGGACGTGACGGTGGGATTGAGGAGATCCTCGAAGTACTCCTTCCACCGTCCGACGACATCCCCAGTTGAGGTCAACAGCCTCCCACCTCCACTGTAAACAGCGTTGGTAGGGCACTGTTTCCCTCTCCTGAGGCGCCGGACGGTTTGCCAGAATCTCTTCGAGGCCAGTCGATAGTCCTTCTCCATGGCCTCACCAAACTCCTCCCAGGCCCAAGTTTTTGCCTCCACAACCACCCGGGCAGCAGTCCGCTTGGCCTGCCGGTACCCGTCAGCTGCCTCAGGAGTCCCACAAGCCAACCAGGCCCGATAGGACTCCTTCTTCAGCTTGACGGTTTCCCTTACTTCCGGTGTCCACCACCGGGTTCGGGGATTCCCGCCTCGACAGGCACTGGAGACCTTACGGCCACAGCTCCGAGCGGCCGCTTCGACAATGGAGGTGGAGAACATGGTCCACTCGGACTCAATGTCTCCAGCCTCCCTCGGGATCTGGTTGAAGCTCTTCCGGAGGTGGGAGTTAAAGATCTCTCTGACAGGAGACTCGGCCAGGCGTTCCCAGCAGACCCTTACAGTACGTTTGGGTCTGCCGAGTCTGTCCAGCTTCCTCTCTCGCCATCGGATCCAACTCACCACCAGGTGGTGATCAGTTGACAGCTCCGCCCCTCTCTTAACCCGAGTGTCCAAAACATACGGTCGCAGGTCAGATGAAACGACTACAAAGTCGATCATCGAACTGCGGCCTAGGGTGTCCTGGTGCCATGTGTACTGATGGACACCCTTATGCTTGAACATGGTGTTCGTTATAGACAAACTGTGACTAGCACAGAAGTCCAATAACTGAACACCGCTCGGGTTCAGATCAGGGGGGCCGTTCCTCCCAATCACGCCCCTCCAGGTGTCACTGTCGTTGCCCACATGGGCGTTGAAGTCCCCCAGTAGGAACACGGAGTCCCCAGTCGGAGCAATTTCCAGCACCCCTCCCAGGGACTCCAAGAAGGTCGGGTACTCTGCATTGCCGTTCGGCCCGTAGGCACAAACAACAGTGAGAGACCTAACCCCGACCCGTAGGCGCAGGGAGACGACCCTCTCGTTCACCGGGGTAAACTCCAACACATGGCGGGAGAGCTGGGGGGCTATAAGCAAACCCACACCAGCCCGCCGCCTCTCACCATGGGCAACTCCAGAGTGGTGAAGTGTCCATCCTCTCTCGAGGAGTGTGGTTCCAGAGCCCAAGCCATGCGTAGAGGTGATCCCGACTATCTCTAGTCGGAACCTCTCAACTTCACGCACCATCTCAGGCTCCTTCCCCGCCAGCGAGGTGACGTTCCACGTCCCTAGAGCTAGCTTCCGTATCCAGGGATCGGGCTGTCGAGGCACTCTCCTCCGACTGCCGCCCGATCCACTCTGCACCGACCCCCTATGGTCCCTCCCGCACGTGGTGAGCCCACGGGAAGCTATAATCTAATAATTATATAATTTAATTGGTATAATCATCACAATTAAAATAAATAAACATTTGAAATATATCCGTCTGCGTGTAATGAATTAATATAATTTCCAAGTTTCACTTTTTTAATGGAAATAGTGAAATGCATCAACTTTTTGATGATATTCTAATGATATGACCAGCACCTATGGTTTCAGTAAGCCTGCCATCTAGTCATAGTTCTTATTTTCTGCACGGTTGCGCATGGATCTGCAGTTGCGTGTGTGGATTGTCCAAGGCTAAACCGCGTAAAGAAAGTCTCAAAATCCAAATGAACCGAACAGGATGTATGAACGCGCGTCACAGGATCCACAAATGCACAACTTCTCATTGTTATGCGCAAAATCAATATACATGAACACAAAATAAAACATTGCGATCACAAATCTGCCTCTATTTGTACAAATCGCTTCGTGTTTATTCAAATCTAAATTTCACAGAATCAAATCATAAGGCATTTGTTTGTGAATCGTAAAATACAAATGAAACGTGTATCACGTTCACGGATGACTGTGCGTGCATTTGTTAATCATTTTGAGTCGAAATTCATCCCATAGAAAACCATGACGTTTTCTAATACGTAATTACGCGCATGCTCAGAACGGATCGTGCAGGTGGAACGGATCGTGTACTGACAGGCCCCCCAAATCAAATTCTGCCAAGAGGCTCGGGCCGGCACCGCCACCTTTAACCCTATGGTGACGTAGATTTTATTCTTATAAAATGAAGACTATTCGAATAGTTATTGCGGATCGAATATTCGCAAAACTCAAAATAACTGCTGAAATACCCTAATAACAATCTTGCAAACTTTATCAACTCAAAATATACAGCATAGAAACCAGCTAAAACACCCTAGCAACCAGCTAAAACACCCTAGCAACCAGCTAAAACACCCGAGCAACCAGCTACAACACCCGAGCAACCAGCTACAACACCCGAGCAACCAGCTACAACACCCGAGCAACCAGCTAAAACACCCTAGCAACCAGCTAAAACACCCTAGCAACCAGCTAAAACACCCTAGCAACCAGCTAAAACACCCTAGCAACCAGCTACAACACCCTAGCAACCAGCTACAACACACTAATAATCAACCAAACTAGCACCGCTTAAATAACTAAAACATTCTGATAACCAGTTAAAACATCTTAACAGTACTGTGAGGTTTCGGTTTCTTTGATTTGAACTTTGATGTCCACCCTTCACACTCACTTGTGATGTATTAATCATTCACACCTGATAGTCAGTCGTCACATAATAACAGAACTAGAAGAAGAGCACATGTACTCACAGTTACTAGGCTTGTTCTACTTCATGCAGCAGCCCCAAGAACCGACAGGCAGATGATATCAAGGTCCCGCGACAGCGATTGGAAAAATAATACGAAGGAGTTCGAGAATCGCTCTCGCTGTACTTTGTTGTCATCCACCTGTCTGTGCTTGTGGCACCACATGAAGTTTTGGCAAGGACCTAATCTGACGCCGTGATGGTCTTGACAAGGTTCATGTCCCTCATTTTGAGAACCTTAAGTGAATCTCTTACGCTTTCTATATGATCCTTGGCCTCTTTCAGAATTTCCTGTTAAACGAGAGAAAAACAGAGTTTTCAAGTCTTCACTATTTAGATGTGTGAGAGTACATGTGTACTATAGCTTGGGCTCTTACGTCATCCTCAGTCTTCTTCTGTTGAGAGATGATGGAAATCTTCAGCGTCAGCTGCTCTATTAAATCCCTCTTGTCCATGATAATCCTGGTGGTGATCTTCTGCTGCTTAGCTAGTGAGGCGATCTTCTCTCGTCTACACAAAAACACACAATACACAAATAAGAAACACATTCAAGCACTGTTACTGTTCCCACAGAACAAGGAGATTATTGTGAATCAATGAGAAAGTTCCTGTCATTAGATCAGTGAAGTGTCCGTGTAAAAACAACTCACATGCTTTTCAGCAGCAGCATTTTTCCTCTTTCTTCATGAAGACGAAACTCTGTGTATTCCAGATCCGTCTCCAGCAGCAGTTGAAAGCCTGTACTCTTAATCTGGCAGTCCTGTTAATACACAAACAAATACGTTAAAAAACCTACCAAGTAGGAAAACAAGACGTGCAAGCACATTGTTTATTTCTATTTGAAGAAGAAAAAAGTAAACAGACCTCTATGTTCTTCATGACTGTTTCCCACAGATCAGGTGGAACGAACTCACCTGTCAGTTCACTGGACTATGAGAATGATTTAACTCGGAATAAATCTGTCACTTCCCTGACTTCCTGGGCGTCTTCATTTAGGTGAAACCACCGGTGCTGTAAAATCTGCTCTAGTGTGGGTCGCTTGGCTGGATCATAGGCTAGACAACGTCTGATAAGACTCTTGCATTCTGGAATTTAAAGAAAAGAGCTGGGTAGTCATGACTAGCTGACACACCTGTAACATTTGATCACGTGACTACTACGAAGTAAACACGTCTTTACTCAAGACATATTATGCATCCTAACTGAACTCAAGACAGAACTCCAGGCTGTCAGCGGTAAACGTCTCTACAGATTTGACATGGTCTAAAAATGTTTGGCCTGTTTCCATCTGAAATCCGTCACTTCACTCACCTTCAGATAAGTTGGGATTTTTAAACTTGACTTGTACATATGTGTAATCAATTGAGGATCCGTTGACCATTTCATACAGGAGCACACCCAGTTGCCAGACATTTAACGGGACGGCGTGGTACGTCTGGTTCATAACGACCTCAGGTGAACGAATCTCGTTCGCACCTGTAAGGAAGACATTTTCAATAAAAAGCTTGTACGACAACAAATTTGTCCAGAATGCACAGGCTACAGGAACACAAAACACCAGCTTACCTGCATATTCAAGACTAGGGTAGGCAGAGTTGCTAGATAGGGAACCACAGCCAAAGTCAATCAGCTTGAGCTCCAAGGTTTGCACATTGATCAGGATGTTGGCCGAATGAATGTCACTGTGGAAGACTTTGTGGTCGAAGCAGTGTTGAACAGCCTGTACGGCTTGACGCATGAAGCCGCGTGCTATTATTTCATCCAGTCTTCGATGATACAAGATGAAATCATACAATGTCTGGCAGGGACAAGGGTACTCCATAATGATATGTGCGCTGACGGAGTCTTCAAACCATTCTAACATTTGCACCACGTAGGGGCTTAAGGGAGCTTGTCGCATGAGAAGCATCAGAGCCACTTCTGTGAGCAGACGTTTTGAATGGCCGGGCTACAGAAAAGAGATGAAGAAAAACCATCAGTTGGCTCTGCTTAACAATATAGTTGTGTGTATATATATATATATATATATATATATATATATATATACACAAAAAAGACATTTCAGCTCTTGCAGGCTCATGAACCAACCTGTAATATGAATTGTATCATATGTTGTAAGTCATTCAGAAAGTAAATATACAGTCAAGTCATGATGTCGGGCCAACTTACAATCCGAAGATATTGATTTTGTTTCTTGATTAAGGATTTGAGAGCAACCTGCAAAGAATCAAAAACACAAAATTATGATTAAATGATTATATGACAACTGTCATGAACTGCACGAAGACACACGGATTCAAACGCAGGTGGTCAGTCCAAACTCAAACAAAAATATCAACAGGGCAAAGGCTAAGAGTAATCAAAAACACGACAAGACCAGACCAGAACGCTTAGAATTACATTGTGACACAAAATAAGACTTAGCCCTGAGTGACTGAGAAAACCGGGTTTAAATAAGCAGACAAGAACAGTTAACAGGACACAGGCGTAAGTAATGATGGATAATGATTCCGGGCAATGGTTTTTGGGAAATTTAGTGTGATATGACAGTCCAAGTGATGAGGGGAGTGCCCTCTAGTGGATTTGAGAGGGCACTCCAGCTGGTGACTGTGACAACAACGGGCAAATGATGGCTTGAAACCTACATGTTTTCATCAAGACATGATCTCTCTGTACATAAGAAGTCAGATGTTCTGGAAGAATGCGTTACCTTTTTGCCATCTTTTAAACACTTTGCCTCGTAGACCACTCCGCAGCCTCCTTTTCCAAGCATATTCCCTATCCCATAGTAGAACTCAGCAAATCCTGAAAAACACAAGACACGAAGAATGTGACAACACAGTTGATATAAACCACACTTGTGCTCTATGGTGTGACAGCTAAAAACAATGAAGAAGTTAAATCTCTCTTGTGCTATTTTATATTCATATAAATGTAGAGTTTGAAATGTTCTTCTAAAATAAGCATTTTTATCAGTCAATTTAAGCTGCAATCTGTACGTTTTTTGGGAGAAAATACATCAGAAAACGAATCAGTGTTCAAAACGATCGCCTTCGCTCAGCAGAGCGGCTGCTTTAACAAGTGTGTGGATTCTGCGGTTCACATGTTACGTGTTTGTTTGACATTGATATATTTGGTATTATAACTCCGACTGCTTCATTCTTCAAGAAGAAAACCATATTCAATTATGATGCCTTGAGGGGGAGTAAAACATGGGGAAATCTTGATTTGGTAGTGAAATATCGCTTTAAGGTGTGTTGATCGATATTTGTGGTTACTTTAAGTGAGCAGCAACAATAAACAGACGTTAAAATAAAACAAGCAAACACAAGAAACTTTAGTTACAAAAACAACAGACTCGCCTCTAGACGGCTTGCAGGAGGCTTGTGGAAGAACGATCGGCTCCTCTGGGGTCTTGCAGTGGGACGGGTGCTTAACACCCACCCATGTTACATTAGAGGAGAAACGGATTCCTTTCCCCGTGCTCTTTTTTACGTGATCTTCTAAAACACAGAAGAAGAGACATCCGATCAAACATGAGCAAGTATCGCAGTCAAAACAATACAGAAAGAGACAGTTAACAAGTGTGTGTGATCTCTTCAGACAGGCCATAACCAGAGTACTTATCTGAGAGCAGCGATCAGCCATTAAAAACATCATGGTGTGTTTATGTGTCTCTCACCTTGTGTGCTGTTCTCCACAGCGTCTTTCAGGCTGATGTTGTGTTCTTCTGGATCATCAGCTGACAGTGAATCCTCATTGATAACACTGAGTACCTTCAGTTCATCATCATCTCTGACTTCATCCATACGAACTTCAACGGAGGACCCGGGTAAAGTCCAGGAGGCACCGCTGACAGCAGACGGATCAAAGACAGAAGATGTTTTCTGGAGGCCGGATGTACTCGGGACACACGCCAGGTCTGAATGAGATGGACGCGAGTCCGGCAGCAGTGGAGGAACGATCGGCTCCTCTGGGGTCTTGCAGTGGGACGGGTGCTTAACACCCACCCATGTTACATTAGAGGAGAAACGGATTCCTTTCTTCTTGCTCTTTTTTACGTGATCTTCTAAAACACAGAAGAAGAGACATCCGATCAAACCTGAGCAAGTATCGCAGTCAAAACAATACAGAAAGAGACAGTTAACAAGTGTGTGTGATCTCTTCAGACAGGCCATAACCAGAGTACTTATCTGAGAGCACCGATCGGCCATTAAAAACATCATTGTGTGTTTATGTGTCTCTCACCTTGTGTGCTGTACTCCACAGCGTCTTTCAGGCTGATGTTGTGTTCTTCTGGATCATCAGCTGACAGTGAATCCTCATTGATAACACTGAGTACCTTCAGTTCATCATCATCTCTGACTTCATCCATACGAACTTCAACGGAGGACCCGGGTAAAGTCCAGGAGGCACCGCTGACAGCAGACAGATCAAAGACAGAAGATGTTTTCTGGAGGCCAGATGTACTCGGGACACACGCCAGGTCTGAATGAGATGGACGCGAGTCCGGCAGCAGTGGAGGAACGATCGGCTCCTCTGGGGTCTTGCAGTGGGACGGGTGCTTAACACCCACCCATGTTACATTAGAGGAGAAACGGACTCCTTTCTTCTTGCTCTTTTTTACGTGATCTTCTAAAACACAGAAGAAGAGACATCCGATCAAACATGAGCAAGTATCGCAGTCAAAACAATACAGAAAGAGACAGTTAACAAGTGTGTGTGATCTCTTCAGACAGGCCATAACCAGAGTACTTATCTGAGAGCAGCGATCGGCCATTAAAAACATCATTGTGTGTTTATGTGTCTCTCACCTTGTGTGCTGTTCTCCACAGCGTCTTTCAGGCTGATGTTGTGTTCTTCTGGATCATCAGCTGACAGTGAATCCTCATTGATAACACTGAGTACCTTCAGTTCATCATCATCTCTGACTTCATCCATACGAACTTCAACGGAGGACCCGGGTAAAGTCCAGGAGGCACCGCTGACAGCAGACGGATCAAAGACAGAAGATGTTTTCTGGAGGCCGGAAGTACTCGGGACACACGCCAGGTCTGAATGAGATGGACGTGAGTCCGGCAGCAGTGGAGGAACGATAGGCTCCACTCGGGTCTTGTGGCGGAACGGGCGCTTAATACCCTTCCACGTTCTCTTAAAGAAGCCACAGATTCCTGTACGCTTCTTCCCTTTGTGTTCTGAAATGAAGAACAATCAGAAAACATCTGAATAAACATGTGTGAGAGCAGATCAGACACGAACGATGTGGGTCACTGAATAAAAACAAGAGGAAATTATGGAGTTCTTCAGACAGTTTTCAGAGAAGGAGCTAATTTCTCTGAGGAACACAAACACATTCACGATACAGAACACCTTCTTGTATGTTAATACAATTCAGTAGAACGCACAACATAACGTAAACGTAACAGGCACACAGTTATCATCTCCAATCCACAGGGCTCAACGCTAAGGATTTGTTCTAGTGCCCTGGTCGGGCAAGGGATTCTCATTTTTGCCCAAACGGCATGGCCCCACCACAAAAAAGTTAAAGATAAATAATATTGTCTAATTATTGATTGTTTTTTTAGCTTTGTTTTCTTAATAAATAAGGTTATAATACCATAAAAAGTATTAGCATAAATCACAGAAATCGAAAATATTGTTAGGCAACTAATCAGTAAGTGATAAACTAAAAACAATGCTGTATAAATTACATTTAGATTAAACTTTAATACTTTTATCATTTCACCAGTCAGGAGCAGTGAATGTTTTTTGGCTGTTAGAGGAACATTCAAAACAGATTTGTTTAAATAGGCAAGGCAACGTGCTAATTAAACTCTTTTGTGACGATACAGAACTGGCCTGATCGGGCAAGTGACAGTTCTGTCAGCTGGCCTGAGGGTCTCTCCTGCTGGCACCGGGCCATCAGTCAGTCCTTATTGTTGAGCCCATCAATCTAACATCTGTTTCTTACTTTGTATCCGGGAGGGACCACTGACAGCAGACGGATCAGAAATCTGTTCTCCGGATGTACTCGGGACACACGCCAGGTCTGAATGAGATGGACGTGAGTCCGGCAGCAGTGGAGGAGCGATCGGCTCCACTCTGGTCTTGTGGCGGAACGGGCGCTTTACACCCTTCCACGTTCTCTTAAAAAAGCCACAGATTCCTTTCTTCTTGCTCTTTTTTACGTGATCTTCTAAAACACAGAAGAAGAGACATCCGATCAAACATGAGCAAGTATCGCAGTCAAAACAATACAGAAAGAGACAGTTAACAAGTGTGTGTGATCTCTTCAGACAGGCCATAACCAGAGTACTTATCTGAGAGCAGCGATCGGCCATTAAAAACATCATTGTGTGTTTATGTGTCTCTCACCTTGTGTGCTGTTCTCCACAGCGTCTTTCAGGCTGATGTTGTGTTCTTCTGGATCATCAGCTGACAGTGAATCCTCATTGATAACACTGAGTACCTTCAGTTCATCATCATCTCTGACTTCATCCATACGAACTTCAACGGAGGACCCGGGTAAAGTCCAGGAGGCACCGCTGACAGCAGACGGATCAAAGACAGAAGATGTTTTCTGGAGGCCGGATGTACTCGGGACACACGCCAGGTCTGAATGAGATGGACGGGAGTCCGGCAGCAGTGGAGGAACGATCGGCTCCACTCGGGTCTTGTGGCGGAACGGGCGCTTTACACCCTTCCACGTTCTCTTAAAGAAGCCACAGATTCCTGTACGCTTCTTCCCTTTGTCATGATTATCTGAAATACAGAAAAACAAACTGTTAACTATTAAAAACATTCAAAGTATTGATCAATTATGATCATGTCTGAGCTGATAAACAAGCCATTTAAAGCATTAAATCATAATATACGTTGTTAAAGCGTCTCAAGCCGAGACCAAGACACAGTTTGATAAACTGACAGGAGAACCTTTCTGTCAATCTTACACAAGAAACTATTTTCATGAACCAGCACTATACAGACTATCACAATGTTTTAAAACACTTCACCTAACGTGACTTAAACAATCATTTTAAAAGATCGTGATCATTGTACAACTTCTACAGTAATTATCAATAACGTTTATTATTGGATGTTTATTACAACTTTAGCCTTGTGTTTATGCATCAACCCAGACTAGATGCTATAGCCACACTAAGGGCTTCCTATGGGAAGGCAATGTGAACAGTGTGCTCATGTGCTTTATTAATCATCATCAATGAATGAACCCACATGTCTTTATGTGAGGTCACCTGTTTATTTCATCCTCCCAGCGGCCATTGTGTGCTTTCAATGTTCTGTACATGCTCAATAATACCTGCCGATTGATGAAACGGAAATCTCGCACATTTAACGGAACTACGTCATTTCCTTTCGCGATTAAAAAGGTGGGAAGGAGTTTACACATTGAAAATATGAATAGAGACTGAATGAGAGTAGGGCTGTTGTCCTGTTGTTTACAGTGAAGAGAAGGGATTTCAGGACATTACAAACAAATACACGAGAGCGCGCACCCGTCACTCCCACAGACAGACACGCGATCATGGACAGAAAGACAACAAACATGTTGAAGCTTAACTTACATGAACAACATATAATCTTGAGTGTTCATCTTTACATAAAAGCATTTCCACTCGAGACCGCCGAGCGTGAGCGCGAACGCCGTTTTCCCGCCATATATACTGACAGGATCAGTAAACTAACGTTACTTTTCTGTTTAACCAGATTCATCGATAAACTGAACGACTCTCTTCACGAATTCATGGTTTATCACGTACTGATGTTTCCCTCTCTTGACGCTAAAGTCATCCAGAGATTCTACAGGACGATGTGTTTGTGTACGAAGCGCAGTAATAAAACAGAAAGCTTGAGTTGATTTACCAATCATTGTGAAGTTGTTCGTGTTTCTGTTCGCTGTTGAAACTCCTCAGTCGTGTCGGACCAGCAGAGAACGATGCGACCAGCCGCTCAGCTAAACGCTGTTTGTCTGAATGATAAGATCTCTCTTGCTGCTCGACGCTGAGGAGCGCTATGACGTCACAACGCTCGCTCGCTCGGCGCTGCGCGTGCCTATGTGTGTGTGCGCAGCATGAATCCACTTGTTGTTGTTGTTAAATGTTTTTATTTAACCAGGGGTCAGGGGTCAGGGGTCCGTTCTTCGTACGTCGCTAACTCGGTTAGCTGGATTTGATTGTTGACGATTTGGCATGATCTTGGATTGTTTGGGACGCTCATCCTGGACTCGCTGTCATAGCAACAGGCCCGTGAGCTTACTTCATGTAAACACGATTAGATTGCGGCTTTATAAGCGGAGGAGATAGGTAAGTCTGTCGCAGCCATATTTTCCATTTATACGACGATATTATTGCGGGATAGACAGGATCCTTTAGCGCAGCGCGATAGCGTCATTGTTGTGAGATACCGTTTTTCTCGTGAGGGTGTTATTTACATCAATCATTTGTTGGAACCACACATTACGTGTTCAACACGGAGGAGTCGGGCTTTAACAACAGCACAGACTGTGTCCATTGGCCTGAGATTCTTTGCGAGTGGCACTTTCCTTAACACTATTGGAGATGCAGAGAACTTGGTTAAAAGTGCTGTCTGTTGTGCCATTCGCAAACTTTATCTGGCGCTCAAGCAGTTTTTAGGGTTTTTGTGGTATTTCCAAGCCACTTAAGACCACAGGTTGTAAAGCAGGATTTCTTTTGCCATTGCAGGTACATTTATAATGGTTAATGACATGCAATCATGACCATGCCAATAAGTATGACTAACAGTATGTGTCCTTCAGGCTTCCCTAACGTGATTGGTGCCATAGACTGCACACACGTCCCCATCAAGGCCCCAAGGAGGGGGATTTTGTGAACCGAATTCATAGTGTAAATGTGCAGGTAAGTTACCATTACAATTTATAATATTCCAGACTGGGAAAAAAAGTAATGAAATCAAAAAGTATGCAGTTGACTGACTAAAATCTCTTCGATGGTGTGTGACTCTATGCTCCATATAACCAATGATGGAAGCAAAATGGCCAGGATCAGTGCATGACTCAAGAATTTTCAGAGAGTCACATTTATGCACATTATTTGAACCTGGTAAGGGAACATATACATTTCAAGCTCACATTATTATACACAGTATTATGCTGAGCCTAACAGAACTGCATTTTTCCATTATACAGGGGATTTTGACGGGATCCTGCTTGGAGACAGGGGCTATACTTGCAGGCAGTATTTTATGACGCCCTTCCCTGAGCCAAACCCTGGACCACAAACCCGTTACAATGCAGCTCTATCCAGGACAAGGGCACGCGTTGAAATGACCTTTGGGCAACTAAAGGGAAGATTTCAGTGTCTGAAAAGTCTGAGGGTTGCACCTGACAGGGCCTGTGACAGAATTGTTGCATGTGCCATATTGCATAACATTGCCACTATCAGAAAGGAGAGGACCCCTGTGGTGGGGGTGCAGCCTGATGATGACCTCCAGCCGGTGCACTTGGATCAACCTAGTGGCAGAGCTGCACAGGACAGAATTGTGGAACACCATTTTTTAATTGAATAAAAGACAAGACAAATATGTTTAGTTCCTTGAGTTTTATTTAAAAGATTCTTTATAAAGAAAAGCCAGCAAGTCATCTTTTGCCTGCAAACATAACCAAAACGACGGAGAACAAAAGGGAGAATCAGTTTTGCCAAAGAAACGAAAGAAAGGATAACCAAACAAAACCGACTCAACCCAAACCCTCTAATCTAACTAATCAAACAAAAACAAAGAAAAGAAAGTCATAACTTTCCTACCCTAAAACTATCATAACCAAAATTTTCAAGTTGTCTAGTTTAACTTCCCCTCTTAATTTCTATTTTTTCACCTCAAAATACTCTACTTTTTGTTTAAGATGCCGCTTATACAGGGAACGGATGTCACCCTGTGTAACTTTGTGGGGGAAAAGGGTCAAAACATGCCTCATGCAACAAAAGTAAGAGTACAACAATGGCCACTTCTGTATCAGTTCTTAGTGCAGACTGTTCTGTAAGCCTTTCTCTGGGTGTGGACTCCTGCAACTCATGTTAGGTAAACAATTATATACAAATTAGGGCAAAGTTATTTATGCACTTACAGGTTCTTCCTCCAAAGGACAGTCATCTGAGAGGCTTTCTTCACATGAAGTGCAATAGAAATAAATGGGTATTACAAAGTGTTGCACTCTTCCCTTTTGATGTAAAAGTTAGAAAAAGTACACAACTTACTGCATATGCTTCAGCCACCACTTGCTTGGGAACATGAAAAAGTGTTGTGTATTATCTAAAAGTGCACAAAATTGGGGGGACATAATGTCATTACAATTAACTACACTGTTAAAAAAAGAATGTGATCAAAATAATGTGATCAATAACTCATGGCAACATATTTTATATGAACTAAAAGTTAAGAAGTTTTCACTTTCACAAACATTTGAAATGACTGTAGCAGCCATTTGGATTATACTTGTACTAAAATAATTGAAAATTCATTAGCCTAACAGTAATGAAGAAGTTGCTGCTGATGGTCCTTGGCTTTGGGTCTAAGGAAGATCTGCCCCCAGGGATGCCCTCCACAACGGGTCGGTTTGAATTCAACCCAAGGGCCAGCTCTTCTGCTGGGGTATATTGTGAGGGTGCAGGACCACCACCTGTTTTTTCAGCCTTTTCTTAGTGGCTGTTATAAATAGACAAACACATCATTTAACAGTGGCTTTTAAAATAAGGACTGTATAAGAAGTAAAGGCTACCATTTTGTAGAATATCCTTGTACTTCACTTTTACTTGTTCCCATGTTCTAGTGGGTCCCGTGGTGGCTCTGACATAAGTAAATATTAAATAAAAAAAATGCAAAAATACATACTGTAGAAAGTGATAGAAACATCTAACATGGACACCATGCACGTACACATTTAATTTGTTTGAATTAAACGTTCAAATTCGGCATAACCTTCCATTAAAAGCTCTTGTTCTGTTTGTGAGAAATACTTTAGCCACACTGAACTGCCAATAACAGCGTTGAGTATCATTGTTTCTAGTATCGATACACATCCCCTTTTAAACCAACGCATGAACGCACAATGATCTCAGATAACTCAATCCAGCGATACTAATCATAAACAACAGGTGTGTTCATAGAACCCAATTAGCAGGATCGTGATTAACACGATGATATCAGGATGTGTCATTTCATCTCGGATGTAATAAGCCACATACAAAAAACGGGCCCTAGGATGAGCGTCCCAAACAATCCAAGATCATGCCAAATCGTAAACAATCAAATCAAAAACTGAGTTAGCGACGTACGAAGAACGGACCCCAGGCACACAACAAAAACGTGTCTTTACAAATCATCTAACCGGAACTCTTTGAATATATTGACTGTAGCTCTATGGAAATATAAAGTAGTACACACACACACACACAAATATATATATATATATATATATGTATATATATATCAATATAGGCGGAGGGCGAGGTCAGTGGCGGCACAGAGTTCCTGCATTACCGTTGGGTCAGTCTTCCCTCGTGTAACTCTTTCACTGATGGACCTGCAGGACGGCCATGGTGTGAAGAGCATATATCAAATATTTTGATTAGATTTTTGAGTTTAAAATATATAAAATAAAAATCATTTAGAGTTTGGATTTTTTCCAAATGACACATTTGATTCAATACAAACAGAAAGCAAAGGGTGACGCAAGTGCTGTATATTCACTTCACTGAGAGGGTTATTTTTGTCTGTCAAGTATTCACAGAAGAGATGGTTTTAAGTAGTTTTGTGAATGTTGTGAGAGGGTGTAGTAGGGTGTGAAAGTATGCCGGCGCAGATCCAGTGATAGTCCTGTAGGCAAACATCAGTGACTTTAATCTGATCCGGGCTTCAACCGGTAGCCAGTGGATAGAGATAAAAAGGGGTGTCACATGAGCCCTTTTGGGCTGTTGGAAGATGAGGCGTGCTGCTGAGTTTTTAACCAGATGAAGTGGCTTGATAGCCTTTGCAGGAAGACCAGCAAGGAGAGCATTGCAGTAGGCCAACCTTGAGATGACAAGGTTATCAACATTGCGAATGTTGAATAAGCCTGTCGACAGGATCGCGTTGTCTTTGCAATATGATCATTGAAGGACCGCTGTTCATCAAATATGACTCTGACAAGCCCGTAGGCAGGGGGGGTTCGGGTGGTTCGAACGAATCCCCCCTGACTGCCAAAGGTCCAGAATTTAAGTCGTTTTTTGTTCATGTGATTATTGTCATCATTGTTTTAAATCAATGCTTGTGACAAGTTTCTGGGTTGCGGTTTCAAATTAATATGATTATTGTTGCTGGACGTGTGCGTGTGTGCGACAGAGAGAGTTCTCGCAATAAACCTTTCAAAGCATCGGTGAAGAAGCATCGCCTCTGAATGATGGGGGGAGGGGTTATCAGGGCTCTAGAGTGCGACTAATTTGGTCGCACATGCGACCTAAATTCTCAATGGTGCGACTTAAAAAAATCTGAGGTCGCACCGACCAGCCGTTCGACGGAGAAAAAAAGTCTCCGCGACTCAAGTCTGCCTGTCACACATAAGTCCCATTACGTGGTCTAAACCAATTAGAGATAGTGTAGGGCGGACCCCCCTCTGATTGGCCGTGGTCCAGATATTCCTGTACGTGCGTTTACATTTGAAATCGCGTGTGGTGCAATCAGACAGAGATAGAGGTGAGTAGAAAAGATGAAAAGAACGATTGAAAACTTTTTCGATAAGATTCCATGCAATAATCTTAAACAATGCTCTGACACGGAGCCACCAACCTCCCAGGTTATATCAAGCATTGGTCCGAAGACCGCATTCGATAATGAGCCAGATACGATCGAGTCCGAGCCGACTGAAATTAAAAGGGCGAAAGTGTATAGATTTCGAAGAGAGTGGCTCGACAAGTTTCCCTGGCTAAGATACAGTAAAGCTGATGAAATAATGCACTGCATTTACTGTAAAGAGTGTGGGAAGACCATGGCCGGCAAAAGTGCATTTGTGACGGGTTCAAATACAATGATGTCGCGCGCCCAAAATATAGGAGTCATCGCAGATACGTTAAAAAAAAATACGTCTGTGCATGTTGCGAACAGTCCGTATGTCAGTACACGATCCGTTCCACCTGCACGATCCGTTCGCGCGTGCGCACAACGACGTTGTAGAAACCGCTCATGCGCAAATGATGATTTTGTTGTGGGATGATTTACGACACTGCACAATCTTTTCCACGCTTGCGCAGCTATGTGGGTACAATTTATTATATTTTTTACTGTTAAATAAAATACAATACTCAATTTACTTCGCTGCTGTCCACCTCGTATCATTTCACTATGCGTTCTGTCAAGTCAGTTTGAAATACTGTAATGTTTCCCCTGACTTTGCAGTTCTTTCTTCATGTAAATGAATATAGTCTAGTTAGACATATGTGTTATGTTCCTTATTGGCTTCTGTAAACGCCATTGAAGGGATTATTTTACTAGTTTAGATTAAATGGATAGATATATTAGCCTATATAGTATTATCAGATTTTAATTAATAAACTGACACAAACCGTCTTTGACAATACTACTGATCTCAGTTCGAAACACGATAAGGTAAATAGACATGATACAGCAATGAATCGCAAAATGGAGTTTGGAGGAAACTGAAGATTTGCAGTCGATAAAAACACTTTATTCCACATGTAACCAAAATCATCCATGTTCATGTAACAACTGTATTATTTTGGATTGGCAACCACATAAACACATCGTAATGGTAACGTAAGCAACATTTAAAAACATAAAAACAGACTCGCCGTGAACGGTTAAACTATGTAACGTAAGCCTACAAAACAAAAAATATGCTGCCAATTGTGCCACCTGGCCGTCAAATGTTTCATCGCCTGCGTCACGGTACCAATAGTGTAGGAACACAATGACGTTTTCTAATACGTAATTACGCGCATGCTCAGAACGGATCGTGCAGGTGGAACGGATCGTGTACTGACACCGTACATGGCATTCCTAATCGACGGAGACACAGATGTTGTAAATGTATCTTAACCAACTGAAATGTATTTCAGTTCAGTGAAGCATACTTTTTCAGTAAGTTACCTTTCTTTGGTAAAAAAGTAAATTTTTACCAGATTGTTAGTTAATCATTAACAAGTCAATATCGCCTAAATGGGATCCGGTCGAAAATTTGGGTGCACCCAAATTTTATGCTGGTGCACCTTAGAAAAAAAATTAGGCGCACCAGTGCAACCAGTGCAAAAAGTTAGTCTAGAGCCCTGGTTATATATATATTTATTTTTATTAAAAGGATTTATCCCCTCAATAGTCTACAATATAATAGCCGTACTTATAATAATAAAACATAGCAAAGAGGCATTGACAGAGAGTCAAGAAATGATTATTATGATTATTATGAGAAGAATTATTATTAATATTTCAGTAAAGTTCATTAAATCTATTCTGTTGTTAGTGTGGTCTTTAAACTTATGAACTGTGTATGGACTGACAAAAGTGTTACATGAGGAAGCAATTTGACAACAATGTAATAAATATTTTAGGTGCATCAAAAAGCGTGCTTGTTCAGATACCAGCAGACAAGCTAATCCAGCAGAAATTAGTGCATAAAAGGTCACCAAAATTAAGTCATTGTACCTCATAATTATATACAAAAGGAGGATAAAAACTGCAAAAAAGGTCCACTTTTTGAAAAAAAGAACCTCCCCTTTCAATAGGCTGGCTACATGTCTGAGGGTCATAAATTCCTAATAAATGTAGAGAGTTTCACAATCATCTTTTAAATCCAAATATGCACAAAAAACGAACCATAAATATATGTTAGACGTTCCACAAAAATAAATGCAATTCACAAATAGATACAATGAGATTTGCTAATAAACAAATATTTATAATCTTCTTTTAATGGCATTTATTTGTAGAAAGCTTTCTGCACATTTGTGGATCGCTTTCTGTGCATTTGTGAATCTCTGCACGCATTTGTAGATCAGTGCACACATTTGTGGATTTTTTGAAACATTTCTAACATCAAGATTTCGCTCTCGCCTTGTAATAATGCGCTCAATGATATTTGTCATTAAAATCACACCATATATAAACGGCATATCTTTGATACTTATTTTCTAAGCATATGGTTTAATGCACGCGGCGCTAGTTTAACACCGGGAAAACGGTCGGCGCTGTTGTGTGTTGACGCAATTGTAATGCAGATGCTCCACTAGGTGGTAGTCCTGATATATATGTATGTGTGTTATAGCACGGGTTAAATATAGTGCGTGTGTGCTAACAGTGGCACATGCTACATGTTTTTGGCTTGTTACAACCCTTCCTGGCTCATTAATATAGCAGGGATTTAATGAAGGGGAACATGAGGTTGTGGGTACACCGGTTGTGTATTTACAATAAACATGTGCAAAAGTAAGGTAGAGAAAGCAACAATCAACGAGTAAGCTTATGAAAATGGGAATTTATTTCCATTATAGCCTTGTCTTTGAAACTAAGGGTAAACTACATAATAACCTTAGAATGAGCGATTTCTATCTACATACACAGTGGGCCTACATATATGGAATTTAAAATACTTCGAGGTCATATTGCCTTTTGCCGAAGAGGAAATGCCCTTGAAATGGGTGTTTCAACAAGACAATGATTCAATAAAAGAATACACTCATAATAGGAAGGAGAGGGGTGGGGGTGGGTTACGAAGCAACGTGCTGATGTGACCATGTATGCCAAAATGGAAGTTTAAATGCCCCGGTCTATTACGTGAGGTTTTCCCATTGGTTGACCTGAATCAGCTGATAACCGGGCTTGACTGACACGGTCTGCCAGAACTAACGCTATAAGCTTAATTTTTTTTAAAAAATATTTTTGAGTGATTTTTTACTCACCCACATGATGTTAAACATGTTTAGAGAACTTCCGGCGTCTTCGGAGAAAAAAATCACGATATTTAGGGGACATCTGAGAGATTTCCAGTTAGACATCATGGTTTCAGTTTTTGCCAAGGTCCAGAAAAGTACTAAAGACATTGTTAAATTGGTCCATCCGCACATAGTGCTCAGTTTAATTTTTTTGAAGCAAAGAGAATGCTTTATGTGCGATAAACAAACGAAAATACAGACTTTAATAAACATTCTCGTCATGGGGCTTGCCCCTATTGGACGTCTGCGATCTGACAGCGCAACTGTGTTTACATGCAGAGGCACGCTGTATATGCCAACACTGATTGTGTCTAGGTGTAGTTTACAAAATGGTGCTAAACTGTTCCATTCCAGAATATGAGCAAGCCCCATGCGGCATTCAGCGCATACATTATGTTTTTATTAACAAAGTTTGGGAGGAGATGGAGCATAAAATCAAGCCCGGCTGATCGCCAATCGCAGCCGATCCGAATTAACTATCACGCCTTCTACCCTATCAGACCCAGCGAACTATCTAATAAATAAGGTAACCCTCTTATCTAGACATTCCCAGTCTGCGAAATCCCTCCACCACCCTGGCTCCTCTTCCCGGGGGGTACACAGGGTTCGGGCCGGTTCTGAGATCGGCACACCCCCCCATCGAGGCGGAGTGACCCGTGTTCGACAGGAACCGCCCCCGGACAGCACGCCAATTAAGCATACCAATCGCAACTCATTATTATCTGCATAAATGAACTTGTGAAACCTAATACGCATTTGTAAAAGTGATCTCGTCCAAGAAGACGAAGTGCTCTCGTG
The DNA here is from genome assembly GCF_947034865.1 of Barbatula barbatula. Lineage (NCBI taxonomy): Eukaryota > Metazoa > Chordata > Actinopteri > Cypriniformes > Nemacheilidae > Barbatula > Barbatula barbatula. Next base: position 20,124,187 of record NC_136769.1, on the reverse strand, counting down.
AATGCGCACCATACACTAACACATCAGAGAATATATAGATTAAAGTCTATCTTCTGGTCTATTTTACGCACATAAAGCATTTGCGTCGCTTCAAAATTATGTAACTGAGCTGCTATGAGCGGAATGTCTAATTTAACATTGTCTTTAGTACTTTTCTGGAGCTTGGCAAAAACTGACATCATGATGTGTATGGAAATCTCTGGCATGTCAGCTAAATATCTTCATTTGTGCTCCGAAGACGCCGGAAGTTCTCTAAACATGTTTAACGTCATGTGGGTGAGTAAAAAAATGTAAAGTACATTTTTTGGGTGAACGTCCCCTTTAAAGCATTTTGAATTTGTGATAAATGTATGGATTTTGTGTCAATTCAACAAGAAATGTGTTAATTGTATAGCCTACACAGCCAGATGATGTGATAACTGTGTTAAGAGTTTAGGAAAATTATCCATTATATAACTATAATACATTTTGGTATACAGCTAAAATAACAAAAAAAATCCTCCGTCCAAATATTTATGGACCTAACTGTGTATTCAACAAGCCCAAGTCTAAAAGTGGAGGGGCCCAGAAGGTGTTGGGACGCGGCAGGGACCGCCCCAGTCCGACCACCCAGCGACCAAGGCTGGGTCGGGCCCGATGGTTCAATCTCTCTAGGTGGTCCTTCTCTCGACGTCTTCCTCTGGGGGGCCACCTGCGGGGCACCAGAACCGGATTCGACGCTGGAGAAGGCCGGGGCTGCTGGGGGGCAGACCACGTGCGAGACCTCGACAGCCGAAAAGCGGCCGGGTCACAGCAGGCCGGTCTGTTTCTACACTGTCAAAAGACGGCTGGAGCAGTCCTTGAGATGTCGAGACCTTACATGCCCTGGACGGTGAGTCTAGGTCAAGCTCCCCAGGTGGCCGCCGTCTGCGGATACCCACGACTGCATGCTCCACCCAGGGTGCATTGACATAGTCCCTAGCTGCCTCCCCGCCCCGAGGGATGAGAGGGCGATAGAGTCAGCTAGACGGAAGCGCGCCGAAGGGGGCGCTCCAGGTCTTACTGAACTCCTTATGCAGCTTGGTAAAACTTGGCACTTGAGCCGGGCACGGCTTGGAGTCGCGCCCGGACCCAATGTGCGAAGTACCCAGCCGCGAGCGCCAGGGCTGCGGTGCACCGCAATCCGACACTCACGGCGGTCCAAGCGAGCATGGCTGACATCTTGACGTCTGCTCTCACCTGTGCTCGACCTCCCGAGGGAGGGAGCTTCAGGGAATTGCCAGAGTCTAATGCCAGCAGGTCGCGCTCTGATGTTGCAAGAGACACCTCATCTCCACGGCTCGTGTCCGAGCGCATGGCTGAGGAATAAGACGGTTTAGGACCATCCTTGAGGAACTGCTAAACAAGCGAGACAGAGCGCGAGCGGTCCGCGAGCCAGCCGGCTGACGGATTAACGCTCACGACAATCCCCACATCAGGGACGGCAGGGCCGTAGCCGCTGTGGTCACAGAACGGGAAGCAAACGAGGCGGTGGCTGGATCTTGACAGAACATAGCCACCGTGACGCAACGTCTGAATAGCCATCCGCCCGCAGTGCGGGCAGGACGAATCCACGAGGCTGCCATAGTGGTCGGACCCCAGAACACCTGCGGCAACCACCGTGTTCGTCCCCGTCCTCGATGAGTGCACTGCACCCAAGAGATCAGCGGGCAATGCCACGCTGAGGAAATTGCTCTTTTAGAAAAACACCTCTGGAACTGCCAGGACGCCCAGGGGAATCTACGCTGCATCGCGTCGTAGAATTCGGCAATTCGAAGAATGTCATCAGATGCGAAGGCTCCAAAGAACAAAAGGTGAATGAATGAGCATGCCGGCTCCCCTTTTATACCCGGATATCCGGGGGCGGAGCTCGGCATGCAAATTTCATTCGCCAATTTCATTGGCCTTTTCAAAATAGTCAGAAGATGATAGGTTCTCAGGGGCGTACCCCATCTGTCGGTTCGACACAACGTCGAGAGACCGACAGAAAGGGAACTACAAAAGTTATAACAAACCTTTAACTACTAGATGAAACACCCTAGTAACCAGCCAAGACACCCTTACAACACCTAATAACCAGTCGAATTACCCAAGTAACAAGTTAGTAAACCTTAGCAACACATAGTAAACAGATTAAAGATCCCAACAATGCCTACAGTACCAACCAGGTAAAACAGCATAGTAACTAGGGATGGGCATTTTTCCTATTCGAATATGAGCTCTTGTTTAGCTTTGCATCAATAAATAAGGTAAGCCTATTGATTTTAACTAAGGTAACCAAGGAATCACAGAGTGTTTTAAAACAAACAAAAGCATCCGTGCAGCGTGCAGATTTATTAACATATGTAACATATTTTAACTTCTTAGAAGGAAAATTCTGGCTTTTAGGTATGGAAAAAGGTGCCAGTCTTATGCTAAGGCCGAGCATAATACGCAATCCGGGCATCCGGTGTGTAAAAAATATTTAAACTAGCTTGCGATCCGAGTGAACAAAGATTAAGGAACACATACAAATCATTTTTTATATTTTCTGTTTAGTATAAATGATTACAGATGGGGTGAAGAAGCGTTAGATAAGATGTGACAACTCTAAGGTCTTCTGTAGCGGTAACTTAAAGACGGGGTGTCTCATTTCTCTGAGCTGTTGTTGAAGTTCATATTACCAAAAACAAACACACCCCTACCCACATCTTTAGCTTTCATCAGCGCTCGGCTCAACTAAAGTCCGTCCTGTGAAATGTGCACCTTACTGCCTTTATGGGATACAAGGTTGTTTGGGTACTCGGCCCGACTTTGTCTAAACGAGCATAATCCGGAAATCGGACACCCCGCCATTCAGGGCCGCACCGAGGCATAAGCGAACTAGGTGGCTGCTTGGGGCCCCCTCGTTTATTTTATTTATTTATTTTTACAATTAATTAACTTAAACAAGTGATATAAATGAATAAGTGAATGAATGAATATCAATGAATAAATGAATAATTCAAGACAAAAAAAATCTGATTTGCCGACAACTGTCTGTTAGCGTTTGAGTCATGCGTAATTGCGCATAGACACCTCGCGTTCATTAACAATTAGCGCCAGTGCGCGTCACGGTAATAAATGAAGTCAACGTTAGAAAATATACCAATACCATGTTGAGTGTAGGCATGGGCCGATAACCGGTTTCACGGTTTACCGTGGTTTAATATTCCCGCGGTTTCAAAACCACTAAAAATGTCCGCTATACCGTCTCTGCGGTATGCGCAGCTTTTTCTCGTCGTCATAGACGAAAAGTAATTTACAGGAATCCCTCAGGTTGTGTGCGAACGTAACGAGTCACATGACCCCTCCCTCTCCGGTTGGTGCACGCAGTCAGAGGGAGTGAGTCACGTGTATGGAGGATGGCCGAAGGAGGTGAATCTTTGGAACTTTTTCACCCGTCAAAAAAGACGAAGTCTGCCGTATGGGAATTTTTTGGGTACAGAAAAAGGTCAGATGGCAGCGGCTTGGAGGAGGAAGGACATCCAACTTGTAAAAAATGTTTAAAAAGAGTGGCTGCTCGGGGAGGCAATACGTCAAATATGATAGCCCATCTACGGGAGCACCACCCATCACTCTTCGCTAAATTCAAGGCAATGCTGTCTTTAAATAAACATTTGCAACCATCTAAGAGAGTTTGGGGACGAGTCTAATAAATCAATTTAGCTGATATCCCGTTCACGTTTATACTTTTAAGGCTCCCGTAATTTGTGTAACGTTACATCTGTTAACAATAACCAAATTTAAAAACGCAAACTGCTGGTAATGTACAGAAAGAGCCTGTTTGTGTGTATGCAACACACTAGCAATCTCGCACTCTTTCTCTCCTACTGTGTGTTTATAGCTGTATGTGTGTGTACGAATCAACACTGAAATAACAATAATGGATTTCAGAGCATTATTGTGATGACAAATTTAATTTAGAAGAACTCACATATTCATTTAAATTATTTAACCTGACATGTTTACTGTTCCAAAATGTTGTATAGGTTTCTTCAAAATTAAATGTATTATGTTCAGTGGAAAAGTAGTTTTATTTTATTTTTTATAGTGATGTAGGAGGGCCATCCTCATATTTATAGGCTGCAGTTATGCGATTTTGAGGTCATTGTTGAACACTTGCTGTTCTTATGTTTGCTTTCATTATTTAAGTATCTTATTTTTGTAACATTCAATTTTTGATTATATTAATTTCTATTTCGGTTTTATTTAAAAGAATGCACATTTGCGAATGATTAATTTCATGTTTTGTGACAGTTTGTATTCAGAAGTTTAAGAGTAAAGTATTTTATTTAAGTATCGATTTTTATTTATTTATTTTGTATTAATACAAACCTCACTGTCTTCATTTATAATGTAACATTATAGCGTGACATTTGTATCAATAATCTTGGTGACTCCGCGGTGGGAGGGGGCCCTGTCAGTACACAATCCGTTCCACCTGCACGATCCGTTCGCGCATGCGCACCACGACGTTTCTACATTTAAAGTTAAATAGTATTATCAGAATTTAATAAAAAACGACAAAAACCGTCTTTGACAATACTACTGACCTCAGATCGAAACACTGTAAGGTAAATAGACATGCCATACAGCAATGAATCGCAAAATGTAGTTTTTCATTTTTTCATTTCAAGATTTGCAGTCGCTAAAAATTATTTATTCCACATGTAACCAAAATCATCTATGTTCATGTAACAACTCTATTATTTTGGATTGACAACCACATAAACACATCGTAATTATGGTAACGTAAGCAACATTTAAAAACATAAAAACAGACTCGCCGTGAACGGTTTAACTATGTAACGTTAGTCTACAAAACAAAAAATATGCCGTCAAATGTTTCTTCGCCTGCGTCACGGTACCAATAGTGTAGGAAAACTATGGGATGAATTTCGACTCAAAATGATTAACAAATGCACGCACAGTCATCCGTGACCGTGATACACGTTTCATTTGTATTTTACGATTCACAAACAAATGCCTTATGATTTGATTCTGTGAAATTTAGATTTGAATAAACACGAAGCGATTTGTACAAATAGAGGCAGATTTGTGATCGCAATGTTTTATTTTGTGTTCATGTATATTGATTTTGCGCATAACAATGAGAAGTTGTGCATTTGTGGATCCTGTGACGCGCGTTCATACATCCTGTTCGGTTCATTTGGATTTTGAGACTTTCTTTACGCGGTTTAGCCTTGGACAATCCACACACACGCAACAGCAGATCCATGCGCAACCGTGCAGAAAATAAGAACTATGACTAGATGGCAGGCTTACGGAAACCATAGGTGCTGGTCATATCATTAGAATATCATCAAAAAGTTGATGCATTTCACTATTTCCATTAAAAAAGTGAAACTTGGAAATTATATTAATTCATTACACGCAGACTGATATATTTCAAATGTTTATTTATTTTAATTGTGATGATTATAACTGACAACTAATGAAAACTCATCTACTGCACTGTAACTTTAATAACTGCATTAACTCATCTACTGCACTGTAACTTTAATAACTGCATTGACTCATCTACTGCACTGTAACTTTAATAACTGCATTAACTCATCTACTGCACTGTAACTGTAATAACTGCATTGACTCATCTACTTCACTGTAACTTTAATAACTGCATTGACTCATCTACTGCACTGTAACTTTAATAACTGCATCTATTAACTTTATGAGAAAATGCTTTGTCTTTGAGATTAAAACACTTTATCAATTTGGGATTTTCATTAGTTGTCAGTTATAATCATCACAATTAAAATAAATAAACATTTGAAATATATCAGTCTGCGTGTAATGAATTAATATCATTTCCAAGTTTCACTTTTTTAATGGAAATAGTGAAATGCATCAACTTTTTGATGATATTCTAATGATATGACCAGCACCTATGGTTTCCGTAAGCCTGCCATCTAGTCATAGTTCTTATTTTCTGCACGGTTGCGCATGGATCTGCAGTTGCGTGTGTGTGGATTGTCCAATGCAAAACCGCGTAAAGAAAGTCTCAAAATCCAAATGAACCGAACAGGATGTATGAACGCGCGTCACAGGATCCACAAATGCACAACTTCTCATTGGTATGCGCAAAATCAATATACATGAACATAAAATAAAACATTGCGATCACAAATCTGCCTCTATTTGTACAAATCGCTTCGTATTTATTCAAATCTAAATTTCACAGAATCAAATCATAAGGCATTTGTTTGTGAATCCTAAAATACAAATGAAACGTGTATCACGTTCACGGATGACTGTGCGTGCATTTGTTAATCATTTTGAGTCGAAATTCATCCTATAGAAAACCATGACGTTTTCTAATACGTAATTACGCGCATGCTCAGAACGGATCGTGCAGGTGGAACGGATCGTGTACTGACAGGCCCCCCAAATCAAATTCTGCCAAGAGGCTCGGGCCGGCACCGCCACCTTTAACCCTATGGTGACGTAGATTTTATTCTTATAAAATGAAGACTATTCGAATAGTTATTGCGGATCGAATATTCGCAAAACCCAAAATAACTGCTGAAATACCCTAATAACAATCTTGCAAACTTTATCAACTCAAAATATGCAGCATAGAAACCAGCTAAAACACCCTAGCAACCAGCTATAACACCCTAGCAACCAGCTAAAAACACCCTAGCAACCAGCTAAAAACACCCTAGCAACCAGCTAAAACACCCTAGCAACCAGCTAAAACACCCTAGCAACCAGCTAAAACACCCTAGCAACCAGCTAAAACACCCTAGCAACCAGCTAAAACAGCAACCAGCTACAACACACTAATAATCAACCAAACTAGCACCGCTTAAATAACTAAAACATTCTGATAACCAGTCTTAACAGTACTGTGAGGTTTCGGTTTCTTTGATTTGAACTTTGATGTCCACCCTTCACACTCACTTGTGATGTATTAATCATTCACACCTGATAGTCAGTCGTCACATAATAACAGAACTAGAAGAAGAGCACATGTACTCACAGTTACTAGGCTTGTTCTACTTCATGCAGCAGCCCCAAGAACCGACAGGCAGATGATATCAAGGTCCCGCGACAGCGATTGGAAAAATAATACGAAGGAGTTCGAGAATCGCTCTCGCTGTACTTTGTTGTCATCCACCTGTCTGTGCTTGTGGCACCACATGAAGTTTTGGCAAGGACCTAATCTGACGCCGTGATGGTCTTGACAAGGTTCATGTCCCTCATTTTGAGAACCTTAAGTGAATCTCTTACGCTTTCTATATGATCCTTGGCCTCTTTCAGAATTTCCTGTTAAACGAGAGAAAAACAGAGTTTTCAAGTCTTCACTATTTAGATGTGTGAGAGTACATGTGTACTATAGCTTGGGCTCTTACGTCATCCTCAGTCTTCTGTTGAGAGATGATGGAAATCTTCAGCGTCAGCTGCTCTATTAAATCCCTCTTGTCCATGATAATCCTGGTGGTGATCTTCTGCTGCTTAGCTAGTGAGGCGATCTTCTCTCGTCTACACAAAAACACACAATACACAAATAAGAAACACATTCAAGCACTGTTACTGTTCCCACAGAACAAGGAGATTATTGTGAATCAATGAGAGAGTTCCTGTCATTAGATCAGTGAAGTGTCCGTGTAAAAACAACTCACATGCTTTTCAGCAGCAGCATTTTTCCTCTTTCTTCATGAAGACGAAACTCTGTGTATTCCAGATCCGTCTCCAGCAGCAGTTGAAAGCCTGCACTCTTAATCTGGCAGTCCTGTTAATACACAAACAAATACGTTAAAAAACCTACCAAGTAGGAAAACAAGACGTGCAAGCACATTGTTTATTTCTATTTGAAGAAGAAAAAAGCAAACAGACCTCTATGTTCTTCATGATTGTTTCCCACAGATCAGGTGGCACAAAATCCATAAGTCCTGTGTACTCCGCAATTTTTTGGTATCCCTCTTGAAGAATCTGAATTTCACTGCAATCGGGTTACATATAACAGGGATGATGTTAATGAAGGTAAAACACATTTCAGCAGCACCATTTCTGTACAACTGAAATGCTAAGAAATTGTGTATATCTGGATGTGTGATGTGTCTACCTACAGTTTAAGATCTTCAATTCTTTCCTTCAATAACCAGATTTCTTTCTCTTTCCCACGTATGGCAAAGACCAGACTCTGAGCCCTGTGACAAAAAAGATTAATGTTACCCCGATCTTAAAATATATTGAAATCAGTGAAGCATCTCATGTGTCTAAGACTTCTGCACATTACTGTATATTTACAATATAACAACATTTGATCTAAAACTCAATGCTGCTGCACTTTGTCAGCAAAAGGAAAAGTGTATACATTTAAGAGAACAAAAATTGGTTGGTAGACATCTCCAAAACGAATGATATCTCACCAGTACAGAGACAACAGAAATAAGGCTGTTCTCTAGACATCACCAAAACATGTTCACTTTAATAATCCACTGCAGATTTGCAGATGTACACATAATAAGGTATATTTATAAATAGCCAAGACTTCCGCATTCGCATCAAAAATAAATATGTTTGTTTATGTGTGTATACACTATATTTTTACATGCACACACATATGTAACTGTAATAACACTGACTTGGGATGAATGAAGACTTCATAAAACTATAATAATAAGAAATGTCTTACTCTGCTTCAGCCTTCGGAATTTCAGTCCTAAAGGACGCCATCGTGGAAATCATGTCGAAGTGTTTTTCTATCTGCTTCTTCACTTCTTCCTCGTGTTTCCTATCCCGTCTCATTCTATCCTCGATTTTGATTTCCTTTCTATTTGCTATTTCCTTTTTGCCGAGATCTGTATACTGATAATGAAATCGAGAGGTGAGTTAGAAGACTTCTGACATCAAAGACATATTACAAATGTTCATATTCATTCGACCTGATCAAAATATACAACAACAGTCACTTACCTCCTTACGAATGCATTCTCTTATGTCCGCAGTGTATTGCTGGGCAGTCTGATGTTCCTTACCATTCTGTACAAACAAACAAAGCAGGAAAAAAGGATGGTTCATACAAAAGAGGATCATTTGTTGGATACAAAGCTATTTCAAGAAAAACAACAATAATAAATGCAATACCTTGGATAGTATATGGCGTATCTGTGGCACTCCTTGCGTCCTCTGTGGTGGCTTCCTGGGCTTCTTCGGTTGGGGCAGTGGGGGCAGTACAACACCTACAAAGCCACATAATAATGTCATGTTAATAGAGATTTACACTCAGGCAAGGATTGTTTTACTGAAATGATTGGGGATTTAGTACAGCGTATCAATGTTTTCTGAGCTCACCTGTGTGCCGTTTTACACTCTGCGCCCACGATCTGTTCCACGTGTCATCTAGGACCGTGCGCTGGATGGTCCTGGACCTAAACGGGATACTCCTGGGTGGAGGGTTTGGCCGCAATCCTTAAACAGATTCATTACATGTTATACAGTATCAGTTACTATATACCTTGTGTAGTTCACCTTCAAGCCCTTTTTAAAATAAACAATGTTAAATCCCACTTTGTCTGGTTTAATGTTGTTTTAATAAACTCACCCGTGTGGACAGACTGAAGAGAGTCAATGATGTTTCCATCGTCTCTTCTGTCTGGGACGGAGCTCCTCTCGGGTGGGGGATGTGGGTGCAATGCAGCAACTCCTGCAAAAATCATACTTTCATCTTAAATGCAGTTTTCAAAATGAAGTGTATGTACTTTTCCTTTCACTCGAGCAATACGTTTGAAAATGAATAAATAAAAAGGTAACACCTACAAAGCCACATAATAATGTCATGTTAATAGAGATTTACACTCAGGCAAGGATTGTTTTACTGAAATGATTGGGGATTTAGTACAGCGTATCAATGTTTTCTGAGCTCACCTGTCTGGCATTTTACACACTGCGCCCACAATCTGTTCCACGTGTCATCGAGGATGGTCCCGGACCTAAACAGGATTCTCCTGGGTGGAGGGTTTGGCCGCAATCCTTAAACAGATTCATTACATGTTATACAGTATCAGTTACTATATACCTTGTGTAGTTCACCTTCAAGCCCTTTTTAAAATAAATAATGTTAAATCCCACTTTGTCTGGTTTAATGTTGTTTTAATAAACTCACCCGTGTGGACAAACTGAAGATAGTCAATGATGTTTCCATCGTCTCTTCTGTCTGGGACGGAGCTCCTCTCGGGTGGGGGATGTGGGTGCAATGCAGCAACTCCTGCAAAAATCATACTTTCATCTTAAATGCAGTTTTCAAAATGAAGTGTATGTACTTTTCCTTTCACTCGAGCAAAACGTTTGAAAATGAATAAATAAAAAGGTCAAACTTTACCAGAATGAAGTTGCTCATCGATGGCGCTGACGGGCCTAAAACGCCTAAACTTGTTCTGGATCATTTTCGCTGCAAAATGAAATAAACAATTGACTGACAGATTCATATCCAGCATAAGATCAGGGTTGACACAACATACAACAATAATCCTGATATGAATAAGTGTGACTGTCAATATCATGTGAACACAACATGTATATGATAATATTGTGAAGGATTCAGTGTTATTATCGGTTTACCACTGACTCTCAAACTCTCTGTCTGCCTTCATCAATCCCATTTTGGGTCATTACACCATGATGAATAACTAACGTCATCTTGCTATTCGATACAAATCCGATAGATATTTCAATGACAGCGCTATTCCTAATACAAGAATCTACACTTAAAACATATTTACATTGTAGATTTATTACAGCTCGACTTTATTTCCTTAAAGTGATTTTACTTTGCGCCGCGCTTTGGTCAACTTCGGTTGTTTTTCAAACGCGCTACATAAACAAACAACGATTGTACTTTTGACCGCAATAATCGTGTGATGGAAATCACAAATACTGTGACAGAACTGAAACGAATAACATTGAATACAATTGAAGAGATGTGTATATGTCGCTTGTGTATTAAGCACGCGCGAGTTAAATAAAAACATGTTTATCACTCACCAAACGCGTCCGCTGAGCGCGAGATGTTTTTCAGAAGATTCTAGAAATCGCTCGTCGATCAAAACCCGTGAACCGCTGTGAGATCTGAGTAAGATTCGCGTGAGATTCGTGTAAGATTTGTGTAAGATTCGTGTAAGATTCGTGTAAGATTTGTGTGAGATCGCAAAGTAAACGCTGAATCTCAGTCGTGTGGAAGCGAAGCCGAGCGAGATGCACCTCTGACAGAACCGTTTGAGGAGAGCTGCCGCGCGCGCGCTGCTTATATAACCTCGGCGTACGACTCGATGACGTCATAAAATAGAACGACAAGCAGCCAATCGCGAGCGAGACGCTTGAAAACAAGCTTTGATTTTAGCTTTGGTTCGGTTTGGGGGTTTTAGCGATGGCGAAACGAAGTCTTGAGGATTTCCTACCGAGAAAAGATTGAAGTGTCGGAGTGTCGATCACAGCGTCAGCTAGTGTTTCAATAAATGTAAGTCACCCCTCGCAGGATGAAACTTCCGGTCGGTTTAGCGTGCAGTGCGCACACACAAACCAATATGCTTTTAGGATCTGATAATCGTGTGGTAAATTGGAATTAACTGAATGTATATGAATGCAGAACACTAGAGTACTGTTGAGGGTGCTCATCATATCATTACTAAACGATTTGCAAATGAAATATTTGACACACAACTAGATATGTTGTAATAATGTTGTCTGTGTTATTTATTCCACTACTAATGCGGTGTACAGTGTAACTTCCAAAAGGTCGGTCAATTGACAAGAATTGTTAACAAACCTGTGAAGATCAAATGAAAACATTGTGATGAGATCAGCAACACCGTCCAGCAGCTGCCACAGGTCTTCACATAAACCGTTTAAAGTAAAGTATATTTACTATTTTTCTTTATATTTACACTTCTTTTGTATTATATCTTAGCTTTGTTTAGATGCCGTTGGTCTGTGTGGCGTTCATATTTCAAAGCATGACAGTCCCATCTTTTTAGCGGTCTTGTTTGGTCCAGGTCGGGCACGGCAGGCCCAGGCTCTCTTCGTCCATTTTTCCTTAAAACCTAAAATGTTCAGCTCTTGGTAGAAACACACAGTCATCTCTCCCACAACAAAAGACACAGTAGCCATCACAATCTTCAACTGTACAAAGACGTCCAGAAACAGAGCAAAGAACCACACCACAACAAACTGAAGCTCAACTTCTCAGGGAACTCTTCCATCCATCAGCCAAAGGCTCCTGACAGAACATCACAACTAGTGCTGGGTATCGAGTTTGATACTCTTCAGGCACTGACCGAATTGCCTCCATACCATCAAGACAAACAAACAACAATAATAAATGCAATACCTTGGATAGTAAATGGCGTATCTGTGGCACTCTTTGCGTCCTCTGTGGTGGCATCCTGGGCTTCTTCGGTTGGGTCAGTGGGGGCAGTACAACACCTACAAAGCCACATAATAATGTCATGTTAATAGAGATTTACACTCAGGCAAGGATTGTTTTACTGAAATGATTGGGGATTTAGTACAGCGTATCAATGTTTTCTGAGCTCACCTGTGTGCCGTTTTACACTCTTCGAATGCGACATCTGAAGGATGCGGCCTTTAAAATAAAAAAAATTGGTCTAATATAACATATTGAAACAGACTAAATGAAAGTGAGTTAAAGAGTGACATTCATCACTCTCAGTGAATTCACAGTTTGTCCAGACACCTTCATGTGTCTTTACCATTCCCACAGCATATACATTCCTAGTTATTTGGTATCTTTTTTAACAATTCATATTTTCATGTTTCCTAGACGCAGAGATGATGAGGGTGGACTGGACAGTGTGTTCGAAAAAATTGAGGAGGTTGTTTTGGCTGCTCAGAGTTTAACTGGAGTGACTTCTGCTATCCAGGAACTCTCTGACATTGTCCATCAAAACAGGAAGACCACATTAGCACTCACTGAAGAACAGGCCAGTAATGTGAGAGCTGCCTTTACCTGTCTGGTTTGCAGAGGTTAGTTTTGTCCTTGAATAGATAAACAAATATTTATGTTTACTTTTGACAGGCGCTTTTTGTTCTGTCTTACAGTGCGATCAAGCAATACTTTTTTACCAGTATGTGTGTTAACCATGATAGTGCGATAGCATGTAGGGAATGACATTGATCTAGAAAGATCTTGATTTACTCTTTCTAAAATAGCTGTTGATCAGAGCACAGCTTTTTAAAATATTTTATCAACTTAAAAAAAATCTAATTTAGCTGTTTTGTCATGCACTTTCAGAACTGTGTTATTTATTTCCACACTGACAGAAATTATGGAAGATCCTGTATATGCAGCATGCTGTGAGAGCTTGCTGGGATGTAGATCCTGCACTACTTTGTGGCAGCAGAACTCATCATTGTGCCTGAAGTGTCGAGAGGATGATTTTTCCAGTAAGATTCACAGGGTCACTGGCCTTTCCGAAATAATAAATGTACTTAAAGAACTAGCACAAAGAGATTAAATGTATTATTGCTGGAGTTATTATTTCCACAAAGCCTTTTTAGTGTTGTGTGATATGTAAAGGCGAAATGTTGTTTGTATTGTTGTTACAAGATCACAGAAACTTTTAAGTTGAGAAAATGTGTTGTTCATTGTATTGTACTAAAACGTTAGAAATGTGGTAACATGTTATGACAGGCTCGTCTGTGAAATGCCACATTAGTTTCAAATGTATTTGCTGCTGTTGTTTTTCGAAAGATTTCAATTATAAAGTTCATTACCAGTTTGTTTACAATTTTGTCTGTTTTGTTTCCTAAATTCAGCAAAAATATGTTTTCCTGTGTAATATAGACATGATGAAAGCAAACAACGGCATTGGAATGGAATTTCTTTAATTAGTATTAAGATGGACAGTTGACACTTAAAGTTGCATTTACACAGAGCTTTCTCATTATATATTACACATTTAGCAACACCTCCGCGTTACATCAATTAGGTAGATCAAAGCATCCGTGAATGGACCGTAGTTGTAATTCACAGCACTATCAAAAACAACAAAAAGATCAGGGTAATATTGTGCGAAGTGCTGTTCTGCTCTCACTCTGTCAACCTCAGAAAGAAAAGGGGTCACTTCCGAATGAAGATGTTCTGGTAAAGGATGATCCCATGTCCCTGTCATACATGTCAGCTGCTACTGTTGCATCTGGTAGAAGATGTGTTGTGATTTTTCTTGGTGTTCCAGACCCTGTGAGGTAATTTGGTATCCCCTTTCCTTTAACAACAAAAACATGTTAAAAACGTATAGAACCAGTTACAGTAAAAACATTATATGGGATGTGTAGCATACCTGGAATCCTGTGAGCCTTCCATGAATTCACAAATCTGTTAATGCCAATCTGGCACATGTGGCAGGTTAGGCTGGATGTGCAGAACCTCATTAGGTTGTCCTCCATATCTATTGCTTCCTGGTTTTGTAGCTGCACCAGGGCTTCCTTTAGTGGGTAATTTACCCGGTTGTTGATTTCTGGCCACATCCTTTCCACTGTGTGATTCTGTTAAAAAATTAAACAAAAAAGACATGGGTAAACTAGAGAAAATAGAGTAATGCTGTGGATGCTGGGCCTGTTTTCACAAAATGGTTTATCGTAACACTAGTTCTAAACAGAAATAAAAGTTATGAGTTAAAAGTTTAATTTTAAAACCTATTCACAAAGCTATTAAGATCAATATCAAAGAGTGGGTTTGATATTGTTGTAAAGGGTGATGTCATAAAGTTCACTGATGTTTGTGAATTGGTCTTAGTGACTTCTCAGTACGTCTCCTGACTACCCCTAACTTTTCACAGATTTGGAGCTGTGATTGCAGTGGTAAAACACTTTGTGAAATACTCAGAGAGAAGCGATTTTGGAATCCTACAATTAGTACTGACATGCATATTATTTGTAAAACGTTTTTCCTTATCACTAAATTAGGAGTTACTTTGAGCCTTAAAATGTTTTGTGAATACAGGCCCTGCAATGCAGCAAAGTAGTAGAGCATGTTTATACTGGAGTACACCTCAAAAAAGCAAGAAAATGTGTACTTAAACGAGAGTTATTGGATAAATATACTTTAATACACTACTTTGAGGCACCAGTGTAATGCAGACTGATGGCTTGTAGATGACTAGTATTACCCTTGTTGACTGGGTTTGGAGATATGGCTCTCTTTGCAGGTTGTATCTGTATTCTGACAGCCTCTCTTGCATGTACAAAGGTAAAACTCTTTGCCATGATCCACTCGAAGCTGATCCCACATTCCATAATGTATAACTGCAGGTCTACAAAATGAACAATAACGACATGCTTTTGTTAGTATTATTACAATTCATTTAAAATAACTCTCAGATACTATAATTATAAATTACACTTACCTGTACACCTCTTCATAGATGACTAAATAGTTTTTTACAGGCATTGTTGCATTTGAAACTATTTTCTTGCTGTATCCATCCACAGCAATCACATGAGTTGCTCCAAACATGACCAATTTTTCATTTTGGACCATGTGTAACTTGTGACCCATATACTCTGCATTATATGGGGTTGGGTTAAAGTTACGTATACCCTACAGATAAAGCATAGGCTTTAGGCAGACATGTACATGACAAACATAATCCTAATTGTAACCCTACTTATTTAAACATACCTGACGCCGTTCTTCATGGTATGGGGCATGGGCTGCTCGCAGAACACGTCCAATTCTTACGGAAGCCGTAAAGTGCCAAACAAAACAACAAATCTAAAAGCCAAAAAACGAATCCCAAATCACAATTACAAATCTGAAAACGCAACACCAAATCTGAAAACACATTAACAAACCATAAAGCACAACAACAATTCCGGAAACACAAAGACAAATCGGTCAAACCGGAAAAGGTAGGTCTTTTGTTTGACCGGGGTAGCTACTGCTGATTGGACGGAACCCCATTACATTTGGCAAGTAATCTTCGGAT
This sequence comes from Barbatula barbatula, assembly GCF_947034865.1. Taxonomy (NCBI): domain Eukaryota; kingdom Metazoa; phylum Chordata; class Actinopteri; order Cypriniformes; family Nemacheilidae; genus Barbatula; species Barbatula barbatula. The sequence goes on along the minus strand of NC_136769.1, from coordinate 20,108,177 downwards.
AGAGATTTCAGAGTTTCCTCCCCTGACGCCCATTTCTCGTAACTTTTCCGAAATCTCGTGATATGTCATATTTGTTATAAACATTTCATGAATATGAGGCACGTAGAGCTCGAGTGAAGCCATTGTAAATGATAACTGTTCGATCGCAAGATTCGTGAAGAACTCTAGGGCGCGTGCACACAGCGTGCACGTGCAAAGCGTTCGCGCGCAAAAGATCATGGGAAATTATTCCAAAATGAAATATTTAAAAACAGAGTCGTTATTTGGTTTTTGTTCATTTATTTATTAGAATTCCCGTTTCAAGCTGAAATAATAAGAAAAAACATCGTTTTTATTTGTTTTTGCGCATACAGTAAAACGGAAAAACGAAATATCGGCTGTGTTTTTCTTTTTCCGGTTGTTCTATTGAATGGAATAATCAAATGATCAGATGATACACGGACCATTCATATCCACCATAATATCAGGACACAACATACAACAATAATTGTAATTCCCGCCGGTATTTTTTAAACATTTGAAATACTTTTGTTTTGAAATGCCGAAAACCAGATGTAAGCCCCGTAACCAAAGCGCAGGGACCAAGCGCACATGTAGCGGTGATGTTACCTGCTAGTTTAATTATTTGTGCTTTACACTCCATGCTTCGTGGTGTTTGTTACAACTGTTAGTAAGTTGAAGTATATATATTTGACTGTGAAGATTGCTTCTGGGAAATGACTCTGCCGTTGGTTGAGAAGCAGGCTAAAGTGGTCAGTATTACTCTGTATTCTTTATTGTTATTTATGTAATGTTTGCAATATTTGATGTTGTCTTTTATTTCGTTTACTTGAACTTTTATTTCTAAGGTGTTATGGTGTTAATAAACATCTGTATGTGGCGGCACAGTAGATCACTACTGCATCGGCTCCGAGCGGACGAATATGGGCTAGCTTCATATTTAAACTGTGACGAATTATTATAATTTAATTGCCTTTATATTGCTAATTTATTGAAGTGTGTTATTATAAGCCTGTAGTGTTTGATGTGCAATATTCAAAGGTTAAGCTAAGGGAATCAACAAGATTTATTTTTACATTTCATTTTATTTCATATTATCACACATTAGAGAACAGAATACAGTTTATTAAAATATATCACATTTAAATCTCTGCATTTATGTCACACTCAAAGGAAAACACTTTTCTTCCAACTGAAGAGGTCACTCATGGAGACTTTCAAGAAGATAGTAACGCAGAACAGACTACCCTATCACAGCAAGTTGAAGACACATCGCAGGCCACACAATCTCAGGTTGGCTTCGGATGACACACCTCTCAAGCACCAGTCTCACAAGCTCTACTTGCGCAACAAGCCAAGCCCAGTCAAGTCCATCACCCTCATGAGGTCACAGCCACTAAAACCCCTCTCCATATCCCTCAATGTACACCTCATGTTCTGTTCCACAGCCAACCACTCAAGCCTTTTTAACCTCTTATGGAGCTTCCAATGACCTTGTGAGAACTCTTGCTGAAGCAATCACAGCTAATCGAGTTCCAATCCCAGAACCTGAAGTTTTCAAAGGAGATCCTCTCAAGTACAATGATTGAAAGCTTTCCTTCTTTACTCTGATTGATCGCAAGAACCTGCTACCTCAAGAAAAGCTCTTCCTTCTACACAAGTACGTTGGTGGCTCAGCCAAGAAAGCTATTGAAGGCCATTTCCTTATAGGAACAGAAACAGTTTATCGTGCTGCCTGTCTCATACTTGAAGACAGATTTGGTAATCCATTCATAGTTGCCAAGTCATACCGTGACAAGATACATAAATGGCATAAAATTGCCCACAAGGATAGCGAAAATCTTTGTGAGTTTGTTGATTTTCTGAGCAGTGTGGAATCAGCTATGCCATATGTTCAAGGTCTACAAACTCTCAACGACTGTGTGGAAAGCCAAAGGATTACTGTCAAGCTCCCGGATTGGTTGAGCTCACGCTGGAATAGAGAAGCCACAATCTATCAAGATGGACACAAAATGTTCCCTGACTTTAGATATTTTGTAAGATATCCACAATATGGAGGCTCGTATTGCATGCAACCCCATCACATCATTATATGCTGTGAAGTCAACTGACCACGAAAGATCAAAGCCAACAGAACGAGAACAGTCTAAGTATCAACGAAATCAAACGTTAGTGCTAAGACTTTCACCACTGATACAAGTGAGAAGACAAGCAGCACATGCATGTTTTGCAAGAGGAAAGGCCATACTCTCCACGGGTGTCTCAAGATTAGGGAAAAACCAGTTGAAGAAAGAGTCAAGTTTGTACAACTGGAGAAATTGTGTTTTGGCTGCCTTAGTATAGGCCATAACTCCAGAGCTTGTACATCCAGGAGTGTGTGTGACTTATGTGGAAAACGTCAGCCTACTTGCCTACATCAAGATCGTGGGAAGAAAGAACAAGGAGTAAGAATAAAACAAGAAAAGACAAATGAAAACAGAGGAGACAAGAACCAACAGTCTGAATCAATTGAAATACAGCAAGCTACCTCTAACCGAGTTGTTCAAGAGAAGAGCAGCACTCACACTTCATCTATTGTTCCAGTCTATGTCTCCACGGCATGTAAATAAAAAGGTCAAAATAACCTTGCCACCATTCACAATTTCTCTTATGAAATGGTATTTGATGTCAATGTGTTTACTTCTTTGCCAACAGATTGGGTTTCTGGCTAGTGCAATGGTACCCTGGCTGTCTTCTTACACCTTTGTTTGTGCATATTTGTATGTGTCCATACCCTTAAGCAACTGCTCTAGGTCGATACATTCCTGCATGACTGATGCTAAAGACATGTATTCAGCTTCACAAGTAGATAATGCTACTGTCGGTTGTTTTCTGGTTTTCCATGAGATCAAAGAGCTTTCTTCGCTCAGATTAACACAGTATCCTGAAGTACTACGTCTGTCTTTTGTATCAGATGCCCAGTCAGCGTCACTATACACTCTCAGGCCTAGCCTCTCTGTGTCATTTCTCCTGAAGCATAAATGCTGTTCTGCTGTCCCTTTAAGGTACCTGAACACATGTTTTACTGTGTTACAGTGTTGCTCTGTTGGTTCAGCAAAACACTGAGATAGTTTACTGATGACAAAACACAAGACTGGTCTTGTGCAAGTGGACAAGTATATCAAACTTCCTACTGCCTCCCTGAACTTCTTTGGCTCTTTCATTTTTTTCAGCATTTTCTGTAAAATCAAGCTTTGGGTCACATGGAGTTTCTCTAGATTTACAGTTCTGCATGTCGAAACGATCCAGTATTCTTCTCACATATCTTTCCTGTGACATTTTGACTAGACCCTCTGCTTGTTCAAAATCTATGCCCAGGAAATGTTTCAACCTTCCCATGTCTTTCATTTTGAACATTTGGGTGAGCATTTCTTTTACACTTTCCAGAACACTTTCACTGTTAGCAGCTAGGATTAAATCATCAACCCATACTATCATGATTACTTTCTCATCTGGCTTTTCTTTTGTGTACACGCAATTGTCAGCTGGGTTCTGTGTAAAACCGTTCTCAGTCAAACATACATGTAACACAGCATTCCAGTTTCTGCCAGATTGCTTAAGGCCATAGAGAGATTTCTTTAGCTTGCATACTAATTTTGCGTCTTTTTCAGATTGTTGCTTATAACCTTCCGGTTGTTCCATATAGATTTCGTGATCTATTGGTGCATGCAAGTAAGCTGTCTCAACGTCCATTTGGTGCAAGATCAGGTTTTCTTGTGCTGCCATCTGCAAAACCACTCTCACACTTGCCATGTCAGCTGTGGGTGAGAATGTCTCATCATAGTCAGTCCCTTGTTTCTGACTGTAACCTTTCACCACAAATCTTGCCTTGTATTTTTCAGATCTGTCAATGTCTCTTTTAAGTGCGTAAACCCATCTTCCTCCAACTGGTTTTTACTGGTGGTAATTTAGTGAGTGTGAAGGCCTTGTTCTCCTCCAATGATCGCATTTCTTTGTCCATAGCATCCTTCCATTGCTTGGATTTTGTTGATGTTATGGCTTCCTGGTAGGTTTGAGGTATATCGCATACTGCTCTGTAGCAAAGATCTATGTGTGTTTGCAGTTTGTCTTCTGCATCCTCAATTTCAAAATCCTGTAGGTAAGCTGGCTTCTTCCTGGTTCTTGTGGGGTTCTTTCTGATCTCAGATTCTGTAGCTCTACCTGACTGATTGGGAGCAGCTTGTTCGGACAAAGTCTCTGAAACATCACTTTGAACACCATGATCTGGTTCATCCTCCATATTATCGGCAGCATTGACTTCACTGCTGAAGATATTTGGATTCGTGTTTTCATATCTTGTGTGTGTCTCAGATGTTTGTTTTTCTCTTTCACTGGTTGTCTGTCTTGTGAACTTCACCAATCTGTGTTTTTTGACTTTTTCTGTGTTAGGATAGTATACTAGATAGGCTGGGCTATTCTTATCGTAGCCTATAAAAACACCTTGTTCACATCTTGAGTCCAATTTGCTTTTCTCTTGCTTGTAAGCAAAACATATTGATCCGATTTGGGCATTCTGGAAACATCTGGCTTTTTGCCTGTAAATAACGCGTATGGTGTTTTCTTTGTACGTCTACTGTAACACCTATTTCTCACGTATGCTGATGTTTGCATTGCGTAGTTCCACAACTCATCTGGTAACTCACTCTTTATCAGCAAGCAGCTGCTCATATCAAAAAGTGTTCTCCATCCTCTCTCTGCTGTGCCATTCTGATGAGGCAAATAAGGTGCAGATGTTTCATGTCTAATCTTATTCCTTGTCAACAGCGTTTGGAAATCTCGACTCATGAATTCAGTGCCGTTATCTGAACGAAAACACTTGATTTCTCCAAAAGGTGCAGTGTCAGCCAAAAACCTTTCTGTAGCTTCTATTGTGTCACCTTTAGTTTTCAAGAAGTAAACGAACATGCTACCTGAATAGTCATCTGTAAACGACTGTACATATCTGTGTCCTTCTTTGCTCTGTGTTGGCGTGGGACCAGGCAGATCTGTGTGAATTAGTTCAAGAGGTTTCTTCGCCTTTCTGTCTGGCTCCCGGTTTCTGGTCTGCGTGAATTTTCCTTTTGTACACACTTCACATAACTGTTCCTGTCCCATTTTGTTTCCTCTTATCTCCATGCCTCTTACTACACCTTGTAGCTTCTGTACATCTTCATGGTTACAATGTCCCAAAATTTCATGCCAGGTTTGTAAATCATGACACACTTTGCACTGGTCAGCATCCTCTTCTATGGTGGCAGATAGTACAAGTTTCCACTTTCATGGATATCAAACCTGCTTCCGTTTTTGTTAATCAAGTGACTGTCTCCTCTTTTGAAAATGACTGTTGCTCTTCCATTTGTTGCTCTAGCTACAGAGAAAATGTCGTGTGGGTATGAAGGCATGTACAGCGCGTCTCGTAGCTGTGCAGTGTGCTGTTTTCCAGCATCATCTATGAGAAAAACTTTGGTCAACTTCGGTTGTTTTTCAAACGCGCTACATAAACAAACAACGATTGTGCTTTTGACCGCGATAATCGTGTGATGGAAATCACAAATACTGTGACAGAACTGAAACGAATAACATTGAATACAGTCGCCTGTGGATTAAGCACGCGCGAGTTAAATAAAAACATGTTTATCACTCACCACACGCGTCCGCTGAGCGCGAGATGTTTTTCAGAAGATTCTAGAAATCGCTCGCCGATCAAAACCCGTGAACCGCTGTAAGATCTGTGTGAGATCGCAAAGTAAACACTGAATCTCAGTCGTGTGGAAGCGAAGCCGAGCGAGATGCACCTCTGACAGAACCGTTCTAGAGCTGCCGCGCGCGCTGCTTGTATAACCTCGGCTTACAACTCGATGACGTCATAAAATAGAACGAAAAGCAGCCAATCGCGAGCGAGAGTCGAGACCTCAGTCGTTACCTACCGGCCCTGAGGATCGAACTAGTAACTTTCTGGTCACGAGTCCAAATCTCTAACCATTAGGCCACGACTGCCCATTTCATTATGATTGTACAAAATTGTGTTTTCAGAATACACACATACATTAGTGTTGTATTTGATTGATTGTTTTCTTATCCTTATTATTATTTTCACTCATTTTTCTGTGTTTTGTATCTTTGTACTATATTATATTAATTTCCTTCTAGTCATTTTATTTTACATATCTTTTCGTTATTGTTGTTTAATATGATGTTGGATGCTGTAAATTCTTAATAAGTCTTATTAGATTGTGTATTTCAATTTAGACTGTATTTTAAGTAAAGGTAATAAGAGTTTTGTTGAAAAGTAAACATATGAACAATAATATTGTAAAATATGTTTTTAAAAGGACATATATATATATATAGCCATTAGTTCAGCTGTATAGTGTGTAGTGCCAGCTAAGGTTGTGTTATAGTTTAAGTTGCTCACTAAGCAAAGATTTACTATTGTTTTTTTTTTACCTTTTTCTTAAAGCGTGAACTAGGAATAAATGCAGTTTAACAATAAATCACCTTGAACACCTTTCTTCAGTAAAAGTTGGACTGAGCCTTTCTGATCTCTCACCATTGCTTAATTGGAAGAGTATTAACACAACAGAGTTAATATTTCGATCACAGATTTAGTCCTTTTCTGATGAAGAGAGATCCGTATCCATATTTGGATATTTTTGTATCATACTGGGGATGGATGGATGGATGATGGATCAGATTTATCAGCACTAAATGTGTCGATTACAGCGCCATCTAGTGTTTCGTTAAATGTACAACAGCTGCTATCTGAGATGAAGCTTCACTGGATGAAACAGACACTTTATTCATGTCATTTTACTATGTAGTGCGTAAATAAAAGCATAACAAGCTTTACTACTACTAGTCTGCGAATTAAAGTCATTGTAAGGGAATGCATTACACAAAGATTCTGTTGATCGGTTGTATGCAAGCCTTTGATAGATTATTATAACTAAAAGACTTGTAAATAACACGTATGTGACATACAATCGTTTCTATAGTAATAAGGGGGTCCACCACTACAAATATTATGCCAAGCATCAGGATAGGCAACCACATTATTATTATTGTTCCATGAGTTGTTATCAGTTCGGTCCTGTACACAATGAATAGATTTCTTTTGTGATCACTACCTCTTGTAGTTTTCTAAAGTTAATTTGGTTGTTAAATGCTCTTCTCATTCCTATATGACGGAACTATGTGTGTACAGAACAGCACTGAAACTTGAAATGACAATAGGATTTAGCTGCGGTTTGTGTGTGGCCTGTATATGGATAAAGATAAGTAAGAAATTCTCTTTTTTTATCAAATTCATTGATTTAAATCTGTTTTATAGATGCATTGTTACCGTTGTGTGAATATTCTCCAGAAAAATTTGTGACTAGATGGACACTTTGTGTATGAACTGTATGACTGAAGACATCAAGAGATCTCTGCTGTTTCATGAATGACTGACTACTATCGTGTTCAATGTAAGTGTTATTGTAGCTAAACTAAGCAGCTGTGACATTGACATTTCTAGATGTAAACAACAGTCACACGTGTATCGGTAAGTTTGAAGTTACAGAGCAAAAAGACTTCTTATGAGCTCCTATCTCTCTCTCTCGCTCTAATATATGAACATGTTCAATACTTGTAAATCTCTTTGTGTGTATTCGAGTGTAAATGCCTTTTCTCTATTAGTTTTATGTAGAAGGTTTGTTTGCTCTAAAGACAACCCTTACATTAAAATCTTACCGGAATCCTGCAGGAATTTGGTTCAATGCAGGGATCCTGCTGAAATCCTGTCGGACTGAATGAAAATCCTACAGGTCCCGTAGGGTTGTTCCTGTATGACTGTGTTATGTTCTGGAGGAATGCAGATCTTTGTGCAGCGATCATGCAGGAATCCTACACAAGAGAACCAAAATCCTTCAGAAAAGAGACAATCCCGATGGTGTTAATTGTATACAGTACCTGTAGGAAATTGTGTAAGCATTTGCAGGAAAACGCTTGTCTATTCCGGTGGGATTTGTATTCACTATAGATCATTTTCATCTGGCATGGGTTCCTGCAGGACAAGTTATATTGTTAGTTATACATTAAGAACACGTATACAAGTACTATTACAGTAATTAATTTATGTAATTATATATCAAAAGTGATAAAAAGCATGTGCACTGACGGCACATAGCACTTTATTTGCCAGATTGATGTGGATTTGAAATATTGTATTGTAAAATTGCACATCTATGTTAAAAACTGTGTATACCTGTCACATATAAAGTTTTCTAATAATGTTAAGAGAACGGCGTGGCAACGGAAGACATTAATAACCCACTGTGCAATGAAACAATATTAAAATTTAAATCAGATCTGTATAAATCACTGCACTATATTGTAAAGTACATCACTATACATAATGACTATTTAGGCAACTTCCCATTTGTTAGGTTGAATGCAAAGTAAGTGTACTCCATATACATATTTGTTGAAGTATATCGATTTCAGAGCACTTGATTCATTGGACATCACCGGAAATGCAGCTGTCCTTATTATTCTACAAACGTTCCCTCATGCCAATTGGATAAGTTAAAGGACCCGAAATGATTAGGACTTTTATTTTGACATCTTGCTGAACAACAACAACGCTAATCCTGGAAGTGCTGTAAACACGTGAGCCAGTCGTTCGTGAAGTGTGAGGAGACTGCAGCAGTGTACACCTATAGAACGTGACGTCATCTTTACACGATAGCTTCTGTTTGTACAGTAGGATATGGAGGCGTTGTTAAAGCGCGAGCTGGGCACGTGTCTGTTGAAACGCGCTGGTCACTCGGGCGGAGGATGCATCAGTGAAGGCCAGAGCTATGACACTGACACTGGAAGAGTGTTCGTCAAAATCAACCACAAAAATGAGGTTTACATCCCCTAAAGTTTCAACTGAACGCATTGGTTTTACGTGGTCTCCAGTAAAGAGATAAGACGGTAGCAAAACTGGAGAGCATGTCGATTTTAATGTGGGTACTTGTAGTCTACACTAATGTACACTCATGGTTGAATGTTGAGATTTGCACAAATCTGTCTTCTGAATTTGCAGAAAAATATCCTGATAGCACACATACATCTGGCTTACGTCTGCATTTACACCTGCAAGACATACACAGTTTGCTCCTCTGCAATACGTCTGCTGTCAGGCGTCATAAAGACCTCTTGAAGACGTCTGTAAGATGTGATTTGGAATGGATGAACAACAGCTCTTTCTAAGATGTTTTTATGCAGCAGACGTTTCCAGATATTTTGCAGACGTCTCCAAGACGTATTGCAGATGAGCAATCTGTAGATGTCTTGCAGACGTCAAATAGACGTAAATCAGATGGATTGTGCTATCTGGGTAGTCACAAATGTGTAATCTGGCATTCACAAAATACATTGATTTATACAAATGCATAGCACATCAAGTATTTACACGTTTTCCTAGATTTGAATTGCAACCACAAATGGGCATCTACAACCTCTCAAACCCGTAATGTATTTTGTGAACGCCAGATTACACATTTGTGACTATTTTTCTGCAAATTCAGAAGGCAGATTTGTGATCTTCCGAGTGCACCGATACAAATACTTACTTTACAAGTTCACAAATTAAAATCTGCAAGCTCTCAAGTTTTGCTACGGATTTATGTTTATACTCTTGCAACTACACATGTTTCCTATTGCATATTATGTGATGCCATACAGTGGTGTGAAAAAGTGTTGGTCCCCTTTCTGATTTCGTATTTATTGCATGTTTGTCACACTTTAATGTTTCAGATCATCAAACAAATGTAAATATTAGTCAAAGATAACACAAGTAAACACAACATGTAGTTTTTAAATGAATGTTTTTATTATTAAGGGAAAACAAAAATGAAAAATGTTTTGCCCCCCTGTTAAAACAACTTAACTGCGGTTTATCACACCTGAGTTCAATTTCTCTAGCCACACCGGACCTGAATACAGCCACACCTGTTTCCTGTAGCTCAGTGGTAAGAGCATTGCGTTAACAACGCAAGGTTGTGGGTTGGATCCCAGGGGATTGCAGAGACCTATGTAACATGTATAGGATAATGCAATGTAAGTTGCTTTGGATAAAAGCGTCTGCCAAATGCTTAAATGTAAACTTGGGTTCTGCAGCAGGACAATGAACCAAAACAAACCAGCAAGTCCACCTCTGAATGAAGAGGTGGACAAAAAATGAAGGCTTTGGAGTGGCCTTGTCAAAGTCCTGACCTGAATTCTATTGAGATGCTGTGGCAAAAGGCGGTTCATGCTTGAAAACCCTCAAAGATGAGTCGACCGAAATTCCTCCACATCGCTGTAACAGATTAGGGTTAGGGGGCCAGACACTTTTTCACAGTTTCGTGTAGTTTTGGATTTTGTTTTCCCTTAATAATAAAAACCTTCATTTAAAAACTGCATGTTGTGTTATCTTAAAAGCGCGAGAAACACGAAAAAAATACGAAATCCGGAAGGGGGCCAACACGTTTTCACATCACTATATGCTATAAATATCTATGAAGAGTCATTAAAAGTTTATTGTAAATGTTCATTTCTCCTGATTTGTTATGTATTAAATAATATGCACTAATATTTTTAACTATAAATGTAAAGTACAATGCAAAGCTCTGATTTGTTTAAGTTTGATCTTGATCTCTATTTCAGTCTCCCCCCTATCTTTCCTTGGCAGGACTGTAATGACATATTGTGGAATATTATGTTTTGAAGGATTATGGCAATTATTTTGTTGAAAATATCCCATTGGTTGAACTGGCATTTGTGTTCAATGGTTTCCGAGCACTTTATATTTAGCACTTCTTCATGAAATGAATTCGATGTACCTCAGTCAAAGAAGCAAAATTCTGTCATGAATGACTCCCCCATAAATTGTTCGAAAATCAAAGGACCTCAATTTATCTTCTTAACACAAATTAAGATATTTTGATAAGGTCCGAAGGCTATCTGACCTTAGACGGCAACACAACAAAGTTAGTAAAGACATTGATAAAGTAGTTCATGTGACACGTCCGTTTGTTAAATTTCACTTTTTAAATTGTGTTTAAGTTAGTATGATATCCTGAACCCAGTATCGAGCATTGCATCCACTCTGAGTGTATTGAAACACTGTCCTGCTCCTTAGGCTAGGAGGATGTTTGATGGAGAGATGGCAAGCTTGGAAGCGATCCTGTCAACTAACACAGTCAAAGTACCTGGACCTATGAAGGTTGTGGACCTTGAGAGAAGTGGAGCTCTTCTTATAATGGAACATGTGGATATGAAAATCTTAAATAAGTATGACCCAAAATCATGTGAATCTTGAAGAATTTGTTCACCTACAAATTAACATTCTCTCATAATTTACTCAACCTTGTCCCTCATCGCAGATATAGCTTTTATCAATAGCAAATTACACAGGGAACTCTAAAAGCACATCCATCCATCATAAACAATTGAGTACCAATGTGTACAAGACACAAGTACAAATGAGAATTGAAGTTATTGAAGTACAGCCATATTTAACTTTAGAGCTCTTATTTTGGTTTCTATTTTGCTAACTGTTCCTTTAAGAAGAATTTATGACAGTGGTCGTGCTTTTAAGTGGATTAATACAATTGTTTTTAAGTTCACGATATGTTATGTTTACGTAGATACTCATCCAAGTTGGGGGAACAGCTGGCTAGTCTACATCTTCACAATAGACGACAGATGGAGAAACAAAAGAAAGAGATGCAGACTGTTGGTAATGTGTTGAAATATGGTAATTTCACTTGCCTTGTAGGACTTTACATATGTGTTTTCTGTGTTTGTGAAGGAAAAGGACTGGAACAGTCGGAAGTTGTCAACAAGTTTGGGTTTCATGTGGCCACATGCTGCGGTTACATCCCCCAGGTGAACATCTGTGGTATGATCAAGAGCATTGATGAAATCATAGTCGGAGAATATTGGAATTTAAAGGTTTTTCCTTTGTTTTCAGGTAAATGACTGGCAGGATGATTGGGTGTCTTTTTATGCCCAGCAAAGGCTTCAGCACCATCTTGGCTTGGTGGAACAGTCATATGGAGACAGAGAAGCTCGTGAATTGTGGGCCAAATTACAGGTAAAGCAGACATCTCTTATTCTTATTACCATGTATCTTTATTCCTAATAATAGGATAACAGAAGTATTCTTTAAATGCACCCCTGGTCAGGAAACTGCCGTACCAAAACCATGATTCATTTTGGGGGAAGTATTGTTTTGTTCAGTGAACGGCAATCTAATGCAGATGTTTTGACGTCTCTCATTCATCTGTCCGTGTGATCCATTTAGCTGAACCTTCCTCAGCTGTTTACTGGCATAGAGTTGGTGCCAGCTCTTCTCCACGGAGACCTCTGGAATGGAAACGTAGCCGAGTGTTCCGATGGTCCCATCGTCTTCGACCCAGCATCTTTTTATGGACATTCAGAGTATGAGCTGGCTATCGCCGGCATGTTCGGCGTCTTTGGGAGCTCTTTTTACAATGCTTACCACGAGAAGATCCCAAAGACTGATGGGTTTGCAAAGAGGCAACAAGTATACCAACTTTTCCACTACCTGAACCACTGGAATCACTTTGGTGATGGATACAGAGGCTCTTCTTTGCGTATCATGAAGGATCTTACTAAGTAAAGGGACTTATCCATAAATCAGCATGATCAAGTTAAATATAACAGATGTTACCAGTTTGATGGCAAACCCAAACAAGTGCTGAAACAAAATGATGAATCTTAATGTCTTTAAAGCTCTTTAGGCTAGACAAAACATTTTAGAAGAGAACACACTACTGTGTTTCATGTAACATTCCCTTCTTTGAATTGCACTTTAACCTTATACTGTAAATGCTTTAAAAAAAGCATCTTTTGACTGGTTTAGAATCGTATGTGTGCCTTGTGTGTCTTTAATAAAGAGAGAATCTGCTGTGGATTTGATGGCGTTGCTGACTATTTCAAGTTGAAGCAGTCAGGTTGTAAAGATCAGGCTCCCTGTATCTGGGTTATATCTGTCATAGGTTTAGGGTTATTTACTTGTTCTGTATTTTTCCATGTTGGAAGTAAACTAAACTAAGAAAACTAGAAAGTAACCAATAGAATAACACATATTTCGCTATAAGAACTATCCACATTACATCAAAACGTTTTATATTGTTGCGTTTTCAGTGTACTCAACTGTCTTGTCATGTTTCTTAAATGTGTTATCTTCAATATCCAGTCATGGTCATCCATCTTGAAATGTATTACATGAAATAAAACATCTAAAACTAACTTTAAACATTCAGACACATTAAGAAAAAATTTAAACTTAAGTGGAAAAGTTGTTGGTACATTTAATTTCTGTAAATTGATCTTGAGATATTTACTGTAAAATAATTTCATTAAGTTTCAGAATTAAATACCAGTCCACTTGCAGAGATTGCTATGTTTTCTGACAACCTTTTTCACAGACAAAGCTTAAGGCTAGTCTCAGACTAAATTTAACAGTTTAGCTGGCTTAACTGATAATAAATTTCCCTGAAATATCTTGGAACATATCACTGCTATAGTTTTAGCATAGCATTTTTATACTAGTCCTAGTTTAAGAATTAGACCCAGTCCTGAATTAATAAATGTACATTTTGTGGCAAAAGTATTGGCAGTGATATAAATTTTAAAGTTTTGCAAAGTTTCTGCTTAAGCTGTTGTGGAGTTTATTCACATTGTTTATAGATTATTATGCAGAGTGATTAGATAATTAATAAAAAAGCAACTCCCCAGATGTCAATCCCATACTTTGAGAGTGTGGATAAAATACACTGTGAGTGTTAATTTTACATTTTAACACTGGCAATTTTGTTGTGCAGAAGCTTACATCCAGCATGTCAGAGCCAATTACAGAGGTTATGAAAACAAGGCCCAACACTGTAAATATTGACTTTAAATGCCTTTAAAATGTAGGATATGTTCATTTAGAATATCTAGTATACCGTAGAAACATGTGGGGATATAATCTACAAAGTTTGCAAATACTTTTGGACACGACTGTAAGTACACAGTAAACATTAAATAAGAAATACCTAAATTTCTTTTTTTAGAGGATTTTATTAATGAATGTAATGTTCTGATATTTGGACTAGGGATATTAGGCTTCTAATGAATGATATGTTTCATAGATCTGGCAACCCTGAGTGCTGGTACGTAACACTCAAGAGCTGGCTATGCGTTTGCAACTAGTTATATGTGTCTATGATTATAATTTATTATTTACTGTTTTGTTAACTCGAACATTATATTTGCTAAGCTAATACATGACAACAACTAAAGGGAATCCCACCATGGCTGCATAGTGTTGGGCCATTCTAGCAAACTGTGAGTGACATCAGAGGACCGTTCCAAAATGGCAGACACAGCTACGTGTTTGGAGCACTTAAATGATGCATCTCAACAACAGCTGTTTTGCGTCAGTTTGTCCCAGTGCGTGCATGTTTTGCCAAATGCTACTGTGTGTGTACTTTTACATACAAAAAACATGACACACATCTTCATAAAGCCCTTGCATTTCCCTTTCAGGATCCCAGCATCATAACAGTTATTTTTAAATGGCATTTTTTCATGTAAATCTGTGTGGCCTTCACAGGTCCGGATTAAGAATTCAGACGCCCCTGGACACAAGTGTTTTATGGACCTCCCCATACACACCAGCAGCAATAATATCAAGACATTTCCCTTCATACTGTTACTTACTGGCATATTCAAACAGCACACACTTACACACCTCTACCTATTAATTCACATTCAAACCATTTGTTTAAATCTCTTTGTGTAACAAGCATCTCGCGATTCACGCTCTTATGAAAGCGTGTAATGTGTTACATTAAATGGAATTAACAAGAATTATACAGTTCTTCTAATGTGCTTCTTTAGCCTATATATTACGACATCATAATATTTGTGTGTAAACATTTTGCTATGGATGTAAAAGCACTGTGAATTATCTAATAATGAAGGCCAAATATCGGTAAGCAAGTTACTGATCAACATTATATCAATACAAAATTGCATAATTGGCAAGGAAACTTCACCAAATAAATGTAAACATTTTTACAACCGCAAGGGTATTTCAACTCATTTATTCACAACAAAAAAGCCGTTCTCATTTACATATTTTCAGTTTTTGTTTTCGATATCTGTGACAGGTTGGTGGAAACCCTGTTTTGTACTCATTTTATTCAAAACACACCTGTCTTACGGTGTCGTAACGGTGCAGCTCCTTCCTGCCGCTCACTGTACAGAGTTACGCCAAGAGAAGGGATCCCTGTGCCGGAAAAGAAAGACCATGCGCTTGGGGGGCAGCACTGCCAACATTTTCCAACTGAATGAAAGCTAAGGTTTATTCAAGAAGTCGCTAGAATGAATAAACAGGCAAAAAAAGCTCATAAAATTGTTTAAATTAAAAGAAAGACTTCCTAAGATAGAAACACTGTTTTGTGTGCGCCCCTCCATGTGCCTGGACGAGAGAAGTGCTCAGCAGAATGAATACAGCGGTGTTATGTGAAACTTTCTTCCCCTTGCTTGGTCCCCAAGCACGCATGGGTCCCTGGGCTGTTGCCCATAATGCCCATTGTATAATCTGGCCCTGGGCCTTGAACTGAATATCAGTATGAATTCAAACGTTTTAGTAAAAATACAGTTGAATGCAAGAATTTGGAAACACTTGAATGTTTAAGCTATTTTTATCAGCAAGAATATTTGCAGCAAAATACATTTACTTTTTTTTACAATTTGAGCATAATTCAACTAATAAAACAAAAAGGTTTTTCTAGGTTTATCCATTTCCTTACTCACTCTTCAAAACATTTTTTACTCACTCTTCCTCAGCAAATGGCCACAAAAACCTAATTTAACTCTATTTAAGGATCACACTTTTAAATCTCGATTCTGTGCCAACATTCTTAAAACTACGCTTTACCCATTTGTCAGCAATAGGTTTTGTACGGAAGTGAAATGTATTAACAATATAAAACAGTTTATATGTTATGGCTGTTTTTATTGTTTCTCTATAACAAGTGACATTTGTTCCAATGACACTCAATGTATCAGGATTAACAACAGCATTAGAAGGTACCCTGAAGGCTGTACGGTGCTGCTGCAAGGTGAGTTTACGGCTTATTAATGTTTGATAAATATTTGAATATTTCACACATTCACAGTGTGGTAACCTAAGGTACTGTTAGTTTTTTCATTCGATGTCGTGATATTTGTGGCCAGTTGATAGCTTTCGGTACACTGTAAGCTTAAATAGAAATTTTGTCATTCAGGGTGATGCAAATCTTTGCCAATTTTCTAATAATACCGAATTCTCTGTTCTGTTTCTGGTAAAATCTATAACATGATTAGAACTGGTATAAAACATCACATAAAGAACAAGTTCATCTTTAAAATATTTTGTATATCAAGTTCTTTATTGTACATTAACATTTAATGTCATGAACGTGGGGTGAGACATGGACAGAGGACCCAAGCGCAGACAGCGGGTAAGGGGTTAACAGATAATTTAATAAATAATAAAACAAAGACCCACGTGGGGGTAACATAAGAAAACATGGATACATAACATGACTAAGACTAACTACACTATACTGTACTACACAAAGACTTAAAATAAACTCAAAACAAGAACTAAGACTAGACTAGACTAGACTAGACTAGACTAGACTAGACTAGACTAGACTAGACTAGACTAGACTAGACTAGACTAGACTAGACTAGACTAGACTAGACTAGACACATGGACTCACCACATAACCACAATGAACCAGCACAAGACAGAATACACAAGGGCATTAAATAAGGGACCAGATCAAGAGGGGAACAGGTGAAGGGCATTGATCAATAACGAGGGTAACGAGAGGATGGGAACAAAGACGAGACCAGAGAGAGAGTATGTAAGGCAATAATTATAATTGAATCTCTCCACATTAAACATGAGGTTCTGTCATGATCCTGCCACTATACTAAGAGAAACATGACATGATGCAGCAGAATCATGACAATTTAATGGTTGTACTTACACAAGCTAATGAAATACAT
This sequence comes from Barbatula barbatula, assembly GCF_947034865.1. Lineage (NCBI taxonomy): Eukaryota > Metazoa > Chordata > Actinopteri > Cypriniformes > Nemacheilidae > Barbatula > Barbatula barbatula. The sequence continues at coordinate 20,091,071 of NC_136769.1, read as the reverse complement.
ACAATAAAAAACAGCGTGTTCAGAATGAAAATGATAAGCCCCATGAAATGATTATCCCCAAGTAAACAGCTTATTGATTGAATCATTTGTTTAACACGTTAACATTTAGGATGTGTTCATATTTGGTTCTTTTAATTCTTTTGGACCTGGCCAAGAAAACTAAATGTATATACATATATATATATATATATATATATATATATATATATATATATACTAAAAGTAGATCTTCTAAAAAAGGATCAAACCTGTCAAGAAGTGAAAATAAACAAAATTCAGAATGCATAATGGGATGCAGTTAAGATGACCCAGTAGATTCATTCAGATGTGAAGGAGTTGGGGATGGAGGTGGGTTTTGAGTGCATCACTATTGAGCAGCAGATGGAGGAGCTAAATTCATTTTAATTCAACAAAACATGGCAAATATGAACACATCCTTTTTGTCTTAGAGTACTTGCTTATTAATATCCCAATAAACTAGAAAATAAGAAGTATTCTAACTGATCAAACTGAACAAATCTGATACTCAATTTTAACATTTTAATCTTTGAAAATAAAGCCTATTTAATATAACTGCTGATGAAACCTCTGCAAATGAGAGACATTTTGTAATTTGGATACTGCCTGCAACACTGCAAACTGAAGATATTTAAATAAAGTAAAAGCCCAGAGCATCAATTTGCGTTCCACTTCTCCCTATAATGCCATAACATCTTCCTGACTTCACATCAAGACTCACAGGCTGACCAAGCAGTAGACTTTTGACAGAGAATGTTCTTCTTTCACCATCACTTTTTGCAACCTCAAATTCCAAACCTGCCACCCTGTCATTGCTAACATTTGGCCACAGCCTTGCAGCGAGAGTTTTCTCATCTTTCTCAAAGACCCATTCTACATGATCTTTTTCTGGTGCTCCACCAACGGTAATCATATTGCCATTGTTAAAAGTTGTTAAAGGTACAGACGAAGTTGGGTATCAGAGGGAACATAGAAACCTGGGGAACAGAGAAAGTATTTTATGTAATGAAATGTGAAAACATGTTCACATACATTACACATTTTTTAACAGAATTAAAAAAATCTTCACTAACCTTGTTATACGTAATGCAAATCTTCTGAATAGTGTTCTCTGAATAACTGATAAAGCAGAATGCACCACCTCCCGTCGGGCAATATATAAATATAAAATACATCAAAATATTTTTGAGGAAATGTTTATAGTAACTTAAGAGTGCAGATCAAATTTACCTAAATATAGAGAGACAGTATCACTGGCTCCACTCACTCCCACTCTGCCCACTATCGTGTAACGCATCAAATACTTCTTATCAGACTCCAGTCCAGTCAGAGTAAAATCTTCATAGGCTGTGTTTGTGATAAACCACTTTTCTTTGTCTTCTGGTCTGTATTCAACACTGTACTGTGCGGTTTCTCCATTTTGAGACTCCTGCAGTTTCAGGTAGACAGGTCCGGGTGGCTTGGACACAGGCTGAAACTGTTTGTCTGTCAGTTTGCCTCGTTCCTACAGATAGATGGAGGAGCCTCCGCTGGAGGAATTGGAGATGGCAGAAATGATAAAGCACATTTTCTTGTCCTCTTTATTGGCCTCAGAGAATATTTTGTAGAGAGATAAGGCCTCTCTCATATTTGTGATGACATCTGCATAAATTGAACCACTTTGGCTCAGATTCCACAGAAAGAAAATTTTGGTTTCCTTCAAGCTTCTTAAACTCCTCAGATTCCAGGAACTCTTTTAGGGTTGAAAGATAATGGTCTTCATACCTCAGTGACGTAAAGGTCAAGCACACCACAAAATCAATTTCAGGATTAAGGAGAATGGTGCTCAGACCATCTGCGTCTACAGCTTTGATCCCCTTCAGAGATTTGGTGTAGGAACTCAAGAGGTCAAGTTCAGACTTTGCGTCATCTAACCATTGCATGGTGGCATTAAAGGGGTTTTTTGTGAATCTCCAAGATGTCTCAAGGAGTCGCTCTTAAAGGACCCTCGTGTAATTTTTAGCTACATCTAGCTATGTAAATTTGATTGCATTTCTGTCAGTAGATCCTCCCAAAAACGACACATTGGTCCTTTCAATTGGTAACAATGTTGAACACAGATTTCAAATGTGTGTGCATTATTTTAATTTTTTACTTAAAATGCAAGAGTGTGAGTTTGAATAGGTTTCACAAAATGTTGGGTTCTCACAAAAAGGGATGAACCCAACAATTGGGTTGTGATTAATGCTCTGCTAGGTTGTTTTAACCCATTGCTGGGTCATATACATTTTCTGGGTTAATGTAACCCAATGGCTGGGTTTATCCCTCTTGAAAATAACCCCGCATTTTTAGAGTGCAGGCAAAGTAAATTGGTGACCTAAAACGTAGTACAAAAATGGAATTAAAAAGCATTTAATATAAAAATATTTGGAATATTTGGAATATTCATTCCATGTAGTGTTCCATGTATTAACACTACATGGAATGAATGCATCATTGCGGCAGTCGTAAAGCATACCAGGATACAGAGGTCTTCCAAGAGCTGCCACTTCAATTGGCCGTGATTCCATGATTCTAAAAAAAAGAGCAATTTATCATCCATTGGAAAATTTCTGTGGTAACCCATCATTTTACTAGAGGGGACATACCCCTTATACCCCTTCTTCTGCTCTTCTTAGTCTTGTGAACATCTGCCTTCTGGATCAATTACGCTTTCTGACTAATTAACTCTTGTTGATGGATTATTTCGCGTCTGTCTTGTGAACATGTGCCTTGTGGATGAATTGCCACCTACTGGCGAGTGAACTCTGCCGGTGGATTATTGACCAAAGTGACTGTGTTCATTGAGAGCAATCCCTTGCCACACACCTAAAGGCTCGCAGGGTGTTTCCGAACTTTTGCGGATACGGGTCAGTCTTTTCCTTACCCTGGATCATCCTTACACAGCATCTACCCAGGCATCAGTCGAGCGTTCGAACCATCTCATTGTTACTGTGTATCTGACTGTTCTATATTGCTCTCCACTTCGGTGGTTGTTTGGGTTTTGCCAGAGTGCTAATAAATTATATTTGCATCCTGCATTTGACTCTCTAGTCGTTCATTACAGGTCATCTGCTATCACACATAAGAACACAGACAGGGAGTATCCACAATATCCAGTTTAGTAAATATATACAGTGAGATCAACAGGTATGCAGGTGAGTATATATCAATGCAAGTCCCAATGTTGATGAAAAACAACTTAACCGTTCTTGTCTTTTCCAGGTGATCATCCTGCAGATGAGAATAAATCTTACACACGATGACGATGAAAAGACAACAGGAGAGCATCGCTTTGTGACCACCTCTTTTTTGGTAGAGTTCCAGAAACATTGTGGCCATGTCCTTAAATTACTTTGTTAATTAATTCCAAGGGTAATGTTGTTGTGACGTGGTCTCCACATAACATGGATACCTACTGGTCATTGTATTTATCAATCTAATAAGTTCTATTTATTTTCATTACATGGGTAATTTATGATAAGACATATTGTACATATACACTTATATCATAATTACAAGAGTAGACATTTGTACACTACCAAAATATATTTGTGATTCATTTTGACACCCTCTGAAATAAATTTTAATAACAACAACATGACATTAAGTACATTCTTAAAAAAAAAGCTGCTTCAAAAGGTTCTTCGATGCCATAGAAGAACCGTTCGGATCCATAAAGTACCTTTAACATCTGAAGAATGAAAAGAGGTTCTTCAAATTACAAAAAATTTGGAAAGAGATGGTTCTTTAAAGAACCTCTGACTGAATGGTTCTTTGTGGAACCCAAAATGGTTCTTCGATGGCATCGCTGTGAAGATCCTTTTAAGCAGCTTTATTTTTAAGAGTGTCATGAATTTTTAAAATAGGATTTTCCATGGACATTGTTACAATATTAATTTTGAGCTTACATAAATAATTCATCAAATATATTTACAAATAAAGTTCAAACCAGTTTTTAGAAAATTGACTAAATCACAATTGTTTTAAAATATGTTAAAGGTTTAAAAGGGCATTTTATTAATATATATGTTAAAGGTGGTGCAATTTTCTTTTTAAAATATGCAATAAAGTATATGATAGTCTCAATGAATAGTAAATTATAGTATATTTTCATTGGACTGTTATAAAAAGTATAGTTAAAAATACAGAAAGTATTTTTTATTTATCATGATACATTTTTTATTTATCATGTTTCCTGCAGGAAACATTTTTTCTTTATTAAACAGTCATATTTCATACTGACACTTCTCACTTACTACAGTAGGTGATAAATGACAGGACATTGAATTATTAAAAAACGATGCACAACCGAGATGGTAATGTGGACAGTATGCATAGCAGAGTGCCGTTTACACCTTAGATGTGGATAATTTCTAAATAACAACATTAAGAATAACTGTATGAGAAATTCAAGTCGAATTTTGAAGAAGTCTGTGCATGCATGGAAAAGAATGTAAGCATTGGCTTTATATTTTGGATTCATATTTTTTTTTAAGAAATATTATTACATTCAACAATTGAGTTTTCGTCTTTCAGTTCTATAGTTCATGAGTGTTCATAAACCTGATTCTGCATGCTATGTTATGTTACTATGTCTGTTTTTATGTTTTTTATATTTCTTCTTACGTGTCTTGTTTGTCCAGAGCCTTTAAAGACACACTGATCTTTAATAAAATCTTCCAGATCGTGCACAATCATTGCTTTTCCAGCATCTCTGTACAGTAACTGTATGTGATCCATCTTTTTAAACTCATGATCTGAATTATGTTTTAAAACAGTACCCTTTTTAAGTATCCCCATAACCGCTTCAAAAAACATGCTTTCACCGACAATATTTAGGTACATGAGCTGGTTTTAATGATTCAAGATTCCAGATCTTGCAGTGAAATGTTAATCTGGTATCCTCCAAAGACTATTTAGAAAATATATAAAGGAAAATTATAAGAAGCTTAAAGTTTTTTCTTTTATGATAAGCATAGGTTTAAATAAGTGATCAGTGTTGAGGTAGACAGAAGATGGCAATCAAATGTTCAATATTACAGTATTATGTTGGGCTCGTGATCAGAAGGTTGCCGGTTCTAATCTCAGTCATGACTGAGGGGCCCTTGAGCAAGGCACCTTACCCCTGATTGCTCTGCAGTAATGTGCCACTGTAACAAACAAAAAACTACTTGTAAGTCGCTTTGGATAAAAGCGTCTGCCAAATGAATAAATGTAAGTGTAAATGCATTGCAGTGTGGGATGTGTCCATATTAGGAGCTTTTCTTGAGCCTCTCTGTTTTGGCCAACAGTCGGAATGCGGAAACGTCTACCAGACTGCAGTAGACAGAAGAGAATTTGCAGGGTGTGTGGAGTCTAATGATTTTGGCAGCCCTGACTTTGCATCGCCTTTTGTGGATGTAGAACCAGAGATGCACTCAGCTAAGCGCACCACTCTCTGCAGGCCTTTTGGTCTTGGGCAGAACAGTTTCCATACCACGATGAGAGTGTATATATTTGAATAGTTGGGTTCCAAAATGGTTCCAAATCATGTGATTTATTGTGTTATTAAGCCGTATTTTTTGTTATTATGGCTTGAATCAAAACAAACCAACTTATATATTGATTTATTTTGTACAATAAAAAACGTGATTTAATTTATTTTATCTAATATTGGAACCAAACTCTTCATATGTACTTTCAATGCTAGCCGAAAAGAAAGTTTTCAAGATCCTTAATTTCCTCAGTTGTCTCAAATGGTACAGCTGTTGCCTGGCTTAAATATTTGTTGGCTGCCTCAAATATTTGTTAGAGATGAGGCCCAATTTCATTAAAGGGTCAGCTCACCTAGTCAAGTCACGTATAGCAGGCCCTCCATACAAACAAGTTCAGTTTTGCTTGCATTCAAATTTAGAAAGTAACTTGACAACCAGGCTTTAACCTAATTTAAGCAGGTCATAAGGGGCAAGTTTTGTAATTTTTTCGCACAGGGGCAAAAAAGTTCATATCATCCTCCCATGTATAACATCTACAGTTCTATTATGTGTTGTGTAAATTAACTGTTGTTATGTGGTATTTAATATTAAATTATATTTTTGGTGACAGGGTTGACAATGACAAGGTGGACATTTTTGGATAAAGTTAGCATTTAATGAAGACATGGTGTACCTAGCAAAGGGATTCATATTGAGGCTGACTGTGCCCTGTGTAAAATATATATTTTGAATTTCAGGAAGGTATTTATATGAATTATTATTTCACTATGACAGGGTGGACTTGTTAAGCTTGACAACATGCAACTACTAACACAATATGATGAAATTGGCAAACATAAGTGTATATATTTACCGGGTGTGCAACAAATGTTTTAACCCAGGAAGTTTAAACGCTGTTTAAACAGATGTGTATATGTGAGTGTATTTTCTTTATTGGGGTATTTCACACAGACTTACACATGAAAAACTTTAACAAATTTATATTATTACATTGCTTTAACAGAGAGTAGTGCTTATTGTTATATGGATAGAGAAAACCCAAAAGCGAATAACAGTCAATAAAGTCTTTAATGGGAAAACAAGGGAATCTCCCGCAGTGGTAGACAAAACAGAAAGCCTCCCGCAGGGGCGGACAAAACAGATATCCTCCCGTAGAATAATCAACAGAAAGCACCCGGAACAGCGTCCGTAGACGGGGGAAGCAAGAACCACTGAAAACTTAGTCCCTCGGGAGATGACGCAGCGGGTGGTCAGCGGAACCTCGAAACGGCAATGGCAAAAAACAGCCGTAGCACTAAGCAGACATGGAGAACACAGGTTAGAGCAAAATAGCAATATCTGCAACACTACAATACCCGGGATGACAGGAGAGCTAGGGCAGAGTAACTCCTTTCATTGGAGAAAAACAAAACGATCTGACAAAGAGATAGAGAAAAGAGAGGAAAGAAGTAGCCAGTGTAATTACCGGGAAGAGAGTACAGGTGCGCGAAATCAGGCGGAAGGCAGGGGGAAACAAGAGACAGCTGGAGGAGAGTGTGTGATGAGTGCGTGCGTTAAGTAGGTGTGTGTGTAAAATACCGAGTGTGATCAGGAGAGGGAAGCACAGGAAAAGGAGAAAGACTAGATCATAACAGACTCCCCCCTCAACGAGCGCCACCCGGCGCTCCCGAGGAGGAGGACTGGCGAGAGCGGAGGAAATCATCGACAAGCGAGCGGTCCAGGACGTCCCGAGAAGGAACCCAACTTCTCTCCTCAGGACCATACCCCTCCCAGTCCACCAAATACTGGCAACCGCGACCTCGACGGCGAACGTCCAGTAGCTTGCGAACCCTGTAGACAGGGGCGCCCTCGACTAAGACAGGGGGGTGAGACGGACGCGGAGGGGCGGATACTACGGGCTTGACGCAGGAGACATGAAAGACGGGATGGACGCGACGGAGAGTAAGGGGCAATCTTAGTTTGACTGAGACAGGACTGACGACCTTGGTGACACGAAAGGGACCGATAAACCGAGGGGCTAACTTTCGTGAAACGGACTGAAGGGGGAGATTCTGGGTGGAAAGCCACACCTTTTGGCCACAACGGTAGCGGGGGCTCTTAACGCGACGCCTATTAGCGGTGACGCACATCTGCGTCCTTGAGCGGCTAAGCGCTGATCTCACCCTACTCCAGGTACGCTTGCAACGTCGGATAAACGCCTGAACAGACGGAACGGTCGAGTCCGAATCTTGAGCGGTAAAAAGGGGTGGTTGGTACCCAAGGCAGCATTGAAAGGGAGAGAGACCAGTGGCCGAGGAGGGAAGGGAATTGTGGGCGTATTCCGCCCAGGGAAGCTGCTCGGACCAAGACGCGGGATTCCGAAAAGCGAGGCTGCGCAGTATGCGACCGACACTTTGATTAGCGCGTTCGGCCTGACCATTGGTCTGAGGGTGAAACCCGGACGAGAGACTGGCAGAGGCACCGATAAGACGGCAAAACTCCCTCCAAAACTGGGAGGCGAATTGGGGACCCCTGTCAGAAACTGCATCCGAGGGGAGACCATGTAGTTTGAAGACGTGATCCACCATTATCTGAGCCGTCTCCTTGGCGGAAGGGAGTTTCGAAAGCGGAATGAAATGTGCCGCCTTAGAGAAGCGATCGACGACCGTCAATATAACTGTATTGCCGGCCGACGACGGCAGACCCGTTATAAAATCGAGAGCTATGTGTGACCAGGGACGTGACGGAACGGGCAGAGGTCTAAGAAGGCCAGCCGGGGAGGTATGACCAGACTTAGTTTGGGCGCAAACGGCGCAGGCGGCAATAAAGCGACGAATGTCCCTCTCGCGGGAGGGCCACCAGAAGCGCTGGCGAACCGAGGCGAGGGTGCCCCTAACGCCGGGATGGGCTGCCAACTTGGAGGAGTGTCCCCACTGGAGGACGGCTCGACGAGCGGATACTGGAACAAAAAGCAAATTCTTAGGGCAGCATCGTGGAATGATGGAATGAGCGAGCGCGCGTCTTACCAGCCTCTCTATTCCCCAAACAGTCGCCCCAACCACACGTGCAGGGGGTATTATAGCCTCCTGGGTCGAGGGGATCGCCGAGGAATCAAAGAGACGGGAAAGCGCGTCGGGCTTAACATTCTTAGACCCCGGTCGAAAGGAAATGGTAAATTCGAACCGAGCAAAGAATAGCGCCCACCGAGCCTGTCGCGCGTTCAGACGCTTGGCGGAACGAATGTATTCAAGGTTACGGTGGTCGGTCCAAACAATAAACGGAACCGACGCACCCTCCAACCAGTGCCGCCACTCTCCTAAAGCCAGACGGACGGCGAGCAATTCACGGTCGCCGACATCGTAGTTCCGCTCGGGGGGTGAGAGACGGTGCGAGAAGTAAGCGCATGGGTGAACCTTGCCATCAGAGGCTGAGCGCTGGGAAAGAATAGCCCCAACGCCCACCTCTGAGGCATCGACCTCGACAATGAATTGCCTTGAACTGTCGGGAGTGGCTAAGATGGGCGCCGTAGTAAACCGCGACTTAAGGATGTCAAAAGCCCTCTGAGCGGAGTCGGACCAAACGAAATAAGACTTGGGCGAGGTAAGAGCGGTTAACGGAGCGGCCACCTGACCAAACCCTCGAATAAACCGGCGATAAAAATTCGCAAAGCCAAGAAAACGCTGGAGAGCCGTGCGAGAGTCAGGCACGGGCCAATTAGTGACCGCTTGGACCTTAGCGGGGTCCATACTAATCCCCTCCGCCGAGATAACGGACCCGAGAAAGGTTACCGAATGCGCATGAAACGAACATTTCTCCGCTTTAACGAAGAGACGATTCTCCAAAAGACGCTGGAGGACGCGTCGCACATGCTGAATGTGCACCTGGAGAGAGGGTGAAAAAATCAGAATGTCGTCCAAGTAAACAAAAACAAATATGTTGAGCATATCGCGCAGAACGTCGTTTACGAGAGCCTGAAAAACAGCGGGAGCGTTAACAAGCCCAAAAGGAAGGACCCGGTATTCGAAATGCCCGAGGGGCGTATTGAAGGCGGTCTTCCACTCGTCCCCCTCCTTTATGCGTACCAAATGGTAGGCGTTACGCAGGTCTAGCTTTGTGAAAAACCTTGCTCCCTGTAAGATCTCAAAGGCCGATGACATAAGTGGCAAAGGATATCGATTCTTGACAGTTATGTCATTAAGCCCCCTATAATCAATACAGGGACGCAGAGATCCATCCTTCTTTTTCACAAAGAAGAAGCCTGCCCCAGCAGGAGAGGAGGAGGGAACAATCGTGCCAGCCTCGAGGGCTTCGGAGAGGTAATTCTCGAGAGCCTTTCGCTCCGGAATAGACAAGGAGAAAAGCCTCCCGCGGGGTGGCGCAGCACCAGGCAAAAGGTCGATACTGCAGTCATACGGACGGTGAGGAGGAAGCGAAGTGGCCCGGGAACGACTGAACACCGCCCGCAGATCGTGATACAACTCCGGGACTCCGGTCAAATCACCAGGCTCCTCCTGAAACACAGAGACAGAGGAGACAGGGGGAATGGCAGATACTAAACACTTTACATGACACGACAGGTTCCATGATAAGATTGTGCCCTTAAGCCAGTTTATCTGGGGATTGTGCTGAACTAACCAGGGAAAACCTAAAACAATGGGAGTAAAAGGGGAATGAAAAATTAAAAAGGAAATGGTCTCACGGTGATTCCCAGAGACCGTGAGGGAAAGGGGAATAGTCTCTCGGCACACATTGGGAAGGGAACTACCATCTAGGGCAAAAAGGGGAGTGGCCTCCTTAAGATCGATAAGGGGAATACCCCGTTCGAGAGCCCATGCCTCGTCGATGAAATTCCCTTCGGCCCCAGAGTCGATCATAGCCCTGGTAGAAACAGTAGAACCCGACCAGTGCAGGTGAACCGGAATGGTAGTACAGGACTTAAGCGGAGGGACCAGAGAAGTAGTGCTCACCAGTTTCCCTCCTACAACCGGCGAGCGTTGGCTTTTACCGGACACGTTGAGACGAAATGCTTATCGGAGCCACAATAAAGACACAAACGGTTACTCATCCTCCGTTCTCGTTCCTTGGCAGAAATGCGTAAGCCCCCCAGCTGCATGGGTTCGGAGGCAGCATCGGCGACTGAGGCTGAGCGATCGAAGGATGATGACGAGGAACGGGGTGGAGAATAATGAGCAGCTTCGGAGTTCCTGACTCGCCGGCGCAGATCAAAGCGCTTCTCAATGCGGCTGGCGAGATCAATGAGCGGATCAAGACGGCTAGGAATCTCCCTGGCCAGAATCTCATCCTTCACGTCCGCGTTGAGTCCCTCTAGGAAACGCGCTACCAGCGCAGGCTCATTCCAGCCGCAAGTGGTTGCTAAGGTGCGGAACTCAATAGAAAAATCGGCAACAGAGCTCCCTCCCTGGCAAAGAGCTGAGAGTAAGCGAGAGGCCTCCACGCCGTGCGCAGAGCGGTCAAATACACGAATCATCTCCTCCTTGAATCGGGAAAATTGGGACATGAAGTCCGCCTCCGCCTCCCAGTTGGCCGCACCCCACTGACGAGCCCGTCCGGCGAGAAGTGAGATCACATAGGCGACTCGGGCATGGTCCCTAGCGTAGGTAGAGGGTTGAAGAGAAAAAATGACCTCACACTGTGTCAAAAACGAGCGGCATTGAGTGGGCTCACCCGAATAGCACGGTGGATTATTAATCCGGGGCTCTGGAGAATCGATCGGCCTGGGAGTGGAGGACGACTCGTGACGCAGGCGAAGAAACTGCGTGGAAAGTTCGGACATCTGCTCCGCCAGGGACTCTACGACACGTCTCGTGGTTGTCAGCTCCTCCTCATGCTTGCCCAGCAGAGCTCCCTGACGTTCCATCGCAACCTGGTAAGGATTCTCGTTCGCTGGGTCCATCGTGGTCAGATCGTACTGTTATATGGATAGAGAAAACCCAAAAGCGAATAACAGTCAATAAAGTCTTTAATGGGAAAACAAGGGAATCTCCCGCAGTGGTAGACAAAACAGAAAGCCTCCCGCAGGGGCGGACAAAACAGATATCCTCCCGTAGAATAATCAACAGAAAGCACCCGGAACAGCGTCCGTAGACGGGGGAAGCAAGAACCACTGAAAACTTAGTCCCTCGGGAGATGACGCAGCGGGTGGTCAGCGGAACCTCGAAACGGCAACGGCAAAAAACAGCCGTAGCACTAAGCAGACATGGAGAACACAGGTTAGAGCAAAATAGCAATATCTGCAACACTACAATACCCGGGATGACAGGAGAGCTAGGGCAGAGTAACTCCTTTCATTGGAGAAAAACAAAACGATCTGACAAAGAGATAGAGAAAAGAGAGGAAAGAAGTAGCCAGTGTAATTACCGGGAAGAGAGTACAGGTGCGCGAAATCAGGCGGAAGGCAGGGGGAAACAAGAGACAGCTGGAGGAGAGTGTGTGATGAGTGCGTGCGTTAAGTAGGTGTGTGTGTAAAATACCGAGTGTGATCAGGAGAGGGAAGCACAGGAAAAGGAGAAAGACTAGATCATAACACTTATGTGTTGAGATGCAAAACACAAATCCCACGAGCAGACAAAAGAATAACCTTAAAGGTATAAAAAGGCTGTTTCTGTCTTGTGACACAGAATCAGATTTTAAAACACATTTTTTATTTTTAAATAAAAAAGACAAAGAGGAAGTGAGGTTACGTTTCCACAGATCAGAGGACCTTAGAGCCTTTAGTTCTGAACATGTGAGCGTTTCAGTTTTAACACTTGCTTTATAAATCTATTCTAGACCATTTAAAAAATCATAATACCTGGGCTGTTAAATGCTCTATTGTGATTGGTTGAAGATCGCTCTGAGATGTGCAATTATTTTTCCACTGTTTTTATTGAAAGGTTGTCTAAAATCACCCCCGACGAGGTTGCTTTGATTCGGATCAGTATGTGAGAAACATAGGTTTGCAGTTTGTTAGAACCAAGATATGATTTTGATGTTGTAATATTAGCTGTGAGACGGAGCAGTTTTGAGATACTGGAGAAAGAGAGAGCGAGAGAGAGTGAGAGAGAGAGTGTTGGTGCTAAAACTGGAGAGAGAGCAAGAGCGCGTTTTACAGGGGAGAGGAAGGGGAAACGCACACTTCCGTTGTTGCAAGTTTCAGCTGCAGGTGATGATCCTTCATCCAAAGCGAGATGTCACTCAGGCATGCCGCGATGCGAGCAGAGACCGTCGGATCGTCCGGTTGAAATGACAAGTAGAGTTGTGTGTCATCCTCAAAGCAGTGATAGGAGAAGCCATGCTTCTGAATGACGGAGCCGAGGGATGTCATGTAAATGGAGAAGAGTAGCGGTCCAAGCACTGAGCCCTGTGGGACCCCCGTGTTGAGCTGTTGGGACGCAGAGACCTCATCTCTCCAGGATACTCTGAATGACCTACCCGAGAGGTAGGACTCAAACCATTGCAATACCATTCCAGAGACTCCCATAGCACTGAGAGAAGCCAGGAGGATGTGATGATTCACAGTGTCAAAAGCAGCAGACAGATCCAGTAAGATGAGCACAGATGACATGGATGATGCTTTTGCCAGTCTCAGGGCTTCGATGACTGAGAGCAGTGCAGTCTCTGTGGAATGACCGGTCTTGAAACCAGACTGATTGGTGTCCAGGAGGTTGTTTTGCATGAGAAAGGAGGAGAGCTGGTTGAACACAACTCGCTCCAGGGCTTTGGCAATGAAGGGAAGAAGGGAAACAGGCCTGTAGTTTTCTAGCATTGTAGTGTCCAGGGTGGGTTTCTTCAGAAGCGGTGTAATGCGGGCCTCTTTGAACGCTGTGGGAAATGTCCCAGTGGTGAGCGAAGAGTTGATGATGTGGGTCAGAGCAGGCACAACCGTTGGAGAGATGGCCTGGAGGAAATTGGTGGGGATGGGATCCAGTAGGTACATCCGATAACCAGGGGGCAGACAGGGATGCACGGGCTGGTCCAGATGCAAGAGGGCATAGGTTGTCCAAGCAGGAGAGGGGGAGAGGGAGAGGGAGAGGGAGAGAGAGAGAGAGAGAGAGAGAGAGAGAGAGAGAGAGAGAGAGAGAGAGAGAGAGAGAGAGAGAGATTCACATTTTGACGGTATAAACGATGAATATTAAAGGGATTTATGATTAAACTTGCGCATTGACACGTAAAGCAATCATGACCGAAGGATCATAACAGAAATCATTTATAATTTTCTTTCTTGCAGATCACAAAACAAGATATTTAGAAGAATGTTGATAACCGAACAATGAAAGTACCCATTGATTTACACTTGCTTTGTGTCTATACAATAGAAGTGAATGGGTACTGCCGGTGTTCAGTTACCAACATTCTTCAACATATGAAATGAAATGAAATTAGGACAGAATTTTCATTTTTAGGCGAACAATCCCTTTAACCTTTTCGATCAACAAAAATCTCAATGATTTACCTGTACCATCATAACCTTTCATAAAATATAAATAATAAGTTCCCATTTAGTTTTTTGCACGGAAGATTAAAGCAATGAAAAAGTGAAATTTCAAAGAAGGTCCATCAAATTATGGAATTATTCTAGGACATGATATGTTGTCATCTTTTGATGGACAGCAGTTTCACTTCACTATTTAATGAAACGAAATGTTTCCTTGTTTAACTCTATCAGCACAAATTTATGTACACTCTAAACAAGCCCGGAACCGACCCGAACCCGAAGTGCTTTTAACAGCAAGCTTTGTTGAATATGCATTTTACATTTCAAGAACTACTGTTGATGGTTTAAGTGCCGTCCTCCTCTGGTTAAAAGTTAGCCCAGCTGCACTGAAGTTGCTGCTGCTAACGTTACTCGCAGGGATGCTGTCTTATATACGGGCCAGACTATCCAACGGGCATTATGGGCACCGGCCCAGGGGCCCATGCGTGCTTGGGGTCTATGAAAGGGGGGTGGTTCTAACGTACGAAAGTCTGTCTCTTGGTTTAGTAACTTTAACATGCCGTTTAGCAGCTTTTGTAAAGGAGAAGCAAAGAGAAATATCCAGCGACCTTCCAATAAAGCTTTCATTCAGTGGGAAAATGTCGCCAGTGCTGTCCCGCCAGCGCAAGGTTTCTCTTTTCCCGCGCAGTGAGCGGAAGGAAGAAGCAGCACATTCGACTACTGAATGAAACTCCCAAACAGCGTTTCCAACGACCTGTCACTGTTATCGACTGTTTGAGTGTATAAACATGAACACATTTCATCTGTAAATATGCACATGATAACGGCTTTATTGTTATAAATATAATATATATGCTAACTATGTTAGAATACCCTCACGGTTGTCATTAAAATCTCACAAGGTAAGAGTTTTTTACATGTATTTATTTGGTGGTGTATCTTCGCCAATAATGAATTTTTATATGTTGTTGATCAGGTCTCACTGCCTTACTTTACAGATTTTTAGCCTTCATTTATTAGAAAATCTATTTTTGTGAATCCGGCGTGTTTGTGTGTGAATTATTGAAGAATCATATAGAACTGAATTAATAGGTAGAGACGAGGCCAAACGGATTATCTGGTACGTGATTTTTGCCTGTATTTTGGATTATGGTTTTGAAATGACCCCATTAAACTGCAGTTGGATCCCCTATCTGTGTCTCCATGTGCAGATTGTAACAATTTTAGCACATGTTATTCCATGGGACTCTGAGCTGATTGTTTATTACATGTGCGTTAGGGCAAGAGTTGTGTGTTGTCTTTTAATCTTATAACTCAATTTCTCCTCCATGAACTCCTGAGCATGACTTTATCAAACAATACAAAAAAATACTATAAAACATCTTTGTGTCATTGTATCGTAATGGTGACATGAATATAACTCCATATTGGTATTGTTTGAAAATACACAGTTGCTGCATGGAGCAGTACAAAATATTTATTTGTTAAAAGCAGAAAATAACTATTAATGAGCAAACACAAGGTTAAAAACAGACATTGTGGAATAACATAAACATGGCGCTGCAAGGAATTATGAAGTTGGGGTAGACCTGCCAAGTTTGAGTTATTTTAATAAAAATGGATTTTCCTACATTTGGAGCTCAGACCAGTTTAACCCATTTTACAAATTCACAGCTGCAGTCAAGAAAAGAGGACAAGATTTAAAAATGGTGTATTTCAAAATATGTGTAAAATTGTGTAAAAAGGTAAAATTGTTTTATTCTGTGAACTACTAACAACATTTCTCCCAAATGTCTAATAAAAATAAGATTTTTTTTTATTTGCAGAAAAAAAAGGTCAAAATAACACAAAAAGATGCTTTGTATTTTTTCAGAACTCCAATACCGCAATGAAAACTAGTTCATATTCACTTTTAAGCAATACAACAGTAACATTTCTACATATATTTTGGAAAAGTGTAAACGTTTCATTGTGATGGCCTTGATTCTATTGACTTTGCCACAAATGAGGTTTGATTTTGTTGAAATTCAACAAAATGTAGCCAATGATATAACAGATATCTGGCCTCCCCTGTTCGGGTAGATAGGAATTTAGTCTTAAACGCATATTTATTACTTGAATTAAATAAAGGTATGAATAAAAATAAATAAATTAGGATTAATTTATTATTAAATAGAGACATAATAAAACTAAATCAAACTAAACTTGGATTAAATAAAGGAATGTGTCAGACTTAACAAAGTTGCATTATTACCCTTAGGTCCAGAGTTTGCAGGTCATGTTAAGAGGATATTACAATACAATCCAAACCTTGAAAAGTACAGACAGAAACACAACAGTAGTGATTATGTAAATAACAGTGAAGGTCACATCTATAATTCTTGCTGCTCTGATCCAGCACAGTGACTCCTTTGGTTGGTGTTGTTGAAAAACAGCACGAAACTCCAGGAGGATCTGCTTCAGAATGTCGAGTATACATGTCGCCTCTTCATATCCACTGGCAACTGTGTTCAGAGAGTTATTCAAGTCTCTCACACCACCTGTTGGAACAAGTACAAACCATAGCGCTGGATTAATGCAGTTCATTTTAAACAGACTCTCGTGTTTGTGTATGACCTCAAATGTTATTTCAAACTAAAAACTTCCATCCATTTTCTACCGCTTATCCGGGGCCGGGTCGCGGGGGCAGCAGTCTAAGCAGAGATGCCCAGATATCCCTCACCCTAGACACTTCCTCCAGCTCTTCTGGGGGGACACCGAAGCGTTCCAGGCCAGCCGGGAGACATAGTCCCACCAGCGTGTCCTAGGTCTTCCCCGGGGTCTCGTCCCGGTCGGACGGGCCCGGAACACCTTCCTAAAAACTTCTTTGTCATTTTATTTTATTGTGCTTTTCACGATGTGCATTACAGAAAAGCAGCTTTACAGAAATCTGAATATTTTAATATTATTAAGTATGGATAAATAAACAAAACTCAATTAAAAAAACATTACCCCAATTTACAACATGAACCTTATAAAAACGATTTGACTCTTGTTTAATATATATAATATAATAAGTTATAATATAATATAACCTAAAACAGAAATAGCTTTTTTCGGTTGCAAACGTTTATATTTACATTTGTTTCGAAAAGTGGCAACTTCTTTTGTTTGACGGTGGGCAGCGGTCATCACAGGCACTCTAATCGCAGCCCCCTACAAAGTACCGTGTGTTGTGATCTTTATCCACAGTTTGTGGTTTTTCTGATATTTGCCTGTGACCCTGGACTGGTTTGTTGATTCGGGATGTTCCCAGTATATATATATATACAGTATATACATGTATACATTCAAATACTGTTAAAGCACTCACCATCTTGCCCATTTGCAGTTGCTGGTTTTTCTGATTTGGTGTCTTCTCCCTTACCAACCAGGACATTCACAAAGATGGTCTCCAGAATGCTAATGCCGATGAGCGTAAAAACTCCAATGCAGTAAATCCCTGTGAAAAAGCATATTTATAAAGAAAGACTTAAACTGTCACAGGATGAGTGTGTTTACCAAAACAATCACAAACACTTAATGCAGAAATGGAATATACAGAGACTTTAATTAATCAGGAAAACACGAAAGTGATCATACACAAATCACTTGTAGATTGAAGAGGAAAATAACTGACTCATATCTTAATGTTCAAGGTTGGTAAACTGTGGCCTGCCAATTTGTATCACGTGAAATCGTCTGACCAGTTGATTCTGGATTCTTCACAGACTCACAGCGTGACCTTTCTCTACAGAAACGCAAAGAGAGTGATCATGTCGCACTATTTTGTCTTTAAAAGATTATAAAAATCAAAGAGAGAAGCTGCTTGGCTCGCGTTATCCTCCTCCCCGCCCAAATTTGCGGTGCTACAGACAAATATTCACATGCTCCAAGTCCAATGTGACTGCGCCTTTAATGCTGCCTTCTAATACTTATATAACGGATTATTGTCAATCATGTACACTTACCAATTAATGGAGTGTCATTGGCAGTTGATGGCAACTTGTCATTAAGAATGAGCAGCAACACAGAAATAGACAGCAGCAAAGTCACTTTAAAGCCCAGCTTCTCTGATGTTGATGCATTTATGAAGAATGAGGCCACATCCAGGACCAGGAAGCAAAATACGGGAACAATAAAGTTGATAATATACAGTAGAGGTCTCCTCTTGATGGTAATCTGCAATGTAGGAATATAAACTTTAAACAATACAGCAGAGGATGTCGACATTTTGTGCTGTAAAGAGTAACAGTCACACGGATGCGTATTGAGGCTTTGTTGCTCTTCCTCAAACAACAGAATAGTTACAGTATAAGACAACAATACTTATAAAATGTAGCTTTAATTCATAAATGTTTTACATTAGCATCATGATGGATGTTTTCCTTTTTCCTCTTTACCTGAAATATTATTTGACTTTGTTCGACCCACATAGCATAAGAATTACTTATAGATGTATTTATATTGAGAAGTTCCCACTCTCCCTGGGATAGAAAGATCTCTTGAGATTTATTGGTAAGGTAGTTTGCATCAGAGGACTCAGAAAATATTAGCTCATCATCTGTGGGAAAATATTAACAAATAGTTAACATAACTACAAGTTTTTTTATTTAAAATAACATAGTTCACTCTGATCCAAACCCCATGAAACTTTTGTTGGATCACTGGGAAACCCCTGCTTGTGTTTGTTGCTGTCCGTTTTTTACCCACTGTTCTATCTGCTATATTTGTAGGATGGTTAAATAAATGAAATTGTTTGTCGTAGTCTATAAAAGATATCGTAATGCACTAATAGATTCACTCTTCTATGGATTGAAACAAGAGGTTGAGAAGCGCTGCACAGGTGGGGCGTCAGAAAAATAAAAAAATGTTTTACATTATTGTACAGTGTAGCCTACACAACATCACAGTTGGTTGTTAACTGAGTTGCAGTAAGTCAGATCACTGGACAAAAGGCAAATTAAAATTGAACAACCAATTTGATTTCATTTAAAATTGTTATACTACAGTGTCTAAATTTGTGACAGTGTTTGTATAATCTACAAATAAAACCGTTTTTATCAAAGGTTTTTATACCATTCCGGTGGGTCAGATGTCAGTATATGGTGGTTTAAATACCTTTCCTCTGACAACGTATGTATCGAGGTGAATTTCTTGGCAGTGTTCGGATGAGTTTGACTTAGGCTTTATACTTTATTTATGCATAATTTACCTGAATGCGTTAAAGATCGAAGGGTCAGATTGCAGATTTGTGTGTCGAAGGGAAAACTGTGCAGATCCATCTTACAGATAGTGGCCAGTGATAAAATGTCAAGCTTGTCCATCAGGCCAAATGCATATAACCTGACATATGGAGGATCTATTGCTGCAAACTCTGTCTTGATGCTTAAAGAACAGAACAAAACACAAAAAATATTCATGACTAGAGACAATGCACTCTAAAGAAAACAATGCTTAATAGCAGTGAAAGTTTATAGGGGGATATACAGAACCATATCTTTTTAAAGGTACTATCCAGCGTATATTTTTAAAGTGTCAGCATTTTGGTCAGATGGCGCCGTGTGGAACCACGAGAGGTGCCATATTATACTTTATTGCTTCAACAAAAATGATGCCTTGGCATGTTCTTTGTATGGTTCATTGTTCTTTGTAAAAACATGTTTTCAAAAAATGACACAAAAAAATCGCACTTGATATATTTGTTTAGTTCTGTTGAACACAAAGAAACTATTTGGAAAAATGTTTGCAACTGACATTTCTGGGACATCATTGACTAAAATCAAATGGTTGTCAGAGGTGACCTAGAACTGTTTGTTTTCCTAAATTCTACCAAATATTTTATTTGAACAAAAAATATGTAAGGAATAACTGATGAGGATCCGTTGAACTGCTCAGAAAACAATGCACTCCATGCTGCGCGCCCTGGCTGCATCACCACCTCAGGGTGTGCATTATTTGTCATGCTGTCCAGAAATATTGACAGTTCCAGGAGTTACCCATCATTTTGTTTGATGTTAGATCTTTATTCAGTGGTGGACATTAGTCTACATAACCTCATTCAGTTGAATTTGGTGCACTGATATCGAACTGTAATTCGGTCAACAGATCAACAGATCGTTTGACTGAAAAATAATATACACCTGTACGTTCGTCAGCCAATCAGAATGAAGCATTCCACACCCCTGTGGTATAATACACAATATTACTTTCTAAAAGTCAATGGTTCCCAGAATTCTAACATTCTTGAAAATATCTGTTTTTGCGTTTGCTAACAAAGACATTTATACAGGTTTGTGTGTAATTCATGACATCATTTAAATTTAAGTTTGAGTGAATATATAATAAAAATGTGCATTGTGATTCAGTTATAAATGTTCTCCTGGTTGTATTTTGTTCAAATGTTTGTGCAGTGTTGAAAACTGAAACAGTTCTCCATTTCATTGTGTTGTGCCCGTCTGTACCACTGCATCTATCGCTGTTAATGAAAGTCAGAGAAACGTTTTAAATTGTTCTTACCTTTCCAGGACGACAGTGTCTGGAGTCCAAAACAAATCTTTTTGAGTTACAAATCGGTCAATGTTGCAAAATTCTGAGGAATTCCAACGTATCTCATTTTCCCAATACTGCAAAAATATTTCAACATTCGAATGCAAATTCAACATGTGACAAAGTTTAGCAAACTGTGTGTGGATTTACAAAAGGGATTTAAAACACTTACAGTGAGTAACCTTATTTGTGTCGAGATGCTCTGAGCTTTTTCATTCTGTGGATGAAAGCAAATGTTGAGTATGAACCTGAAACCGCTTATCTTAGACGGGAAGGTAAATTGTGATTGATTCATACCACATTTGTGATGGAGGTCAAATACAGATCCACATAAATCACGGTGGGTATGTTATGTTTTTTTAGAGGTCGAATTGTTACATTTTTTTTCTCAAGCAAGCCGATCTTTTCAAAAAGTGCATTATAAACCTCAACATATTCTGTAGAATTGCATAATTCTCCATCAGCGGATATCAACCCTGTAGAAATGAGAACACAACCGTATAACTCAACTCATTCACCAATCTATATTTTTCAATCAAACAGTGAGTATCGAAAATTGAGTTTGGATTTTCTCTATTAAAAGATGAATCATTCTGCATACACACAGATATATACCAAAAGAAATGTACATATTGCTTAAGACCTTAACTAAAACATATTTGACATAATAATATATTTATAGAATAAAGGCATTTATATAAAAGTATAAAAGCGTCTTTCGAACTTACTGTGATACTGTAATAAATATTATTCCTAGTTTATTTTAAAGATACTTACATACTGATGCAAGAGAATAAATGAGCCGGTGTAGGTACATGGTCACCATCTGTTAGAGGTGATTTTGGTTTAGGATGAAGAACATTGCTGTGTTTCGGACATATTTATACTGTAAGTCAGGAACGCCCCATCTGCTGTTTGCAGTGATCTTACTGTTCTTCTTCCACAACACAGCAAGTGTGAGGCAAAGCAAACTAATTGTAATTGAATCATTCTAAAGCAACATATTAGTATATATTTGGTTACCATCCAAAGGTCAACCACGTAAATCTGCCTATATTTAGTCATAAAAAAGGGTTGTTGAATAAGAAAATGTGCTCTAGTTTTACAACAAATTAACAATTCAGATTAAAAGTGGATTTATTTAGCTGATCAAATTTAGACTTTGTGAACATTTAGAGAAATATATTTTGTATCATTCAAGCAACACATGGCAGGGATTAAAATGTCTTGTATAATAATTAAAATATAAATGTTCAAATATTTGTACTTATTTGACATACACAAATTATATATAATCCTTTTATTAACCATGATTTTCCAGTTGTAATATGAGAGGATTTTCCTTTGGGACAGAAATGGCATTTTGTGCAGAGAACGTGCCAAATTATCATATATCAAATGATCAGATTGTCCTACAACACAAACACTGGAGGGTAAAAGGCATCTGGCTGTTTTAAAAAAGCACCATTATTCAAATATTTATTTGATGTACCATTACGGAGATCAGTCCTTTAGGCCTACGTGTTTTTGTGTGTGTCAGCTTGGAGATTATTAAAGAGAGATCCTTCAATAGTCAATATTATCATGCAGGTGCCTCTTTCCTTAGGAGGTCAGTGAGCACACATGGGATTTAAATAACCTCAGTTCCACTGAAATTTCAAATCAATATACAGGGGGAGCAGAGATGAATGTGAATAAAGGAAAGCAGGTCTGAGGTTTCACTGGGTTCGTCGGTTAGGCATCCTCTGCTTTTGGGGGATAAATGATTATAGAAATACATAGCCTACATAGCATCCTTGATAATATCTGAGAGACATCACATGAGTTGTGTCCGATCCCACTATCATCACATCCATTATCCTGAATGAAAGATGCCTTTTGGTGATAATGCCCTTTGTATGGTTCCCATCAATAAGACACATTGTCAGTTGTGCACCTCAGCCTCATTGGGTGTTTCGGCCCTTTATCACAAGACACCCTCAGCCATGGGTGTCCCACTGCAAGTTGATCAGACCAGGATGTGTGTCGCATTGTTACAAGGTCATCTGGCAGCCCATACTGTGTCCATCTGCCTCAACCACAGCCATTGGCTTCTTCTTTCCGCACCACTGGCCAGTTCTTGATTATCCTCCAATGGACCAGTCCTCTCAACCCCACTTCCTGTGTCAATTAGCTCATCCAGATTAGTGGCTGCAGCCTAAACAACACTTGCTCGGTGGCATCACACCTCAACGCAACCATACTGTCCAACCCTTTGGCTATGGCTGTTTTAGTGACTAATGTCCTTTGGGCCTGTCCTCTGATCCCCACTTCCTTAAGGAGCCTTGTAGTGGAATAGGAAAAAAAAACTTTGCAGCCCACTTCCATTGGGAACAGTTTCAATGTTAAGTCAAGTCAACTTTATTTATATATCGCTTTTTACAATTTTCATTGTTACAAAGCAGCTGTACAAGAAAACATATTGACTAAAAGCAAAACATATAAGGTTATGCAAGTCAAAACAAAAGAACTTGAAAACACAGAAGACATAAATAAAAAAATGGTAGTAAACTTCATTTATGTGTATTTTGACCATGATATGTGTGTTAATATTCTTCATTATCGTTACTATTTTTCTATATTATTTAGTTTATTAGTTATACTGTAGATAATACTCATTTCTTTCTTCCTACTTCCATTCAACATTACTTTGGATGCTGCATTTGAATTGTCTTCACAAGTAGAAATGAGTTTGCAGTGGTCTCATTCTCAAGGTTCTTAAAACGATAGTTCAACCCAAAATGTAGATTTGGTCATCATTTGACTCACCCTCCGATTGTTTCCTTCTTCTGCTGAACATAAAGAAAGATATTTGGAGGAATGTTGCAAAACAGATCTCATCCCCCATTTACTCCGGATCTGTAAATGATCTAGAGATATAAGCATTCTTCTGAATAACATCGTTTGTGTTCATCAGAACAAAGAAATACATTTTTGGAAAAACCTGAGGGTGAATAAATGAGGGTGAATTTTTGGGTTGACTATCCCTTTAATATTGTCAAGAGATAATGTTATGAACCAGTAATTTTCCACTGTAAGTAACACCTGCTCAATGTGCTGCAGACGTAGTAAATGAGAGACTATGAGCAACAGAGTTCTAGATGGAGTTAGAATGAGCAAACGCAACTATGATTTTCTCTCCTTCATGAACTTTGCTTGTTTTATTACATCATCACATAGTTGTCAGCTGTTCTTCCCTATTACTTCGGATATTAGACATCTCATTTTTTGTGTATAAACAATATGGAGTAACACCATTTTGTATCATTTTTGTATCATTTTGTTTCAATAGATAGATTCTTACATATTTTTATACAATTGACTGATTATCGATCTGTCTACTCTATAGTCCTCAAGTATTTGTGTGTACACTGCTGAATAACTTTAAAAATAGTAATTTGACCTATGCGTTATTTTTAAAACAGCTAGTAAATGAGATTATTAATTATATTATTAATGATATATTAGAATTGCAGGACAAGATCGACATATTTGGATATAAGGTTTTTGTTATAGAAACAATAAACAATTAATAGATGTAAAAAGTGACAGCTTAGAAAATAAATGTGTACATTTTAAAATAATCAATAAAAAGCTGTAGTAAAACAGAGAATTGAGCAGGAATCGAAAACACCAAGCTTGGAATCGATTCTTTTGATTCCCTCACTAGGAATTGGAATCGGAATCGACTCCAAATAATTCAGAATCGAACAGATCTAGGGACATAGCAAACAGAGACACAACACACACACACACACACAATCTGACACTTATGACAGGATCCTGTCACTTTCACTAAGAACTTTTGTCAACACTTCGCCCTTTTATGTCTGAATTGATATGTAGGCTACATATAGTTGCTTATATAGGATACTTTTATTTTATATTGTACAGAATGTTTATATTTCATTTTCCTGCTTTGGCAATGTAAAATATATTCATCATGCCAACAAAGCTTTTTTGAATCTTGAATCTTGAAACAGAGAAACTGATGATTGTCGTTGAAAAAGTGTATAACAGTTCACTTCCAGGTCGGCGGGTGGCGCTGTTGGCCAATGTGTTTCCACCAGCGCCTCATTCGAACTTGAAAGAAGAAGACATGGAGTCACGACTTGTCATAAACAGTTCGAGGTGAAGATGTTTTTAATATCAAACATGCTAACAAGTAAGATATTATGGTGTACATCTATGTGCCCTCGTCGCATGCAGTGGCTGTTGTTGAGATGAATGGAAATATATGTGTCAACTCTCCCTTATTACTTCGTTTTGCATCGCCTATCACGAATATTTGACGACGTAACATAATAACATGGCAATTTATTTTAGTGCTTTGAATTCGGCCATTCGCCCCTTCTTGATATTTTTATAACATGCTTAATATTAACTGACATTTGAAATGATTTTGACAGGTTGTCAATGCATGTTTCACGTCTTTTTCATGTTTCCTTAATGTGTTATTGTAGAGGTTTCTGCAATATATGGCCTTTATTGTTTCTACCAATTATTTTTTATATTCAATTTGATGGTACGATAATCGTACGAGTATGTTTGGAATGATGTCACAATACACCACTGTCATGTTTTTAACATTGTTTGCTGTTTTGCCAGCCTGATTTAGTGTCGAGATGGAAATCATGGCTGTGAATCTGTCTGCCACATCACCGTCCACGTCCACGCTGCCTCCACCGCCCTGTGTGGAGGACTCCGGTTTCCCTCTCTCGTCTCTGGACAGTGAAGACTATGTGTTTGTGGAGGCTCGGCATCCCAACAAAGTGTTGGAAGGCTTGAACAGCTTACGGCTCAATAACGCCTTCTGTGACGTGACTCTGTGCTGTGGAGGGCAGGAGTTTCCTAGTCACCGCATTGTTCTGGCCTCTTTCAGCTCTTACTTTCAGGTAATATTGCTCTTTAACCATCAGCATACTTGGAGTACATTTTTTACCCGTGGTCTTCCTCTGCTGGTGCAGGCCATGTTCTCCACCGACCTGATGGAGTCACGGCAGGAGCGGGTGGCCATCAACGGTGTGGAGCCGCAGATGATCGGCATGCTGGTGAGCTATGCCTACACGGCAGAGGTGGTGATCTCCAAGGCCAATGTTCAGGCGCTGCTGGCGGCTGCTAATCTGCTGGACGTGATGGCGGTACGGGAGGCCTGCTGCAGGTTCATGGAGCGTCAGATGGATGAAATGAACTGCGTGGGCATTCACTGTTTCGCCGAGGTACACTCGTGCAGACAGCTGGAGCGACGCAGCATGGAATACATCCAACAGCACTTTAGCATCGTCTGCAAACAGGTGAAAACAACCACAGGAGATCATCTTGATGAATAGTGTTGCTAAATCTGACCAAAATCTCATATACTATTAAGGTTTATTGTATATCACTTTAATTGTAAACATTATGGTCAGCGTTGGTAAACATCATACACTTTGTATTTAAATGATTTTTTCGCTGTTATAAAATTATTCCTATTTTTAATGACTCTCTAATAACATTGTTTTAAAAGTAGGCTATATGCATTACTAATTAATATAGACTTTTTATAGAAAACTGTCACCACAATAAAACATAAATAAAACGATTTCACAGGTGGATCTCATTCATACATTTTAGTACAATATGTTTTATTATTGCTTTTACTAATCGTACGTTTTTTTGTAGGATTCACATCGTACAAATTCACATGAATGAATTAGCCACCTTGTAAAATAGTGACAAAATCAGTTTGTTAAATCTATATCAACGTGTCCATGTGAACAATAGAATTGAATGTCTTTTTAATTCTCTTCCATTTTAAATCATTTTTGATAGGTCGATTTTTGTATGAATTTCACGAAAGTGAAGTCATGTCAAATCATTTATGCCTCAAATTGGCACATTGTTGTTATTATAAACACAAAGCATCATTCTTTATTTTGCAAGGACAGTGTGTAATTCAAATGTGAAGTGCGATATTACACTGCATTGCTTATTTGTCTCCTGTTTCCTATTCAGGAGGAGTTTCTTTCACTTTGTGCCGATAAACTGACTGAGATCATTTCCAGTGACCATCTGAATGTGCCAAAAGAGGAAACTGTGTTTGAGGCGTCCATGCTATGGCTGGAGAAGAACTCTTCATGCAGACAGAGCTTTGAAAAGGTCCAGTATAAAGCCATGTTTTCAATGTAATCTGTTAGTTTATCCACTTGCTTTTTGTCTGCATGTGACCCGAACACTGACAACTAATACCTGAACATGAGAGTCGCTATGTTTTTGATGGTTGACAGACTAGAAAACCTGCACAAATTGAATCTTAGGTCTGATAGGGATGGTGGTCTACGCTGAATGATGTTTCAGAGTTTGAGCGGTGTATCACGGTAAGCTGTGAGAACCACAAGTCTCAGTGGAGCGGGTGGGTCCTCTCACATGTCGGCAGAGATTTTCTGCAATTGTGTTTGGCACGTGTAAGTCTGAAAGGTCACATGCTCCACACACGAGCTCTGATTCTGGAGAGAATAGTCACTTTACACAGCTGCTGTGTAATGTTATTTAAAGACTACGCCTCAGTTACAGCTCTTGATAAAAGTTCACTGTGTGTGTCATGGAAATGTACTGGGGATTTCCAGAAGAAGGGTGGGCAATAAATGTCCCTGTGACCCATTAAAGAGATCTCAATCTATTTTGAGGGACATTGGACACAAAACCACCAAGACATTTCTCAAAATATCTTCTTTTGTGTTTCACAGAGTCATACAGGTTATGTACGGCATGAGGGTGAATAAATAATAAGATAACTGCAAAAGCTTTCAAATTGTTATGGAATACAATACTAAGAACGTACTGTCAGAAAATACAACATATAGTGAAGAATAGTACTTGCATGGCCACTTCATGAGTTTATTCCTGACACATGCCTTGATAAAATGCCGTACGTTTCTCCAGAACGAAAGTGTAATGATGAATAAATACATTGATACATAATGACAGAGGTTGTGATGTTTTAGGTTCTCGAGCACATCAGGTTGCCTCTCATCAGTCCATACTACATCCATGATGTCATCGAGACTCTGGGTGTGGTGAAGGAATCGCTCAAGTGCCAAAAGCTCATCTCTGAAGCCAAGGATTATTTACTGCTGCAGGACCGCCGAGGAGAGCTGCACAGCCCCCGAGCACGACCCCGACGCTCAACAGGTAACAGAGTTTCAAGTTCAATTATAACAACAGCATGTAGGGCTTATTTTTTAAGTATTTGTTAGAGGTCCAATGTGTCATTTGTTTGGAGGATCTACTGACAGAAATACCAATGGTAAATGTTTACAAATCTTAATGTCAACATTCATAAAATAAAAATTAAATACAAAGGTAATTAAATGTAAAGTAAAGCTACTTAAGTTTTAAGTTTTGCTTACAAGAAGTTTAAAAAAACGGACCGATAATGCATGCATTTATCAGAATTATTAATAATTTATTGGAATAGATTTGCATTTATTGTTATTAGACCTTCAGAGTCTGTAATCATCCGGTGGTTGGTGTTTGTTTGTCTGCCTCAGGAACAGCGGAGGTGATCGTGACGGTCGGTGGAGAGGATGATAAGGTTGTGTTACGCAGTGTGGAGAGTTTTGATCCTCTCACCAGCCAGTGGAAGAGTCTGGCCTGCCTGCCCTTCGCTGTCAGCAAGCACGGCTTAGTCGTGTCAGGTGAGTACATGAAAGGTAACTGTACAACAGTGGATTGATAATAGAATGCTGTTTGGTGGTTGCTCTCAATGGGTGGCTGATTAATTAAGTATCGAGAGTATGCATGTGACATCACAGCATCCGAAGGTGAAGCAAGTCACACCCACTGAGTGGCAGAAAGACTGAATGCAGCAGTGTTTACGGTTATCTGTAGTTTATTTAGAACAGGAGAACGTTCTTGTGCCATTGATTGTACAAACATATCAGGTGTTTCTTTTTCTAGACTGCTTAAAGACAGAAAAAATAGTTTTTTGAATCGCTCAGCTCAGTTAAAACACTAAACGTGTAGAATATTTTGTGTTTAATAGTGTTTTTCCCCCGACGTTGAAATAAAAATCAGGAAACGCAATTCTTGTCCTGA
Organism: Barbatula barbatula; assembly: GCF_947034865.1. NCBI lineage: Eukaryota > Metazoa > Chordata > Actinopteri > Cypriniformes > Nemacheilidae > Barbatula > Barbatula barbatula. Next base: position 20,062,463 of record NC_136769.1, on the reverse strand, counting down.
TGTTGTTTCACTGTGAATGTGTTCAGGCTCTGTGCTGTATTTAGCTGGAGGAGAGTTTCCAGACGGTTCTGCCAGCAGAGAGATGTGGCGGTATGACCCGTGTTTTGATTCCTGGTTAGAGATGGCACCCATGAATGTGGCTCGGTCAGAATTGGGTGAGGACCAGGACTTTAATACTGAGGATTTAAATAAAAAAAATGTGTTTAATTGTCTAGACAGCAGGTTGTAGTTCACTCAATAATTGAAGTCTGATATTAAATTCATGGATGCATGAAAACTCGAGGGCAAGGTTCAAAACGAGGTTCATCTTTTTTTTTTAGGGTTGGTGATGTTGGATGGATATGTGTTTGCTGTGGGTGGCTGGGAGGGTCGTTCTCGTCTCGATTCAGTAGAGTGTTATGATCCTCACACAAACACGTGGCAGTTTATGGAATCGGTCAAGATGGCAGTCACCAGTCCGGCTGTGGTGGCGCTTGATGGCTTACTTTATGTGACAGGTATTGTGTTAATTCCACAAGAAGCCATTGATTTGATTTGATACATGTTTTATATAGATGGGCTCAAAATATCAGACCTTGAGTGAAAGTCAATGTTTGTGTTTAGTAGTAAAATGTCTCTTCTCGAAAATAGGGGGTGCCGTTTTAGAAGATGGTGATGGCACAGATCTAGCACAAGTGTACAACCCTAAAATGTCTGTGTGGACAGAGGTGGCACCCATGCAGATTGCTCGCTCTGGATCTGCAGCCTGTACCTTGAAGGGCAAGATTTACGTCATAGGTGAACATTTTTCATTGTTTATTAAATAGCTCAGTTTTGTTTACTGTAGAATAACAAATTGTAAACCTCTGACACTTCGCTTCCGTTCAGGCGGCTGGCACGCTTCCACTGAAAACACAGATAAGGTGGAGTGCTATGACCCAAAGACTAACAAGTGGACCATGTGTGCTCCCATGAAGGAGAGACGCTATCGACCCGGCGTGGCCGTGGTGGATGGAAAGATATACGTTTTAGGAGGAGAAGAGGGATGGGATAGGTGAGAGAGTCTTTATTCTGACATTCAAATTTGGCCGAACTGAACATCTTGTCATATCATCTCATCACATTTACAAACCTGAATACACAAAAACAAAATGTGTTGTTCCAACGTTCCTATGCTCCTACGTGCAATTCTTAAATGTTATAAGATGAAAATATGTGAAAACGTTTTTCTTAAAAAAACATTTCTTTGGCTCTAATGCATTTAACTTTAGTCATTTATCAGACACGTTTTTTCTAAAGCGACTTACAAATGAGATAGAAGTCTAAGATCGGTTAGGTGCTGACCGAAGAGATTTGTTTTCAGCCGATTCTTAAAGATGGCTACAGAATCTGCTGATCTTGTAGCAGCGGGCAGATCATTGCACAAATGTGGAACAGATCCGGAGAAGGTACGTGAGAGTGATTTTTTTTGGCAGATAGCTCCAGTAGGATAAGTACAGATGAGTTAGCGGCGGCGGCTCTTGCCAGTCTCAGGGCTTCAATGACCAAGAGCAGCGCAGCCTCTGTGAAATGACCGCTCTTGACACCTTTTGGTTGCTGTCCAGGAGGTTGTTCTGAGTGAGAGAGGAGGAGACCGGTGTGTAGTTATCTACAGTTATCTGCAGTGCAGGATTAAGAGTGGGTATCTTCAGTAGAGGGGTAATTCGGGCCTCTTTGAAGACTGTGGGAAATGTACCAGTGGTGAAAGACAAGTTGATAATGTGGTTCAGAGCAGGAACAACCAATGGAGACATGCAGAGTTTACTCAGCGGAGAAAAAAGAGAGGAGAGGCTGAGAGACAGAGGTCAGTAGGATCTTTAGATTTGCGCCACTTTCTCTTAGCAGATCTGAGCGTGGAGCGATGCTAACAGAGAACATCAGATAACAAGGGGGCAGAAGGAGATGCACAGGCTGGTCTAGTGGTAAGAGGGCATAAGCTGTCTGAGCAGGATGTTAATTTGGATCAAAGAGTGTCGGTGGCGCATTATTAGTATAATAATGAACCTACTCCTGAGGTTACAATAAGAGTATCTGTTCATAAACCTGTATTATGGCTAGTTATTATGGCTCAAATCCATACAAACCAACTGCAGTTTGATTGATATTAATTGAAGTGCACAATAACAAAAAATGAATTTTGAAAACATTTAGGAATTTTTGGAACTAAACTCGTCATATGAATAAAGCTATGACTATAGACTTGGAAAATATCAAACATTAGTAAAATATTAGAAAAAATATTAAATGTTATTTTAAATAAATATTTTAAAAATGATAAAAGAAAAAAAAGAGACATTAACTGTGCTGGTGATATGACAACAATTTTTTATATAGATAAGAAAATAAAAATAATACCGTTAAAGGAACAGTAAACACAAAAATTAAAATTCTGTCAACATTTACTCGCCTTTATAAATGTCTTTGTTCTGATGAAAACAAAGAAAATACGGAAGATACGGCTTTAAATGTCCTCACAGCCTTATACACGCTCATTACCTATGTGTCTCTGCATCTGAATGAACTGATTTCCCTCGCAGGTATCATGACACTATAGAGCGGTACTGTGAGGAATCAGACAGCTGGGAGATTGTCGGTGAGATGCCCACCAGTCGCAGCTGGCTCAGCTGTGTGTCACTGCAGCTGAAGAAGGACACTCACGCGGACATCTGTCCTGGCACGGCATCCGAGACCGAGTTTCCTGTGGACTGAGAGTATCCGGGCACCACCTGCACTGTAACCAGATGGGACAGAAGGCCCGGGGCAGCTTTCAGGTGCCCGGCTAGATGCCGTTTATTTAAGGCAGTGGTCCAATCCAGTCACTGGAGGGTCTTAAGAAAAAAAACCTGTGTCATAAGCTGTTCTTCAGTCCGTCCCACAGCGGTAGTGTGAGACTGGACGGATTGCTTGATCTGTGGTCATTGTGTGTGTGTCGGCAGTACGTGACGGCGTGTACACAGTATGAGTTTAAAGTGATGTCAAAGTGGCCTGCAGGGTTACATGCCCACAGAATCATGATTGTGAATGTGCTTTGGTTCCTGAAAGTGTTGTAGTTAATCATTTTGTACTTATTAGACGTTTTTGTTGTGCATAGCTTCGTGTTACTGACACGCACAAAAAAAAACCCACGCTGATATTTGTTGACCGCCATTCTTTAAAACGCTATGTATGTTAATGTATGGCACAAGCATACCATTTATGTTACAGGTGTAACATCGTCTCTAGATCGCATTAGAATGAACAAAGCTGTCTACACTGGACACCTCACTGCAAGTTTTGAGACACTGCAGAGATGCATTCTTCTCACTTCCTGACCTTGCTCGTGTAATTATATAAAAAGCGTCCAGTTATCGTTTGGAATTGAAGTGTTACGTTGGCTCTTTATTTAAATTTGGTGTACGTGTTTCACATTTTGACTGTCCAATCACGAAAGCAGTGTTTAAGTGAAAATAAAAATCTTTCATTGTCTATTAACTCGAACCTCATTTCAATGTCATTCTTCTGCTAAACACAAAAAGGTATTTTGAAGAATGTATGTAAACAAACACCATTTACTCTCGTTTGTATGAATACAACACCACACTAAACATCTTTTTATGTTTCACAGAAGAATTGTATATACAGTTTATACTGCATACACTGCAGAAATAGCTAATCTAAATGTAAAATGTTTCATAAAGTTTGAGTTCAACCAAAAATGAAAATTCTGTCATTCACTCACCCTCGTCATGTCAAACCTGTTTTAGTTTCTTTCTTCCGCAGAACACAAAATATATTTTGAAAAATGTTGTTGATCGAACAGTGATGGCAGCCATTCACTTGCATTGGTTTTGTGTTCATACAATAGTCGTTACACAACTGTTCAGTTAGCATGTTTGTGTTCTGCAGAAGAATGTCATAGAGGTTTGAAATGACAAGTGGGAGTGTATATGACTACAGAATTGTTGGGTGAACTATCCCTTTAAAGGCAAATATTTACGGTAAGAAATGTAGTTACTAATGCATACGGAGTATCTCTTTAATTGCAAGTGTGTAAATGATACAGAATGAATGATTAACTATTGTTTTAAATGAAAAAACAACAAAAATTACAAAAACAAAGAATGGTCTTGCTGTTTGTTAAATACACACATGCTCAAAAACAGCAGAATGAGTAACAACTAAACACTTGAAATCTTCAGAACGCTCAGGTTCAGCATATAGAGAAATATACTCATAGTTCATAATGTAAAGTTGTACTTTACAACTTAAAAACAAGCATGTGTCAATCATATCTCAGACGAGGAGTCTCTCAATGGCCATCTGCACAGACTGAATCTGGGGCTTGAGCTGAGAACCTTCCTTTATAGTGACAGATGTGGCAATGACGGGCCTGGAGACCCCGCATGCTCGACCCAAGGCCTGCTTGGAGCGCACGAACACGTACGGGACGTTCTTGTCCTCGCATAGCAGAGGCAGATGAAGGATGATCTCCAGAGGCTCAGCATCTGCAGCCATCACAATGAACTCTGAAATTCCACGGTTCAGAGTTTTGGTGGCTATAATACATTCAAACAAACAAGGTCAAAACAAGTCACTTTAACATTCAAACTTAAACCGCACATTTTTATAATTGCGAACAATGTCTTGAATAAAATTAAACCACAATATAAGAATAGTTCATTACCTTCATTGGCTCCTTTTCTCAATTGTTTGTAATTGGATGCCTGTTGCACAAGGTCCAATATGGTTTTGCTAAGTGTGGAATCAGCCAGAGGATAAGCTTTAGGATTCACGTCTGATTCAGCCTGGAAGAAAACAGAACACATCACACTGTGTGCAAGAATATATGGCTCACGTGTCCCCTTACCAAAAATGAACCATTGTTTAACTACACTAACACTAGTTTACAGTGATATACGTAGTACAATAAATAACCACAAATTTACAATTACTATGGTAACCAGTTCAACAACGTTTGAGGTAAACATTTACATGTATGATGGTTACATTTCCTGATGATTTTAACAGCTATGATTAGTTATTGTAACACAAACAATGAGTATCTAACATTAAATTAAATGTAGATTTGACATTGTGATGATGTGCGCGCTGTCGTTACGTTGCGCAACCTCGCGGTGATCACACGTGGGTAATCTGCCTACGCCACTAAACTTAAATAAAACACGATTGAAAATTTGATCGGAAAAATATACATTTAAAGTAAATAGTTTACGGTAAACGGGACATAAAGAAACATCGTTAATTTAGAGATTACAGATGTATATTGCACAGACGTTAGCTGTCGAGTTCAGCGCGAGTAAAGTTAGTGACCGAATGATCTGTAAGTTACCATTACTGCAAGTGGTGCTTCCGATCTCTGTAGAAATGTGAACCGTCCTCTCGGCGTGTGCTTCACGGAGGACAAAAAAAACTTTGTTTAAATGGTGAAAAACACGAAGATATGAGGAAAATATCTGAAAAACACTTTCGTGCGCTGAGCGATCAACGTGCGTATGGTACCAGACGGGAATGCTTGGGGCGCGCTGCGTTTTACGTCATCAAAAAGAGACGACCGATCGTTCCGTTGAATACTCTGGTTTTGCATACATCGCGAACACAAAATGACGTAATAATCAGTGTATATACCATACACTTCAGAAATAACAGTAGAATACCAAATCTGAATGTAAATGTATCTTAAAGTAATAGTTCAACCAGAAATGAACATCATTATTTACACCCTCTTGTCGTGTCAAACCCGTACAAGTTTATTTCTTTCGAAGAACAATTATTTTGAAAGATGTTGACCGAACAGCGATGGCAGCCATTCACATACATTGGATTTGTGTCCATACAATAGAAGTCAATGGCTGCAGACGTAAATTATGGGGTGAACTATGCCTTTAAAGTCATAGTTTAAGAAGCATATGTAGTTTAGATAGTAGTTAGATCTAAGACTAGAAACTGCAAATGTTTAGTCGTTACCAATTAGCCACGCCCACCAAAGAACGGGACGAGGGCGTATTTGTACGTTTTGGCTAGAAGGGATACAGCTACCTCCCATGAGCATGCGCACTTCAATACAGCATCATTTTTGTCACGCTGACAACAATTAATAAAAAAAAATGTATTGTAAGATTATGTTTAGGGTTGGGGTAGGTGTAGGCATTAGCTAATTTAATTTATTGTAATTTTATGGTGATATTTTGCGTCACTTCCGGCCGTAACTGTATCCTTTTTAGCCACAACACATAGTGAGGGAGGTTCACTTCCTTTAGGAAATCGTTCCCCTAGGTCCCAACTTGAGAGTGAAAGTAAATGTTTGTGTGATTGTGTACAGAATATAATTTTGTACTGTACAAAATGGTTAAATTCAGTAATATTTTGTCTTTTTATTAAGTATATACTCAATATAAATAAATGATATAGTACAAAATGATGTCTAATTCAATCAGAATGTCTATCAAATAACAACATAGTATACTTAAACTGCATTCAGCTGCATTTAAATCATCCACTGCACTGTAACTTCAATAACGTATCTACTGCACTGTAACTCTACTAACTACATCTACTCATTTATTGCACTGTAGCTTCAATAACTGAATAACTCATCTACTACACTGTAACCTTATTAACTGCATCTACTCATCTACTGCACTGTAACCTTATTAACTGCATCTACTCATCTACTGCACTGTAACCTTATTAACTGCATCTACTCATCTACTGCACAGTAAATTTATTAACTGCATCTACTCATCTACTGCACTGTGACTTTATTAACTGCATCTACTCATCTACTGCACTGTGACTTTATTAACTGCATCTACTCATCTACTGCACTGTAACTTTAATAACTGCATCTACTCATCTACTGCACTGTAACTTTATTAACTGCATCTACTCATCTACTGCACTGTAACTTTATTAACTGCATCTACTCATCTACTGCACTGTAACTTTATTAACTGCATCTACTCATCTACTGCACTGTAACCTTATTAACTGCATCTACTCATCTACTGCACAGTAAATTTATTAACTGCATCTACTCATCTACTGCACTGTGACTTTATTAACTGCATCTACTCATCTACTGCACTGTAACTTTATTAACTGCATCTACTCATCTACTGCACTGTAACTTTATTAACTGCATCTACTCATCTACTGCACTGTAACTTTATTAACTGCATCTACTCATCTACTGCACTGTAACTTTATTAACTGCATCTACTCATCTACTGCACTGTAACCTTATTAACTGCATCTACTCATCTACTGCACAGTAAATTTATTAACTGCATCTACTCATCTACTGCACTGTGACTTTATTAACTGCATCTACTCCTCTACTGCACTGTAACTTTATTAACTGCATCTACTCATCTACTGCACTGTAACTTTATTAACTGCATCTACTCATCTACTGCACTGTAACTTTATTAACTGCATCAACTCATCTACTGCACTGTGACTTTATTAACTGCATCTACTCATCTACTGCACTGTAACTTTAATAACTGCATTGACTCATCTACTGCACTGTAACTTTAATAACTGCATTGACTCATCTACTGCACTGTAACTTTATTAACTGCATCTACTCATCTACTGCACTGTAACTTTATTAACTGCATCTACTCATCTACTGCACTGTAACTTTATTAACTGCATCTACTCATCTACTGCACTGTAACTTTATTAACTGCATTGACTCATCTACTGCACTGTAACTTTAATAACTGCATTGACTCATCTACTGCACTGTAACTTTAATAACTGCATTGACTCATCTACTGCACTGTAACTTTATTAACTGCATCTACTCATCTACTGCACTGTAACTTTATTAACTGCATCTACTCATCTACTGCACTGTAACTTTATTAACTGCATCTACTCATCTACTGCACTGTAACTTTATTAACTGCATCTACTCATCTACTGCACTGTAACCTTATTAACTGCATCTACTCATCTACTGCACAGTAAATTTATTAACTGCATCTACTCATCTACTGCACTGTAACTTTATTAACTGCATTAACTCATCTACTGCACTGTAACTGTAATAACTGCATTAAGTCATCTACTGCACTGTAACTTTAATAACTGCATTAACTCATCTACTGCACTGTAACTGTAATAACTGCATTAACTCATCTACTGCACTGTAACTTTAATAACTGCATTAACTCATCTACTGCACTGTAACTTTAATAACTGCATTAACTCATCTACTGCACTGTAACTGTAATAACTGCATTAAGTCATCTACTGCACTGTAACTTTAATAACTGCATTAACTCATCTACTGCACTGTAACTGTAATAACTGCATTAACTCATCTACTGCACTGTTACTTTATTAACTGCATTAACTCATCTACTGCACTGTTACTTTATTAACTCCATTAACTCATCTACTGCACTGTAACTTTATTAACTGGATTAACTCATCTACTGCACTGTAACTTTATTAACTGCATCTACTCATCTACTGCACTGTAACTTTATTAACTGGATTAACTCATCTACTGAACTGTAACTTTATTAACTGCATCTACTCATCTACTGCACTGTAACTTTATTAACTCCATTAACTCATCTACTGCACTGTAACTTTATTAACTGGATTAACTCATCTACTGCACTGTAACTTTATTAACTGCATCTACTCATCTACTGCACTGTAACTTTATTAACTGCATCTACTCATCTACTGCACTGTAACTTTAATAACTGCATTAACTCATCTACTGCACTGTAACATTAATAACTGCATTGACTCATCTACTGCACTGTAACTTTATTAACTGCATCTACTCATCTACTGCACTGTAACTTTATTAACTGCATCTACTCATCTACTGCACTGTAACCTTATTAACTGCATCTACTCATCTACTGCACTGTAACTTTATTAACTGCATTAACTCAAATATTGCACCGTAACTTTAATAACCGCATGAACTCATCTATTGCACCGTAACCTCAATAGCTATTGTCTATAATTGATGCACTTGCACTATTGTTTAGTCTAAATTATGATCTGCTCATAGCCACCAGTACATTTCTGCTCTTAGCATATAGCCATCTGTGTATATTGTTCAAAGTAGAAATCTACTGTAAAGTATTTTCTTAGTCCATGCTCACTGTATAATATTTTCCTAATATTGTATTCTGTATTTATTCTAACTGTATTTCCTGCACTTTCTAATTGCACTTCTGGTTAGACCTAAACTGCATATTATTACACTGTACTTGTATATGTGTAATGACAATAAAGTTGAATCTAATCTAAAAAAATGCATGTTAATATATTGACTGAGAATTGACAGGAGAATGTAGTGTTCCCATATATGGAGTGTCGCCGAAACGCGCTGGATTGTGGGTAGGACGTCAGTTCGGCCATTACTGTCTTTACCAGCGGCTGAAGGAGAGATTTGAAGTCATGACAGGATTTCGAGGTTTCACTCATCTCTCCGTGAGTCCTCTTTCATTCCGTCTGAACGGTCTTTTCAGTGTGTATAAATTGCGAGTTTTGAATAAACCCGAGTGTTTGATGGTCAGCATACATGTGTCATTCGAGTGTTACATGCTAGTGTTGCTAATGCTAGTGTAGTATGCGGTAATGAGCCGGTACAGCCGCTTTCAACTTTCTTCTCCCGGTTAAATTGAGTGATAATTTATACAGATCCTTCAGGCTTTTATTCTGGATCATAATTTGTCCTTATGTTTCTTCCGGTTGTAGTTTATATTGTATGTGAAAGTCCCATGTTCTGTTGCGTTGATCAAGGTCAAGACACGGTGATACTGTACTTTCAGTGACGGACTGACCTCTTAACAGGTATTTTACCTGTGAACATACTGATCCAGGAAGAGAATGCCATGTCAAGCACATTTGGAAATCCTGGGAGTCAAATCTGTAAATGTTTTATTAAATACATCTGCTTTTCATCCTTTTGTTCGTTTGTAATGACCCCCTTGGTGTAGGGTGCATCGCTTTGTGTCCCCCCCGAATAAATACTTATGATCTTAAACGTGACATTTTAATAACGTCTAAAGCAGCTTTACAGGGGAAATTAAAAACACAAAAAAGGTTAAACACAGTTCATAATAGTTTAACTTGTTATATAAACACATAGTAAATAATATCTAATGTCAGCAGTCTCCCGGTGGTTTATTTTGCATTAAGTGAATTCTTGGTTTAAATTGGGCGAGTGTGTCTGATCCTTGAATAATATCAGGAAGGCTATTCCAGAGTTTAGGTGCTACGTATGAGAAAGCTCGACCCCCTTTGGTGGATTTAGTTATTCTAGGTGTTATCAAAAGTCGTGCGTTTTGAGATCTTAGAGAGCGTGATGGGTTGTAGTGTGATAGAAGCTCTGTTAGGTAGGTAGGGGCTAAACCTTTTAAGGCTTTATAAGTGATTATAACATCAAATCTTTTACGATTCTTGGTGTGCTAAGTTTCTATATTTTATAAAACCCCCAGTTTGAGAACCACTGCTTTGAACTCCAAATAAAAAAATCATAAATTGTCATCTGGAAATTCATGGACATTCAATGTATGGATGTTTTTTATAATGAATATAAAAATAAAGCTGTGAAGACAGTCTCTAATATAATACATGTATAATCTATTGTCTTTAATGAACCTTTCCAGTTATACTGGTCCTAAGACATGTTTATGAGGTCAGAGGTACTATAACCAACTTAAGATACCCACAATACACATCTTCTCAACATATGACTTGAGATCATTTATTTCATACAAGTTACATGCTAAGGTTTAGTTCTTAACTGAGCCTAACAAACCCCCAAACACGTAATATGAATGATATTAATAGGGATGCTTGCTGAATCAGAAACCACTAATGGTCCTTGAGACTCTGTTTACTGACAGTTAATGTTTTCCACAGAGACGTTGTTATGCTGCTGCTGCTAGGAGGAGCGAGTCACTGAGTGAACCTCTGGCCACCCGAAAACCTGCGACACCAGCCGTTTTCACAGCCCAGGATGTTCAGGTGATCGAAGTTTGCTGATGTTATGAGCTAAGATGAAAGCCTTCACAGCACCACGCTGTTTCTGTAATTTTTTAAACCATGTTTCATGGCGGTGTGGTTTAGGTGTCCAAGCTTCCCAGTGGTCTTCTCGTCGCCTCTCAGGAGAACTACGCCCCGGTCTCTAAAATCGGGGTGTTTGTGAAGGCAGGCAGTCGCTATGAGACCGCAGAGAACCTGGGTGTCACGCACATGCTGCGATTAGCAGCCAATCTGGTATGTTCTGAGCTTTTAGAAATGATGTCACTGAATACATAATCATACAGCAATGGAAAGTTGTATTCAGACATTATGCGATTTATGAATGTGTCATAATGAATTTGTTCTGTGTGTTTCAGACCACTAAAGGTGCATCTGCCTTCAAGATTTGTCAGGGTCTGGAGGCCGTAGGTGCCAATTTGAGGTCAGTTTTAGATTTAAATGAGACCTCCCTATACACTTTCAGTTAGACAAACTCCAGCAAATCTCTCACTCTTATGTTTCCCTTGTGTTTCAGTGTGACTTCATCGAGGGAACACGTGGTTTATTCTCTGGACTTTCTGAGAGATGATTTGTGAGTGTCTCTTTTAAAACATGAGCTGAAGCTGGGCACGAAACCATTTATTATATATCACATTTTTATTGTGCTGTTTGGTCTCAAATTAAGCTTGTGATACAGCCCTATTTGTATATCAATTCATTTTAAAAATCATGGTTAAAAACACTTAAAATGGAAGAGCTGCCCTCGACTAGAGATTTTTTTTCAGACCTCAAGAGTAGCATATAATGTGAGTATTTTTCTTCAAAATTCAATCGTAGCAATACTTTAAGCGTAGAGTATTAAATAAATTGTAAATAAATGAAAAAAAATACAGCAAACTGAATCACTTAAAGTGGCAATAATCTAGCAGACGGCTTTTCAACTGAAGAAAAGACGGGCGCACCGGGATCCCAACAATAAGGCCAACCTTATGTTCCTGCGGCATTCCAAAACTCTAAATATTCTGTATACACCATATAATAAAGCTTATTACGTAAAGAAAAGAAGATAATCTACTAATAAATTTGTTCGAATAAGTGTCTTCTAGTCAAATAACGAATAGGGTGCAACCCCAGGAAATGAAACTATTTCCTTTTTTTATTAATATTTATTAACTATTAATTTTTTATAGCTTATAATTTTACATGTGCATTCAATTTGTATGTTACCTATTCAGTGACACCGTCATAGAGTACCTGGTCAATGTGACCACTGCTCCCGACTTCAGGCCTTGGGAGCTTTCTGACATCTCCCCTAGAATCAAGATAGACAAGGCTGTAGCCGACCAGAGCCCACAGACAGGTACAACCTTACACATGCAGACTATATTAAAGTATGAACAGTATAGAAGTAGTAAAGATAACTGTCGTAAGTTTGATGCTCATGAAAGGTCTTTCTCACACAGGTGTTCTTGAGAAGCTGCATGAAGCTGCATATAAGAACGCTCTGTCCAACTCACTGTACTGTCCAGACTTCATGGTGGGCAAGATTGGTGTTGATCACGTAAGTGACCGAAAGCTCATCTGAATGATTCAGTCGTCTGAAAGGAATAGTTCACCAAAAATTTAAATTCTGTCATTTAGTCGCCCTCAAGTTGTTCTGGTTGTAACCAAACTGTTTTTTGGCCACCATTGACTACCATAGTAGTTTTTTTTAATACATTTCTTTGTTCTGTTGAACACAAAAGAAGATATTTTGAAGGATGTTGGACAGCAATCAGTTCTGAGGCACTTTTGACTACCATTGTCATTTTTGTGATTCCAAGCATTTTTCCAAATATCTTTAATTTATATAGATTTACTCGAGGGTGAGTAAATGATGACAGAATTTTTCAGGTGAACTTTCACTTTTAAGTGTCTGTAAACTCTGATACATAATATATATGTTAGGTATATGTTAACACGTTCTCTTTCTTCTCTGAAACTAGCTTCAAAAGTTCTTTGCGAATCATTACACCAGTGCACGAATGGCTCTTGTCGGATTAGGTGAGTCTTTTATTTTGAATGCATATTTGTGCTCATAGGCTCGTGCTGGGAACCGTCTCAATGGTGTTTGTTTTCATAAACAGTTTCCAGTGTGGACCGAACAACTTTTCTAACGGATTAATTATGACTAATGCTAAATGAGCTATGAACTGTTATTGTTTTTATGCTTTTAGCATTTTAAATAGTTACTGAATGTTTTTTAACAGAATTTGCAATTAAAGATTCATATGTTTTTTGGGAATAAGTTGTATACAATTTTACCTTCCCTATTATTAAATAAATAGTTGCATTTGTGCTGCCTTGAAATACATTTTAATAGAAATTTAAAGTAACAAATGTATTTAATATAGCTACAAGCAGCGATACAGGGCCAAGCCCCCGACAGCGCTGCTTGCGCAGAGCGACGGCGCAAAAAATGGCAGACACAGAAAATCCGTGATGAAAAAGGGACAGGTCGAGAAGAATAGGTGAAAACAAACTCAGAGCGCACATTTTACACACAAGCGAGGGACACACAGACGCATTCGATCTGCTGACCCCAAAGACTCCATGCCAGTGACTTAGCGAGTCTAGCCACTAAGCCGACATCCCACAATTGGGCTGCTGAGCAATTCTGTCATCATTTACGCAGCCACAGCACAATATGTACGTGAAAAACAAAATCACGACGAAAACTTCATGTATACAAGCAGTTGACTTGCACCCTGCCTGCCAAGGACAGCTTTCAAAGCTTCAAGCGTTATACGAGGGGTGCTTGGATTAAAATTGACCACTTTTGTCAAATGAGCAGCAAAAACAAGTTTTTCATATGCTTTACAATAAGATAGGAACCGGATGCTAGAAAATGACAAATTGGCATCATTGGAAAGAGAAATAATGAACATCAGAAAACATATTTCAGACAAAGCGTTCAAGAGTTGTAATCAATTAAATAAAAGTGTTTTATCTTATTATGAAACTTCAATTCGTTGTCAAATTTGGTGCCGATATATCATACCGTTCAAAAGATATCATTAATAACACATTTCAAAATGTTAGACAGGCTGAACATCCAATCGTGACATAATCCGATCGGGCATGACACAAGGAATCTGTAGACAAAGATCCCGACTTTCTGACAAACATTGCAAAAGTTATGAGTAAAAATAGGCATTTTTCAAATCATGCGACCCATAGGTGGCGCTGTTCCCAAATTTGGCAAAGACCACCAAACCAAGGTGTCGATGATATGTACCAAGTTTTGTATTGATGAATCGAAGATTGCAGGAGTTACAGTCTCAAATACATTCTTGGGTCAACTTTGAAAGGTTTGCAAAATCTAGTAGCGATAAAACGCCATACTGTACTATTCAAGATGGCCGCTACTTTAATGGGTAGATCCTTAATATAACGTGCGGAATGCGATAAGCGTGTCGAGTGAATGACATGTGCCGAACAATGGATTTAATGATCAATGGATTCAAAAGTTCCAGCCGTTTAAAAATTGAATTTTTGAACTGCTGGTGGCGCTATATAGTGATAGCAAGGGTCCCATAATTATACACTATGACTATTGAGGACCACCACTACGAGTGAAATGTAATAATTTTCCTACATACAGTTTGTTTGGCTGCCATAGACTGAGACTCCCATTGGGGAAGGGTAATGATAATACCAACAGAAGCCCACAAGGCTTGGCCCCTAAAAATATGTGATTATGAACATGTGATTGTCTTTGTTTGTGAAGGGGTCAGTCATGATGTTCTTACGAAGGTTGGTGAGCAGTTCTTTAGTGTCCATAAAGGAGCTGGGGCAGCAGGGGCAAAAGCTGTATACCGTGGTGGTGAGTACATCAATGCCATGTGTGTTACGTCTGAGCTGAATGGAATTTCTTTGTGTGAAATAAAGGTACAATTTAATGCACATTTCTCTTTTTTTAAACAAAACACTTTTATAATGTGAGGAGCTGTTAAAATTTAGTGTTCTGAAAAGCTAAAAGCCACAAGAGACCTTGGGTTAGAGTGAGTTTTAAATAACTAGAATGCAATTGCATTCAAATGTTTTAGAAGGTATATTTAGTTGTACAAATCTATTTGTCAAAATCTGTGTTTCCTACACAACCTTCTTTTTGCATTTAGATTGTTTTTCCTATATTCACATACTGTAACAATTATTTATTCATTATGAGAGAATTTGTTGTGTTGCATTAAAAATGTATACCGAATAAAGTGTGACATGGACATTTTGTTTGATCATTTAGTTTTTATGTAAATATTAAAGGATTGTGGGTTGTTTACAGGTGAGCTGCGGATACAGAGTGGAGGAACTCTGGTTCACTCGTTGGTGGCGTGTGAAGGAGCAGTAACAGGCTCTGCAGAGGCCAATGCCTTCAGCGTGTTGCAACGGGTTCTGGGAGCCGGACCCCATGTTAAGCGAGGATCCAACATTACCAGCAAACTCAGTCAGGGCATCGCCAAGGCTACCACTGAGCCGTTTGATGTAAGTTTACCTGTTCTCATTCTTTCACGAGGTACAGATGAATTGTTTCGACTTTACTATGGAATGAATGGTTTTTGCTTATGTTCTTAACAGGCCACAGCTTTTAATGCTACTTATTCTGACTCGGGACTCTTTGGAGTATATACCATCTCACAAGCACACTCTTCAAAAGAGGTGAGTGTCATGACCAGGACATTTGCCAGCATCAGCCGAACAATGAAAATGTCATGTTGGTTCAAAACTGTATGGAAGAGAAAAAGAGAAATAATGTAATCTGTCACAGAATGGTGCAAATAATTGTAGCCAATGTATATAGGAGAAAAAAAATCATAATGGGGTTTCACTCCGTACTTCCAATGGATTGGATTTTTTTATATATTAAAAAATGATTAATATGATATCAAAAGAAGTCAGCAATAAAATTCCGATTTATTTTCACTTCTTTGCTCTTATTTTCCAAGGGTGCCAATATTTTGGCCATTCTGTCATTAATGAACTGTTAAATGCTGCCACATCCACCACATATACATTTTTTTATTTAAATAGTTTCTTATTCACGTTATTGCTTATTTATTTTCTATTAAGCCAACTTTTCAAAAATAAAAAGGTTTGAATGCAGTGCATGTTCCTACTTAATGTAATCAGCCTTGATGTAGATTTATATATAGTTGTCTCTGGGCTCTGTAAAGCTGAACAACACAGTTTCTGTATTATAGAGAAATATTAAATATATATATGCATATTAAGAACACATTATGCACGTTAAGAATTGTGTATACAAATAAATAAACATACGTTTTTGAAATACAAGCCTAAGTATCTATTGCAAAATGCTCGGGTGGCATAATCACCATATAAAATACAGAACTATTAAACCTGCAGCTCTTGTCCCAAGTAACAACAATTGGACATCAGTGTGGTCGACTTCATGCGGCGCTGCACTGCTTCTTCTTTCCGGCGTCATGACCTCAAGTCTGTCCCAAAATTTCACTTATGTACCCTTGTGGACTCGTGCTTACTGCTCTATAGGTCTGCACTTCCTGACATCACCAAGTGTGGATTCGGAAGAGGTCCACAAGACCGGAGTTTGCCATTTGGGACAGAGCCATAGGCTGTGTCCCATTCAAAGGCTGTCACGTGGTAACAGCAGCGGGACACAGCAGAGACATTTCAGACTTTTCTAAACAGACACAGAACCTTAAAATGTTTTTTTTTTTAGATAATATGACGCGTTAATGTAGATTAAAACAGCCCAAATATATCAAATCAACGAAACCTTAGAAATGTACATATGTAAAACGCAATAATGCATTAATAATATCATGTATCACCACATTATGTATAATATTAAATATTAAAACATAGACTGGAACAGTTTTCTGCAGATTTTTAGATAGCCGAGGCTGTTATGGATCCATTCGTTGTAGCCTTGTCAGCCCGCAGAAACAAGGTTGCATTTTAAGGCTGCCTTTGAAGCAATTACACCTAGACAGATGTTTATTGGTGTGAATCACTATATATCGTCCCAGCCCTATTGTGCATATAGTTTTGGAATGACATGATCCATTTAATGATGGGAATGTGTTTGTGATGATCTCAGCTGAAAGTGAATGACTGACTGACCTTCTCTCGCTCGCTCTCTCTCTCTCTCTCTCTCTGCAGGTAATCAATGCAGCCGTGGCACAGTTGACAGCCATATCCGAAGGAAGGCTTACTGCAGATGACCTCACCTCAGCAAAGTGAGTATACAGCTTGTTTACACCAGCTGCCTCAGCATGTGTACGTCTTTCAGACTGTAAATGAAAGTGCTTAGGCAAACCATTTTACCTTCTTGATGCAATGGGTTTTTCCTGTTCTGCAGTATCTGTTTGAAAAAGGAATATATTTTGCAATGTAGACTTTGCTCAAGCTCTTTTAAAACTTGATTATTTACATAATGACAAGAATATAAACAGCTTGAAACCTAACAGAATGAAGAAAAAAAATGAAAGAACTGACAGTTATCCTACAGAAGAAGATGCAGTTTCGGTTAATTCTGTGATCGTTTTGATATTTGAAATATTATAGTGATATTTCATCATTAAGTTTAGTTATTCAGTTTTTGTAATCTAGTTCTAAAACTTAATATGGGATAATATTTAGGACAAAGACAAATCCTTTTGGTAACCTGTTTTACTGTTCTGAGGAAATTGTTTTTTTATTAGCAAAAATGATGAAATACTGTTGACGTCTCTGTGTGATTTTGCCCTTTTGGGGCAGCATTTTTGCACTCGAGGTGGTACTCACAGATGTTGTCGTGGTCTCACAGAGACTTTGTTGACACATCACTGTCTATATACTGTATGTTATTCAAAATGAGGAAAAAACAGGGCAAAACGAGTAGGATTTAAAATGTATAGTCTTTGTTACCTTACTGTTATAAATCATTGTTTTGGCAGTGCAACAGCGGCAGGCAGCCTGCTAGAAACGACCTATTTGAGATGTATTTGTGTGAGTAACGTGTGAGACATTCAGTGGGAAATAATGTAGGGCAGTGCTTTACTTTTACTCTTATTATTTTCACCATGCTCCCAGTTACGTCAGCCGAAAATTAGTTTCAGTTGTGGAGCGTGTTATATCACGTTTTGATAGGAGCACGTTTTCTGCAAGCACTGATGATGGATGAAGAGAGGGTCTGGTGGGTGATGAAAGGCTTGTTGTTGTGTGTTTTAGGAACCAGTTGCTGGCTGATTTTCTGATGTCTTTGGAGACTTCAGAGAGATGGCTGGAGGAAGTGGGAGTTCAGGTTCTGAGCAGTGGAGCTTACAGCTCACCTCTGTCTGTGACACAGAGCATTAACTCTGTGACCTCCAATGATGTCGTCAAGGTAAGTCACATGGTTTGTCACACGACATTTCTGATTTCTTGATCAATTCAAATAGGATGTTTTTGTACTATGAAGGCATACCGCAACATTCAGAAATCACAACTAGCCTCAATCGCAAAAGAGTATTGAAACCATGTTCAAACTGAATGTCTGAATGTTTTAGCAGTTCAGAATGATGATTACATATTCCCACCCAGATACAATATTTAACATTCTGAAGTCCATTTAGTTAAAACAGTGAGTTAATAATAAGTTACATTGACAATGTAGACTCATAGAAATGTCATGGAGCATAAATGCATCAGTGTCAGGAAAAATGTATCATATCAGCCAAACCCATACTATTTAGGCATATTTAGTATTTTAATTTTATATGCAACCACAAGTTCTATGAATGATATTTTTTATACTCTTATTTTCCACAGGCTGCAAAGAAGTTTGTTGAAAGCAAGAAGACCATGTCAAGCTATGGACATCTGGCAAACACACCATTTCTTGATGAATTGTGAAAAAAGGTCCTGATCTAAAATAAACTATATTGTCCAGCTTATTTTGGTGTAAAAACTTCTCTGAGATGCTGTACAAACATGTTTGGTCATTTTATCCGGTCACAAAATCAGTTCTGTTAATTTCAACCATGTCCCTGTATTTATGTACATTCATTAAAACGATTGATTAATGATAAATATTATCTGTTCTTCATTAGTGGCTTCTTTGATATTTGATTCTGATGGTTCCTCCGGTAACTTTCAGGATGAAGAAATAAGCTACAAATTGGGCCTAATAAAACAAACACGTAATCACAAATAAGAGCTTATTAAGGTTAATAATAAGAGTGAAGTAATTTCTAGAAAAATACGTTCTAAAATATATGGATGTCCTTTACAATAAGGTGTTTGAAACAAACACACAAAATATGTTTTGTTTGTTTGCATTAAAACATTGCTTTGCATTACAGTTATTTGCATCTTGCATAATTCTTTAAAAGTTCAGTTGTAAAACGGTACAAAGGCATTAAGAGACAGTTTAAATGTCTTTGTTCTGCTAAAGACAAGATATTTGGAAGAATAAGTAGGAGTAACCACACAGTGAATGGGGGATGAGATCTGTTTGGTTACCGACATGCTTCCAATTATGTTACAGCAATGCTTTCCTTGCTGGTCTTCCTGCAAAGGCTATCAAACCACTTCAGCTGGTTCAAAACGCAGCAGCACGCCTCATCTTCCAAAAGCCCAAAAGAGCTCATGTGACGCCACTTTTCATCTCTCTCCACTGGCTACCGGTTGAAGCCCGGATCAGATTCAAGTCACTGATGTTTGCATACAGGACTATAACTGGATCACATACTTTCACACACTCCATCAAGAACCCTGCGTTCAGCAAACCAGCGATGCCTTGTAATGTCTTCTCATAAGGGCATTAAATCTCTTTCCCGCTCATTCTCCTTCACAACTCCTTCCTGGTGGAACATTCTTCCCAATGCGGTCCGGTCACCCACATCTCTCACAACCTTCAAAAAACTACTTAAAACACACCTCTTCGGCGAATACTTGACAGTCAAATGAAAGGAAGGAAAAAAGTACACTCACCCTCTTCTCTCAACAGGTAGTGGTCTAGCTTTTGTTGAAACCAGTAACTTTGTATTAGCACCTATTGTACTGTTGCTCTTGTATGACATATCGCTTATTGCTCCCTGAACTCTTTGTAAGTCGCTTTGGATAAAAGCTGTCTGCTAAATGACTAAATGTAAATTGTGTTCATCAGAACAAAGAAATGTTTACAGGTTTGTAACAATCTGAGGGTGAGTAAATGATCACAGGCCTTTCATCCCTTAAGGAACGCATGTAAGCGATAGTTCACTAACAAATGGTCCTGACTCATAGTAATAGTAAACTTTTCCTTAAAAGGTCAATGGACAGTAAAGCATTGAATACCATTTATATCATCTCTTTTTCGCTCGTTTCAAAATAACTCCTGCAATATCATATATTCTTTATTATTAATGTCATGGCGGTTAAATAATGTTTTGTAACCGCAGCTATATGATTCCAGTTTAAATCTAAAGGGGGAAAACGCATTACACGCTTTCTTAGATTTCCTAGCACGTAGTGGAAAGCAACAGTGTACGTGTTCGTGCATTTAAAATACATGAAATAATATTAAAATAATTATTTTGACGTTTGTTCCAATCGTGTGTTGTTGACAGTGGCACGTTACCCCGTAACCTTCTGTGTTCTCGCGAGAACAGTCGAGCGCGATCTCGGAGGCCTGTTGTGTCTGACGGTAGACGCTGCGTGGGGGTCTTCGCTTGATGTCATTGGGAAAGACGCGAGGGCTGCGTGTACATCGCTGGTTCTCAAGCTTCAGTCTTTAATTCCTTTACGCACTCGCGTATCCTTCGTTAACTCCACCCGGGCTGCGTTCTCAACCGTTTTTGGCATGAAGAAGATGATGATGCGGCGGTGCCGTGCTCGCCCCCGGCAGTCGTGCAGATGCGCGTGCAGCTGAGGCGGAAGATGGACCACAACACCGTCGACGAAAACGACCGAATGCGGCTCTAAATCGCGGTTTTTCATCTTTTCCTATTAAAATCCCGCCGACGAGAACGTGTTTTGAGATGGCTACGAGGACGTCGAGCGGCACGAGGCCCTCCGGACGGCACGCAAACCGTCGGGATCTGTAGCCTGTCGGCTAGTAACAGACGAACGCCGCAGTCACCATATGAGGAGGATGATGATGAGGATGGAGCTGTAATTAGGAGGAAGATCAGGGACATTGCCTGGTCTTTAGGGCCTTTATATTGATCTGAACGGGCCCTGGACTTCATACACATCCACATCGTATCATGCAGTCGGGGTTGAACAGTGAACGTCCCGCATACTGACTGCTTTCTTATATCCAAAGCGCACTTCTTCGGTCAAACACCGGTGACCAGATAACCTGAGATGGATAAACTCACCATTATTTCAGGATGTCTTTTTCTGGCTGCGGATATATTTGCTATTGCGAGTATTGCCAATCCAGACTGGATCAACACTGGCGAGTCAGCAGGTGAGATATGATCGATATTTCTCTGTAGTGTATACAGATGTGGACGAAACTGCTGGAGCTTTAGGTGTACGCTTCTGTGAAGATGGGCGAAGTGTATCTGAGAGTTGATCAAAGCATTTAAGTGTCTTGGGGAAAACGAAGTCTGTTGTTTATGTTGTATTAGCAGGTCACACGTTTTTGTAACTTGCATGAATTTGAATTACAACTTTGTTGCATGCAAATGTTTCATTGATTTTGGCTTAATATATTTAAAAGAAAATGCCTTTGATTTTATTTAAATGTGCACAGGCGTTTGTATTTGATACAACATTTCTATATAATATTTAATAGTTTGCATGAGCAATGATACTTGGAAGTCTCACCTAGATCTGAGACGTTCAAGCCTTGACTCAAAAGTCACGAGAATCTCAACAAAACACATTTCTACAAAATAAAGGTGCTTAAATTGTTCTTCGCAGTGATGAACCATGTTTGGTTCTTTAAAGAACCATCTCTTTCTTACCTTTTTGTAACCTTTTTCCGCCACAAAGAACCTTTTGTGAATCGGCAACAGCAAGGTTTTACGGATATAGAAGGTTCTTTGTGGGACATTTAGGCATTGTGAAACGCACACATTCTCATTATTTGCCTAATGTCATAAAATATTGATACATGTTGGTGTAATACGGTAATGATAATTTCATTTGAGCGTATTTTCTCTCAAACCCCATCATAAATAAACCAAACAAATGACTCAATGAGAATTTAGTCTGTAGAATTGTTAAACTCCTAATAAGAAGTAACTTTAAACTTGGAAACACTTTATTTCATCAGATGTGTCAAGCACTGATGGCAGGCAAATTGTGCCAATGTTTCTTCTAACACCATCCAATACTATCCATCCGTCACGATAAACCCCAAGACATGCTTGAGGTTATTCCTAATACTTTTGTGTCTTGGAGAGCCCGAAAAGAGTCATGAAACTAACCGAGGCAACTATGACACCGAAACCATTGTTAAACATTTAAAGCCGTCCTGCCAAACATCACTGTCCTCAGATGTCCATGTGCAGGCGGGCTGTTGATAAACAGCTGCTCTTTGTTCAGCATGCATGACTGCTTAGTAAGTGGGTCAGAGAGGTTCAAGCTCAATCCTCCGTATTCAGCGAGTATGAGAGCGCGTGCTGTTAGTCTACCTCATAGAGTTAAACATTTGTGGTGTTTAACATAGGGCGCCGATAACAATAACTATCATTTATCAATAACGATAACTATAACTATCATTTATCGATAACGATAACAATAACTATCATTTATCGATAACGATAACAATAACTATCATTTATCGATAACTATAACTATCATTTATCGATAACGATAACAATAACTATCATTTATCGATAACGATAACAATAACTATCATTTATCGATAACTATAACTATCATTTATCGATAACGATAACAATAACTATCATTTATCGATAACGATAACAATAACTATCATTTATCGATAACTATAACTATCATTTATCGATAACTATAACAATAACTATCATTTATCATTTATAATTCCGACCGATAGTTTTTAGGGAAGGCAGTGGGGAAGCTCTGCTACTGCACTGCATTAAATAGTAGTGCGCCCTCTACTGGCGAAGTTAAAACTAATACAATTAACGGAATAAACTGATTGTTTTGAGACGTGATATGATCCTACGGGATCAGATGATACATCGCAACAGAGTGAATGTAAAACCAAGTAAATGGACACAGTACACTACAGTTCACATTTTCATATTATTTATTACAAACTATATATAAGTAAGAAATCTGTTAACTAGATGCTGCATAAGTGGAGAACAGATTAAGTATATGTTTGCCAGCTAGGCCGAGGGAATGATAACATCAGATTCTGTAGCGTAGAAAAAAAACAATAAAACACATTCGGAACAAATTTTACATGTGTTGATTGTTACTGCGTTTTGCCTTAGTTTATACCGATCACGTTTATACCCATCACGTTTGTCCGTTTCATAAGAGAAATATTCAAAGTCATTTTTTATCATCATTGAAATACATATGTTATTTTGATTAGATTACCGAATGTATGACAAATCGCACGATTGTTTTTTTTTTTAAGCGCATTTATGCCACAAGCTGCGCATAGACACATCTTCTTTATACAGCACAAGCTTTGGGCAGATATCAATACAGGCGTGTGTTTTCTGTACAGCCAAGCTTCACAGTTATAAAGTGAAGCTTGATTGTAATATAACTCTTTTATTGAATATTACATCAGAATAAAAATCAAGTGAGGCACGTCTTTTTTCACGTCTTATTTATATAACACAGGGCCGTGGGACAGGCATTTTCCTTATACATTTATAAAGTCAGGCGGGTCTTCACAAACTGCGTGTACTATTTATACACCACAAGCTCTGCAGTTATAAAGTCGGGCCAGTCTGATCTGTACAGTGCGAGGTTTTATGCCGTTTTATGATCGTTCTGCACAGCATAGTCAAACAGACATAGCGTGCTGTATTTTTATGATACATTTTTTCTTAACTTATTTAAAATTGTAATAATAATTCATTATATCACTGTTTTAAGCTTTTGAATGTTTACCTGTAATATTTTAACTCCCGGGGTTAGTTAAAATCTGTTAATTTAGCTGTTATCGGGAGTTAGTGCCCGAGTTGGCTATCGTTATCGGCAAAATCCGGTATGAATGTCGGTCGACCTCTACATAAAAATTGGTTTGTAAATAGCGCTATACAAAAACGATTCATTTTGACAAATAAAACTTAATAAAGGAACGACTTTGGGCTAAATACTGTAGGGAAAAAAGCCTCATGGATGAATGCATAGATATTTGTTTGTGTTTGTTTTTATCAGATGTTTTTTTAAGCTGGAAAACTAAGGAATTTAAAGTTCATTGTTTGCCGCATGCAATTCACAAACATGAATGGTCTCCTTTGTTGAGCTATTGTTGGATTGTTTCCTTCCTGTGAATGGTAAAATCATCAAGTGTTTGTCATGCCCCTGCCTCTCTCTTTGATGTGGACTAAGACTAGAATGAGGCAAAATAATTCAGTGATGAGATAGTGTTTTGGGTTCTTTCACAGAAATTGGTTCTTTGATCTACTTGTAGATGTTTTGACTAAACTGTTGCATCAAGGTTTTTTATTTTATTTGTTTTTCAGTCATTATGTGTTTATTATTGCTATGTTGATGGGTACACAAAATCAAAAACATTTCCTCTGGTTTGAAGAAAGGTTATCCTTTTTAGTTCGCTATTACATAATCGCTAATTCAACAAACCTCAGGTCATAAGTATTACACTTTGCACACAGTTGTCTAGCACCTTATAATGTTTATGCTATACAGACAAAGTAATAACTTAAATCTTGTGTTTTGGTTTTGTGAACTTTACATTTCTATTGAAGAAAAGTCTTGAGACGTCCTTGTGACTGGGAAGAATAATGCAATCAGATTAATAATACCACGTATCATTTTGCTTCCAAGCTGGTGAATGGGGGGCATCCATCGATCAAAGAACAGCTCAACACGGCTCCATGGTCTTGACAAAGGTCTTCTGAAGCAAATCAAAGCATTTGTTTAAGAGAAATATCCATATTGAGAGCGCTATTAACATCTTTAGCTTCCGTTATTCCTTTGCTGCGCGTGAACCTGAGGCTTGATTGTCGTGCAAATGATGGTGACGAAAGCGGCCGCACAGAGGAGACTGTATCCTATTGGATCAAAACTAAAAATGCTGTGTTCGTCATTAGAACTTGCATAATTTGCCAGAAAAACAAGCCTCACGTGAAATAAATAGCCCACCCACGCACCAACCAACCAGAATCCTGCCATTCTCCTGCAGCCTGCACACACGAGTGTCTTTCTGCCAACACGCATCAAAACATTTCCTAGCTCTAATTTTAATTATTAATGCATCATAGACTCTTCTATGAGGACTTTTATCACATACGTCGACCTTAAAAAATCTAAGGTCGTTCATAGGGATGTTCATATTGACAGTTTAATAGTATCAGACAAATAATTTAATATGTAATTTGTTTAAGTGAAATAATATTAATAATATTTTTTTAAAGGGTAACTCCACCCAGAAATGAAAATTCTGTCATGAATTACTCACACACTAGTTGTTCCAAACATGTATACATTTCTTTGTTTGGAGTAATGTTAGCAACCAACAGTTCTGAAGCACCATTGATTGTCATAGTAGGAAACATTTAAATGTTATTGAAAAGAGCCCCAGAACTCAGTTTTCCTACATTCCTCAAAATATCTTCTTTTGTGATCAACAGAGCCAAAAAATTTAACTATGGCAGTCAACGGTGCTTCAGATCGGTTGGTTGCTAACATTCCAAAATATTTCTCTTTCCAAAATATCTCTTACGGTTGATACTATTCTGCGCTAACTAGGGGTGGGCGATATATATCGTCTGCGATAATATCGGGATTGTTGTGTTAACGATGTGCAAATTTTCATTATCGAGTATTTTAATTACTCCGAAAAAACACTCCAAAACACGCATTAAAACTCCACACATTCAGAGGCTGCAGCAGGGCGTCACGTGATTGCTGTTGTGTGCATACACATCGTCATTTCTGTCACAGGTTGGCGCATGGGCGCACGCATGTTCAACACCGGTTAACGAATGTGGTTATGCTAAACATTTGACAGAAGGAGACAACATGCAGACACCCAGAGCTTCGCAATCTACTTCAGATGACTTGGTTGCTAAACGTGGCTCAACCTCACTTGAATCGAAGTGATTCGTTTTTGGGAAAACTGATTTTGCCAAAAAATACGGCACTCTGCAAAGTGTGTAGGAAACATGATGCTGTTAAAAGCAGCTCGAGGACCAACCATAGTAAGGAATACCAAGAGTATGAAAAGTTCCGAGACTCTGCTGCCCGAGAAAAGCCGACATCGGCTAAGGTACCTGCTGCACAACATACGCAGAAACTTAAGCGGAGTCGTTTAGCGGAAATGTGCCTTACGATAAGAAAAGCAACAGTCAATGCTATCACAAGTTTATAGCAAAATAAATGCTGTCGATTCAGTAGGTGGGGAAAGTGCCAAGTCAAAATTATTTCAGCTCAACTGCCCTCCCCAACTTATGTCATATATTATTATTTCATCTTGCTTGTATGCTGTACAATTTACATTACAGCAGAGGTGTACAACTGAATGTTTACTCCGAGTTGGATGTTCTTACACTAATTCAATTAGTATTTTGTATGTCTTTGAATGGTTTTTACTTGAATACTTACATGTTAAAGAAAATAAATAAGCACTGTTTTCATTCAACATTGTGCCCATTATTATCATCAGTGATTAAGTAACTCATACTTTTTATTACTGTATATTCAACGTGTCACAGACCCTCGACAATTGTAGCTGTGTCTCATTTCGAAGTCTGCGTCCTGTGGATGTCGCATGCGAAAGATCAACACATTCACCGAATGTCATACTATGGACAACGACGGACACTCCTGATGATGAAAATTGCGTCATGCAGGGGATTCACGATGAATTTTATATAAGAATCTAAGGAAAATTTACCGAAATGATCATCCCTAGTTATTCAATCCATAAAACCAAGTAGTATCACAGTGCTGTGACATGTTCATAATACAAGATAAACCAAAATTTCCTAAATCGCAGGACTTTTCTAAAGTAAATACAGAGCCCACGGGACAAAACACAAGTCGGTGGTTCTGAAATTTAGAAAGTGAAGAACCCCTCAGAGCCTTTTATTCCCAAAGAAACAGTGAGAGGAATGATTCATTCAGCTCGCTGTCGTCTTGTGAAAGCATACAATACTCATTTTACCCTGCAGGCAGGGAGCTGATTGTATGGAGATTGTTTTAGAAGTGTTGAAGGCATTTTTAACACTACAGTTTCTGTTTGCAGCAAAATAAGAAATGCCGCTTACACCCCACCGCTTGTGAATCACTTGCTAGTCCTGGAAACATTTCTACTCTGGCACAAGCCATTACTGTGTCCTTAAAATAAAGATTAATTTCAGGCCCTCTCAAATAATCCATTTGACTTGAGTGAAAATATAAAGTTGTCTCCTGACAAAATTGTCATCATTGATGTCATCATTGATATCTGAGAGCATACTCCATTTAAGCAAGAAATGGGGGGTCTCTGTGAATGGCGGTCATTCCAGTTGTGTGTAGCATTTTCTGCACATATTCTGTAGGTCTGGTTATTTTGTCATTGAAAATTCGCCGGATGTTGAGGATAACTTGAGGAAGAGGTTTTTAAGAAAAGGACTAACATGCTCTTAGCAGCTCTTAAAATCATACGTGAAAGGAATACTGGCTTACTAAGTGTACTCTTGAAAACCGATGAAGCCCGTCTGTTTGTGCCACTGACTCGTAGATGTGAAAGACTTTATTGTTGTTGGTAAGTTCTAATGTGTTCACAGTGGTTTGCATTCTGTGGTTGAATTAGGTTCTGCTTTACGTTTTGTGTTTCTTATCAAACAGGGCTGTAAGTAAAAAATGTATTCGCACATAGCACCGGTGCTACAGCGTTTTAAAGATTTATAGCAGCAGAAAAACTTTTTGATAAACGTTTTTATCATCTTAAACAAAAACACAAATGCAGTTCATCACATATATTGACGGGTAACTGAATGAGGACATTAGCGTTATACAAATGGATACATTAGGGATATATAATTTTCAGTTTTTTCCAAATTCGTTTTTTCCTGAGTTCTGTATCTTCAATGCTTTACAATTCAGTAGTAAATACATTTGACCATAAAATTACTGTAATACTACAGTATTTACTACATTAAACTGCAGTAAAATTATTGTGTACTGTAGTATATTTGAAGCCTACTTTAGTAAATATTAAAGTATACTATAGTGTTTACTACAGTTTATACATTTAAAATTATTTTATCATCTTGTTAAAATTAAGTAGACTTTTATTTTGGCGGATTGTTGCACAGACGCTTGAGTTTCAGTGTGTTTGACAGTTGCTTCATTCAATCTAAGTTTAATATACGAGCGTTTCATTGTTTAAGTCTGTGGATGAAGTTCATGTCCTCATATAGTAAGATACAGACAAATCCACGAGTGTCACGCTTGTAACATGTTGAGGTGGGCGACTCGTTCACTCATAGACACGCAGAACAAGCAGGAAGACATATTTAAATAGTAGAATTCCACTTTCGTGATTCCTTCCATGTTTTCCCACATCGTGTAGTTAACCTCACACGCCAACAAGCACATCGACAAACGCACACAAACAAGCTGCTCTGTCTAATGGCCCTGTCCAACTGTATCGCACGTGTGCTACAGCTACACTATTAAATGTATTCGTAGCACAGACCATATACGTCGCACATGCACTGTACAGCCCTGTCAAATAAACAAGTTTGTGATGGATCATGCCATGTTGTAACTAAATGTTAGCTTGTATTCAGTAGGATACTTTTTGCATTTTGATCTAGGCTCAGAAAAATGTGTATTTGCCTATAAAGCATTTTAATATAATGTATCGGTTATGGGCTTCCAATGTTAAACAGTTATCATTATCGGCCAAAATTTTAATATTCGTACTCATATTCATTTACATACCAATTCAGAAGAGCACAATACATGCATCTTGGTCTCTCTGTAATTTATGTTTTCTAATTGATGGCATATAGTTTATCATACGCTCAACCCATTCGTTTTTCTTTCATGAATTTTATTGTATAAGTCTACATTGCTAATACCTGAAGAAACAAATATGTGTGTTTGGGTTCACTAGGGGAACAGGATGCGTGTGCATCTGTGTGTGTTTAGTGTGTTAAAGAGAACAAGCCTGCAGCATCATATACTGCCTCCGCTTTCCACCCACCGGGGTTCAGAGGCTGTTTGACTCATCTCCATAGTGTTCCATATCTCCAGAACTTCTCAGCCTGCACTAATGAGACAACTAGGCTCAGGAAGCAAAACACGTTTGCTTGATTTCCTGTTGTTTCACAGATAGACTGCGAACTGGACGGCGCTTTATAGTTGCTGTCATTCCGCTATAGAGTAACTGAGTCTCCAGTTGGTTACTGCATTTTCGGTTTTGTCCTAAAGAAATGCCCGCATGAGAGTAAACCCTTCCTAATAAAGTATGTTCTTAACTAGGAGTGTAATGATATCAAATTATGTGTACAAAATAACAAATGTCAAAGAAAAGATTGAACGTTTTGGAAATAAATGTCATTTTAATTTCATTAATTTTATTAGGATTTGTTCAATCTATTGCCATGCAATCTGTACTGTATGGATGAGGACACCTGGTCCTTGATATCATATACTGCTGAATGCTGCATTTCTATCATCAGCAGGTCTTGTGTGTTTGCTCCAGTATGAGCTGCTTGGGAATTGGGCAAAGCTCCAGCGCTTTTTCAGCTTTATTTATCCAGATGCGTGGTTCCAAATGACATTCCCCTTGCGTTCATACAAGTTTAGTTAAGAGTGAGAGTGTTGCATTTGTGTGTCTACACTGCATTTGTGTGTTTGATTTTGTGTTGTCTGTCTCTTATTGTGCTATAGCGTGCCAGCTGGTTGTAGTGATGGAATTAGACGTTAAAGTTGTGAACCAGCGGGGGATTGTGGGTGCTGAGGGAAATGTTTACCGGATGTAGACACAAGTCTTTATCAAGCTCTTAAAAAGCTTTTTTCCCACCAAGACGACATGCTTCTTTCCCATCCTCAGACTGGAGTTTGAACTAATTCTGTTTTTCATTCACAGTCTTGTGATCGTTTGTATAATAAAGCCAGATGTGGATCAGCTTTGTTGCAGTTTTCAATCCCACATCCTTTTCGACAACACGTCTAAAATGATTTGCAATACATTACAAATATTTTCAAAATATACCATTTTATTTTACTTCTTGAAAAAACCGTTACATCAGATTAAATAATGTTTTTTTAAAGGACCAGTGTGTAATTTTTGGAGGATCAGACAGAAATATATGTAGTATATAATACTGACAGAAATGCAAAATAATGTACATAACTATTACAGGGCGCCAGGCTAACTTTGTTTACTTGGAGCACCGTAGGCCCTGACTGCAATTTTAAGGAGCGCAAGCAAAACATTCAGGAGCACACCTTAAATCACCCTGCAATGCAATATTTCTATTATTTTCCCCAAAATGACTATTAATGATACTGACAAATGAGTTGCTTAATGACTGCAGATTTGGTTCTGCTTATTTAAAGAGGCAGAGTTTACAGATAATCTTTGTTATTGATTCCTGCTAAATAGAGAGAATGTAATCTGAATTCATTTGACCCAACAGATATTGTGTTTAAGTAATATTTGTCAACTGTCTGAATTGACGTAAATGTACCTATAGGAGGATAACGTTAGCATATGATAGCAAAGGGTGCTAAGTCAGTCACAGGCTAAATTGAATATTCAAAGCCAGTGTTACTTACTCCATGCACGTAATTCCTCTGAGATATGAAGGTGCGCATTATGTAGATTTTAGTCAAGCATACTCAAGAAATCCATCACAGCAAACAGTGACTTGTATTTATGCACTCACGTTGTATGTGAACTTGTCAATGACGACAAGTTTTGTGCCTGGCAGCGGGAAACATCTGTGACCCGCGCAGTTGACCGTCACAGCCTGCACTGGTGGCGGGTCACGTTCTACTTGTCTTTCCACGTGAAATTACTAGATGAAATTCCATATTTGCAGGTCAGCCAGCATCGTGATTCCAACTAACGTTTCACTTTCATTACGTGGCGTTCGCTGCTTGGTGCTGCTGGCTGCAATTCGCGTTGTTAAACCCATAGAAAATTTGTAATATCATCGTCCATCGCAATGTTTCGCTGTAGCCATCGTCCGATGCTAATTCGGTAGACATTGCCCAACCCTAATAACTATGTCTTCAGAGGTGTTATGTTTTTTAATACCTCAGAATGATCTATTTCTATCTACATACACCGCAAGTCCTTTTACATTGAATTCACCGGGTTTAAAAAAAAACTAAACGGACAAACGGCTCTACAGAGCATGATTCATTACTACGTTAATCTGTGTCAGCCACCGTAGTGCTTTGAAAGGGAGGGGGAGGAGTGTTTGTTGCAGTTTACAACCTCACCACTAGATGATGCTGAGTTCCACACACTGGACCTGTAAATGAACGGTTTGCTCAGGCTAATTGACACATTGCGATCTCAACTTCATTGTTATGTGAAAGGTCTGTCACATTGCAGATGTAGCTCTCATGGACACATTCACACACTCTGCTGCCAGCAAAAACAGCTTCTCTTCAACTGGCTTCCCATTTATTCTCTACCTCTTTTGTTTAATTTGCTATAACTCTTTACATAAGGTGAACTCAAGTGAAAAGAAGCATGAAGTGAAGAAGTGTTTATTTTGATATTAATTTATATTTGTTCCATATATTAAGCTCTTGTGAATTGCTTGCTGTTAGAGAACTTCTAGTCTGCTATAGGCTTTGTTCCTTCACCTTTTTTACAAGTGCAAGTTGCTTCATTTCCAGATGCTTTTCTGTCTTTGCAGCAGGAAAGGGTTGCATATGTTTGGCCTCACCATTGTTTAGACCATTTTACATCATTTTCAGCTATGTTTTGGGGAATTGACACCACACTAAGTGCATTAAAGGCCAGTCCTCCTTTTTTAAGGCTTTCTGTCCAACTGGAATCTGAACTGCAATCCAAAATAGATAAAATACAAAAGTGAACCCCTTTATAATCAGTACAATCCAATATCAACTTCACTTTTTGTGTTGTTAATGACATGCTTTATATATACTTTGAGTTCAAAAGTGCTATGTAGTTAGGAAAGGTCCGAGTTGTTATTATTCTCACTTGTATGTGGTTTGAAGGACAGGATTTCCTTGGTTCTTTCATGTCCAGGATGTTTTTAGGTTCTCTGCGATCTGCTTTTATTTCAGGGTGTAATGTGAATACACCCTCAGTCCATCACTTTGCTTCTGAGATGCATTTGAAAACCTCTTACTGACCTCTTCTTTAGACCTGCACTTGCCCTTAACAGACACCACGGCACCAGGCTCTACGCCAACAGCCACTTTACGCCACCACTTGCAGTATTGTAGCTCTCTTCGTTCTGTTGTGTATGAAACACATCAAAGTCATGCAAGTTCACTCAAAATAACTGTGACGTTTCTGCCATGTGTAAACATAAACATACGAGTGAAAAATGCAACTCCGTTTGATAAGTCCCTCTCTTGTTTTTCTGCATGATGAAGACTTAAATAATCCTACACACTACAAGACGGCCAAAACGCATTCCAGCAAGAGTATAAAACAAAACTTGCGTTCAGGTTGAAATGCAATGAGAACAGGCCGGAATGTGGGATTGCTGTTGTGTCTAAAACATCCATTCCATTTGATATCATGTTTCATGTATACTTTGAGCTGTACGGTGATAAACATAAATGAAAAAGAGAGAGAGTAGCTAGTATGCACATTTTAATGCGATAGTGTTACCAGTGCTGGAGGGGTTTCCAAACTTCCAAACGCCCGCCCCTACATAAGCAGTATACTCAAAACCCATCTAAATCAAATCATTTACATTTATGCATTTGGCAGATGCTTTTATCCAAAGCGACTTGCATTGCATTGTCCTATACATTTGTTTCTAAGTATGTGCAATCCCCTGGGATCAATCCCACGACCTTGCCGTTGTTAGCGCCATGCTCTTACCACTGAGCTACAGAAACCCTCGAATCCCGTAATTGCTTCCAGTGTGGAAAAGCAACACCGATTATAATCATTCCCGTTAACACTCCTGTTTTGGCCATTTTTCACACCCATTTCCTGTTAAAACCTCCAGAAAATGATTGCAAACAAGAGCGGGAAACGACCGTCAGGGACTGGAATGTATTCGCCTCTTTGCTGATCAGACGTTTTTGGTCGTGGCAGTTTTTAAGATGCTCTTTACTTTTGTTTGTCCTTTGCAAGTGCCACTTGCAAACTTGCACACATTTAACAAGGGCAAAGTTAGGTTCCAGCTAGGGTTGGGCGCAATGGCCAAAAATATATTTCACGGAATGAGTAATTTTATTTCACAGTAATAATCTCACAGTAAAATTATATATATATATATCTTTTACCAATGTTTTATGGGTTGTATTTATTTATTACAGTTCAGTTAAATGCCCACTGTAGTTAAAATGTAGGCAAGTTATGAAATTGCACTAAATATATCAAATTAAGTTCTGATAATGAGATGTATTATTTATTTATATTTATCTTCTGGCTTTATCAAATGTATACAGTAGGAAGATAGTCAACATATATCGCAATGAAGTATGAGTATATGCACAAACAATCAAGAGTACAGTATATGACTGGAGGTATAAACTGGTGTTCATGGGGTCTGTACTGTAGCGCTTCACTCTCTTTTAGATGCACATTTTAGCGTGTTGCGACTCTCTGTCATTTAGGTTTGTTTATTCTCGCGCTTTTCTTTGCACTGCGAGTCTCTGGTGACTCGCCTTACTTACTGCTTTACAAAACAATCTGACTTCTGAAATACGTGAGAATGAGTTTTTTTTATATACACGGCGGGTGAGAGAAGCACTTGACTGGAGCGATCGCGAAACTAGAGGCCAAAAGAAGGTCAAAATACTATTTGATTTCTTAATATATATCATAACGGCCAATTTACAGCGCGCCGAGTTTACCACGCCTACTTATTTACATTGCACGGAATAGAAAAATCTCTTACGGTTGACAGTTTATTCCACGGTAACTGAATTTTCCGCCCAGCACCAGCTGTTTACCCGCCATTCTCCTGCTGTGTCTGCACAGCGTATGTGACTGGGCTGATGACGCTTGGTGTCGGCGTGACCAGGGAGGCACAATACATTTACTGAACCTCACACCGAGGGCAATGATTGGGCAAATGTTTCTGGTTCTATGCCTTTCACAGACGATATATAATTATAAAATTACCAATGTATCACTTTATTTATTGATTTCTATCAGGATGTTAAGAGACTTCCAACCAGCATGACAAAAAACTTTTCTGGACAGTATTACCTACTCAACCTTTGTTTGATGTCATTGACGTTGTTTGTTCATGATTCCAGGTGCACTTACTGTGGGACTGGTGCGTCAATGTCAGACCATTCACGGACGAGATCGTACATGCATCCCCCCGCGACTCCCGCCAGAGTGGGTTACCACGCTGTTCTTCATCATCATGGGTATAATCTCCCTCACAGTCACCTGTGGCCTGCTGGTGGCCTCTCACTGGCGCAGAGAAGCCACAAAGTACGCCAGGTGGATCGCCTTCACAGGAAGTGAGTGATTTGGTTTTCTCATTTAAAAAGCATAGAAGTAAACAAATCTAAATTGTTAGTTTAAAAAATATTTTTTTAAAGTTGTTTACAAAGCAATCCACTGTGAAATGAAGCGAACAAACGCAAAATGTTTTACAAACGTGAGCTGGAAAGTCTTTAAAAATAAACTTCAACCATGCATTCCTAATATCAAAATCCGAATGTTCACTCTACATGCAAATAACAGTGAAAGAAGTCCTCACTTTTACACATATAACATGGAACTAGCCACTCTCGAGAGCCCTTCGGTAAAAGTGACAGGGTTACCTGATCGATAATGCGACTTAAATAGGAGTACTCCACCTGTCTTGATTCGATTTGTGTTTACTTAGGATTATAATAAACAAAAGTCAGTACACTTGTGCATATAATTAGTATTTGAATACGTATCAGTAGTGATATAGTATGTGAGCTGTAGGTTTTTACTGTCAGATGTGCGTCTGCTATATGTGTTGGCTGCTTATGTGCAATATAGTTAGTTATTTGCATTAGCATAAAATGTTGAAAGTCTGATTCAGCTGTGCAAATTAAATACTGCGGGCACTACTAAAACTTTACCAACACTGCTGAAAATGTGTCTCACAACCGAACATAAAATATAGTAAATTATCAATTAAGATGTTTTGATAGTGTTTGGTTCAATATATATATATAAACTAATGAATCCTTAAATGTTATGCCTTTTACAAAGAAAGATTGCATTCATAATACAACAAATCACATAAATTAAATTTCAAGCATTGTTAAAATTGTTATTGTTATTGATTTACCGATGATTTTGACAAATTTGTAAACAAAATCTTGATAGGTTATATAATCATTCATATTAAATTATATATAATTGTTTTTCGGTCGTGACAGAATTTGGGGAGGGGAAGAACAAGAAGCAAGTTCAGTCTATGGTATTTGCATATATATCTTTGAACTTTCACTTTGAAATAAAGAGAAAACAGCATCTCCGTCATGTTAGGGGACAGCTAATATGCTTCTTATCTGTGTCATTAAGTTTGTTGTAAAACTTTGGCGGTAGAGCGCTGTATGAAGGAAGAAATCAGACGCTAACCTGTGTTCTGTCACAGAGCTGAGCGATCTCGCTGTAATCCGTCCCATTTTTATAATCGGAAAGGGTCTGGTAAAACACAGCCGATCCCGATTAGGTTAAAATGCCTTGATCGCCCCCGATCTTTGCGATGGGCTCGGTAATCTCGGGACATTTTTAAATCTGACATGCGTAATTAAATCCTTAGTATATTAGTTTTAACATTTTGTTTCCGTTATAAATGTTGTGTTGGTTGTATTTTGTTCAAAAGTTTGTTTAGCGTAAAAATGTTTTCCAGAAAGTTCTTCTGGACCAGCATTGAACCAGTGATGTTGATCAACCCCCGAACAACACTTTCAGACAAAATAAACTCTTTGCTTAACCTGTCAGTGAAACAGACCTGGAAGTGGCCAAATCTTGGCCAGTATATAAGTCAAGTTGGACTTTATACTTACTGAAGTGTGACTATCTGAGACTAATTCGCTGACGAATCACTTCTTGCTTCGGCTGTTAGTTGCCCTTTACTGCCCTTTTTTGCCTTGCACTCTGAGACCAAAGATATAAACAGCTTGGTGTCTGTCCGGAATGCTTGTGACCTAAAAGCTTTTATCTTTTTGAGAGCTGATTTGTTTTTTACTTAGCAAATAATGTCTACATCTCCTGAAGTTGTATAGGGTCCACAATGCAAGGGGTCTATAATGTGTTGTTTTAAGTTGAGGAAAGAATTGTGTTCTGTATGAATATGAAGCGTTAGCGTTGCTGATTCTTTGCATACCTCAGGCCCACATAGTAAGGTTTTTTACTGGGACCCTAAAGCTTGGTCCTCCGAAATCGAGATTTAAGAATAGTGTAACGGAGCCAGCAAGTTTTTGTTTTTACATGTTGTTTAGGGGCAGGTTGGTTCAGACTGTGCAAGCATTGGCTTAGTATTCTCCACAAGTAGTTAAAACCAAAACCTAGAAAAAAAAACTGTAAAATGTACTTCAGAAATCAAACAAATGATTCATTATAAAACTGTTGTAACCGTATAGACGGACCGATTAAAAAATCTGTCTCCGAATCCCAATGTATCACTTTATTTAAATATAACAGCATCAGTGCATGAGAGAGTCAATAATGGGGCTGTGTCTGGTCATCTTTTCCCAGCAAGCTTTATCTGGTCTTTATCTGCATAGCTCCATGTGTTATCTCCTTTTTTGCTGTATCAATTTCTCAAAATAACACCCGTCTTACCCCTCAGAAAGCAGCTGGACGCTCTCCTCCCATCAACTCGACATAGTCTGCTTGACAAAATATTGGTTTTACCCTATTAAATGAGTGGTCAGGTCCCATTTAAACACAGGCACATGGGCGATCTGTGTGGTTTGGGGTGAATGGGACCGCTTAGGTGTTACGTGTCTGATGAGCATGTGTGTAACATCTGTTGTGTTTACTCGCTGGAGGCACTTTTAACTATCCTATAGAATCCTCTTCAATTTCAAGCTTCTCGGGGTACAAACAAATCTTGCATGGAGTGTTTGACACTTGTTATATTTTAGGGTGAATATTGAGGAACACCAATAGACAACGTTAACTTTTGTAATCTGTTGTCTTTCCATGAGAACATGCAGGGTGTGATATGAATTTATCCAACAGGAATTGATCGGGTTATGAAAAGTGGGTGTTGCACTTGAGGGTTGAAGGTGAGAGATCTTTGACAACTTTGGGAAGTCGTTCCAGAGGCAAAGCAGGTTTTCAAATGCTTTCATTTTGGAAAAACGTGCATTTGAAGAATTTTGCACAACATTAAGAAAGTAAATGGGTGATTCTCAAGATGTCAAACATGATATTCTTTAAAAAAAATCTATTATATTAATTTATAACAAGGCATTACATATACATAGGCATTCATTTAAAACTTTTACTGACAGTTTAACAATTGTTTTTACATTTATTACAAAAAAGGCCTAAAAAAGTCTCATTACCGTAATCATTTGAAACAGTCAAACCTTAAGCATGTTTTGTTTACAAAAAAAAACGAAGCCATGATGCTTAAGCAAGTTTTTATTAATCATACAGAATAAGACAAATGAATTATATTTTAATAGAATGTTATATATATATATGTGACATTGTTTAAATGCAGAAAACTACTTGTTTCGGTATTGAGAAGGGAAAAAGTTGTGTACACAGTGTGACAAGAGAATATTTACTTTTTAACTAGGAAACAATTTTTTATCAGAATGTTTTAATTGTACTCTGTTTAAAGGCGGGATGCAACTGTGTTTCATGCATTTTGACTTCAGCATGCTGTCTTCTTGTGCTTGACATGGTCACTTCGTCAAAAAAAAAAAAAAGAGTTGGACGTATGACGTAGTATTCTGTGCTCGATACACGCCCCAAGTGTTCGTATAGGTTTCGGAAAACATTTTCCTTCATAAATCCGTTTTCTTAGTCCCTTATTGGGAAATTCTTCCAGAACAGCAATAATTATAAATTATAGAAAGAAATGGCCTGCCCACGCGTCAACAGACGAGCGATATGAAGACCACGCGGTTAGTCAAACTAAGTCCAATGTCTGTGTTTTGTTGCCCTCGCCCCGCACGCATCGCATGTTTTAGGAAATAATCATACAGCTGGATCTGTTTATTAATAAATGTGATCAAACTAAAGACACTACGGATATTTGAAAGGTGCGATTCTACTATTCTGTAAGCACTCAAGATAAACATGAGATATACAGAAATTGTCTGAGTTATGGCCTCTTTAACATATGCACTCAGACAATTTAGTTAAAAGATTTGTAAACTTAAATTGTAAGGTTTCGTCGAAGGATAGCACATTCCTACTGTTATGGGGTTCATTATTGAGCTTTTGCTTCCATCTTTATCTCTTCTTTGTTTCCTATCATCTCTCCACTGTCCCTGAGGTGTTTTTAATGTTAAGGTGTTCTTTACTGACGAGAGCCAGAGACTCCCTCAAATCCCTCTGACGTTATGGGATTTTCTTGGAAAAGTATTGTTTGTCAATACGCTTTTTTTCTGTTCCAAAAAACATATTTAGCTACGGTTTGCGTCCGGATGTTTTTTTAATCTTGTGTTTGCTCATTGTGTAATGATGGCCATGTAGAGATTTTTTCTTTATTTGCTGTCTGATATGTGGCATTGGCAGTAAACTGAGAGAGATGGTGTTGAATGAAGTCATTTTGCTGAGAGTCGCATACATAGTGGAATGGTCGCCATGGTAACAGAAAAGAAATTGTCCCAGTTGTCCAGGTTCCGCTTGCTGTCTTTGATCCTCGGTGACTCACTTGTCTTTTTCTATCGCTGTGTGGGGGTGGTAGTTACGTCGCTGAAAAGAGCAACGGCTCCTTAACTAGAACCTTCAGCCATCGGGGGTTCGGTTTAAAGACGACCGTAATGAAACGCTTGGGAGGACAGAAGGCAGCCGAAGTGCAAAAATAGCACAGGTACAGAAAAAAAGTTTTAAATGAGGCGGTTTGTTGAAAACACTGAAAAGAGCTGTAGAGGGCTTACTCGGATTACTAAAAGAATTAAGATTGACAATCCACATTAATAGGCATCTTCTCAGTAGTTTTACATGGCCCGATTTCAGGAGGCACTGCGTGTTGTAGTACTCAAGACCATTTTTTGATGGTCTTGTCTTTGGTCTCCACTGTCTTTGGTCTCGGTCTTGTTTTGGTCTCGACTGTCTTTGGTCTCGGTCTTGTCTTAGTCTCAGACTTGGTGATTTGGGGATTTTATTCAAGACCGGTCAAGACCACAACTGTGGGAATTACACTAAATTGCTGTTGGATTGTCTGATTTATGTGTTAACATCATTCGTGTGATTGATGTAAAATTTCTGGCTTTAAAAGCATTCACCGCTTGTTCCTTATTTGATTCTTCTGTTTTCTGTTACTGCTGGTAAGAGAAGAATGGGGGATTATCTTAAAGAAATCTGTCAACAAAAGGAATGCACACAAAGACCCACAATATCAGATATGTGATTGCAAAAATGGTACTTGTATGAGATCTATTTTATTTTATAACACCTGATGTGATATTTATTTTGTATAACTATTCAATAAACCTTGAGTTAATAAGTGACTGAAGTTTTAGACACAATTAAACACAAGTTTTTGTTTTGTTCAAGTTCTTGTCTAGAACACATCTGAACTTTTGTGCATTTCTGAGCAACACGCAGCTATTTTGCTATGATTAGATGATAAAGTCATGTAACTAAGTCTCTGAATGTTTAGTTTTGTTGAAGGTCAAACACTGAAATTTATCTTAGCTATTTACTGGTTTTTATATTTAGTAGTTAGAATTTTTCCCTACACGAAAATTGTAATATGTTACAGTGGGTGGGTGATAAAACATGGAACATAAAACTCATAAATTTATGCACAATTAATCACCTAAGTTATTTCTATTATTATTTCATTATTGCTTTTAAGTGTTTTGTGGATCTTTTGAATGAATTTTCGGAGTGGTGGTCTTGGTCTCGACTCGGTCTAGGCCTGTCTTGGTCGTGGTTTTGGTGGTCTCGACTACAACACTAGGAGGGGGTTCATTTCAAGACCTTTGGAGGGTTTGTTTTGGGCTCCATGAAGGTCTAACACAGGTGTCTGGGCTAAAGCTGGCACTGGCCTCAAGCCACCAAAACCTGAAAGAGTAGCTTTGTTTGAGTAACACAAGCCCACTGTGTACCCCTCACCACACCCAGGTTGACCAGCTAACATTCACGGCTCAACGTCTGGTGTCATGTCCACAGTTGTGGCTTTGGCTTACACAAGCTTCAGCATATGGTGTGTCAGCGGGGACGAACATAAATATTAGCTGCTGTCTGCTCGGGCTTGTGGCGTAACCAGAACGCGCTGCTGGCAACACACAAATAAAGAGTCAAAGATAATTAGCCTTCATGTTCTGAAGGAAACAATAGAGCACTCTCAGGTTGTCGATGTTGTATTTGTTTATATGTACTTGAAATAACCTTGGTTGGCCTCATTTTAGCAGAATGTGAGTTTTGTTGCATTATAGCGACGGTTTATTCATATGTTGTTTGCTGTGAAAATAGCCTCAGGAGCTGGCATGACATTAAATCTCTAACAAACAAATATCATTTTGTGTTCTCAATTCAGTGGCAGGTTTCAATAGCACTCTTATTTATGTTTACATAATAGTATTTTCATATAATTCTGTTGCAGTTGTTACTTTTCACAATCTCAAGTGAGATACACTTTTTACCACATATTATCAAACATATTGGCTTTTCTAGCAAGTATTAGAAATGCCCCAACTTCTGTATAACTTCCGAGTGCAGTAGTGCATCATAACATTACTTAAATGCACATATACCATGCAGTAGGGCTGGATAAAAAAAGATAGGTTCTTCTATTCTAATCCATTTATTATTTAATTAAACAATATCGATTCGAAAATCCCTGAAAGGAATCTTGTCTGTAATTCGCTTATCATCTTGATAGTCGTCATTTTGCGGTTCACTTAAAATAGACAGAGGATCTTGATGCAAGGTCCAGAAAAAGGCTTTATGGGGGCCTATTTTTACATGTTTAAAATTTTTAACGGTTTTATTTCTTTTTTTTTGCCTACCTTGTGTACATTGTATAGTATGTGCATATTGCTGCTATCCTTCTAAAACCATTGTAATTTTGATTAATAAATCATTATTATTATTATTAGTCACCCTTTATGTATGCGTTTTTTTACAAATACGTACCCAATAAAAAGTATTAAAAAGTGCTTGTCAACTTCGATAACAAAGTATTTAGTCAGGTACAGTGCTTTTTCCATTTCCTGAAAAACAGGGAATTTGGACATCCGAGGTTTCAGAAGGCAGCACTAATATTGATTTCTTGTGACAAGTGTTTGTGTAAATGTGTTATTCAGTTGCAGGGTTTTCGTAACCAGCATTTATATTTAAATATGAATTTTATGTCCGCAGGTCAAAGTCTTTGATGAAATGTTGATAACTAATCAATATTGTAATTGAATAGAAACCATAAAAATAGGAGTTGGATCGAATCACAAGGTTGGTCTCAATACCAGCCCTAACTTGTGCTTTGGGGTCCCTCACATTTCTGCATCTTCTGATAACTTTTAAAGTTTCATTCAAAGCTAATGCAGTGCCATGACTTAACACAGATAAGAGCATTTAAGTTAATCACCTGTAAAATATTACTGTTGCTGACAGCACACAAGGCTAAAAATATAGATGAATCATTAAATGTGAAAATGTACATTATGGCTCTCCTACATGATGTACTTGTGTCAGGACTATTTCTGTACTCCCATTGGACATTTTTATTTTTTCATCATTGTGGTTAAAAAAAGCACATAGGGCTCTATTCATGGAGACACATTATTCCCTATTATAACAGCATGACCAGAGGTGGGAGGGTGGCATTTAACGCAGCAGAAAGAGCTTTATTTACACAGCATGAGGACATGACACGGCAGCAGTCTAGTCTCTGTTCATCTCTTTAACCCGCTCCTTTCATACATCTAAAGTTATAACCGTGCATAAAGCTTAATCCTCACAGTCTTTCACGATCCTTCAGTCAGATCACTGAACTTCTTGCGAGGCCACTGTTTAATTTCAGTGCAGGATTCTGCTGAAAGATGCTATTATCTTGCTAATGGGCACCAAGATTGAGTTGAGACTGCACTCAGGGATCTATTAGCAGCTTCTGTTTGTATCTCCCTAAAAGCCTCTCTGCCAGGCTAACGTGAATGCATGCTGTGTATTTATCTCCTCTGGTCAGAGGGAGGTCTGTTTTAAAATGTGACGGGTTTGATGAGTCAGAACATACGCTCCGAGAGTTTGCCGTTGTCAACGCTGTTGCTGTGCTCTGCAGTTGCTTTTTAACAATTCTCTTATGCCACCAAGAATCAAATGTACGTGCAATTATTTATAAAATTAACTTTTGAATAGGGATACACCAATTTGTAAATTTTCTCCGATACCCAATAATTATTTAACACTGGAAGCCGATGATCGATAGATATATTGGCGATATACAGTTTCTAAATATTAATATACATTTTTCTGAGACTGAAACAAAAGGCAAAAAGTGGACAACGGCTTTTATTCGAAAACATTGACTGCAAAAACAAGATAAACCTTAGTTCTCTTTTTTCCACCAGAAAATCATGCACCAAGCCTACTTTACACTAGTTAAAGATCCTTTAACTTTTAAACTTTTCTGGTAGGCTTGTTTAATAAACGATTTATAGAGCATCTTCCCGAGCAACCCAGAAAAGTGTTCTTGGTAGCTACGAGTCTGACAGGTCTCAAGACAAAAGCAATCAAACATTATGCTTTTGCTCCTATAATTTACACATTGATAAATATCTACATACTGTACCTACATTACCGATGTTTTGCTAACAGCAGTATGTGGATGATCATGACAGAAAGACATTACTGTACTGGATTTTACAGTGAGCAGCGTGCAGCTGAAGTGGTCTACCAGAAAAAATGATTCCTCATTTATCGGCCTAAATTATATAATTTACCAATACCGATATGGCAGATAATTTTTCGTGCATCCCTACCTTTGAACCAATTGATATAGAACGGATCTAGTTCACTTTTGTGAAGGCCATGCCGACGCATCCGATACAGGAATATCTCATTAATCGCATCAGAATAAAAGTTTGTGTTTACATAATATATGTGTACTGTTCATGTTTAATTTTGTATTTATAAATACCATACATAGATGTATTTAAGAAAAATATAAACATCAATAAAAGTTATACGAGTCAAAATACATATAAATACAAACATGCAAATATTCCCTGTCAAAATTTGGTAGAGACATGCTGAAAATGTGTAGCATAAAACCTGTATCATGCACCTAACTAGTTTCTTTTTCTTTTCTGTGCCTTTAAATTTCCTCAAATCAATAAATCAATCGAGAAATGGCTTCATACACATGATGGTGAGAATGTCACACTGTAAGTATCTCGGCAACGTTTTGGCAGACTGAAAGGAAACTTAGT
The DNA here is from genome assembly GCF_947034865.1 of Barbatula barbatula. NCBI lineage: Eukaryota > Metazoa > Chordata > Actinopteri > Cypriniformes > Nemacheilidae > Barbatula > Barbatula barbatula. The sequence continues at coordinate 20,018,591 of NC_136769.1, read as the reverse complement.
GGATGAGCTGTGGAACATGTCCTGAGGGCTGTAGTTCATTTTGGAAACTTTGCCCCCTGGTGGATATGAAATGAAGCTTTGCTAGTTAATAATGATGGTCCCATTTTTGACCACTGCTCATTTGCCCTTGTGATAAAGCTCTGTTTTTTTCTCTCAACAGTGATCCTGTTTTGTATGGCGGCTCTCATCTTCCCAATAGGATTCTACATCAATGAAGTAGGGGGACAACCGTACAAATTACCCAACAACACCGTGGTTGGCTCCTCTTATGTACTGTTCGTGCTCTCCATTTTCTTCACGATAGTGGGGCTCCTTTTTGCGGGAAAAGTCTGCCTTCCTGGCTGAGGGAACATTCCCAGCAGGGACATCTGGAGTGTTCAAAGTGATTTCGGAGGAAAACAGCACTCGAGAAGCATTAACAGAGGATGGTATTATATGGTAATTACTCGCTGAACTGCACAACGACGATAAAAACAATGAATGCACACAACGGTGCATCCGGCTACATGCTCTCCTTTGCCCAACCTGTGCTTATTTAAACCCTGTCTTTATGTTGCATTTTGAGCGTGAGAGTACCAGGGGCCACCCGAACACAAAAGAATGATCCACGATGGCTGCTTCCACCACAGTTTCCTTATTTTCGTTGTTGTCGTTCAAGGATTATAGTTTCAGTATGTTACATTCATTCAAGTTCTGCAGTTTTTACACACACATGTCGCCCCCTGCCTTTGTGGAGAAGAATGACAAGTGGTGAGGAACGCAGGTGGAGACACGATAGGCCCTTGGGCCCTGTGGGCACAGTCCATCAAAAAAGGGTCACGGTTTAACATCCTCAGTTAGAGGCCCAAGAGCTGGCCAGGGCAAAACACTGTTACAAAAGAGGGAAAAGGGAACAGTATTAAAACCATGTTTTTTTGTTGCTTGAACACTACATTAGGCAAACGCACCAGGACTGCCGGTCAGGACCCTGCACAGCTTTGCCTCGATCTTAAACACTCAGATATTGACGGATGTGTCTCTAGTTATGACATCCATACCAAAAGAAACTCCTGCCTGCCTTCTGTGTTTAGTCAGTTCAGTTGGTTTGCAGGCGGACATTTGTGGTTTGACTTTATATCTTTTTTTGTCTTGATCGCTAGATTTGCAGAGCCCTTTACTTGTTTGGTTTAATTTTGCTAATGTGCCATAAATCTGATTTTGTTTTATGAACGCAAAGGGCAAGAGTTTTAGGGAGCACTGTGCAGTATAGCCATTTAAGTAGGTGATGCACTACCAATGTACAAAAAGAGAACTCCTTACCTCATTATTTTACATTTCAAACTATTTCCCCTGTAGTTTACCATGACAAAAATGTGTGCCCTGTAAGTTATTTTCTGCTCGATCAGACATTTCATCAAAATGCTGTGATAATGGCAAAATTATTTATCTGACACTGAATAAAAGGAGATCAAGAAAGTGTGTGTTACATCAGTCGTTCTGTTTCTGAAGCGTTCCCCCATATGGATGAGAAGTGTATGCTTTAAGACTGCATCTTTACAGTGGAACAAAATCGCAATCTGCCTTTATTTATGACTTGTGTATATGTAGGTTACATTTATTTCCAAATAACCTATTCATGTTTTTTTCTCTCTCAAATGTGCTTTGACTTTGTTTTATAACGATTCCTTCTCAGTCCCCTGTACATTCTTTACTAAATTACTTTTCTTCTTTGGGAGAATGAGCTTTCCTCTGAAACATTCAAATTCTTCATGTAGTAACAGCAAACCCTGATACGTTTACATTTATTAACTAATTTAAGGATTCTCATAAATATATATGGTAAAGGCTTACATTTGGAGAGGAAAATGGAAACACAAAAAATATCCTTTAATTGTTTCATTCAGGATGCTCTTGGCAAAATGTATCTTTTTTTGTAGCACTGGGACCTAAATGAATGTGAAATGTCGGTGGCCTGCCGTGGAAGATATCCTAAAAACTGCACCTGCTTTGGATTTTTTTTCACACCCATCACAAAATGAAAAATTGCATTGGCGAATAATGAAAATCTGTTATTTATGGATTAAAAGGGAAGGAGACCAATCTATGAATGACAGTATTGTCTATCAAAGGATGTTATAAGTCCTTGTGCACAGTTACTGTTAAGAGATTCATATTACTGGCAAGACAAACTTTTCTCTGCTTCTCTTTGTTTCAATATTTCACTGTATACAATTAAAGGCGTACAAGAAAGCATACTGCCTGAATTGACCTGACATTTACTTAATGAGCAATCCAGCTATAATGTTGTGTTGCTTTGATGAAAACAACAGAATTTGCATGCACAAACGGTCTGGCTAATTGCATTTTGTAGCGTTTTAGGAGGAATACGATACACGGTTGCCTGGCAACTAGCAATTGCATTACTTGCTCTGCCTACTGTCCTGTTTGAGCTAGAAGCTTAAAATTTCACATGAGACAATGACCCACAGGTTTTGGCAGCAGTATATTTGTTCGGATTATATAAACTTCATGTTGAAGGTTATAATTGGAATACCATGCATAAAACCTGAACACTGAATTAAGTTGTCGTATCACAGCTATCTCTGTACATTGCTATGTACAAATAAAAAAAGGAAGCCATTAAAGGGACAGTTCACCTTAAAATGATGTCATAATTGACTTACCCTTGAGTTGTTACAAACCCGTTAACATCTTCAGAAATACATGTGGAAGAATGTCAGTAACTAAACAGATCTCATCCCCATCGACTCCCGTAGTATTTATTTTCCCTACCTTGGCTGAAAATGGGGGGCGAGATCTGCTTGGTTACTGACATTCTTACAAATATCTTTCTCCGTGTTCAGCAAAACAAAGACATTTATACAGGTTTGGAACAATCTGAGGCGGAGTAAATAATACATCATTTGCTTTTTTGAGTGAAGTATCCCTTTAAGAACATTTAAGTCAATGAGTGTGTGGTTAAAGGAATAGTGTAGGCTGGGAGTCATGAATGACATGAGGGTGAATAAATGATGACACCTTTTGCACTGTGCACCACAGCATGTTACTGTAATAACCGTTATTATAGAATGATCTCATTATAATGAGTAAACACCGGTGTTAGATTCATCCCTTTCTTTGCTTGTTTGACTGCTCAAATGCATTTTGCTTCATTTTAAACGATTTCTTTCAGGCTCTGGCATGAACTGTGATATCATTATCTGGACTTCTTGTTTTTCTCTCGAAAGCCGTTCTAAAAACTACTCACATTCACTTTTATGTAATGAAATACACTTGTTTCCAACCGTTCTCAGCCAAAATCATGAATATCTTTTTTATTTTTGGGGTGAACTATCCCTTTAAGGTCTCAAGTAATCGTGTCTATAGCACATACTCTAATCTAAAATAAATGATCGTGCAATAATAAAAAAGGACGATTATTTTACTCATACTTTCACCAACTACTTCTCAAGCAAGTGTAAAATGCACTTTGGATAAAAGCGTCTGCTAAACGACTAAATGTAAATGTCTAAAGAAGTCACAGCTGGATAGAGTGAAGCATCCCATGGATTGTAATGTAATAATCTCTTACATGTACGAATGAGTGTTTTCTGTAAACATGATCGAGTTCGTGCAGACCTCTCGTGTTGCAGCTGCTCGGTCGGTTGTCATGGAGATGCGTCACGAAGCCCGGTTGTCAGTCACCGTTCGAACCCAACAAGGACGAACACAGCGCGTGACGGTTCAAAACTTCGCCATGGTAACAGTAGCTATGTACAACTCAGATAGCTCCGTGAAGAAAGTGATGATTATTTATTGTGGTTTTGTTTGCATTTGTTGATATTCAGTCAGTTTTATATGATTACATCGACGAGGAAGTTGTAATGTTGTAGTGCAGACCATCTTAGTGTGGCTGAGTACACGTTCATCAGATCATCGTGGAACACAAGTGGGTGAAATCACTTTTATGAATTCAGCTGTGCTACATATGAACGATGTAAAGGACTTTCTGCTTCCCCTTCTCTCCGTTTCTTTCTTTCCGTCAGTATTAATGATGCCTCGTCTTCATGGGATGAGAGTCGAGTCCTCCGAGGATACTGGCCCGTCGGTGTCCAGAGACACTCGGACTGGAGACACCACGGTGACTGCATTCTGTACACGTTTCTTGCTTTTTCGTGATTATTAAATAATTGTCCTATCGCAGTTACTTGTGCATTTGAGTTATATTCGCTTTATTTTGTTTGTGTTTGTCAGTTTGGTAAACTTCTCGTTTTCTCATCTCCTTTGCGACTTGACAATTTTCTGTTATGATCACTTACATGTTTTGAAATGAAGCGTTTTTCGCGGAAAGATTACACACAAGGTCAATTCAAAGGCGCGTGTAGACGCGAATGTCGTGAATCGGGCGGCGCGATCGCGCGTAAATCTCGTCGTCCGCGAAGTTTGACAGCTCGCGTGACTCACGTGAAAATAACGAACTTTTTCTCCACGAGTTATAAAGTGCGTGCAACTGGGTTTCACACCGTACGCGGATTAAGCAAAAGTCAAAGGTTCATTCGCGTTTGGTATGAACCCGGCATTATATTTAAATGACACGCGACGAAATGAAGCACAGTCCTACTGTTTAAAAGGCTCAAAAGTCAGAATTATGTATCCTTATTCTCTTTACAGCTATTTTAATCATTGTTGCGTTTATAATACATGTGTATGTCAAGTATTTTTATCAAGTATCCCCACAGAGGTGGATGTGTTGGCAGTCAGGCTACATCTGTACCAAGTCAAATAAAGCTCATGTTTTTACGTAATTTGTATGTGTATGTGGTGTGTTAAAAAGAAATATTTTGTTCAGTACTGGTGTAGATCTGTTTTTTACGGAAGCCGTAAAGTGCCAAACAAAACAACAAATCGCAAAACGCAACACCAAATCTGAAAACACATTAACAAACCATAAAGCACAACAACAAATCCGGAAACAAAATAACAAATCAGAAAACACAACGACAAGTCAGAAAACACAACAACAAATCCGGAAACAAAATAACAAATCAGAAAACACAACGACAAGTCAGAAAACACAACGACAAATCCGGAAACAAAATAACAAATCAGAAAACACAACGACAAGTCAGAAAACACAACAACAAATCCGGAAACAAAATAACAAATCAGAAAACACAACGACAAGTCAGAAAACACAACGACAAATCCGGAAACAAAATAACAAATCAGAAAACACAACGACAAGTCAGAAAACACAACGACAAATCCGGAAACAAAATAAAGGGGTTCCGTCCAATCAGCAGTAACTACCCGGTCACACAAAAGACCTACCTTTTCCGTTTTGACCGAATTGTCGTTGTGTTTTCTGATTTGTCGTTGTGTTTTCTGAATTGTTATTTTGTTTCCGGATTTGTCGTTGTGTTTTCTGACTTGTCGTTGTGTTTTCTGATTTGTTGTTTTGTTTCCGGATTTGTCGTTGTGTTTTCTGACTTGTCGTTGTGTTTTCTGACTTGTCGTTGTGTTTTCTGATTTGTTATTTTGTTTCCGGATTTGTCGTTGTGTTTTCTGACTTGTCGTTGTGTTTTCTGATTTGTTATTTTGATTTGTTATTTTGTTTCCGGATTTGTCGTTGTGTTTTCTAACTTGTCGTTGTGTTTTCTGACTTGTCGTTGTGTTTTCTGATTTGTTATTTTGTTTCCGGATTTGTCGTTGTGTTTTCTTACTTGTCGTTGTGTTTTCTGATTTGTTATTTTGTTTCCGGATTTGTCGTTATGTTTTCTGACTTGTCGTTGTGCTTTATGGTCTGTTAATGTGTTTTCAGATTTGGTGTTGCGTTTTGCGATTTGTTGTTTTGTTTGGCACTTTACGGCTTCCGTAGTTTTTACTCCACTTTATTCAGACTTATTATTTCTAGTGATATAACTTCATAATTAAAGCATATGTGAATTATGCATAATTAATAAGGAATGGCATATTAACTGTTATCATTGAAAAACAAACACACTGACTCGTGTCTTCTTTGGTCATTTGGGGTCTGCAGTAATATAACGTCACCACTTTGTTTTGGTAGGACTACACTGGTTTGTTACTACAACAGTATACATAGTGTATGTGTGTGTTATGCAATTATAAACTGTTGAGAAACGTTTTTTCTTTGCAATATTTGTCATATTCCATACCCTTGTTCTTTGAGGCTGTCGTTGTTGTGCAGAGTGTGCTTCTGCAGTGTGTTGGACCACTGACCTGCGTGTCATTGTTTATCTTCAGAGCGTGCAGAAGGAGCCCGGTGTATTTGAAAGCTCAATGAAGTGGCTGGAGTCAAGCAGTCTGGAGCGCTGTGGACTCACTCTCTCGCACCTCCTCTCACTTTGCACCACAACACATATGTAAGCCTGCGGACAAACACTACGCTCGACCAGACACACAAAACTGTCCACGCTGAGACTGACGGAATTCAACAAAACAAGAACGTTTCTGTTCAAAATAATGAAGCTGAATACACATGAAGTGTAGTTAAGGAGCAGATTTCTTCTGGCGTGTGCCGTACCCTGAATATTACTCATCACACATTATCTGTTCAGAATGTGTGTAGTTGAAACTAACAGCTTATAATATAATGACCTGCTGTTCTCCAAAACCAGAAAACAAGACCGCAAGAGACAGCTCTGAGATCAGACTCTTCTACAAATCTAAAACATCTCTTTCTACAAAGGCAGTTGTTTACCCGCATAGATAATATATAAAATACTCTTCACACTTTCATGCAAAGAAATCATTCAGATCAAGTCAGATAGAAATATATGTAAAAAATAATTTGCATTATTTTGATAACAATTAAAGACCCCGAGGCCCCCCAAAAAACTGAAGACAAGTTGCAGTCAAAATACTGTCGTGATATTATTCCTGAGAAATGTTTTTCATGTTTTTGTGATGACCTGGACATGTTTCGCCCAACCAGATAAGCATCTGTGTGTGTGTGTTCTTGGCAGGCCTGATGGTGGATATCAGATGCACTTCAGCGCAGAATCACTCGCTGACTTTGAGGAACAGCTTTACATGTGCGAATCATCACTTGTACAGTTGCTATGACGATGCTTTACCATTAACAGCACCGGTGCATGTGGTTGTGAGAATAAATCGAGAAAAGGTTGTTGATCTGTTCTCTGCAGGACTATTGAGATGTACCATGATCAAATAAAGTGTCTCACTCAAGGAAGCAAGAAGGTAAATCTTTCAGATAAACTCACACCACCGCTACAGATTGATATCGGTCAGAATGTGGAATCACTTGCATTGACAAAGTTCCTGTGGTTCTACCGGGTTTTCTGTTCATTCTGGCTCAATTATTTTTTACACAAAAATATGGAAAATCTTCTTGAAACTAGAAACATCAGGAGTCAATGATCTGATGTGGCCCTGTTCCATATATCACACTAATGTCTTAGTAATGTCATCATTTGGCACTGTTTGACAATTGTAAAATAATATTTTTGATGATTTGGTGAGAATGGTGGTGTGATTCCATCTGTTAGGTGTTCGGAGTGGTGAATGGATCTCGCCTTGGAGTCCTCGTTGACACATCTGATTTGAACTGTTCTGAACAGAGACTACCAGATCTACAGCAACATCTCTTAGTAGGATTCAGCGCTTTCATTTTCTTGCTTTATTCTGCTCAATTTAAAATTTAACACTACTAATGTTGTGGTCATTCTTTCTTTCTTCGTCAAAGATGCTCATCGAGGAGCAATTACACTTAAAGAAACAACTGCATATGCTGTCTTACAGCACAGAGGTCAGCAGCCTTTGGAACCAACCAGTAGATAACTGTCCACTGAGGTGAGTGGTGTTATACCTCTCCATCTCTACCCGTTTAATCCAATGTTTTTATGAATTCAATCATTTTATGGCGATCAATTATGTGCATTATTGTCATGATTCATAAAGACAGTTATGGTCAGGGATTATGCAAACCTCTTTGTGCTGCTCAAGCTGATTGCTTTATTTGAAGTTTGTATTTTTGGAATGAGTGGGTACTTGTGAGAACAGTTTGTATGGATGCCAAGAATCCACTAGGGAGAATAGTAAACAAATCTGAAAGTACCCAGACTTTATAAGGCATTATAAGGGTGTTGCCAACATGAACACTGTTTCAGAATTTGGAAGAAACATCTTTTTGGCCAGAGGCAGCATCACATGTTTTGGAGAAGGCAGTCCCATAATTCACACGGTGCATCCCAATTTGCATAAAAATAATGAAATGTCCCAAATCATAGTATGATGAAATTAGTATTCTCAAGGTAGGGTCAATATGCGTTCTTCAGCGGTCTTGTGTTCTCGGGTTCTGGCTCTACGTCATCAAGTCTGGTTCCAATATTCAAGAACACAAGAACAGAGAACGCATGAAAGTACCCGGATGAGTTCTCGATATCAAGGATGTATCGAACGCAGCCTTGCACGCCTACGGAATCCGCTTGAAGTTTTGCCCACTGTCATGAATTATGTGACTGTTCCTTTTTTGGCCATGTGAGGTCCTCATAGTTTCCTTGGTCACATGTTCTCATTATCGATTTGTTGGTTTCACCTGAACCTTGTTTAGCTGCCTATTTAATACCCCTGTAATTTTGAGTTCCTTGCTCAGTCTTGAATTGACACTGGTGAAGTCATGTTGACTAAACCTGTCCGTGAGTTAGTGTCAGAGTATTTCCCTTTTGAACTGGCACCGAGGTAATGCTCCCGCATGCTACACGGGAGACTCGGGTTCGAACCTCAGTTGGACATAACACCCACTTCACCCAATATTTGTGTGTGCTATATATAAGAGGAATGTTGTTAGCTTAGCAACATGCTAACATCAAACACCATTTCTGTTTGTACTTTTCATTATATAGGCAATGAAAGTCAAAAGACACCAAACTGACATTTCCCACAAAATACTTGACAGCTTATTACACAGATAAATCATTATAATAGGTTTACTGTTGTGAAACGCTTAGTAAATCCTTATTGTCAAAGTCCTTTTAAGGAAGGACTTAAACTCGGCAGCCATATTTGCAACACATCTTAACACTTATTTCAGTCATTCATGATCAAATCCCATTAAAGGGAGTAGAGCAATATTTCAAAATTGCTGTCGTGGCATGAACACATTTCAATCCAACCAATGAACATGACATCAACTCAGTGGCATAGATTAGATTAGATTCAACTTTATTGTCATTACACATATACAAGTACAGTGTAACGAGATGTAGTTTAGGTCTAACCAGAAGTGCAATTAGTAAGTGCAGGATATACAGTTAGAATAAATACAGAATACAATATTAGGAAAATATTATACAGTGGGCATGGACTATGAACAATATATACAGATGGCTAAGTCAGGTCAGGTCCGTGCCCATATGCAAAAGTTTAAAGGCCCCATCAGTCTGTTCGCGACTGCATTGTGCATTACTGGACATCGGTTGTTTACTCAGGTTTGTTGTTTAAATGTTGAAGCGCGTAAATTATGCTCAAATAGTAACGGCAGACACAGAGGGAGCGTAAACTCCCAAGCGTCAGAAAGAGGGAAATAGCTACAGACTATAGCCAGTGTTTTGCATGTGTTTTTTCATGCCACATGTGAACGCCGCTGACCTTTATATGATAATTAAGTTTTTATCAAATATTACAAACAGCTTCTTACATCTGTCTCTTTTAACCTTTGGCTTCTGACAATACAGCAAATCCTGCCTTCTTCATTTGATTGGACAGTATTCTCGCCTTCCTTCATATCAGATTGACGAGCTCATTCAGAGACTATATAAACTAAACTTCATTCCGTCATTCCGAGTGTAAATGATTAAATGTAGGCCTATAAAATGGATTATCCATGTATTAAATGGATGCCAACCAGTTGGTACAATAAAGACCTCCCTACTACCCCTAACCTTACCATGTACTTTATTATTAAAGCCATTTTAAAATATGTTTGCCTGTATGATCTGATTTGTGGTGTGAAAATGTAGTTCGGCAAAAGGCAGATTTGATCTTGCATTCATATGTAGTAACAGAACTACTTGTCAGGCTTCTACTCACGACGGCAGGGATGTCGTTTTTACACTCTGTTATTTTCTGGGGAAGGACCCACTCACATATGCCCAAGAGTGGACCAGATCTAAGGTCGGTCATCTAGTAATTTCGGCCATGAATAATACTTGGATGCGGGGCCATATGCACCTCCATACCCGGCATACCCAGATGCTACGCCACTGCATCAACTGTATTAAAAATTCCTTTTTTAAACTCAAATAGTGATAAATATATACCTTTCCCGGTTGCTTGAGCTACTACGAATAATTGATGTGTTTTAAGGCGGGACTTCCCTTTGCTAGAGCGGCCATTTTCAGTATTGCACTTTCTCCCATCCATAATAATGAAGAGGGCAGTTTGTTAATATATAATCTTTGTTATTGTTTATTTCTAACCAGAAAATGCTACGGATTGGAACTTTAAAATGGGTTAGGTTTTGGGTTGGTTAGTGGTTTATTTTATTACTCACACAGTGGATGTAGAAATGGTCATTAAAATGAAACACTACCAGACTATATTAATGGAATTGTGAGTCTGTAGACTATAGGTTGAATGGTGTTTTTTGAAAGGTCACTGTTTACACTTTTAAAAGTAATCGTGCTTCGAAATTCCATAGAAGAACCTTTTTTGTCTAAACAGGTCCATAATGAACCTTTAACATCCCAAGAACCTTTGTGCTGCACAAAAGGTTCTTTATGGCGAAAGAAGGTCTTCAGATTGTGAAAATGTAAGATATTTCTTTAAAGAGCCTTTCACTAAATGATTCTTTGTGGAACCAAAAATGGATGGCATCGCTCTGAAGAACCTTTTAAGCACCATGTATATAGGTTTTGAAACAATAAAATATGAATGAGTTTGGTGACAGGACACATCACATGTGTTGTTTCAGGCTCAGAGAGAGTCGTGCGTGGGTTCTGCAGCTGCAGGCAGGTGGAGGCTGTGATCTCCTGCAGGCTCTGGAGAAAGTAATGATGCACTCACAGTTGGACACACTGCTCATCATTCTGGCCACTCGGTGAGAGTTTGTCTCGCTTTAATGAAGCACTCTTTCTTTACCTCAACTCACCCAGCAGCCATTTCGTCTTTCACATTTCCTTAAACCGTGTTCATCGGTTTTCTTTAAATAGTTTGAGAACTGTAATTGGTCATGTCTGAAGAGACGGTTTAAAAACTGGCTGATGAAAACCATTTCCTCTCACAGCATAATGGAGCACAACAGTAGGTGCGGAGAAGAACAAAATCCCATTTATTTCCTTCTCAAAGAAATAGATGTTTAGCTGTAATGCACAAAGCCTTTAAGACAGACCTATCACAAGCTCTGAGGTTGTTAGGTGAGGCGCTTCCATAAAAGAATCAGTGTGTGCTCTGAACATGTCACATATTAATTGTTATATCCTGATTCCAGTGAAATCATTAAATGAATAAATATGTGTAAATTGAATATTTTTTCTCAGAGTTTGTCTATTTTCTATTCTTTCTTGTCTATTGTTAAATTCAATGTGAAGTGTTACACGTACGACAATCCTAAAGTGAACTTCACCAGATTGACAGTTGCCATAGAAACGACAGAAATGGAAGCAGAAGGAACCGTTAAATGGAGTTCACGCATCTTTCTGTTTTACATCCTTTTTTAATTTGTTTGTTTTGCACAAACATACACAAGTTATTTATTCTTGAACATGACGCAAATAATTCGATTTTGCCATCATTCGCATTTTGACTACAAATGTAAACAGCACAGGGCAAAACACTATGCATTACAACTATAGGGATTTCTGAATCGTGTTAGAGAAAATTATAGGAAAAATACTTACGCAACCAAAGATATTCTTCATTTCAGCCCTCATCAGACGGTAGACGTTGTATGTGACTATATAGCTCGGAGCAGAACGCCGTCGGTTCACGCTGTCGCCTACAACTGCAGTAGCCCGGACGCTATCGTGAGTTTAAACTTTGCTTCATTTGATATGATCAATGTTACATTTACCATCACTGTCGCTGATTGACTGATTTTCTCTCAGGAGACTGTGAAGCGAATGGCAGCAGTTTCTGGGGGGAAATATCACTTGTTTTCAGACGAACTGGTAACCTGTGAACATGCATGAATATTCAAACAAACGTTCAGTTTCACATATTTCATTCTCTCATTGGCAAATGTGTACTGTTCAGATCACACTTAAAGTCCCAGTGAAATAAAAAATGACAATGCCCATTTATTTCATGAAATATTGCAGCGTTTATTGTAAATAGTTTATCATTGTGGGTCATTCTCTTTTTTAAATCCGAGTGCCCTGATAATCTTCAGTTAAAATGCACTTCCTGTAGTGACTATCCATCTTAAATGACCTATGTTAAACGGCCAATCAAAACGCAGAGAAAGGCACGCCCACTATTTTTCTCATTCGAAATTCCATTTCACTGGGAATTGTGTCAAAATACGGAAGTAAAAACGAACTTCCGGTTTCACGCGGACTTTAAATGTATGATTGCTATTACATCAATTAAACAGATAAGTGGAATGTTAATGTGCTTCGTGTTAATGTGGTTTATGACTGTATTTCGTAACGTTTCCATTTGTTTGTACACTAGGGTGTAATAGACAGCAGTACAGATGTAGAGATGCTGTGGAAAGAGATCAAAGCTGCCCGAGATATACTTACCCATATTCACAGCATGCATCAAGGTCGATTCCAAGGCACGCCTGTCACTGTTCAGTCAGAGGTGATGATACATTTAAGAATCACAATAACACTTAAAACCCTGATCGATATAAAGAAAAAATAGTTTTGTTAATAAAAATCGGATTTTTCTTTATTAATGCTTTGTGCTAAAGAACACCAGTGTCCACTGCCATAGCATTGTTATGGCAGGAATGGTTGAATAGTTCTGAGATGAACGTCACTTTCTTCTCTTTTCAGATCTTAATGGGTTTGAATGGTCTCACTCTTTCTGACTCCTCTCCTGTACCATGTTCTGTCAGTGCACCGCTGTATATCCAACTCACAGACCCTAAAGCCATCAGCTCTAGAGAATGGCTTAATGTCCATGGACTGAAGGGTAACATTCCCTTTCTTCAATCTGTCATGAAAGACGCAGAATTTGAAAACCCTACATACATACACATTGACTAACACTTGTGTGCCTGCAGCTCAGAAGCTGGACCTCTATCAGCTGCTGGCTTCTAATGCCTATTCTCCACAAAAGACATTTGTGCCAATCCTGGGAAAGACCGTTTCCTCTAGAGTTCATGAGGTGATGTTTATCTTCTCGCGCAACGCTCAAGTCTCGATAAACTGTTGAACTGAGACTTGTATTTGGTTACAGCGGGTCATGGTACAGTTTGAGTGGTGGGATGGAACAGTGAAAAATGTGCATGTTGATCTTCCATCATTACAAAAGTACCAGGTATGTATCATTACTTGAGTGACTGCGGCTGTCACCGGTGTGATTTCTCATGAACGTCAGTGAGATTTGTTTGGTGGCAAAACACATTTGCTACAGTTTGTGCTGTTTCATTAAAATCACTTACAGCAGGGGAAAATACTGTCACGGTTTACTCACCCCCAAGCTGTTCCAAACCTCTATACATTTCTTTGTTCCGTTGAACACAAAGAAAGATATTTAGAAAGGTGTAAGCAACACACATTTCTGGGACATCTTTGACTTCCGTAGTAGAAAAACATTTTGTAAAATGTTGAAAACAGAAAGAGATGTTTTAAAGAACGTAGGAAGCTTTTGACAACCATATTTCCTGCTATGGTAGTGGATGATGTCCCATAACAGTTGCTAACATATTTTCAAACATCTTCCTTTGAGTTCAACAGACCAAAGACATTTATACAGGTTTGGAACAATGTGAGGGGGTGTAAATGGTGACATCATTTTCTGTTCTATCTTTCATGTGATGTGCAGAAGAAGCTCAGTACTGCTGTGCGTCTGTTTGAGAGGAGAGTTTATCATCTGAATAGGACAGGCAGCTTGCAGATATGGGGGACTGTATGTGAGCAGAGGTAAGGACCGGACCGCTTCACCTAATGTCAGCATCTGTAGTTGTTGAAGGCTGAAATCGGTGGATGTAGCCATGTCTTTCAGGGGGGGGGGGGGGGGTGTTGAAGTGCTAGAGACTCGATGGCCCTACTGACTTTAACGTAATTTGTATATGAAGCCAGAGAAGACTTCAAACTGAACAAAACTGCATGTAGTGCAATATGAGTCATCATATTTTGGCGGGTGAAAACTGTAAACTTTATTGTGGTTTTCATCTGAAAGTTAAATGTCACCTCTTTATAGTACGTAAAAAACGAACAGATAAAAATCTCAGATGAAAAAGTCACACTGTGTCGGTGTTTCAGCTGCTAACTCTCTGTCTGTCAGGGTGCAGGTTGTTCTGGACATGTCTGGGATGAATGTCCACTATCAGCTCCACATCCAGCATGCTCTCCGCCTCCTGCTACAGGAACAGCTGGCTGATAAACACAGCTTCAATGTCACTGTGTAGGTCAAACACACTCATTTAAAGTTAAACAGGTTATGATCTACTTTGTCATTTGGTCTTTATCTCTCAAGGATATTCTATATTTTTATATTTTCTCCTACGGTTGATACTAAGACCAAATTGAAATGCTGTTATTGGTAGAAACTTGGAATTACATTCAATCACCATAGTATAGGAATATGGTATCACTCAGTATACGGTGGTCAGTCACATGACTTATACTGTAACCGTCACGAGTTTGATGAACATCGTCAGTCTGTTATTGAATGAATGCAGTATATTTGTTATTGGTGAAGTCACATTTGCACACAGACCATGCCTCGAACGTTTGTGTTTTCAAACTCCTCTTATGTAACTTTAAAACGTATGTTGTAAGCTGACATGAATTTCAGTCACTTTATTAATTAAAACTTGATCATTTGCACAATGACAAGACAGTCTTTACAATTCAATAAGAAAATTATAAAAGTCCTGGAATATTTCACATTGAATTTTAAACTTTTCATCGAAATCAAGTTCTTGTTATATTGTAATACAAGTAAATGTACTAATTTGATGTTCATCCTTTATAATTGTGATGTATTATTATTGTCATCATTCGATCTGGTATTCAGACCAGTTTGTGATGGACAGGAAGATATTTAATCATATGTAATTTGTGTCAGTTTTTCCCAGTTGGTCTGTTTTTTAATGATCTTGTTAATGTGGTTATCACAGTTTTGGATCAGATGTTACGTCATGGCAAGAGAAGATGGTTCCCCCCACCCATGAAAACCTGCAAGCTGTTTGGCAGTAAGAGATCTGCTGTACTTTCTGTGACCCCTTCTACTTTTTGTTGGTGTCTGATAAGCCAAGCATCATAGTCATTTGACATAAAACGGAATTAAAACTGGAAAATAATGCCAAAGATTTACCTTAAGGAAAGACCTTTAATTCGACCAAACCGAGTCATATTTCCATTCAAATGTTTTATAACTGTAACGCAGAAATGATTTGATGTTAAATGTCGAATAAATGCATTTCTTAATACATTAAAATATAACTACGATTCATGTAAATTAAAATCCAGTGTATGAAATTTAGCAGCATCTAGTGGTGAGGTTTTGAATTGCAACCAACGGCTCACTCCACACCTCCCTTTCGTAGCACTGCGGTGGCTGATACAAAACAAAGATGTCGTCACTTATTTATGAAACACGCTCTCTAGTAGTTTGTCTGTTTAGGGCTACTGTAGAAACAACATGATGAAATCCATGTAAGGGGACCCGCGGTGTATGTAGAAAGAAATAGCCTTAGAATGAGCTATTTTTTTCTACATACACCGCGGTAATATATTAAGTAAGGTAATAAAAATACATACAAGAATACATCTCGGAACACATAGTTATTATGTACATTATTTTTGTAAAAAAATCACACATTGTACCTTTAATGAAAACATCACAATGCAGCTTGACTAATAGTCATGATATTGAGTAATATCATGAAGATTTTTTCTTTATTAGAATCGGATGTGACCTTGACATGTTTTCATTTGATTGGATGCACTTAGGAACCAAAAGTTAAAAAATATGTTTTTTTTTATCAAACCATGTCACTCATAACAAACAAGTGCTCTTCTTGTTTATTAAGATGTTCGCTATTTTCAATCTAATCCATTCAACTGTCTTCCAAAGTTCAGCTCAGTTTAATTGAAAGCAGAAAATGGATTCAACCTGTCACCTATACTGATGTTTGTTTCTTGTCTGTAGTTTAATTGAAGCATGAAGCCTTTTGATGGGAAATGTTTGTAGTAGATTCTCTTGAGATGCATGTGTTTCTTCCTTCAGATGGATTCAGGGAATGGAGTGTGCCGTGGGTCGTGATACTCTGACTGCTCTGCGGCATGTTCTAAGAGAGGAACCATATGGAGAATTCACAAAGACTCAAGGAGTTTATTTACTCACCTCCGGAATGCCAGATCAAGATATGGTTAGTCTGTTTATTTTATACGGCAGACCAAGGTACATTTATGTTTCTTGTGCATCTGTGAAGCTCACAACACTGCAGAATGTCCAATTTGTGTTTAATCCCACGATAGACCAACATATGAGAAATGAGCTCAAATCCTTTGCACGTTCAGAATTATTTGCATGTTGTTTAAATTTATAAGTGCTAATATAGTAGCATCCTTACCAAGAGTGACTTTGTCACTCTCTGCTGCCCTCTACTGTTTATATCTGAAAGATGCAAATGTATAACCTGTGCATTGGAATATTTTCCTATTCTGTTTAATATACAATGAGTGACTTACATTTTTCGGTCATTCGCATTAGAAATCTCACTGTTTTGTCTTATTCTAAGGTTGCTGTCGCTGGTTATGTGTCTGAGCGTTGCCGCACTGCAAACATCAATCTCCATGTGTGTCTCTTCACCAGAGAGGAAAAAACTCTCCGCTGCCCTCCGTCCTCTTACTCTACCCGAACTGACACTGCCCTGCGTGCCCTGGCACATGCGGGCAACGGGCGCTTTCTTTGGTTGACTGAGACAGGTGAGAAGAGGTTGAAATAAGTAATAATATTCCTTTAACATAAAAATAAGATACCGGAGTCTTAATAAAACTTGTCCGATGCCTGTAGTTTTAAAAATGACCTCAATTAACAATTCTACAATTTGCATATTTTAAACAATTCATAAAGGGGTAGGTGTGTAAGAGTGCAAAAGGTTTTTTTATTTGGTCTAGTATTTTTTCTGTCTTTAAGATGATAGAAATCTTTTTGCATTCTCTGGAACAGTGTTTTTTAACCCAGTATTTTAACCGACTATAGAAAATGACTTTATAATTTTGTTTTGTTCTGTTGAACACAAAAGAAGATATTTTGAAGGATGTAGGACAGCAATCCGTTTTCGAGCATTTTTTCCTACTATGGCAGTCAATGGGGCCCAAGATCTGTTTGTTTACAAGCGTTCGTCCAAATATCTTTCTCTGTGTTCAACCGAAATGTACCGATTTGGAGCGACTAGAGAGAAAGTAAAGCTTTGTTGTAATTTGGGCGTAACTTGTTGCCGGTGTGTCATGTGTAAAGCATATGGCGTGTAAAACTGGTGAGATTTACGACAGGAAGTCATGGGTTTGTGTGTTTTTGGTGGAAAATATGAGCCTGTACCTTGTCTTTCCCCGCAGGTATCGTGGAGAGTGATGACATCAATGTCCTTATTGAAGAAATGGAGACGGCGGCTAATTATTGTCAGAAGGTGAGATCAAAGAAGTCGGTTCGTGACGCTTTTCTTACGTGACCTGTACCAGTCCTCAATGTCTTTCATGAGAAACCAAAGTTTAAAGCAGATCTGCTAGAAATGTCATCCAGTTCGTTGTGGAACGTTACGTCAAGAAAAGCATCTTTGGATTGCGAACAGCATTTTACGTCAACTCTAAATGGATTGAAGCTGTTTTTCATCGTAATTGTTCATGTTTTCCATCCAGTGTTCTGAGCTAGTGGACTGTCTGATGCAGAAGAGCTCCAGTAGAGGATCGGGAAAGAGCCGCTTTCAGGAGACGAGTACCCCGTCCATCAAACCCCAGATCTCAAGCCGCAGCGCAAAACTATCTCCTCCTAGACCCACAAAACTCAGTGTTGCCAGACTGGTCAGATCATTCTCTAAATGCAAACATCTGTCTGTTTTTATTTAAATATGATGCCTGCATTTCTGCAGCTCATTTGGGTTCTTTAAACCCATGGTCGGGTCGAAAAGTGACAAACCCAACCGTAGGGTCAAAATCAACCTGTTTTAATTCATTCAATCTCTGAACTAATTCTGGAATAGTCAAAGATGTCCTCTCAATGACGATGTATGATGTGAACAGGAGAACAGACAGAAGATCAGGTCAGCACAGAACACACTGACCTGGAGACCGAGCAGTTCAGGTGTGATGCTGTACAAACATCCACACTGTCAGTAGTACACTTCAATTTAACAGGCAGGGAATTCAGAGAGCGTTTCAGTGGCATTTCATTTGTTGTTTCAGACTTTTTTATGGTTGATAGCAGCACAACAAGAACACCATCAAGTTCCGCCAATCGGAGGAGAAGCAAAGTATCTCAGTCGGTCTTCTACATGGAAGATGGCAACTTAGGTTAGTAGCGATAGATGCCCCACAGCATGTCTGTTTCCGGATTTGATTCATATTGCAAAAATTAGTCCCCCCCCCATTTCGACTTCAAATTGTGACTTACAGTATTGATTGTCTTACGTTAGGTGTCGTCTTCAAGAAATATCCCAAACCAAAAAGTGTCCGTAAATCTATCGCCGCCATTAAACTGCCAAAACATGAAGAGCTATGTTCAACTAAACAGGTATAACCCGTCCATCTCAGTCATCTCGTTATGTCCGCTTGACAAAATATTTTTCTGGTTTCTTCTTGTAGTGGCTGAAGAGATTTGGTATCAAGAATCTGAAGCTGGACCTTCAGAAAATGCTGTCTGGACCTGAATGCTCTCATCCGGACAAACTGGTGCCATCTGTCCAAAAGAGAGTGTCTGCTAAATACTGCGCCATATTCCCCACTGTTCAAATAAACGTAAGCATAGTTCACACCAGTGATACGGTACAGACAGGATGATATGTGCTGAGTATGTCTTATTTTTATCACAGGGGATTGTGAAACATTTGCATCTGACTCCAGCTGAGTTAAAACAGTATCTTTCAGAGACTGAGAAACTGATGCAGCGCTACACTCAGAGAATGAAGTGGCTACTGACAGGTACATCACATAACTCAAGTCATTACAAAGCCCTTTATTAAAAAGGCAGCGGCTATTCACACTAAGTGTCAGGGTTACACTAAGTGTCACTAAGTGTAAAAAGCAGTACGTTCTGTGTAGGGATGCTCCGATCCGATATTCGTATCGGGTATCGGCGTCGATACGTAATAAAATTCTAGATCGGGTATCGGTGCAATTTGTCACCGATACCCGATCTGACATAAAATTTGTGCTAGACGATGTAAAAGTTCATGGAGACACCGGCGCTAAAACTCTCTCGTGGGCGGCTGCGCATTGCGCAACGTGCGACATCATACGCTAGCAACGTGTGACATCATACGCTAGCAACGTGTGACATCATACGCTAGCAACGTGCGACATCATACGCTAGCAACGTGCTCTGTACGTAGTGCACGTGAACAAGTGAACATATAGCAGCGAACAGCATGGAGCGAGACAAAATATCTGTCCTTTGGAGTTATTTTACAACAGCTACGCCAATAAGTTCCACCGCTTTCATTGTTATGGATGGGCAACCGCTGTCCGTCGTTGCGAATAATGGCTTCAGACTCCTTATAAACCACCTGGAGCCGCAGTACGACACGCCGAAGCGTAAATATTTAACTCTACCTTGAACTGTACCGAAAAGTCAAAAAGCAAAGACATATCCGAAAAAATTAAAGATGTCAATGCGGTGAGTTTTACAACAGATATCTGGAGCTGCGACGTGTCCCCCGTGTCGCTTTTAAGTTTAACCGCACACATCCATGGATGTTAAATTTTATTTTCACTAAACTTTAGTTTAGTTAAGTGGACTTTGCTTTAGTGACTAAAGCATTAAAAAGATCTGATTCATGTTATTTTGAATATCTAAAGCAGTAAAGCTATTACTTTTTTGCTCAATTTCAGCAGCTTTTTTTTGCGAATTGACTTTTTAATTATTTTTGCACTTTCTTAAAAATTATTAAGAGATTTTGTTTCCATTTATTTATACCCGTTTATCAAGCTAGTGAAGCTGTTGTTATATTCAGCTGCTTAATTTGCACTTTAATTTTGAATGTCTTTTGTCCAAAGATAGTGAACACTTTTGTTTTATTTTTCATTTGTTTTGCACCGGTGCTGGTTTAATAAACTATTTACTAAATTTGTGAATCATTAGTTTGTTATTTTGTTTTACGGGGTCAGGAAATTTATGTTAAGTCGAGCCTGATGTCTTGCACAGCAATGCACATAGTTTATTAAGTAATTGTGCACTTTAAAATTTTTACCTTAGTATCGGATCGGTACTCGGTATCGGCCGATACTGAATCTCAGGTATCGGAATCGGTATCGGAAGCAAAAAAGGTGGATCGGAGCATCCCTAGTTCTGTGAACACTAATGGAAAATTGCTAATGGCGATATGCTATTTACACTTATCAAAAATAGTAACATTTTCTTTGGATTATGTAGAAATAGTAGTTTTTGGTACTCATAAATAGTGGCAGATAACGCTACTATTTGCACTTCAGTATTGTTGTGCATTAAACATTATGTATGGGATCACGTACAGGCTGTTATCGCGAAAATAAACCCCCCGACAGTGTGGTCAGGAAGCGGGTATCACACTGAAGTGGGTTATTTTGTGATAACAGCCGGCTGCTTGTACATTATCCTGCTTATTACACGGCTACTTGCCACATGAGAAAAAACTGGACATGTGAATTTGAAATATTTTATCAGCTCATTTTTACCGAGTGCAGACCTTCTGCGAGGGAAAAACGTTTACTTTCGGTTTTAAGCTACGAAACGACGTTCAAATGTAACGAACAGGCAATTTGGTTTGATTATTTGTAAACATAATGCCATTTATGTTATTATTTAGTTATAAAAGACATTTAAATTGTCAAAAAAAGCTGTCAAAATGATTTGCTGCATCTGGGTCAATAGTTTTGAGAGGTGTTATTTGGGAATAACGGACCTAAGGTCACGACTGGCCAATCAGAATGAAGCATTCCAGCGAGCCGTGTGTAATACGCGATAATAACAGAGTGTAAATCGTTATATTTACGATATATGTTTACGAGTGACAGTGTTTGAGGGATTAGAGTGAAGTTTTCGCAGGAAGTCCTTGCTAAGCGTAGGCGTGGACTATATGAAGTGACGTTAATCCGTGGCGGTTCTGGAATCTGCCTAGGGCACGACCCGTTTGTGAGATTCAGAGGCGACTCCCTTCCAAGCCAATAACATTGTTATTCATTCACTTTCGGCTTTACAACTTGGCAGACATGCTTACATTCACACTCAGCAACATTACAAACTGCTGTTTTCATTTACGTGATCTCGTAATATGTACTCTGTAGGATTTCTACATTCTGACTCGTAAAAGCACACACATGTGTTTATATGTGTGCAGGCAGCAGGTGTATGTTCGGAGCAGTGCTGGAGAAGACAGTCTGTGTTCTGCTGGATGTGTCTGGATCTATGGCCTCCTGCCTTCCTGAGCTCCAGAAAGGACTGGCTTTGCTGATATGGGACCAGCTGCATGCAAACAGCGTGATGTAAATTTCTAGTGTTCTAGATGGCGAAAGAGTTCAATAATATATCTTGTGATATCAATGCATTTGCACTGCGACTACTCTTTCCAGCAGTCTGTTGAACAATGAGTTCAACCAAGAAGAATGTCTATTAAAAGTCAAATGTGTCCCAGACTGTGAAAACCAGACTGAAGTCTCAAAAATAAACATCAAAGTTTGATTTCAACCATTCGTTTGACTATAATTTAAATCTTTAACATGATCTTACGCAATAAAACTTGACATCTGTATTATTTACTTTCATAGAACATTATAGGAAAATGTTTTTATGTAGAAAACAGCCAATAATTACTTTATCTGGATTGGATTTATCTTTGATTCTCTTCTTGTTATTATTATTATTTGTATGCACTGTGCACTGTAAAAAGCAGTGTTTTTTTACTTTGTTGTTGTTTTTTACTTTGTTGCTTTATTTTTTTAGTGAATCATTTGAATAATAATTCATGCAAAGTCAACATTAACAAAGAAATGCTATAATGACTGTACAATAAAATCATTAAAGAATAAACAGCCATTAAATAAAAAAGAAAAACGATATGGAATAGAAAAACATTCCTGTCTGTCCTGTGTCAGGTTTAATATGGTGGTGTTCTCTGGTGAGGTGCGTCTGTGGCAGGCCGGGCTGGTTCAGTCGACTAAGGATCTGTGTACGGATGCTGTACAGTGGTTGCATCAGCTCACTACACACGGAGGGTCCTGCACCCTTCAAGCACTGCAGGTACCCTCAACTCATACTGCATGGCATCATGGGAATCAATGATTTACTACATTTCGTAAAACATTCATGACATTCATTTTTTGCAGACTGGATGTGGTTTAGATGATGCTGTGGGTCTGTATCTGATCAGTGATGGAACGTCTGACTCCAGCCATAGTCTTATACTGAGAGAGATAGACACACTGAGACAAGAGAAAAACGTCACCATTCACACCATCGCAGTCAACACTCGTGACAGGTGACGACGATGTCTGTGTTACACACTGCACCTAAATCTCAGTTGTTGTTTTGTTTTTCATATTTATCATTTTTTATCACGATCAGAGCGTGCTGTGAATTTCTGAAGTGCCTGGCCCATCGAACAGGCGGTCGATTCCATCAGGCTCCAGACAACACAGATGCTGATCTTCTCAAACACCTGTCAGATCTGCATTCTGCAGTATGTATATGCTTTTGTTCGGTGACTTGAAGGGGGAGAACATTTAAAGTGCCTTCCAGAGGATTTGTTATGAAATGCACTGATTCTTATGTTTACAAATAAAGGATTCAGTCCTTCCAAAATGTGAAGGGGATGATCTAAGGAGACTAGCAGAGGAGATTGAAAAGCTAACGTTTTTCCAGAAACAAGCCAAAACGTTCAGGTTTGTGACGTCCTGAGTCCTTAACAGATAACAGAAGTGTTCACGTAAAATGATTTCTACTGCAAATAAAAATATGAAAAGAATGTCTTACATGTTTAGTATTATATCTTCTTATGCACATTATTAGATAAGATGGGTAACCATTTTAATTCAATTTGAATACATTTGTTTTCTTCTAATGGATAACCGCTGCTTTTTGTTATTGAGGACTGATGTTTGTGTTATTTTCATAGGGAAACCAGTTTGGCGTGTAGAAACCTGGAGGATTCATAAGCACTGATCTCCTGTTCAGTTCACTTCAACTTTAACTATACCATCAACCACTTGAAGAACTTTTAACAAATGAAATGTATCATTTGTAGACTATCTAATTATATTAGATACTAAAATCTAGATCCGGTAACATGAAATGAACAAAGGTTCTATTATTCTGATTTATCAATTATTTGTATTATATATCAGTAATATAACATTTTAAATAAAACGTCCACTGTCGTATTTAAGGTAGTGTTTTCTCTATGTTATTTACAGACAACACGTTTACTGTTATTTTTGTACTGCATGTAGATCATAAAACGTTGAAAACCTTACATTTAAACCCATAACAAAATACGTCACTAAATAATAACACCTGTTAGTGTGTCTATGTGTCTTGTCATTCACAGTGCGTATCACTGGATCCTGAGTATACATGCAAATGGGGGCAGATGTTTAATAAAGAAAATAAAAGTCTGAGTGAAACATTTGACATAATAAGAAATCTATATGATCCGAGGTTGAAAAGAAAGCAGGTTTATATGCTAAAATGATCTTTCTGTCCATTCTTTGCTTAACACGTGACATAAACTTTACTCTGTGTTGACAGTACTGACATTTATTGGATCATTTATGCATTTCATCAAATTAGTTCCAAATTCCTGCCCCCCCCATCCCTTTCTATATATATATCTATAATATATATTCCTTCTGCACTGAAATTAAAATTCTGGTCATGAACATTATACTTTAAAATATATAATGATGATGTGTATATTTATGCAATATGGTAAATCCAACACCAGTGACATCATGTCAATATTTCCAGAGCATCTGTGCACTGAGGGAGTATCGGCTGGTGTATTGTGGGTCGCGTGTTGTCGGTGTTTTACAGTAGAGGGCTCAGGTGAAGCACAGCTGAACAGGTGCAGAACGCTGAAGAGGAATTACCTGCTGGACCATCAGCTCGTGGAAATAACAGGTATCAAAAAAGCTTCATAATAAATGTAGAAGCACTAAATAAGTGCTGAGATCAATGACTTACAGCCTACAATACATTTGATTCAATTGAAAACGTAAAGCGTGTTTTTTACGTGTATGAGGTATTCTGATGAAAGTGTGTGTCAAAGCGCTTAAATGTATTATTCATAACTAGCCTATTTGCGAAAAAAACTCCTTAAAAGAAGACATCAATACTAAGTTAACTGTTTTAGACTTTATTTCAGCTTTACACGTGTTTTGAAACATAAAAATTCGTTTTGCTGCGTGTCGTTTAGATGCGTTGTGTCTTATGGCTCATCATATTCGGACTCCATTTATTTCGTTTTCTCAAACTCACATGGATTCTTGTATTCTTCTAAGAAATCTAAAATCCCTTTAAGCTTGTTTGACTCGTTAGGCGTGTGTCAGAAATGTCGGACTGTAGTGAAAACGGGACGCGCGTTAGACTTGCTCTTAAAGGGGCCGCGCTCTTAAACGTGCTGCTGTCACTAATGTTGATCAAAGAACAAAAGCTTTTTCGAAGCTCAAATGAGGATTCTTCTGTATTTCCCGTATTTAGACTGTAAAGTGTTTCAGAACTATATTTATGTTCTGTATATATGCTTATGTCACAAAAACAAATTCCTTGTACGCGTAAGCATACTTGGCAATAAAGCTCTTTCTGATTCTGATATTTCCTACCTGTTAGACATTGCACACATATTATAATGGTGTTGATAAGTCTACATTAATTTGGAGTATAAGATGTGAAATTAGAATGTAAAGGTATATTTAAAAACATAAACGCTGTGTGTGATTGGTTAGTTCATTTTTTTTATCGATTGACATCACTAAAATAAACACGTTTAACAACAGAAATAGTGTATGTTTAATTTCACTATATGTGTGCGATTATTCGCAGTTAATCGCACGAAGAGGTTGACATTAATCACCCTTAAACATTTGAATCTATTGACAGCCCAGCAATGCATTTGTTCTTTTTTCGTTGTATGCGCATATGTTTGTGAATGCACTGCACAAAAACTTTTTTTTTTAAACTTAAAATAAGGGAACGTAGTCTTGTTTCTTTAAAGATACATATTTTATAAGACATGTTTAGTTATGGTGTAAAAGGAACAGTTCACCCAAAACTGAAAATTATGTCATAAATTACTCTAAAGTTGTTTCAAATTAATTTCATGACATATCTGCATGTAACCAAACAGTTCTTGGCCAACATTGACTACCATAGATGGATACCGTAAATGTCTTTGTTCTGGGGAACTTTTGACGACCATTGTAATTTTTCCCACTATGGTTGTCAATGGGGTCCAAGAACTGTTTTGTTACAGGCATTCGTCTGAATATCTTTCTCTGTGTTCAACCAAGCAAAGAAATCATACCTCTAGATCGCTTACACAATTATACCGGTATTGAGGGACAGGCACTACAATGGTTTAGATCTTACTTGTCAGACAGACATCAATTTGTCCATTTAAATGGGGAATCATCCAATCTAACGCAAGTAAATTATGGATTACCTCAGGGATCGGTTCTGGGACCCGTGCTGTTCTCCATATACATGCTTCCCCTCGGAAACATTATTAAAAAACATGGAATTAGCTTCCATTGCTATGAAGATGATACTCAGCTATATATCTCACCAAGACCAGATGATACCTCCCAGCTATCCAAATTGGCAGAGTGCATTGAAGATATAAAACATTGGATGACCTGTAATTTCCTTCTTTTAAATTCTAATAAAACAGAAATAATACTTATCGGACCAAAGACACGCAAACCAAATATTTCTGATTATAAACTGCACGTTGAAGGATGTACTGTTACTCCAACAAATACAGTAAAAGATCTAGGCGTTATATTAGACAGCAACCTGTCATTTCGAAATCACATCTCAAATGTCACAAAAACAGCCTTTTTCCACCTAAGAAATGTTGCCAAGTTACGAAATATTCTGTGTTGCTGACGCGGAGAAGCTTATTCATGCATTTATGACCTCAAGACTTGACTACTGTAATGCGCTACTTAGTGGTTGTCCTGCATCATCAATAAACAAACTACAGTTAGTTCAGAATGCAGCTGCCAGAGTTCTAACCAGATCCAGAAAATACCATCACATAACCCCAATTTTATCAACCCTTCACTGGCTACCCATTAAGTATCGTATTGACTTTAAAGTTCTTTTAATCACTTATAAAGCCTTAAAGGGTTTAGCCCCTACCTACCTAACAGAGCTTCTATCACACTACAACCCATCACGCTCTCTAAGATCTCAAAACGCACGACTTTTGATAATACCTAGAATAACTAAATCCACCAAAGGGGGTCGAGCTTTCTCATACGTAGCACCTAAACTCTGGAACAGCCTCCCTGATATTATTCGAGGATCAGACACACCCGCCCAATTTAAATCTAGATTAAAGACGCATCTTTTCAGCCAAGCATTCACTTAATGCAAAATATGCTAAATAAACCACCAGGAGATGCTGACATTAGATATTATTTACTAGAATAATTGGATTTATTATATAAAACACCATGTAGTGTGTTTTACCCTTTCTTGGGTTTTTCGTTTTTCCCCTGTAAAGCTGCTTTGGAACAATGCAAATTTAAAAGCGCTATATAAATAAAATTGAATTGAATTGAATCCCTTTAAGTAGTCAGGCTGTTTCATACAATCTTAAAGAAAAGGTGCTTCAAAAGGTTCTTCGAACGCCATAGAACCTTTAACATCTGAAGAACCTCAAAACGCCTCAAAACAAAAATTTGCACGAAAGAAAAAATAGCAGATACATTGCTGACACATGCCTAACAAGTCAAACAAGCTTAAGGAATTTCTCATTTCTTAATAAATTTGTGGCGAAAAAGGTTAAATCAGATTATAAAAAAAGAGATATGAGAAAGAGATGATTCTTTGTGGAAAAAAATGGTTCTTCTGTGGCATCCCTTTGAATAACCTTTTAAGCGCCTTTATTGTTAAGTGACTGTAAGTCAAAGTTTTAAAAAACTGCTCTGTGTGTAAGGAAAGTTTGGCCTCAGCCCCTTTACACGAAGAAGTGAATTATGCATTTATTCCCTCACTCATAGGCAGATCTGTTTCACATCGGCATCTCATTCATTAGACTCTCACTGCTCTCTCTCTGATCATCCCCAGACTGGACGAGTGGAGGTATCTTAACCCTGCTGTGCATTATGAAGGAGAACGGGTCATTGTGTCAGGTGGAGCAGCTGCCCTGTGCCTGTCTCCTGGATTCAGCCTCTGGCTTCCACTGGAAGACCCACACACGTAACGGCACGGCTGCTCCGATCAGACACAGAGCCAACGGTGCCGTGGGCGCCTTGTGCAACAGTCCCAACTGCTCGGTCGCCGCCAGGCTGGAGGGTCCCGAGCAAGAACGCCGGGGGCCCGGAAGGGTGCTGGTCACCGGAGGGTCCGGATACTTTGGATTTAGGCTGGGTCAAGCTCTGGCCCGTCAGGGGGTCTCCGTCATACTGTTGGATCTCCACAAGCCACCTTGGGACATCCCGGATGGAGCTGTCTTCTATCAGGTAATGTGATATTGGAGATGTTGGCTGAATTGAGTTGGGGGGCACCGGGTCGTTTGAGGGGCTCTTAGGTAGCCGGCTGTAACAGAAGCAGGAGCCAGCTGCAGAGTACGCAAGGCGAGGCGGGACGGCGGCCTCAAGTTTCAGCACAAGTTTTCATGACTCTTCGCTGACGTGATCAGATGTCAAGGAGAAACTGCTGGGCTACAGGAAAAGGCTGTGAAAGTGTGCATTTGAAACTGACATGTTAAACAGAAGCTGTACGTACTTGTGTGATGTCATGTGTTTTAAGCCAATTTATTCATTTAGAAGTATAGATGCACTGTAAAACATCCAAACTTGCTAAGTGTTGTCCTACGAAGATAAATGAGTAACTTGAACATAGAATTTCTAGTTAAAGGAGTCATTGTTGTGCATATATTAAACAAAATTAGCCTAAACATGTTTTTAATGAAGATTATTTTGTTGACTCGAGTGTTTGGCCAAAATGCCAACAGTGTACACGTGAATGTGTCTGCAGGTTTAGCCAAACTGATCCAATCGTTGAGAGTTTTAGCATACGCTCTTCAAAATAAAGGTTCTTAAAAGGTTCTTCACAGCGATACCATAGAAGAAGCATTGAGAAGAACAATTCAGTCGCAGGTTATTTAAAAAAACATCTTGACTTTTTTATAATCTGAAGAACCCTTTTCACCACAAAGAACCTTTTGTGAAACAAAAAGGTTCTTCAGATGTTGATGGTTCTTTATGGCATAAACTAACCTTTTGAAGCACGTTTTGAGTAAGAGTGTAGTGTTAAAGCTTCTTAACCGCCCGCTGTATACTGTATATAGCAGGAAAAAAGAAATGTGAAATGCAAATAATAACCAATGAAATGCTTGTTCATAATTTTTTCTTTCACTTGGTGCAGTATAATGTCATATTTTATTTGAGGAAACCTTTTACCATCACAGGAGTGATCCCCTTTAGAGCTCATATTAGTACCTCTACAGAACCAATCAGTCACAGTTTTTCTTACCTTTTTATAGTCTGAAGAACCTTACTTTTGTGAAACAGAAAGGTTATTTAGATGTTACAGGTTCTTCGTGGAACCATTTCGACAAAAAAGGTTCTTCTATGGCATTGTGAAGCATCACATTTATTTTTAAGAGTGTACCTTAAAGCTACAGTTCAATGTTAAAGAAACAAAACATTTACCTGTACCCTTAGGTCAAAGACAACATTTTATGTTCTGTACCTGTAGAGGTACATGAAGTTGCCCTTCAGGGTACCCCAGTGACGGCTACTGTACCTTGACAAAATGCTGTTTTTTTCTGACAGTGGTAGAAGCCATTAGGTGCTACAGGTACCAGCATCTTATCGTACACTTTTGTCTGTGTAATAACGTTTCATATTGTCATGCCAGTCCAGTTAATTGTAATGTTGATAAATAAAGGGATTGTTTACCCAAAATATACTCACTATCTTGTTGTTCCAAACCTGTATATATTTCTTTGTTCTGATGAACACAGAGAAAGATATTTGGACGGATGCTTGTAACCAAATAGTTCTTGGATATAGTAGGAAAAAATACAATGATTGTCAAAAGTGACTCAGAACTGTTGCTGTCCTACATTCCTTAAAATATCTTATTTTGTGATCAACAGAACCAAAAATGATGTTAAATGTAAATGTTCTTGCTATGGTAGTCAATGGTGGCTTACTTTTGGGTTACAAGCATTCTTTCAAATACATTTAAACAGATTTCGAACAAGTCAAAGGCGAGTAAATGAAGACAGAATTTTCCCATTCAGAGTCATATTTGGTTATTTTACTTTAAGAGTGTTTGATAAGTTAGACTTACACAGTATTGATTTAATTCATGATAACATTGGCATTGTTATGATGTAGTACGTGTGTTTGTGTGTTTATTTCAAGAATGATATTCGGGATTTCGATGCCTTGTATAAGATCTCTGCAGGAGTGGATGTTATCTTTCACACCGCTTCCTATGGAATGTCTGGACCTGAACAGGTAACCGAGATCCACGTATGCTTTATTGCTGCCTAAATATTATAATGTTACGAGAGCACATTTCCACAGTTACTATTTTCTGCTGAATATTATTATTCCGATGATAACCTAACAGTGTCAGTAGTGATACGTTTGAAGATATTTACATCAGAACAGAAGAGTACATGCATTACCAAGCTGGTAAGAATGATAGTATTTTTATCAGAGTGAGTGTATCCTCTGTTGTGTTAGCAAGTCTTCATCTTTTCTTCAAACATATGTTGTTTCATGTAGTTTCAAGAAGCCAAAATTGCTCATTATTGAAGTTACTCCTACATACATGATTCGTTCGAGATGGATGTATACAAGCCAAGTGGAACACACCTGCACCAGCTGATGACAGTCATCGAGTTTACTTGAAAATTACAGACAGGTGTTTTTGTGTGGGCCAACACAATCGACTAGCTTTAGGTCTCAAGGACGACAAAACCAGTCTTATGGGTCAATACACCCGTTTGAAACTCTCGAATCTGAGGCTGCAAACAAATCGAAATATTGAGAAACTCTCCTTTGAAATGATTAATAATAGGTACTGTAGCTGGTCATCCACTCATAAAAACAACGTTTCATATATTAAGGATAGAAAATGCACAAAATATTTAATGGAAAATGATCTTTACTTAATATCCTCATGATTTTTGTCATAAATGAAAAATCTATCATTTTGACCCATGGCCAATTCTGTGAAAACTTTTACAGCACAGATATTAACATTTGTTGGTTCAAATACCCATGTGAGGTCTCTCTTCAAATCCGTTAAGCATTTGTTTCATTTTTTGTCTCATCCATAACGCATGTTTATTCCCCTTTTTAAAATAGAAAATGTGTTCATAGACTGACATGTTTTTATGCTTAGACTCTATTGACAAGGGTTTAGTCAAATATAAACAGATGGTTCAATATATTCGTAACAAATTCATTCTCTGAGCATTTTTATGTCACATCCTGAACGCAAAATGTCACGTCCATAAGGTTGGAATTGAACCCATTCAATGTATTTGTGGTTTTTACTAAAATCTTCCTGTGCTACTTGAGACTTGTTTTGTGATCCAGGGTCACATATCTCTATTGAAAAAAATATGATGTCTGGATTTGTGTCAGTCGTGTTATGACTGTCAAACCGACGTCATTATTCACTAATAACAATTTGACATAATGATTTTAACATCCTCACGTCCTCATTTATGTCTATCATTAAATATGACATTGAAATGCAGATGTCATTTCTTGTTTGACAGCTGAGAAAGAAGCAGGTTGAGTCTGTCAACGTTGGCGGCACAAACAACATGATAAATGGTGAGCTACCAGCATTTGTTTGTAAAAGAGTTAGTTCACCCAAAAATGAAAATTCTGTCCTAATTGACTTGATTGTTCCAAACTTTTATAAATGTCTTTGTTCTGCTAAACACAAAGAAAGATATTCGTGAGAATGTCAGAAACTGAGCAGATCTTTTCCCCCATTGACTTTATTTTCCCTACGATGAGATCTTACTGACATTCTTCCAAATATCTTTCTC
Organism: Barbatula barbatula; assembly: GCF_947034865.1. Taxonomy (NCBI): domain Eukaryota; kingdom Metazoa; phylum Chordata; class Actinopteri; order Cypriniformes; family Nemacheilidae; genus Barbatula; species Barbatula barbatula. The sequence continues at coordinate 19,987,003 of NC_136769.1, read as the reverse complement.
TTTGTTCAGCAGAACAAAGAAACGTATACAGGTTCAGAAACTCAGGGTTTTGTAACTGATGACCAAATTTTATTTTGGGGGTAAACTATCACTTTAAGGCAATGTATTCTTCAAAGATTTCATATTTCTTACGGATCCAATGTTATGATAATGTTTTCCTTTTAACATTCCCATAAACACAGACAGGCACAGCAGACATGTCATGGCTATATTCTCATGAGCTTTGGTTTGTGTGTTTTAGTGTGTACAGAGCGGGGTATCTCTAGACTGATCTACACCAGCACTGTGAACGTGACGTTTGCAGGCCGGCCCATTGAGGACGGAGATGAAGATTCAGTTCCCTGCGTGCCACTGGACATGGTGAGAAAGACCATGCATTCACATTGTTTTTAAAGTGCTCATGCTGGTCCTCAAAAGATTTACATTTGGCAGATGCTTTTATGCAATTTTAAGCTATGCAATTTTATAGGGATTCAAACCTATGACCTTATTTCGTGAATTACTCCCCCTCTCCATGTTGTTCCAAACCCGTATAAATGAACCTGTATAAATACATTTTGTTGGTTAAACTTGAAAATTATTTTCAGGTCGGATTGTTTTCATTCTTCACTTCTCTGTCCCAGCACATAGATCATTACTCAAGAACCAAATCTATCGCCGACCGCATGGTGCTCGCCGCAGACGGCAGATCAATAAAAGGTAAGAAAAGAAAACTCACTGCTCTCTGAGGTCGACCCTGATATTTTGTACAATAGCAATAAGTACAAGTGGTATCATGTACCCGGCTTATATCATGTGCGTTCATCACTAATGAGGTTCTGATGTAACGGCTGCCATGGCAATGACCGAAGCCTGCAACCCAACCCAAGCAGACCTGCTGACACGGGGCTAAATTTAGAGCCAGACTTTACAATGAAGCCAAGCGATGCCGTATGAATTCAACACTGGACGGATGGGGGCTTGTTGAGAAATGATGTTTTATAGACTTTTCAGATGATTCAATAACAACCGAATGATCAAGTTCAAGTTTATTAAGCCTGTTTGCAGTTGCCACTGACAAATTATGTATAGAAGAAAATATTTACAAAATGTATAGATATGCTGTATTAGCATGTGTGTTGTGAAGGCAACAGTTTAGAAAAAAAAATCGAACAAAGACGATAAATCTTCCTTATGCTATTTAATATTACAAATCTTAACATTACTAATATAAAATCATTTAAAATGAACAGTTTGTTTTCTAACATATATTATATGTATTGGTATGCTAGTAAAGTGCAACTCTTGGTACTTACATTTCACTTACACTTACATTTCATGTTGCTGTGTTCCAATGTGTGCATATTCTGTGACGTACTTACCATAATCATAACCAACTTTACCAGTTTTGTGTGCACTGTGCATTAGATAAAATCAGTCGCTGTACAATATTTGGCCATTCCATCATGAGTCTATGAAAATGTTATTAATGCAGACCACAGACAGTTTGCTTTGTATTTAATATGATGGTGTTGTCCTAGGCGGTGGTGTTCTTCACACGTGCGTTCTGCGTCCCTCTGGTATCTACGGTCCTGAAGAGAGAAGACATTTACACAGAGTGATGGTCAGTACAAGTCGCCCCTCATACAGAGACACACACAGAGGGAGAGAGACGGATCTGAGACAGCCTCAGTGATGCCAGTGTGCCCAGAGCTGTGTAATATTAATGGAGTCTGTGAGAGGCTCCAGTTACAGCCCGGGACTTTATAAACGCATGCAGTGAAAAAGCCTTTACAATTTAACCAAACTCTGTGTACAGTGATTATTTATAACTACCATAAAAGTCATCATAACATGTTCTCCTCCTTGCACAGGTGAACGTGGAGAGGAGGTTGTTTAGCTTTTGTTTTGGAAACCCTAATGCCAAGATGAACTGGGTGCATGTGGATAATCTGGTGACGGCTCATGTTTTAGCAGCGGAAGGGCTGACGGCAGAGAAATCCTTCGTCGCGGTATGTGCGGCACAATAGAGAAAGAATGATTTTAAAAGCAATCGACTTGACTGGTGTGTTTGTTTTTCAGGGCGGACAGGCCTACTTCATCAATGACGGAGAGGCTGTCAATGTCTTCGAATGGTTGACACCTCTGGTGAGTAACTTTGAAGCATACTTGCCCATCATTATACATCAGCTTTTGTATGTTTGTAAGTTGCTACACTTGTGTGTGCAGTTTGAAAGACTGGGCTACGGGCGACCGCTGATTCATCTTCCCGTGTCTCTGGTTTACTCAGCAGGTGAAACGAAATAAAAAATGTCATTTTGTTGAATACGTGGCTGAATCGTGAAATCCTGCTAAATTCACTTTCTCGTGTTCTCCAGCGATTCTTATGGAGCGGCTGCATGTGGCTCTGAGTCCCATTGTGGAAATCCCATTGCTGTTAACAAGAAATGAGGTACTGTCCGTTTACACCAAGTATGATGAAGTTGTACCTATCCTAAAAATAAAAGTCTTTAAAGTTAACACATAATAGAGAATTTAAGATGCTTTTGACATTGTTTCTGGTAAGAAAGCATGTGAGCATCACATCACTGTGTCATGCATTCATTGGACCGACTCGGTAACACACGTTCACTTAAAGTCCTGGCCATACGCATGTGTAAGATGTTCTTTTATTTCTTTTGTACTGTAATTTGTGTGTGTGATACGGTCATGGCAACAGCTTTATCCTGCGTAGTGATGTGGCTAAGGTTTCCATCTCCGTCTAGTTACATTATTTAATTCTCCTTTAACGCGGGTAAGCGTTGGTGAACGAGAGATCCGAGAGTTTGTATATGTGGAAGAGGTTAGCGCTCAGCGATCCTTAAGGTCTGATGGATCACATGTACATGCCATTGGTACGCTGCATGTATTTAGCTGCTGTTCAATCGTCACAGAGGATCTTGTGGAAGAGGCAGGAGAGGTTTGCACTGGGGCTGCGTCGTGCATTTTTCATGAGAAACTCAAGATACGACCGAAGGGGTGATTCTTGTCAGATGGCAGCAGGTTTGATGATTGCTCTGTGAATAAAACATGACGCACAAGCTCCTTGCTAGATCTTTGGGCTTGAGATGGACAGTTGAAGTGGCACCGAAAAGACACAAGCAGAAAATCACACAATGGCATCACAGTTTGGGATGAGAACATCTCCTTTAGTGTCATGTATTTGGCAGAAGGTTTTATCCAAAGGGACTTAAAGTTCATTCAAGATACATGTTTATCAGTATGGGATTCAACTCATGGCCTTTGTGTTGCTAATACATTGCGTCACTAATGCAGACTTAGGTACCCGCAAGATCCTTTACCTTATTTGTAAGTCGTTTTGGATAAAAGCGTCCTTCGGATGAGACGTTAAACCTGACTCTCTGTGGTCATTAGAAATTCCTTAGAATAAGAGTAGGGGTATAACCCCCGGCAACCTGGCCAATTCTGCCCTTTCGCCCCTACGCATCATGGCCTCCTTATCATCCCCATATGTACCAATTGGCTTGGTAACATGGTCTCTACTCCACCAATAAGCTGGTGGGCATTCTGGCGCAATATGGCTGCCGTCGCATCTTCCGGGTGGATGCTGCACATTGGTGGTGGTTGAGTAGATTCCCCACGTCAATAAAGCGCTTTGAGTGCTCAGAAAAGCACTATATAAATGTAACCAATTAATATTATTATTATTATTAAACGTAAATGCAAATATCAGCTGTACTTTGTCCTGTTCTGTCCACTCGATGGCACTCGTGTTTTACTTTAAGGTCCATCATTCTCTTTATCAATATCTGATGGCCAACAACTCACAATTTCTACAAAGTAAAATATTGAAGAGTTTGGCGTAACTGTAAAAATAATGATAATCACTGTCAAACACTAAGAAAAATCTTGTTTTAATACCGTTTTGTCTTTAAAAACTTTGAGTCATCATTAAACGTTTGCTGGATATATATATATATATATAATATTTCATATTCAGAAAGTGTGTGTAGGTATGTGTAGGTGAGTTTTAGGCACTGGGTCTGGGTGAATGTTATGTCTTTGAATTAATAGTCATGAGCTAGCCTGCTTTGGTTTTATCCTCTCAGATGTTTCCTCTGGTCCGGGTGTAGACACCGGTGTGTTGGGTGAGGGTGTAAGACAGGACCTGTCCTGGCTCCTGCCCAGTGGAGATTTTCCATCTAGATACCCAATCTGTAGACTTGTAAGGGGAGAGAGACCGTGGGGGCATTTGAGCATGCCAGGAGAGCACAGGGTACAGAGCGGCTTTATATAAAAGTAATGCCAGGTAAAAGGAGGTCATTGAAGGCATTAGTAAATGTGTAGCCTTCAGAATCTGATCCTAATGTCCATCTCTCAGCGACGTGTCCAGCTTCAAGGTGACTGAACCGAGTCACCTCTTAAAGAAACAGTTCACCCAATTCACTTGCCTCATAGATGTAAAAACAACGTATGTGAAGTTTATAAGTCACTGTCATTTCATCAGACGATCACGATGACAGACACTATCCGTCCCAACATTCTGGTTTTGTACTTCAGAAATGATAGATAAGTAACTGAACAGGGGTCACCTGTATGTCTGTATCTCCCTCAGGTGAGAACCATTGCGGTCAATCACACCTTTAAAATCGAGAAGGCACGGCGAGATCTGGGCTTCTGTCCTAAGAAGTACAGCCTGACCGACTCGGTGGATCATTACCTGCGGACCCGGCCGCCCTGTCCCACCTCGTTTCTTACTAACACACAATACCTCCTCCGTCTGCTCCTGCTGCTTGTGTTGGGATCCATCGTCCTGATGTTCTGCTCTGCCGTGTGGGAGTGACCTGCATCTCAAACCTCCAGACCTCAAAGCTCATCATGACAGCCTTCTTTAGCAGATGCTGTGATCTTACATCACACGTCGTGTTGTCTTAATTCTTCTGAAAATATCTGGGATCACAGTGGTGATGGTTTATAATTGAACCCTTGCGGGATTCAACCAGGGCTGGTGGATACAGTGAATATTCACAAGATATTTGTGATGGTTTTAGTGATAATATAAATTACGGAGCATCGTGAACCTATCAACAATTTTAGGACACGTTTTATTTGCTTATTAATAATTTCTTAAACGTTGTGTCATTACCAAAATCACGATCTCTTCTTGGTAAGCACACGCAGGGCCGTGTTGTGTCGCGAGAGCTGTGGTGAATGTATGTTTTATTTCACGTTCTGTTTCATTGAATTCATTCAAAACTCAAAACTTAATACGTGTGGGGTTTTTCATATATTCAATTGTTGAAAATATATTTAGCAAAAATATAATTTTATACTTGATCTTGAGCTTATCAATTCTGGTCAAGCCATCTAGTATATATTAAATGATTTCATTGTAAAGAATATATAAATGTATCCTACAATTTATAAAATGGCGTCTGTATTTTTGCATTTGAAGCCTGAAATAAATGTCAACGAAATGACTTACAGTAGGCCTGTATGCTGAAACAGTACTTAAGAGCAAGCGTTGACTACTATATCTGAATCCATATATTTAATCATTTAAAAACATCTACTTAAAGTCTTTAGGACTAAAAACACTGTTTTTCAGTTCACGTACAGTTTTTCATGATGTCATGATCTACAGAGATTTAAAGGGATACTTCACCCAAAAATAGACATTCTGCCATCAGTGACTCAAGCTGTTCCAAACCTGTTTACCATTTGTTTGTTCAGATGAACACAGAGAAAGATATTTGGAAGGATGTTTGCAATGGCACATCACCCACGACCTACCTACTAGTAGTTGAACAACAAATTAGATATTTTGCACCTTTAATGTGGTGCTCAATGATGTCCCAGAACAAACAAAGTAATTTATACGGGTATGAAATGACATGAGGGTGAGTAAATGATGAAAGACTCATTTGTGGGTGAACTATGCCTTTAACATTTTAACATGAGGTACCACTAGAGGGCACCAGCTATTACTAACTCAACCAATAAGGAATGAAAGGTCGTGAATCGAAGTGAGTCTCAATACACCTAATTTTCAGTAGACTGAAAGTAGATCAACTAAGACGGATCAAGATCTGAGTTTCTTTTTCTCTGTTCACCTTGATCCACTAAACCAAGTCAATTGTGTACATGTACTATGTCAGGCATTATTCGGAAAGTATCATACTATTCATGCATTTAGAATACTGCACACTTCTTCAAACCTTAAATTTAGATAAACAAATATTCCAAAAGTGATTGATAACATTTGACCTATGTATCTCATCATGAATAAAAGACACACCATAGTCATTGATTCATTCATCATTTTATTTACTGGCTATCTCTTTAACTGAAATGTTAGTCATGCTATTATACACAGATCACTGATTTTAAAATAGCAATGATCTAAACTCTGTTAGTTCTAGAGAACATTCTTATAAATTCAGCACCAGTGATGATCAGATCTGCATTCTTTCTCAATCATCTGCAATGACAATAATAAATAATGTGGAAATTGACTCGAGATTTGCATGTGGCTCAAACAATCAATTCGGGACGGATGAAATAACTAATAAGACCATTCTGTACATTCTCAAAGAAATATAAATAGATGTCCTTGTGATCATTGAAAATAAGTGATTGTTTTACTTGGAAAATATTAGTAATCAAAGAAAAACGTATAAGTATAATTCTTTTGAGTTGGATTTCAATATTTCTATCGTACATTATCTGATCGTGCACGCTGAAGCCCTACAACACAACGTTGGCCGAGCATATCGTTCTTTAGGTTTAAACCGGCTTTATGATGGAAAACACAGCTCTGTCGTTTATGGACGGCTGTCTTCTTAAATACTGAAGTGAAGCAACATGTTCAAAAATGCAGAACACCACAAAATATGTTTCTACGACGATTCAAAACACACTTTTTCAGGACAAACTGAAATGAACATTAGCGATCGAAATCTGGAACACATTCAAATGACAAATCTGTGTTCAAAAGCCCTTTCTTGCTTTCTGTCCTGCACACCGTTCAACCTTCTAATAATCTACACAGTACATTGAATACAGTCAACATCCGCTTTCAAGGCCTTCTAAACTCAGGCCAATGGCATTAACATCTTAAAAATATTGCAAAATGGCATTTTTGATCCTGGTTTTAAGTATGGTTCGGATTATGAAATACAGACAATAATAAGGTATTGTTAGCCGTTAAACTACCATAACCAGAGAATGACTTATTAGGAAACATTGTGAAAACGCTTTTACAAACCGATTCAGTCAATATAATCATAATCTATAATAATTTCTCATCAAATGAACCTGTCGTCCTTCATCAGACATTAGTAACGTTAGTGTTGACCTAAACACAAAATTGGAACGCAGTGTATGAAAACAAATGGAAACATAAAATAAATAAAATTTCTACATCATGAAATGGAAAAATAAAAATAAATAAAAAACAAAACGATACTGACCTAAAGTGCATAGTTTCACAGCGGCGTGTAAATGAACATCAAAAGAAAAGTGCGAGAACCTGCGCGAACGATTCCACCTCGCTTCTCAAACAAACATTCAACTATGACTTGCTTTATACGAACTATACACACAGTCACGACAAAGTCGAGCATTCAGACTATATTTTAGCACATCAAAGCGTTGAGGTAAGACTCCTAATCTGACCATTTAGAGAAGTATTGAACCAGTATTGCTCAAATACAAGAAACCACAGTTCAGAAGTGTCCTGGAAATGAGTATGAGACGGACAGACGTCCTTCATTTAGCTCATGTGATTTCTTCATATTCTGAATGTATTCCTACACTACTGGCAACAAACAACATACAGTCCTTTTTTCTTTTTAATCGACTTTTGATCTCACAAGAACAATGTCTATATTTATCCCAAAACTAATGGCAGAAGATTTTGCATTAAGACAAAAAAGAAGCCATTTTTTGGGATGTTGTTTTCATGACAGTTTAACACACTGTCCCCCAACATTCACATTATCCTCATGTATCCTAATGAATATTTTTCTTTTCTCACTACTGTAACACAGTCAATTTTTTATCGTTTGACAATTATTCTCCGTTTAAATCGGTTTACATTAGGCAGCACAACAAATACTGCAAATACCCAGACACGTTCTATGATATTCAGACATATTTCCATTAAGTTAGTTCCTAAACTGTATAATATACATAGTAAAAGTTGTGTCTAGTCTCAGTGTGTTGTCCTTCTACAGAGACCTGGTGATTGTAAACCCACAGCACAGATGTATTCAGGCGGCATGTATGGCTTATATTCTCGAGGTCCTCTAGAATTACTTTAAAAACTACAAAAGAACACATTTTATAGCTAAACTTGCGCTACGATTTGTTTGGTGTTGCATGTTGTGTATAGGCACAGGTTATATAGTGCAATCCATACATGCACACAAAAACAACAACACTCTGAATGTCCTGTCCAGTTTCTCGACATGTCCATCATCTCAAAGTGCAAAAGCCCATACATGGAAACACTTAATACTGCAGGAGAGCGTGAGGCTGTGCCTCACTCACAGCCCTGTTCTCACTCAGGTCCTCTTTGGTTTTCTGAATGCACGTGAAGATCTCCTTAAACAGGGCTTTGTATTCAGGCTGATGAAGCTCATCTGCAAGGCAGATGGACTCTGTGGTTGTGGTGGCACTGGTAAGCAGACTCCTGCGGCGTTGCACGTGAGCGGTTGGCGTTTGCACAGCCTTGTGGCTGAGGCTGTCTGCCCCCTGCTGGCAGCGGCGTAGCAGCTCATCGTACTTCACCTGCAGCGCGCTGTACTGCGCATCCACTTCGTTCAGCAACGAGATCCCGCGCTGCTTCACCACTTGGGCCCGCCGGATACACGTGCGCTCGTGCCCGCGGCGGATATCCTCGGCTCGAGCCCTTCGGACGTGGCTTTCGCTACTGCAGCGCCGTCTCCCATGAAGAAACTCCCCCTCTGGCTCCTCCTCTACCTCTTGCCCAACCCTTTCATCGGCAGCAAAGAAAACATTGTCGGGCATCAGGGTGTCCATCGGTCTCACGCTGGATGACTCGGAGCGCCACAGTTGTCGAAGCTCCTCCACCTCGGCCTCCAGCTCCGCCTGCCGGCGTCGTGCTCCCTCCAGCAGGTTCAAACGCTGCTCCAGCGTGCTGTTTTCCTGCACCGTCAGCTCCGTCTCTCGCTCAGCCTCCGCCCGGCGGGCACGTTCGTTTGCCAGCTGAGCCTTTAGGGTGTGGAGGGTGTGTTGCAGGGAAGTGTTGTCCTCCTCAAAGTGTCTGTCATCCAGTGCAGGCTTCTCACGAAGATTCTCACAGCTCAGAAATCTATAAGACAATGAGATATTAAGTTATGTGATTGTTAGCCAAACATCTGAAGAACCGGTTTGTGATATAAATCAACAATGTTAAGAAAGTTGTTTGTGAAAGAGGTCAAAGGGGTAGGCAATACACTGAATAATAGTTTACATAAGAGATAATGAGATCTAATACATGAGAAAATGAAAACATTTTATTTTATGCTGCAAAAAAGCTATTGTCTTGTAACGGGAGTTTGTTAGTAGTGACACATTGCAAGGTTGCTATCGAAGGAAACAGCATACTGAACTCTACTAGATTCAACAGCAAACCCATTATCCGTGTGTAGGTGCAGAAAAACCCACATATTTCAAATCTGCAGAAAGGCGTTCACATAGACATCTTAAACAAATAAATAAAAATAAAAAATGTCAGAAATAAAACAAAGTGGGTGGGAAAATGAGGACAAACTTTATGTAGACTCGATAAAGCCCGGCCTGAAAAGATGTGACATTTTCAAACATTTTATTAACAATGAAAACACACAAAATTACCCTGATGGCAAACAACAAACATCTGGCAGACGAGACATCTATTGGATGTCTGCATTTACATCTGCAATACATACTTTGCTCCTCTGCAATACGTCTCGGCTACGTCAGCTGTCAGACATCTTGAAAACGTCTGTAAAATGTTTAGGATTTAGAATGGATGTTGAGCTGCTACATGAGACAATGCCAACACCAGTGGCATGAAGCTAACACCTTTAGCATGAAGCTAATCGTTTTAAACCCTGCCATCTCCATTAGCATGAAGCACAAATATTTTAACAGAATGCCAAAATGTTTATCTTAAAGCTAACAAGTTTTAACATAGCATCATACTAAAACAGGTTAAAGCTAGCACATGATGTCAAACCAACATGTTAAACAGACCTCAGAAAAATGGTCCAATTTAAAAAAAGAGAATGTTAAACAATACAATATTTGTGATACATATATCTGAAGGAAACTGTTGTTTTTTGCATCATGAGGTCGGTTGCACAATGTTTACTTCTAGTTTCATGTCAGCCCCTTCAACCGAGATGGATGAGATTAGAGATTATTGGATTATGGGTCAAAACAGATTATGATGTCTGGCATTGAAAACCCTTAATACATGTATAAACACCCCCTGTGGAATGAATCAGCCGTGCCACAGGGTCAAATCAACTTCAATTAGTAAAGCATTACTTTAATAAATCAATAACCTAAGAAGTCATGGTTTACACTGATTTTATAACAGCTAAGAGGGCATGAAGTGAATCAGAGTTATTTTATCTGCTAAAATAACTGACTAAACCCGAACCTTCCTAGTTCATTTTGTAATGAAGAGACAAATGTATACAAAGAAAGAAGCGAGACAAGTTTCCCATGTTATATTAAGAAACAAAAGAGTTTGAGTGCTTGAGTATATGAATGTGAATGATACTGAAATTCTTTAGCTCCAGACTCACTTGTCACGTTGGAGATCATATATTTCTTTCAGGCAGGACATGCTCTGTGAACTGATGCTACGGCGAGCGTCTGCAAGGTCTCTCCTGGACTGGGACATCTGCAGTTCAGCCACCTGCTTCTGAAGGTTCTCCATATGAGCCTGCCATCCATCTATGGTCTCAGTCAAACTGCAGATAAATAAAGAGATGCATGTTTGAGGTCATGTTTCAGGTCAGTGTTCTGGTGCAGGGAGACATGAACGTACCTCTGGATTCGGTGCTGTGCCGTGCGGTTCTCCTGCACCAGCCTCTGGTTGCTCTTCTCCAGATCTCGTGATGCCAGGTCCAGCTGCTCGTAAACTTTGGCATGTTGGTCATTCATCTGCCTCAGGAGGTCAACCTGCTTGGTCAAGTACTGAGAGGGGCAATACACATGCAATTTATTACTTAAATATTATCATATAGATTACGAACACATTAACCATCATATACATTTAGGACTATATGCTTTCACTAATGTGGACAATAGAAAGAAAGTGACATATTGCAATGATTTTCATGTGCTTGGTGGTCACAGACAGTCTTCAACATGTGGTTACAGTATACAGTACCATACATCCCCTGAAAGCAAACAACAGTGTTTCCCCTATGTTTACGGCTTGGGGGGTCTCAATATTTTTTTGCGAGGGGGGTCCGGACAGTACTTTAAATAAATATTGTTAAATCAATCAATCGAATGTTTTATCAGGCCATTTACTTTATATTCTGATAGCCATGGAAAAGAGCCGACAAAGCCGCCTAAATAATTCACCTTTATATCTCATTTTGAGATGAAATGTCTTGTATACACGTTATATACTTTAAGAAACAACTAAAGACACACCTGCTCCACACTTCAAGTGATAGTTCACCCAACAATGAAAATTCTGTCATCATTTGTTCACCCTCATGTCATTTCATACCTTTATAAATTACTTTGTTTTGATAAACGCAGAGTAAGATATTTGGAAGAATGTTAGTTATTTTCAGTTCCGGGACATCGTTAACCACAATAGTATGTAAAGTAATGGTAACATAAATGTAATGGTTGTCAATGGTGCCAGAACTGTTAGTTTTTTCCCTAAATTCTTCAAAATATCACATTTTGTGATCAACAGAACAAAAATATACAGTATTTTGTGTCTACTATAGCGGTTGATGATGTACCAGAAGTGAAAATTGCTAACTTTCTTCAATGTAGCCTTCTTTGTGTTCGACAAAGAAATGTATACAAGTCTGAAATAAGCCTGAGGGCGAGTTAATAATCATTTTTTGTGTGAACTATCCCTTTAACTAACTTTCTCACAATCTAACTTTACAAATATTAAAAACCCTTCTATGTTGTTTATCTTTCCCTAGCTTTAACTCTTATAGTAAACATGACCCTGTAGATTGTACTTACTGTTTTAAGTCATTGACTAAATCTTAAGTGCTCCAAGAAATATCCACTAAATGAATACATGTGAAGTAAAAGTAGCATGTCATTCTGAACACTCGCAGGCCATTAGGCAAACAGAACACCATAAACGCTGTTAACTTCTTATCTGAAGATTAACCTCATGCCAGACGGAGTTACAGTGTTAGAAATAGCATGGGATGAAAGAGGATCAAACTGGAAATCTTGAGCGTCTACGCATTTCCAGCCAGTTCATATGAGCGCATGCAGCAAGTGACACTAAAACTAACATTTCTGATGGATTTCATCATCATTGGCTTGTACGTGCATAACATGGATATTCTTAATCATAATAATAATAAATAGGTTATAATGTGTATATTTGAGGTCCTGGTGTTTCTTCTGAGCACCTTTGTTTTGCTTCAGGAAAATGTTAATGGTCCTGTAGTGTGACCATTTCAAGAGGCAGAATAATATCGCGATCACACGGCAGTATTGCAGAATACGCTTTCTTTCCCATAGAAAGTTAAAGGGGTCATATGGCGCGAATAGTGTTCTTCAGTGTCGTTGGTGTGTTATAAGTTGCCCATGCATCTATTAGACACGTACAATTGCAAAAATGTAAGTATCAGAAACAAAAGATGCATTCTAGCTAAAAGCGAATGCTCACCCAGACCTGCCTGAAACGCCTCGTGTGACCACACCCCCACAAATCTACATCAGTTCGGGGTATGACTTGACTTAGACAGCCCAAATGTTTACGCAAGTAAGGTAGGTTAGTACCTGTTAGTACAATTGCTTTGGAACCTGATGTTCCAAAGAAGGTAAGAGGCGCTACATTTGCGTCACACGCTTGCAGTATTCGACCAATCACTACGCACTGGTTAACTGGCCAATCACAGCACACTTCGCTTTTCAGAGCGATGAGCCGAAAAATGTGCGTTTCAGAGAGGCGGAGCAAGAAGAGACACAAACCTTAAATTGTGTATACACATTGCATTACATCGAAAACAAACGATAATATGTGTTTTAGCCGCATCAAATGACCCCTTTAAACATGATGCAACATTACAGTGGAAAGGGAAAGAGCTGAACGACACATATGTGGATTTTGGGAGGTACAGTATGAGGGAAAGTGTCACCTCAATCTCCTGCAGCTGCTCGTGATTGGTTGAGTACATCTGCTGAAGGCCCTGCTCCAGCTCATGGTTCCTGTCCAACAGAGTCTTGCCAAGTTCAGCGGCCAAATGCAGATCTGTGTCAAACGGACACAGAGAAGACAGAAGAGTAAACATCCAGCAGTCGTGGGTGCCCGATGACATCCTCACAACGATGGTAGGAATGCTCAGGCACACACCCAAACACCGTCTTCAAGACAGTGAGTCATATGGACAACAGAGTTTCTCACAAATTGTCTCATTTTGAGGAATTGTTTAGGTCAAAACAACCACAAGCAAACAGTTTGACCAGAAGAGCATGATGCTGCCGTCATGGGTTTAATTCCAAGAGTGTACACTATGAAAAGTAGCTAACTACACATTAACTATTGTTCATTTTTTTATTCAGTCGGTAAGACAATAAATTGTAAAAAAAATAAAATGGGAGGATATAGGAGAAAAATACAGCATACTACACCAATGGAAAAAAAATTAAATAAATAAAACATAAAATTTAATGTGTGATTTAATGTGCCAAGTACACAAAACATATTTAGTATATAGTGATACTGCACGTCATGTTTATAACAATACATCCCACAGTGTGCTTTATTAAAACATTAAACGTTTCAGCAGTATCGCGTCACGGAATGACGTCAGAGTGCGCATTTAAAGCCTTTATATGGGCGTGACCTTCATATGGACGCTCCTGCACTACCTTGTCCATCACCTTTTATTTGCACATTTCTCATTCAGTACACGTAAGATAACGTTAAGATAACGCAAGGCTGTCACAAGCCCTTCATAAATGTCTAATGTAAGAAAGCATCTTAAGATTGAGCAGATTAAATCTACATTTGTAATAAAAACGTACGCGCGTCTGCTATCATTCACGCACGAATATAAACCGGAGTAGCTCACCGTGCTCCAAATCCTTCCTGCTGTACCACAGCTCCTCCTCATTGTGATCAAACCCCTCTTCTACTATCACGTCCGTCAGCATCTTTACTCCACTTAACTCGTCAGGCCGACACAATTCAAGCTCTCGTTTCCTTTATCCGGTTATTTGAAGACATTTATCTTTCTCTGGTTTATAAACAGCGGCTGGGCGTTCAGCTGCGGTGCGCGCCGGTGTCTACAGCAACGTGGCAGACTCAATGATGGGGAGTCGAAGCGATAACAACAAGAACGGATCTCCTCTTTGACCAATGAGGGAGAAGGGGTGGGGCTTCGTCGACGCCTTGTCCAATGGTGGCGTGCTGTCGGAGTCATTTGGATACAAGCCACGCCCGTTTCGGAATACCAGGAAGTGCGTGTTAGTGATCGGGATCCACTGCAGCGGGGACTCAATAAACTCACTTCTTGTGGGTGGAAGATGGAAAAGTACTTGTTTGCTTTATTAATTGTGGCGCAATGCTGCTGTACAATACACGGAAAAAAACACTTTAGGTGTATGTTGGTGTTTTGTTGATTTTGGGCTTTCGGTATTTCAGCATCATGGAGCACTTTGCTCATCCGGCAGCTTTAGCTTACTCCATGACAACTCTCGGCGCTGCCATGATGAACAGCATCTTCAGTTTCTATTATGTGAAACTCTTCTTGAACAAGTACAAAATCTCAGAGGGAGCCTTTCATCAGTCACAGGTGAGTTTAGGTGCACTCGGCTTTGAGTTGACACGTTTAGCTTTATTAAAGGTGCTGTACGCGAGACAGACATTAAAACTTGTTTTTCAGCCATGACACGGTCATAAAGAGTAAAGAAAGAGCAGCGGCCGAGATATTAAAGCAGTTACAAACTGTTTCTTTCTGTCAATCCTTGTACGCGTACTTGTTTGATGACACCGGATTGGCCGAAGCCTCCGAAGGGCGGGGCTTTATACAGGGGGGGGGGTGTGGTCAAGCAGTCCAGTTCAAAGTCCCTCCTTGGTCCGAGTCCAATGCTTTAATGGTGTATTATGTGTTTTATGTAAATATTATATATTTGTATATCGTACTGTAGAGGAATGACGTTTTTTATTATAAGACAAATGTACATAAAGAAGTTCAATGAATCACTGTGTATGTGCAGAAAGAATGTTTTTAAAAAGATTATTGTTCTTTAACTGAACGTATTGTTTTATTATTAACATTTTTATCATTTTGTTCAAGGTATAACCTAAAATATTTTTGGATGGTGTGAGCTGAGTGCATCACTACATCCCTAAAAGTTATCAACATGTTTACGACACTGATAAGAATTCCTTTTGACAATTTTGCGTTTGCAATTTTTGAGAGATTTTGATGGAGAACTGAAGACCCAATAATCAATTTTCCCGAAGTAACCTCACAAATAACCTCACATAATAGTTTTGCCATGTGAATAAAACAATTATGGTCCGTTATTTAGTTTATCACACACTTTATAAAGCAACATAATGTTTTTTTTTACAGTCATCTGTTATTGTCTCTACAGGTGGTCTATATGATCTGGAATGCCCTCAATGACCCCCTGTTTGGCTATCTACAAGACAACTCACGCATAGAGTGCTTCTCGAGGCGGAGGCTCTCCATTTTATACGGGGCTCCCCTGTACTGTCTGTCATACTTGCTAGCGTGGTTTCCATGGAGGACGTATGAGGCGGGTGATTGGCTGAGCGGCTTACATCTAACTGTGACCCTGTGTGCTTTCGATGGGATGCTGACGTTTGTGCTATTAGCTCAGTGTGCCCTCTTTGCAGAAATCTCAGGACACCATCAGAACAGACTGAGACTGATTAAATACAGCCAGGTCGCTTCTCTGGTGGGTTCTTCTAGCGTGCTCTTCAGTGGCCTCATCTCCCAAAACATGGAAGACTTTGCTGCCTTTCAGGCCTTCAGTGTGCTGATAGCCGTGCTGGCGTGCGGTTCCATGTTGTACACAGGCTTATACAGTGAAAGTCGATTTGATCGCAAAACCTCAGAGACAGATTCCCAGGGTCTTCAGAAACCATCACTCTCAATGTCATCTGTTCTCTCCATGACCTGGCAGATCCTAACCCACAGAGACTTCCAGCTCTTTGTAATCATGAACTTTTTCCAGGTCTTCATGGTGGCTTTCTGCAATAACTTCACCATGATTTTTGCAGAGCACCTTATTCCTCAGGATGTCTTGCCAACGCTGGCCAAGAGCGTCATGTATGGTGCAGGATTCATCTGTCCTCAGGTGCATTGTCATTATTAAATATATCGTTCATATTGAGAGTTCAGGTTTGAGACTGTGAAAACAAACAACCAAATCCGCATCAAGGATTTCTATCTTTCTACTATGTTTAAAAATCTAATATTTTATTTTTGCTCTACAGTTGTTGGTTTTGTGCAGCCAGAATCTTCTCCAGAGGTTTGGCTACTACAGACTGATTCTCATCACCTTCTACGTGGAGGCAGGAGCTGCTATATTCATGCTACTGTTGGGTCCAAGCCACTACTGTTTCCTTGCATTGTACCTCACTGTCAACATGTAAGAAAGGAATTAGTAGAATTCGCCTGTTAAGAATCGTTCTACCACTGATATTATTTTAGAGACATTATTTTAAGGTCGAAAAACTACAAAGTCTTGCTTTAATTTTCTTTCTTTTTTGAAACACAAAAGGAGACGTTGGTAGAAAATAAGGATCTTTTCACATATTGAATGTGGATGACTTTTACTGTCAAGCTTTTTAAAACTTTGTTTGGTGATCAATTTTTTTCCATCACAGCTCTTAGATCTAATTTGCACTTTCGCATGATCAAACTTGTCACTTAAAGCTTGACTTGATGCATCGGGAGTAATGTCAGTTAGGTCAGATGCCATTGATTCTCCTGTGTGCTAGTCAAAGTATGTTAGATTTGAGAGCTATGGTGAGTTAGATTTTCTATGAATGACTAAATGATAAAAGGATATTTCACCCAAAAAGGAATTTCAAACCTTAAAATTTTTCTTTTGGTAACGCTTTAGATTACGGCCCGCAATGTACCGCATAATTCAACAGGATTTACAGCGTAACTCATTGTTACAAAAACGAGGAAACTGCATGCATAGACATCCAAATAAAACCGCTCTTACTTGTCAGTGGTGACCAATTTGGTTATGACGATTTTAACAGATCCCCAATTGTGTTTCACAAAAGAAAAAGTGAAAATAAAGGTTAGAACGACAAGTTTATGAATAATGACGAGTTTTGGAGATTAAATATTTGTTTTAGTGCTTATCCAAGAGAGTGACTTGCACTGTTCGATAACCATTGTGTATTTATGCTTATTAGTATGTAAGGCATTCTTTCATATTTTTCTTAAACTACATATTTTGTTTTTCTAAAATAAGATGCTGTTTTGTCCCTGATTGTGAATTAAAGGGTCCTGGTTCAGGCGTCCTTCAGTCTTTTCAATTTGCCACTGGCTGACATCATTGACACTGACCTTCAGAAATACAAGCGCAGGTAACGCATTCGGCCTCTCTCTTCGACTGTCTGCATGCAATGATTATTTAAATAACTGATGCGGTTTACATTGTTTCTAGTTCTCCTCTGTCATCCATGGTGTTTGGGACCAATGCCCTTTTTACCAAGCCGGCTCAGTCTCTGGCCCCTATGTTGGTCGTGTCCATCCTGAACCAATACGGCTACACAGAAATCAAAGATGCTGGGCAAAATGCAGACCCAAGGTAAGGTTAAATATCTAACATTCAAACACAAACTCTGAAAACTAAATATTAAACGTGTTGGATATAATTCACGTTTTGTTTCGTGAGGCATGTTTGTAAAAATGTCAAAATTTAACTAGGGCTTTGAAACCACCCCACTGTACAGTATAAGGCTCATTGTAACCACCAATAAAGTGCCTCCTCTAGTGGTGAAAAAAGTGCAATGCATTTAATAATATATTTCCCTCTCTTTTTCTAGTACTCTTCAGTCCCTGCACAGTACCATGTTTTACCTGGTGTGTTTGGTACCATTGTGTGTCTCAGCTCTGCAGGTGCTTGCATGGAGGCCGTTCTCCGTACGAGACAGTCATACCTTGGACTCTAAGTACATAGAAGGATGAATCTGTGCTCATTTTCTTGTGTATGTATTATTCAACTTTAATGTGCAAAACGTTGCACTACGTTTTGATTCGTATTCAAAACACGACTAAAGCAGTCATTTATAGATAGATCAGGTGCCAGGGGCCTATGTTTGTTGGTTTTGAGGTTTGTATTGTTAGAAGCGTTGTTGATCAGCTTACAGTATATGTATTGTAAGAATGCAACATGGGAATTCTTTGAGGGAAGTTATTACATTTACAGATATGTAAACGTGTCATTTATTGTAAGGAGAGATCAATTTTCCAATAGTAATTCTATGTAATGCTTGACTAAAAATAGAAATGAAGAAGAATAGAGATTCATTTATTTTTATAAGAAGAAATCAAATGCGGAGACTTGAATATCAGTTATGTAGGAAACGTTTTGACGTCAACAGTCAATGAGACAGGTTAGACGTCATACACAAATGTCTGACCAGATTCAGAAGTCTTTTGAAGTGTTGCGTTGTATTTTTTCATATGTGACATATCTACTGTAGCACAGAAACGTGGCAGGTTGCTTTTAAAGCTGCTGTGGCAATATTATTTTTCATTTGAATATCGGATGACAGTAAAAGAAAATGGAGTTAAATAATTTACATTTTTTTTAATTAAAAAAGGTTATTATAATTGAATAAAATATTTTCGAAAGCTGTGAAATAAATACATAAATATTATTTTTTTCAAATGAGTTGAACTATTTTGGTAAATTTGACACAATTCATTTATTTGTCTGGTTGTTGTTTTTCAATAAATCTGGCTTTATGCTAAAACACTGTGTGATACATTATTATTGTGTCGATTTAAAATCTACCTTATTTAATGTGTGTATTCACATTAAAATGCACCAGAACTGCCAATCGCAAAAGGCTATAATATCTCAGTTTTATATCAACACTAATGTTTTTAATTATGTGAAAGTGAACAAATATTATTTATTTCATTTATATGCTGTATAAATAAAAAAACATTTGTCATGGGTCAAATTGCTTGACTTTATTTACACGTGTGTTTACAGCATTGTTATGTTTTGTCTTTAGGGCTTCGGACTTTTATTTTGAAAATAGTCCCATTACGTGACAGTTACCGATCGCCATGTTTAGCCGGAATCACACAGTTAAAAATGAAAACTCCCTTGTCCTGTTGTCGCCAGTAATTTAACTCTTTTTACATTTGTTTTAGACCAAATATTTTTTTTATAAAAATGTTGCGCTTTTGATAATATGTCACGTGTGTTTGTGTAGTTGAAGAAGGCTTTATTTCTCTGGTAAGTGTTTTTGAGTGTTGCATTGACACCTGATTAGCTTTAGCCAGTATAATGAGTCAGTCTGATTTGAGTTCATTATTATAAGAACTAATCTATGAAACATGGCAAATAATGCTCGCTACTTAAATTATTAACCTGACTGAATATGTCATAATGATTTATTTGAGCATATAAAACTTCGATATTAGTTTACTGAAATAAACTGGATGTTTTTGTGTGAATCCGTGACATTGTTTTGATACACATGTTGTAATATCAATCTATTGACCTTATATTTAAAAAAGTATTAATGTATTTTTGTGGTTATTATAACATCACACCGGTCAACTGTTATTTTTATTTTATAAAATACAGAACAAGATAAATAAATAATATGAATAAATTGTACAATATTTAATAAAATGCAGTTGACCTTAAACAATAAAAGCCTTTTTAGGTGTCAATCAATTCAGTGGATTTGTACAGTGATCAGAATGTTGGATAACCCCAACAGTACAGTAACATTGTTATTTCTTTAAACATTTTTGTATCAAACACCTTACTATTTGATTTTATTGTCAAACCATTTTATAGTTAACATACTATAAATAATGTCGATAGATCCATGTTGATATATTAAGTAATCTTGTCTAAAATCTTTCAGTTATGGACCCTGTCAACCAGATGGATGTCATGCACCTTCAGGAGTCTCGTTCTTCAGTATTAGATCTGTCAATGAGTTGCAGACCGAGTCCTTTAAAGACAAGCTCAGTGGAGGCTTTGAATCTGGTCAAGAAGTCAAGCTGGCGTGGTATTACCTCAGGGAGCAACAAAAAGACCAATAACGTGTCACAACGTCGGTCGGATAGGTACGTCACTCAGCCTTGCAATCCAAATGCACCTGATCACCAAGAACCAGCATCACAACGGCATGGGTCAAGGGCTTTTGGCGTGTCTTCTCGGGACACCTGCTCTTTACCTTTACCACTGA
This sequence comes from Barbatula barbatula, assembly GCF_947034865.1. Classification (NCBI taxonomy): domain Eukaryota; kingdom Metazoa; phylum Chordata; class Actinopteri; order Cypriniformes; family Nemacheilidae; genus Barbatula; species Barbatula barbatula. The sequence continues at coordinate 19,966,359 of NC_136769.1, read as the reverse complement.
TCAATGGTCCTTCATCTGTCCGTGTGTTGGTGGATGATGATAAAGCTGAGGATTGCCGTGTGAAAATGGATGATGTTTGGATGCAAACAAAAAAACGTTGCAAGAAAACAGATTCAAGTACAATAGGAGATACTATGGAGCACAATGGATTAGAAACACATCGACAACACATTGTGAACAGTTGTGCAGAAACCTACTTAAGTGACACTGTGTCGGTCATGTCACAGACTATGGGCTCATCACATTTACCTCAGGACGCCAATGCTTCAGCATACTTGAGACTTTCCACCAGATCAGCAGTTAAGCAAACAGCTGTGCAGACTCTTGAATCCCAATGTACCAGAGCTAAAGAAACATCTCCATGCTCAGTTCAGTCCATCTCTAGTGATGATGACAGTGACATTGTTGAGGTGCCGGTAACCAACTCCAAATGTAAGATGCCTCCGAACTGTCGCTTTGAAATTACGAGAGTTCTTGTCAATGACACGCATACAAAAGGACGTAATTCCTCCGCAACCCAGGAAGTAAACAGTGATGGTGACACGCTCAATTCTCCCAAAAATGGACCAGATTTTAAAGCCCAGGATGTTAAGACTGGATCAGAATCCAAATCGCTGCTGTCATGGATGGAATCGATCATGATACCGATCGTCCCGCAGGACAGCGATCAAGACACAAATCTGTCTTTCCCCAAACTCTTCCCTTCTACGTCGAATGCAGAAAACACAAGCAGCCTAAGGTCTCCACCGTGTGGGGCATCGTCTTCTACATCCAGGCAAGCACGGAAGACTCCAGCCACAAACAGCATAAAGCCATCCAAACCCAGGCCCAAACAGAAGAAACCACCCAAGCGGCTGAGTCTTTCATCGGACGGCAAAACGGCAGCAAGCACGCCCAAAAAAAGACGTCGCAAACCTTGCTTGTCCGGGGTTCCGTCCATGTTTTCTCCTCAGGAGCCGGAGATCAAACTTAAATATGCAAACCTTAAAGAGGACAAGAAAGATGCTAAGGGAGACGACTTTGCCCCGTACATTCACATGGATTTCTCGTCGTGCACGATCGTCAACTTTAGTGAAGAGGATGATTTTTCATCCAAGAAAGGACGGCAGCCAACCGTTACTGGTGTTATTCCAAAGACTTCTTGTTTACAGCTGGGTCGTGTTGGCACAGATGACAGGATTCACTTCAGGAACATCTGCTCCCTATGTGGCAGGACGGCCAATTGTGAAGGTCTTGGGGATTTACATGGCCCGTACCACCCGAGTGGAGTTCAGCCTGTCTGTAAGAACAAAAGCAGTCCCCCTCCTCTGAGACAAGAGGGCAGTGACTTAGACTCGGTATACAGTTTAGAGGTTGGTGTGGCTCAGGTTATCAAATGGACAGCTATGTCATCATCTAAACTGCAGAGAAGAGACAACTGTGTAGAGAAGGATGAAGAGTCTGGTGTTTATAGTGAACACTGGATACATGGAGACTGTTGCATTTGGTCTGCAGGTGTCTTTTTGGTTAAAGGAAAGCTGTACGGATTGGAAGAGGCCATCCGGTTGGCGCAAGGACTAGTAAGTTAATACATTTGTATTATTGTTTTATTAAATACTAATCTATGAAAATGTTTTTGTAATTTTTTTGCATAAAATATAATTTTGTAGTACTTTATAGTTTTTTTTTTATGTTTCATTGAGATTTTTTATTAAAGAAAGAGTGACTTTATCTTTGAATCATCCGACCGTGAAGTTTTTTTGTTTGGTTGTATTTTTTGCAGGTGTGCTCACACTGTCACAGAGTCGGTGCCACATTGGGTTGTTTCTTCAAAGATTGCCCACATAAATATCACTTCCCCTGTGCCCTGCAGTCAGGTAATGGTCATCTGTTAACTTGTACCACCACTGTCCCTTCATCAAAGCCAAAAGGTTATCAATATGTTTCTTCTGCTTGGATTTTTAAGATTAACCAACCGTTATTTTAACAAATAATTGTTTATAATACACTGCCCGTCTATAAAAAAGTCACACACTAATCTTACCTTGGACCGCCTTTAGATTTTATAACGGCACGCATTCGCTGTGGCATCATTTCGATAAGCTTCTGCAATATCCCGAATCTCCATTTTATTCCCGTCCAGAGTTGCATACATTTTACGCCAAGATCTTGTATTGATGATGGGACAGTCAGACCGCTGCGCAAAGTTTTTCACAATTTAAGGCTGATAAATATTGGCATTGTCATCTTGCAATATGCCCGTGCCATCAGGGAAGAAAAAAACTCATTAATGGAATAACCTGGCCATTCAGTATATTCAGGTAGTCAGCTGACCTCATTCTTTGGGCACATAACGTTGCTGAACCTAGACCTCCAAACCAATGGAAGGCTCTTACCTTTTTGAATTTTGATGGGCAGTGTATGTATTAAAGTTGTTTGATAATTGTGTAAGAGCATATCATGGAGGAGCTTTCACACCCGTGTCACGGCTCTGGCGGTCAGGCTGCTCTGTGGATTATCTAACCTGAATTTTTACACTGATTCATGTGTCATGTGTTAACGGTTCTAATTTATGAAATCCTATTTAATATTTCCACAGACTGTGCACTCAGTGAGGAAAACTTTACGATAAGATGCTCTAAGCACAAGGTGAATCTAAGATACGGTTTATAGTTTACGCTGTTGCTTTAATGTCTTGCACTGGTGTAATCTTCAGTGTTCATTCATGTCTTTTTGATTCAGAATAAATCCTCCAGAATAAGCGTGAGCAGACTGAAGAACAGATGACATCTAGGAGGCAATGACATGTCTCGGAAGGTGTGTTACCTTGGAAAGCTCAAAATTTAATTGTTGAAGGTGGCATTATTGATAGGAATAGTTTACTCAATGAAGATTTTTAAAAACGAGGCATTTACAGTGGAAATTTTGGACATTTTGAAAATGTGATCTGTGTAATAGATTTACTTATCATAGTCTGACCCTGTACTTTCAATCAAGATAACAGCAGATTGGTACTGAATTGAGTCGAGTGCTGTTGAATTAGTGGTTTTCTCACATTTGACTTTATTTCAGCCTTTACTTGGTGTCAAAATTTCAAACGAAATTGAGATTACATGAGTCTGTTCAAATCAACCTTTTTTCCAAATTACATTACTTAACTACCGATGAAAAATGTAATCATTTTTTCTTCATGTTTATTCTTCCTTCACAGGTAGACTTCATCAGACATATGTTTATCTGACCTTGGAGTTTACACATTTATTTGATTTTATTCTTCTAATATTTGAGCGTCAACATCATGTGCTCTCAGGCAGATGAATGTTCAGAACATGTTTTTGTCGGGTCGAGAGGTTCCCTCAGACAATGCTGGATCCATTTTTTATTGCATTCCTTTGCATTTTGGACACTTGAGATGTTTTCAACCTTTGGAGATTCACTGAAGTCAAATATTTCCTTCTGATTCCTTCTTAAGCCCTTTACAGCATTGTACATAGTGAATGGATTTATCTAATGAAAGCATTACTTGATTTAAAATAAAAACACAAGCACCACACTTACATTGAGCTTACATGAACTCCAATGGCTCATTTCTCATGTAATTTGTAACATAAACTGAATGAGTTGACATCAGCAGGTGCTGAAGGAGAAACTTGTCCTACAATGGTACCGTATGCACTATTATGTGAACATATTTATTTCTATTTATGTGTAATACATATGTGTATATTTATTTTGAACTTGAGACCAAGACCAGCCGTGTTTTGGCACCTGCAGTAAAGTTTATCATTTGATGTGGGTAATGGCTACAGGGTTAAATATGGACCTGACTTCATTTCATTGTAGGCCGAAGAATCAAGGATTCACCCTGTCTGGAATTTTGCATTTCACCTGATGCCTTGTGATGTCTCTTTCTGTTTTAATAAATGTTTTTAATCTACATATGCTTTGGTAATGTGTTACTGCATCCTGTATCAAGTATCACCTGATGGTGGTGCCAGAAGTTCAAAACCGGGCAAGCTCAAAAACATTTTACACAGATGCATGATATTAAATGATATGTGCTGTTGTTTGTAGACCCAAACACTATAATAGCTAAACTAATGCGATACAATAAAACAAAGGCATTAGCTAACTAAATGAAATATGTTACATAGTTTAGTTTGGAGTTCATACTTTTAGACCAACATTAGCCCAGAAGCACTTCCTGTTTCAGTTTTTTAACACTACACAAACATTATAATTCGTCCAAACAGCGAGCAAGGGTACGTCTGTAATATGTCTGCTAAAGATCTGGAAAACATCTCCTGTGTTAAAACAGCTGCTAAACATCTTCGAAAGAGCAGTTTTACATCCATTCTAAATCATAACATCTTATAGAGGTGACATCTGACAGCGAGACGTATTGCAGATGTAAATGCAGACGTCAAATTGATATCTGCCAGATGTAGTGTATTTTTTAGAAGTGAATCAGAGATTAAATGTAAAAGTTAAATATAAAACGAACTGACAGAGGAGGTGCTTCTGGCCGAGAGTTGTTTACGTAAACGTATTGAGTTTTAACTGTGAGTTTTTACAGAAATGTTGGACATGTTGACATGTTTGGAGGGGTTAAATGTGACATCTATGTGTATAGACTTCTCTGTTTCGCAGATGTTAGTGCATGGCGATAGCGATATTGCACATACTCGGATACAAATAGAATAGGTTTTTTATTGTCATTGTAGTCAGAGCAAACATCGAGATTATTAGTGTAGTGCACAAATGTGTATAATGATGCAATGTAAGTCTCTTTGTATAGAAGCGTCTGCCAAATGTTTGCTTAAATGTTTTGAGATATTTTCTCAAATAGTTCATTGCTAATGCAAAGGTTTTATGAATGTGTTTAAATTGTTTTGCCATTTAGTTTGATGCATTTTTCTAAGCAAGCAAACTTGTTTTAAGATGTTTTTAACATTTTACTATGTGGGTAGAAGGTGGTTGATATTGTACGGTACTGGCTCTAAAAGTATTTGGGGTTTTTGTCTTCTTCCATTGCAAGTCTGTGGGACTTTAAAAACTGTTTACCGTCAGTCAAGATAAATGGGTAAGTATGATGTCTTGGGGAAAAAAAACACTCTTGTCCTCAACAAACGGCACAATTTAAGATATCATTCATGTCTGTAGAATGAACAGTGCTAAGAGCTTTACACAATTGTATATTTGTATATATACTATATATTGGTATTCTTATATCTTTATATAACCGTGCCGCTGTGCTTACTCCATGGAAGTTCGCCGATGTTAATACTGTCAGATCTGATGAAAAACTGATATAAATAGATCCTCAACTGTCCAAATATTACCTCTGTGCCACTGCATGTACACTTTTTATGACTCATAAGACCTCTTATCATCCAATCACATCGCTGGAGTCAATGTGCTGCCGAGGTCCCGGTGTCAACCACTCCGTTAATTCTGGAAATAGTGTTTGCCTCTTAGCAGTGTGTAAATGCAATGATCCAGTCAAAGCGCTGGTGTCTTCAGACCGCTGTCTTTGCCTCCCATGTCTCTCGCTTCATTTGAGTGACGTTGTTATGCTGAAAATAGAGATGGTATGTTTCCTGGTTGTCTATGAATAAATGTGTTTGGCTTTGATCTGATGTTCTTGCTCAAGTGAGAACATTTGACTAATAGTGAGGTTTGTAGGATACAGCCGATCCATCTGTACAGTGATCTGTGCCACATACTTAAAGGGACAGTTTACCTAAAAATAAAAATCATCATTTACTTACTCCCATGTCATTCTTAACCTGTGACTTTTTTGAAGAACTTTAGAAACCAAACAACATTGGGTCCCCATTAACTTCCATTGTATGGACACAAAACCACATTTCTCAGAATATCTTCTTTTGTGTTCCACAGAAGAAAGAATCACATACAGGTTTTGAGTGACATGAGGGTAAATAAAAGATAACAATATTTTTATCTTTGGCTGAACTACTCCTTTAAAACAACTCCCTTTCGAGGGAACTCTACACTGCGTCAAGGTTGACACTATTGGGAACGCCAGCAGCGTAACGCATCTGAAAACATATCATTGCGCCTCGATTTATTGTAGTGCAGCGATGATGTCACAATGACAACGCGGTGCTGGAAGGTATCAATAGGAACCGGAAGCAGTGCAAACCAGATTCTGCCATTTCAGCAAAGTGCTCTGTGTGTGTGAAGTGTATTGTCTGTTTGTCCTACGACGTTGTCTAAGTTGTTTGTAGTCAAATAAGTTAGAAATGAGTAGACAAATTACGAATGGGGATACACACGAACTCTGTGTTGAGTGTTTGGGATTGGAGCATGCTAAGGCAGCTTTTAAAGGGGATCCCTGTCAACATTGTTTATGTCTATCGCTGAGAACACTCAACTCCTGTGCTGCTTTGTTTGATGAGTCAGTCAACATTCGCCAGCCTCACGGATCGGGACTCGCCACTGTCAAGGCGTGCCGGCTTCTCCCTTCGCGGGGCTCGCAGATGGATGTTAATAAGGGTGCTGAGACGGTTTCGCCCTTTTCTCAGCCCCCCAGTTCCCACCTTAGGCATATCTTCCACATCATACATTTTTTTGAATGTGATAAGGGCTATGGCATGATGCCAAAGGTGGAAGATACGTTGGCCGTTTATCTTTCACTGGAATCGGCATCATCTTTGAAATCCCTGACATTGCCCACCCAACCGTGTAGAGTCATTTCAAATTTGGGCAAGGCTTCAGGTCGAGCTGGCTCATGCCTACACACCATGGGTCTCATGCAGGCATACCAGGCCGACTTGCTGGGGTACATTTAAGAAGGCAAGGTAATAGAGCCGGGTTTTATCAACGGGTTGAGAACAGCAGCAGATCTAACTCTCCGGGCTACTAAGGAGACAGCCCAAGCTGTTGGGCGCTCCATGTCAGCACTGGTAGCCACAGAGAGACACCTGTGGATAAATAAATCAGGCATTAAGGAGAAAGATAAGACTGTCCTGCTTGATGCACCTCTCTCCTCTGAAGGCCTCTTTGGTGGTGCGGTCGAGATAGTTGTTGACCGTTTCCAGGAGACAAAACGGCAGGCTGCGGCATTTCATAAATATCTACCTCGCCGCTCTTACCCCCAGGGGTCTGCAGTCCAAGGACATCTACAAGCCCCTCTTATAGGTAGCAGCAGAAACAGAGCGTAGCTTCTCGTACCCCCCCTCAGAGAGCTTTGGGGTCGAGGCAGTAACCTCCTAAACCTTCTAGGCAGGTGAAACCAGATCTGAGGACAGTTATAGTCACAAATCGGAAGGCTGCTGCAATAACGGCTGCTGCAAAAAGAGGGCTCCCTCTTGGAGCAGTGAAAAGTTCGATCTTCCCAAGAAATCTGTACGTTAACCCTGCCGTCCATGACGCTTCGGGGCACGTCAGTTTCTGTAGCACGGAATCATCAGAGTCTACCCGAAGACACTTTAGACCTAGTAAATGTGCAAATAAAGCAACAGTTCGACCATCCCCTGCCGGTCAGCCGCTTCAGGGCGTCGGGCTTCACACAACCGACATCAATGTCGAGAGGTTGACCCCCTTAGTACACGAGTGGAGAAAGCTTCCAAATCTCACACCATGTCTCCTCTTGACGATAGAAAAGGGTTACAGGATTCAGTTTGCTGTCCGCCCTCCGAATTTCAAGGGGGTGTTTAAGCAACTTAACTTAAAGCGCAACTTCTTGGGGTAGTATGGGAGTCGGTCACGATGCAGGCACGATTGTCCCCTGAACCTGTTGAATCGATCCTGACACCGGTGTCCAGGATCAAGTTAGGTCATGCCTACACTGTCAAGCATTTTCAGAGAATATAAGGGTTTTATGGTGGCAGTGTCCAACGTGATTCCTTTTGGCCACCTGCATATGAGACCTTTACAGTGTTGGCTAAAAGGCAAAGGGTTTCCCCCGAGAGGCAACCTGTTCCGTATGATCAGGATTACTTGCAGATACCTTCATTCCCTGGTTATATGGAAGAAACCTTGGTTTCTGAATCAAGGGCTGAAATTGGGGGCGCGGTGTGCTAGAAGGATAGTGACGACGGATGCGTCGCTCACAGGCTGGGGGCAATAGTGGAAGGTCGCTCAGCCAGTGGGCTCTGGAGAGAGCAGCATCACCAATTGCACATAAATTGCCTGGAGATGTTAGCTGTACTACAAGCACTGAGGTACTTCCTCCCAGTCCTCAGAGGCCATCATGTTCTAGTCAGAACAGACAATATGACAGTGGTTTCTTTCATAAATCATCAAGGGGGCCTGAGATCACGCCCTCTCTGCAGCTGGCGCACCAGGTTCTTCTATGGGGCCAGAATAAGTTTACATAGCTCAGGGCGATGTACATCCCTGGAGTCCAAAATGTGGGTGCAGACATGCTGTCAGGGCTGGGGCCCCGGGAATGGAGACTTTACCCCGAAGTGGTGGAGCAGATCTGGGAAAGGTCCCAAAGGTATCTGTTTGCGTCCCAAAAGACGTCTCATTTCCCTCTGTGGTTTTCGCTTATTTGCCCAGCTCTGTTGGGACTGGACCATGGTACAGACATGGCAAGGACGGCATCTGTATGCTTTAACCCTGATCGCTCTGCTCCCAGGAGTTCTAGAGAGAGTTTGACAGTAAGGGATCAGTCTCTTACTAATAGCCCCTATGTGGCCAGCTCGGGTTTGGTTTTCAGACATTCTAACTCTACTGTCAGGTCATCCATGGGAGATTCCCTTCAGTAGGGACCTTCTGATTCAAGCGGGGGGGACTTGGTGGGGTAATGAAAGGTATCTACGATAAGTTGCTGCTCATATGGAGGCAAGAGATGCATTTAGAAGATGGGTCTTAGCTGGCAAACCTAGGCATGGCCCAATATGTGAGCATAAGGTAGGGTCTAATGCTAGGTTTAAATATGCTGTGCGTTTTATAAAAATAAATGAGCTGGCTATGAGGGCTAACTCTATGGCGAGAAAGTTACAAACTAATAATGTTTATGAGTTCTGGAAGGAGGTGAAAGTGGTTAACAATAGCAAAATGCCACTGCCATCTAGTATTGATGGCATTACTGAACCGGAAAACATTGCAGAGCTATGGAGGAGACACTATGAGAACATTTTTAATTGTGTGAATAGTGATGTGTTTGACATGTTTTGACATGCTAATGACAAACTTAAAATGAACAAAGCCTATGGGCGGGATAGAATAACTGCAGAACATCTGAAATACGCTGGTCAAAGTATTTCTGTTATACTTGCTTTTCTGGGTTAATGAAGCATGGAATACTTCCTGGATCCATGTTATCTGTCTTGCTAGTGCCTGTAGTTAAAAATAAGACTGGTAAATTAACTAGTATAGATAACTATAGACCTATTGCACTTGCAAGTGTACTATCCAAGGTACTAGAAGGGATTCTTATGGATAGGATTGCAGAATACATAGTGTCAACAGATAATCAGTTTGGTTTTAAGAGCAAGCATAGAACTGATCTGTGTATTTATGCACTGAAAGAAATTGTCCATAGGTATAGATCACGCAATAGCACAGTCTTCATGTGTTTACTGGATCCGTCAAAGGCTTTTGATCGTATCAATCATGGGAAACTGTTCGGTAAATTATATGAGCGTGGTGTCCCTATTACTTAATCAGGATATTGCAGTACTGGTACTCCAACCAAACTATGCAAGTCAGGTGGGGGATGAGTTTGACAAGCCCGTTCTATGTTTCCAATGGAGTGCGGCAGGGCGGAATTCTATCCCCGCTACTTTTCAACTTGTACATGGATGATTTATCTATGACGCTAAAGGGCTGAAGAACTGGCTACTTGGTGGGGGATAGTCTCACTAATCATATGCTTTATGCTGATGATTTGGTGGTACTGTCTCCCTCCAGTGCGGGCCTGCAGCAACTTCTTAGAATATGCTCTCAATATGGACTAATGTTTGATATAAAATTTAACTCTATGAAGAGTGTAGTGCTGATCGTCAGAACAAAGGAGGATATGAAGTGTGTCTATCCCTCTTTCTCATTGGCAGATGAACCACTAGAGGTTGTAAAGAAAGTTAAATATCTGGGACATGTGATGAGAGATGACCTCTGTGATGATGATGATGTGCAGCGTCAGTGTGGAAAACTGTATGGACAGGCAAATATGCTGGCACGCAAATTCCACATGTGCACTCCTGATGTTAAAATCGCACTCTTTAAAGCCTATTGCACTCCATTGTATACTGCCCACCTGTGGTGTAATTTTAGTGAGTCGAAGATGAAGAAACTTAACGTGGCTTATATTGATGCACTGAGAATTGTGCTTAAAGTTCCTAGGTGGAATAGTGCCAGCGAAATGTTTGTGTCTAACAATGTGCCCACTTTTAATGCGGTTTTAAGAAATCTTACGTATAGATTCATGTGCAGACTGACAGGGTCTAAGAATACGATCATTGTATCCTTAGTGGATGTCTCTAAGAGTGATACAAGGTATACATCTTGCTTTTGGAAACATTGGACCCGAAGCCTGTATATGTTTTTATAAATGATACCCCATCGGTCTCACTGCGATATGTTGTTGTATTGTTTTGTATTTTGTATTGTCTCTATGGACCTTTGTGTCTTGAATAAAAAGTTGATTGATTGATTGACCCTTATTATATATGAAGCTGTCTCAGAAAGGATAAGGATCTGTATCCTCAGAAAGAGATGACAAAGCCATGATGAATTGTAACAAAAAAAAAAAACCAAGACGGCATGTGATGTATAAACAAATGTTTCACAATAATTAATTCTGTACTCAAAGGTATCGATACAAATTTCAGTCAAATTAAATAATCTGTTTCATCCAAATTTTGTGAATATCAATCATTTTCTCCTAATAGTGACCCCTTAGGGATTTTATTTGCAATATTCTTAGTAAAGAATATTCGTTTCCACGGCATCGATTTATCAATTTGTCAAGCTTATAATGTGTTATGATTGACTTTGGGATTAGTTCACTTCTGTTTTGTTCACATTGATGTTATTTTTCAGTTGAGCACGGAAGGAGAATTTTTGAAGAAAATGATTTACTGCATGACACAGAGCTGCATATAGATTATTCAATAAATGTCCTTTTGTCTTTGGAGCAACATCAGACCTATGACATGTCTGGGTGAACTAGTCCTTTAATTTTCAATTTCTACACCAGTTATATCAATGCTCTATTTTAGAAGACTAATCTGTTCGGTTTATCGTAAAGATTAAGCACAAGCAGATGAAAGGGAGACGAGATACAGGATGCGTCACGCCTGCAAAAACTTGATGTACGACTGATGCCGGCAGCTCATCTCTCTCTCTCTCTCTCTCTCTCTCTCTCTCTCTCTCTGTGCTCAGTTTATATCTGCCCAGGACGTAAAATGTATCTCTGCACCCAGGAATTCAACAGTCTCATTTGGTTTCTGTCTTTATTTTAATCTGCAGTGCTGCCCAAAGGCTTTCCAAAACATCCAGAATTTATTTTTAGAATTATCTTTCTCTCAATAGCAAGATGATGCATTCTCAGCTTCATTAGATGATGTAAGATTTTAAATCTGACAGTCTGATGTCTCTGATGATGTGCAGGTAAAGTTGAGGTTTTCGATTGCGACTTGAACCAGGAACAATGTTCTGTAAAGAAAATGTGAGTGTGTTTTGAAGGCATGTGTGGAAAGCCAGAGCCAAATTTTTAGGGTGTTGCGTATGCATTTTGCTATGCAGTTGCCAAGGAAGTAGTGTAAAAATCTGTTCCTGTTTCTAAATTCCACCTGCCTGTATTTGTCCTGCAACCCAGAAGATCTTGTTTTGCTAGTTCATATACAAATATGTGATTTGAAGCTACACTTGGCAGGACAGTCGCTGAGATTCTTTTTAATGTTTTACACCGTGTCTACACCGGACGCGACAAAAGAATATATAATATGGATTCTAATGTGTTCTACTGTACCGTTGTCCGGTTAAGACACAGTGTTACAACCTTTTCCTAGAAAGATTTGGATGGGTGCCATAATGTTGCTATACAGTTGCTAATGTGTTTTCAAGGGTTTTCAAATGCAGCATATGTGACTTTTAATTTGTTCTGAGATGTTTTACTTTGTTGCTGTGTGGTTGCTAGTGTATCTTCTTATTTTTTTGCCCCCTCAGATTCCGTAGAGATAATAGTTGTATCTCTGCAAAATATTGTTACAAACGATACAATAATAGAAAGCTGATTTATCAGATTTCAGATGATGTATAAATCCCAATTTCGAAAAATGAATCCTTATGGCTGGTTTTGTGGTCCATAGTCACATATAATACATTTCCAAATGATCATTAAAACGATAGAAACAGTTTATAGACATAAACGTGTTCTCAGACATGTGTATGAGAGCGTGACATTCAGGAAGTTGCGCAACGAAAGACCTGATCATAACACACAATTGAAACACAGCACTAAAAGAGTTACATTTCTTCACAATCTAATAAGAAAGTTTCCTCACAATCCTCATTGTGTGTGTTATGGTCACTCTGGGGTATAGAGGCTGGTGGCGTGTGGGAATCTCCAATAATTGAGCATTCATTATGAGCTCCACTTATTCTACAACATCTGCTGACAGCATTGAATTACATCGTGTAGAATTGCTCAGTTACAGCAAACACACCTCTCTCTGAAGCAAGGGGACTGTTCAGCTGCTCAACACAGGAGGTCGACTCCCTTTAGATGATGCCCATAACACAGTCAATGAAAACAGTTTGGCATTTTCTCTGTCTTTCCTACTGTCAATCAAATCACTAGTCGCTGAGCGTTTCTGTTTTCCCTAGAAAATGAGCATCTGTTCATTTTAGTTTAACATCGAATCAGTTTGTTTCTAGTCATCTATCTCTGCCAAGAATGCAAATTCTTTATTTATAATATTTATGAATATCACAGACATTTTTGTATATAACTTATTACTAACCTGATAACCATTGCTTTAGTTATATTATTTACATTCCAATTTGTTTGTCATGAATCATTTATTACAAATAAACAATTAACATACTGTACTGTATGTTATAGAGCTCTGTTGCTCTAAAACAAGATTACTACGCGGCTCGTTGGAATGCTTGATTCTGATTGGCCAATCGCGACATTTGCTGATTCGTTAAAAAAACGCTGTTTTAAATGCAATATATATCTTTTAATTACATATATGACATTATATTTACAGATGATTAAACCAAATTGCCTGTTCATGACATTTGTGGCAAGTAGCCGTGGCGTGTAATAAGCGTGATCATGTACAAGCAGCCGGTTGTTGATGTAAAATAAGCCCCTTCAGTGTTATACAAGACCCTTGGCTTTGCGTCTGGTCATGATCACACTGTCGGGGCTTATTTCTGCGATTACAACCGGCTGCCTCTACATTATCCTTTACATGACACAAGACAAATAATCTCATCTGAAGTACATAAAGCTTCGCATGACACAAGCCAGTTGGCCACCTCTAGCGTGAAAGTTATACAGTATACTGAAATGTATTATTTATTGATTTGATATATTACCTTGTATGGTTTTGTAGTGGGCATTTAACATGGTCTATATGGATGGAAAATGCATGTTTATATCTAATACATATGCATATCTTAGGTATTTTGGAACACATTGAAAACTGGTCCCACAGACCCAAACACCAAACAGGCGTTAAAATTCTCCATTCCTACGAAGCTGATAATAATAAAGACGCTTGAATTGCATTCAGATTAGAACACCAATCCACATACTGCACCATATGTTCAGTGTGAATCACTGTAAAAACCCATATGCCATCGCACATACAGTAAATTGTTTACATCTTTGTCTGATGAATAGCTTCTGCCACCAGCAAATTGCTTTGCAATTTAGATTCTCTAAGCTTTCAAAGAGGCCGATGTATCGATGGTCCATTTGAGTCTTTGTGCATTAAAACTCGTGAAATGAAGACAGATCAAGCTGTTCTTGACTGTCTGTACCGGGCTGAATTTCACCGCCTCCCACTTACAACAATAAACATGATCTTCCGTTCGATACATAAACGCTCTTTGTGTAAGAACACTGAGTCAGAGTGGATGTCCAAAAAGGCCCCATGCAATGTCTTAAAGCAATCTGAAAGGTAAAAGGTGGGAGTTTGAACAGAATGTACTAGATATTCATCGTTTTGCTTTTCTTTCTCTGTCTTGCGGTTTAAGCTGTCCAGATGGCAGCACTACTAGAGCTGATGCTTTGCATTAAAAGCGTGTCCAGCAAATCAAAGCAGGTCAGATATCCTCATTAAAATTGAAAGAACTTGCATGTTTTTATTTGGTGGAAAAGTGAAAATGATCAACTAGACCAAGCACACATGAACATGCCCAGTCCTCCAGGGCTCTTCATCACTTCTTAGATTCTCATTAGCATCAGATAATGAATCATATCATGTTGTCTCGCTTTAACTTGATTTCAGAAGCTCTCTCACCCCTACATTCATTCTTGCATTAACTCATATATGGTCCTTGAGACACAGATTTGATGTCTTTCCTATCCGACACATTTTGCTGACCAGGCAAGACAATCTTACGGCAATTGTCTGGTCTCATTAAATGTAATTTCACGATTGTGGAGATGAGATGACGGACTAAATTATTATAGACTGCTTTCTTGTTTTTATCTGTATGTCAGTTATGAATTTGTTTATCAAAAATGCCTATTGCGAGTTGACAAGTACACGTGGATGATATTTAATATGATACATAATGATCAGGGATAATTTATAACGCTTTTAGGATGCCCTATATCTTATTATTTCTGAATTATTTAATTTTTATTATAATTTGATTACACGGTTCGTCACCGGGGACACCTCCTTCATCATCAATAGTGTCTTTGTACTGGGACCAAATCTTATCATTAAAATATCATTTTTACACAGAGAATCCTACTTCTGAACAATATTGTTCTAATATGAAAAACCTGTGAAATATGCTCAATAAGAGAAACAAATATGGATCCAATGTGAAAAGCAGCAAGTATAGTGCAATGGAAACAACACATGTAGCATTCAAAACTTTATTTCTACAATGTTTCTCCAGAGCAATATTGATTCATGCAACTTCTTTCTGGAAAACACAACACACATTTTTTCTTTGCTTTGTCCACTTGAAGAGAGATTTTCATTGTTTCTTCCTCTATTTTTGCAGAGTTAATATGTCTCTTTGTGTAACGCTGAACGTGAACCACAAGTCATTGTCTCTTCAGTAAGTTACGTACTGTTTGTCTGGAACATGAGATCCAGCAGATGAGCTATTTAAAAGCGACTGTTGACTCCATTGTTGACATGTTGACGTTTTTGACTACACTGAGAATTATATCAAATTGTACAAACTTGTGCTACTTTACAATATTACCACACAATAATTGTCACAGCTCTAAAACGTAGCTTAGATAACATCTGCTTTATCTTTTAAGCAATTGTCTGCTTCCCAATAACACAAGGACCAAACTATTCAAGAATTAAATTAAATTCGTTTGCTACCTTCCTTTAAAAAAAAGTAGAAGATTGAACAAATCTCATAACAAAATGTCATTGTGCAGATTTACTGGGGGAACCATATATGCACTGTCCGGTCCGGTCAGCACTTTCTTTAGACTTTCAATTTCTCAAGTTATGGAAGATATCAACATGACATTTGAAATAATCCACAAATCTGACATATCTCAACTGAGCAATAAACTCGGTATATTAAAGTCAACATGAAATACTCAACCCATTTGTCTTTCGTTATGTGATGCATTTTCAACAGTGAAACAGGAAACGCAATGAGAGAAGAAACGTTGGAGTTGACTGGATCATAAACTGGTTATCACATCATTTTAGTTATTTTATAATTACAATGAAAAACATTTGCTGTAAATGTGGAGTGATGTGCACTGATGCGTCGTGTGGAGTAAGACCAAGAATGTATATTAGCAAAGTAAATATGGTGAATTTTTACGTCAACATGACACAGGGATTGGTATACCTGAGAAATCTCCTAACTCTACTATGTCACCAAGACATCTGTTAAAGAGCATCATCTGGAAAGGACTATATTTTAAGAGTTGAGTATCTAATATACATCTTGATTTGGAGTGGATTAGTCAAACAATTTTAGCCAAATGCTAGTCCAGTCGCAAACAAGTACATCTCAGTGATGATGTAAAAGAGCAAACATTCAAAATATGACAACTTATTTCAACACGCGATGATAGAATGATTTTTCAACTGTGCTTCTGGGAGCCATTATGACGAAATCGCTCTCTTATTTAGCGCTACAACCACCTGCAAAGAGACACAGAACACAAATGTTCTGCATATACATTTCCTCAAACAGAGAATAATATGCATCTAGCATTCTACACATATTAACAGTCTTCTGGAATTAGGTGACGTTTTCTTGTATTCATCAGTTTTGGTTTAGTGAGTTTTGACAATGCAAAAGTTTTCTGCGAATGATAATTCATTACGACTCAGCAATGCTACAATATAAATAACAAAAGTTCAGCGGTACGGGATGAAATAAATAACACAACGCACTTGTCAAGTAACACAAGCTTCCAATTTCATATCCACTGACCACATGGATACACAAGCATGAAAAATACCAACACAGTTTGTACACTGTGCTTCCAAAACGGATCTCTACATAAATTGTTTTACACTATTTTATAGCAAATAATTGAGCTGTTGCACATTGTAAAAACGTCTCTAGTTTTTTAAATCCCTTCTGGAGTCGAATCATTTTTGAGGAAACCTTCAAATCACCTTCAACATATTGCTTGATGTTTTCAGAGAAGAGGTTCCTTTCCTAATCCTTCAAAGTATCCGACGTGTTCTTCTTTCATTTAAGACTGATTTATTGTGGAAATAAAGTAGCCAAGACACAATCTGCAGACCTCAGCGATTGTCCTAGACATTTCCTCAGAAACACTCATCATAAGGAACAGTTTCAACTCCACTGGGATGCTCCTGGAGCACTTGTGCCGAACACATAATTTTTCTGATGCATTGGCTCCTAAAGGACTTGAGTCTTTTCTATCCTCACAGGTCCTTAATATCATCTACTCATCCCAAGTATATGTGCAAGATAGATTGATGTTAGTGGCCTCTACACACATATTTCAATTGCCGTCGTAACTAGGATGCGACCACTGTTGCCGTTGTTGTCTCGGGACATACGCTCATAGCCGCCAGTGGAGGAAGGAGGGTTGTTTATGGGTGTTGAAGAGTAGTGCGCTGTCACCGGCTCCACGACGATACCCCCTTTAGCTACACCGCTGACTGCGGACAAGCTCTGCTGCTTTAAACGGTCCACCAACTCGTCTTCTTCTGAGGATGAGAAGCTGAGCTCAGCCTGACGGCCATTCATTATGGTTTCGCTGTTGGCGTTGCTGCAGAAGGGATGAGGCATGTTTCCGTTTCCGTCGAGCATCCAGCAGTGGTTAAAGTAGCTAAAGACCTCCTTGACTGAGCATCTGCGATCCTGCTCGATGGACAAAAGCCGGCGGAACATGCGAAGCGCATCATCCGTGAAACGTCGCCACTGTGACGGCACGGTGCTCGTCTGTCTCCGCCTCTGCTGCCAGCGCACAAACTCCTCATAAAAGCCATCAGACGGCATGGCCTTTTCCCAGGGGAAGTTTCCGGTCAGCATGCAAAACAGAAGCACACCGAAGGCCCAGACATCGGTGCTGTAGTCCACACACAGACCCTCCTGCCGACTGGGGTCGCACAGTTCTGGCGCCGTGTACGGGATGGTTCCGCTGACCCGCTTCACCGGTGAACCAGCACGCCGCGTCATACCAAAGTCTGACAGTTTTACCTTTCGGCACTCTTTGTCAAAGATAAGGACGTTCTCTGGCTTTATGTCACGGTGTACCAGCTTTTTGCAGTGCAGGTAATCCAATGCAATTGCCACCTGGTGCACACAACGCTTGGCCACGCTCTCAGGCAGACCAACCTACACGCAGAAAAGAGAGGAAAGAATGTGAAATGAGACGCTAAACCAAACTTACTCTGGTGTTACATAATGGACATTATCAAAATTCACACAGACGGCCAAATCTGAAGCATTTAAAGCCCCCGCAGCAGAAAACCTGATCAGCCATGAACTGAAGTCCTACTGTTACGCAGCAACAAGTTTGCAGGGAACATAAAGTCCTCATTAATATCCATGTGACACTAAGAATTGTCAAATGACAACTGTGAATTACATTTTTAGCTGTGAACATTACAGTCAGAAGACGAAGTATTATTAGTGCGTTAAGACAAGCATCCCTTAATCTTGCTTACACTCAGAGCTAGAACATACAGGTCACAGCTTATTGTGGCTATTGTGTACCGTTACGTATTTCAACACAATTTCATAGCAAGATTGTACAAATTTGCGCTATATGATTTGTATGTTTAGTGTGATTTGCTTCGGCGTCAGTGATGCTTAGGTTTAAGGTGAGGTTATGTATGAGTCACATTAAACATGATAAATTCTGCAAGTACCATTAAAATGGTTTAAAAAACAATTTAATAAATACGACTTAAAAAAATGAAACTTGAAACTCATTTAAAAATTTATCACAAGCACCCTTAGAAAAATGACCATTGTTTTTATTATAGCGAAACTTATTACCATCTGCTTTTACATACCATAGTTTCACTACAACATTTCAGGGTTAAAATAACTTGTGGTTACTATGATTTTATCACAAATAAAACCAAGCCCTTGGTGTGTCCACCATAAACTAGTTGAGTAGGTGTCAGTAAGAAAGAAAGCTCTTGTTCTCACCTGGGGAGGAATGATGTCGAAGAGATCACCTGCCAGCGCGTACTCTTGAGCGAAGATGTAATATTCGTCCGTTTCAAAGAATATGCCAAACATGTTGATGATGAAAGGACAGGGTGACAGGTAGAGTGAGATGCTGTACTCCCGAAGAAAACTCTTCAGCTTGGTAGTTTTTTTCCTCAGGAATTTTAGGGCCATTTTTGAGCCTGAGATGAACGGAGAGATTAAAAAAATTATTCTGCTGCTGAGACAGAATGTAACAGCCTGCTTGTCAAATCTGAACTTGCTGTTTAAATGTCACGACAAGAAAATGTTCCGGTCACGTATTAATGATGGAACAGCTCTGCTTGACTAATAAACTAAAGGAAAGTTTTTCCATTTATGAATAATGTAAAAACTTTTTTGCTCATTGAATTATGAGTTTGTATTACATCTTGTATTGGAGCTTTCTAGTAGCTATGCAATTTGGTGTATTACTATTCTGTGCATGCGTTTCGGAATCTACAAATGAGAGAAGAAAGATTTGAGTTTATAACAGTTCCATTATTTATTGCCGTTTTGTGTTTTCGTTGCATTTAGAAGAACACGAGGGTTTGGATTATGACTGATTTGGGATTTTTGGATGAATTACTAATTTAGTGAACATTCTGTATTGTGTATCTACAATAAGAAGTGATGAATCATTTATAGCGTAAAAGAAAGTGAATCAAATAGACTATGCTTTATCTATACTACTTAATAAAAATAAATATTGTAAACAGAGTTTTCCTTTTGCATAACACTGCGTAGTGTTCGCAGCATGTACGAAGCATTGGCAAGCTTTTTTATTACATAACACAAAAGTCATAGATCACAAAAGCAGCCTGCTCTCTGAGAAAAAGCCCTGCACAGAGCAAAACTGATGATAAACAGAATGGGACTGCATTTTAGCTTTATCATTTACAATTTATCACTAAAAAGGTCGATCTCAACCTAACGTTAATGACATCACTGAATACTGCAAAGGACTAATAGCCTTTGGTTGCATTAGTCGTGCAAACCATAGTGAGTTGCAGATGGTAATATGCAGAATTTCACACAAAACTTCAAGTAATAGTTTAAAACTTTCTGTTTAGAAACGTGCAACAGCATGCCCCTTTTGACTTCAAATTGAATGCATTGGGGCCATTCCTATTTTGGACAATGACAATTTTATACAGCTCTAGGCCGCAGAACTTCTCATCTATATATTCCTGACAAATCACTCACATTACAAATTTTTATCCATCTTGAAAGGTTGCCAAGTGAAAGTGATTTGAACAAGCGGCAACCTTCCGGTCTCTCTCGTGAAACCAACACGGAACTGACTTAAACTGCAATTCGTCGCTAAACTGCAATTTGGAATGGCCGCTAGAGACTTTTTTATAACTCATCCGTTTAAAATTCTGCATAATTGAGGGCGTGGCCACTTTAGTGACAAGTGGTTGCAGCAACCAGGCATTTCAGCTCCTATCATGTTGTGCCTTTTTGCACATTTTCGATTATCTGGGAGTGACGTGCGGTGATGCGCTACTAAGATGGCGACGGCTGGCTTCTCCCACTTTAGGCTTCAAAAAAAGGCTCCTCAGAAACAGTGTACATGTATATATGGATATGAACCAGAAAAAATGCAACATTGTAACAATTGAATGCCTATTTCAGTACAAAGCCAACAGTATACAGGTCTGAAACCACCCCGTCATTCAGTTTTGACATTTACTGTCATTTTGACATTCACATTCAATGACACGAAGATCTTTCCACAAACATCATCAAACCATCCAAACTACAAATAATCAAATGAAAACTGTTCTCTTCCTCGGCTACTCTATATTCTGTCTCGTAAACACATTCTTACTTTGAAAGACACCTCGTAATTAACATGCGATATCTGTCAGGTGCTGGAGCAGATATCCTGATGTAAATGTTAGGATGGCATATGAAATGGGTTCTGCTGAGTCAAGCGGGACCGTGATTCCTGGAACTGCCTCCACAGTGCACTGCAGTGCCCATCCTGTGAGGACGGCCGCAACTTCATGTGAATAATAAATGAGGTGTAGAGTAATGGAGATTTGGATGACAGATGGTGTGTTTGCATCTCTTTGAAAACGGGGGATGCACTAGCCAAACAGGGGTGGGGAGGTGCACTTTAGGCTGGAAAACACCAACACTCGGAAATCAGATTGTATTGATATACTGGATAAAGCTAAAATATTATACCAGAGAAAGTGCACAATGCAATGTAATAAACAAAATCATTTATGTTAATGTCCTTTTTGAAACAAAGTTATTTTTATTACATTTATATCTTAATAATCTTATTCTAAGGAATATATTTGTATTTCTGTGTATTTTGCAAGCTAAACGCCTTTTTCCACTTCATTGGAAAAAGCTACAGGCACCAAGAATACAAAGGTGGTTAAGAGAGATGGTACTTTGGAAATTACACGTCTTTTGAATATCTGGGTATTGTGTTAAAAGGTGCTCCTCGCATTTTACTAATCACTATTTACAGGCCTCCTAAATACTCTTCATCCTTTGCTGAGGACTTTACAGAACTGTTATCAACAATTTCCTCAGAGTTTGACTGTTTCTCTATTGCCGGAGATTTTAACATTCACGTAGATAATGCAGAAAACAATATGGCAAAAGAAATCAAAACTGTTTTAAAAACATTTGACCTGACTCAGCATGTACATGGACCCACACACAATCGTGGACACACTCTAGATTTACTTATCAGTAAGGGTCTAAACATTTCATCTATTGTTATTAAGGATGTAGCACTATCTGATCATTTCTGTATTTTCTTTGATGTATTGATCTCCCCTGCCATTGAAGTTAGATCTGTGTCTGTCAAGAAGAGATGCTTAAATGAGAACACTAGTGTACTATTTATGAAGGCCATATCCTTAACACCAAGCATATCTGCTGACTCTGTTGATTCTCTCCTTGATTCTTTTAACTCGAAGGTTAAAAGTGTAATTGATGATATTGCCCCTGTGAAAATCAGGAAGAGTGGTAGACAAAAAGCACCTTGGAGAAACTCAACAGCGGTGCAAAATATGAAAAGACAATGCAGAAAAGCAGAGCGCTTGTGGCGGAAGACAAAACTTGTAGTCCATTATAACATCTACAAAGACACCATCCATGCTTTCAATATGGAACTAGGCAAAGCTAGGCAGACTTTCTTCTCAAATATTATAAATAGCAACTTAAACAACACCCGGACTCTTTTCGCTACTGTAGACAGACTGACAAACCCCCCAAGCCAGATTCCCAGTGAAATGCTCTCAGACAGCAAGTGCAGTGAGTTTGCTTCTTTCTTCTCTGATAAAATCAATAATATTAGAAAGGTGATCAGCACATCCTTGAGTAGCGCTGGGGTCAGGCAGATCACACCACAACCTGAGAAAGTAGTTACAATGTCTGATTTTGAAGAAATTGATGGCAAAAATTTGGAAGAAACCGTTCAACACCTTAAAACATCAACCTGCGCCCTTGACGCACTTCCCACATCTTTTTTCAAAAGTGTGTTAAACTGTTTAGAAGCAGATCTCCTAGATGTGGTAAATGCCTCACTTCTCTCTGGAAGTTTCCCAAACTCCCTGAAAACTGCTGTTGTCAAACCCCTCCTGAAAAAGAGCAATCTGGATAAGACCATATTAAACAACTATAGACCGATCTCAAATCTTCCCTTCATAGGTAAGATCATTGAAAAAGTTGTCTTCAACCAGCTGAACAAATTCTTAAGCTCAAACGGATACTTTGACAATTTTCAATCTGGGTTCCGCCCACATCACAGCACAGAGACAGCACTCATTAAGATAGTAAACGACATTCGCTTAAGTACTGATTCAGGCAAATTATCCGTGCTGGTCCTACTCGACCTCAGTGCTGCATTTGACACGGTCGATCACAACATACTTATAGACAGGCTGGAAAACTGGGTGGGGCTTTCTGGGATAGTCCTAAAATGGTTCAGGTCATACCTAGAAGCAAGAGGTTATTATGTGAGTATAGGTGACCATAAGTCTGAGTGGACATCCATGACATGCGGAGTCCCCCAAGGCTCAATTCTTGCGCCTCTCCTATTCAACCTGTACATGCTCCCAATGAGCCAAATAATGAGAAATAACCAAATTGCTTACCACAGCTATGCAGACGACACACAGATATACTTAGCCCTATCGCCTAACGATTACAGCCCCATTGACTCCTTGCTCAAATGCATTGATGAAATAAATAGTTGGATGTGCCAAAACTTTCTTCAGTTAAACAAAGACAAAACTGAAGTCATTGCGTTTGGAAATAAAGATGAAGTTCTCAAGGTGAACGCGTACCTTCACTCTAAAGGTCAAACAACAAAAAATCAAGTCAGGAATCTCGGTGTGTCTCTAGAGTCAGACCTTTGCTTCAGTAGTCATGTCAAAGCAATAACTAAATCAGCATACTATCATCTGAAAAATATTGCAAGAATTAGATGCTTTGTTTCTAGTCAAGACTTAGAGAAACTAGTGCATGCTTTCATCACCAGCAGGGTGGATTATTGTAATGGACTCCTTACTGGCCTTCCCAAAAAGACCATAAGACAGATGCAGCTCATACAGAACGCTGCGGCAAGGATTCTGAGCAGAACCAGAAAATATGATCATATCACACCAGTCCTTAGGTCTTTACACTGGCTACCAGTTACATATAGGATAGATTTTAAAGTTTTATTACTGGTATATAAATCGTTCAATGGCCTAGGACCTCAATACATTGCAGATATGCTCATTGAATACAGACCCAAAAGAACACTCAGGTCATTAGGATCGCATCAGCTAGAAATACCAAGGGTTCTCTCCAAGCAAGGAGAGTCTGCATTTAGCTATTATGCGAGCCGCAGCTGGAACCAGCTTCCAGAAGAGATCAGATGTGCTCCTACAGTAGTCACATTCAAATCCAGACTCAAAACACATCTGTTTAACTTTGCATTTGATTAATGTGCCACTGTGCCTCTGACCGTCCGACTGTTTGCGCTGTACTTTATTTTATTGATTATCTAATCTAAACTATATTTTATTTTATTTTATTAACTGGTTAATTTTTATTTTTCTTATTTCTTCTAAACTATGTTATTTTATTTTTTTATTCTTAACTGGTTACTTTTATTTTTCTTATTTCTTAACTGTTTTATCAAATGGATATTTTTAATTTCTTCTATGTAAAGCACTTTGAATTGCCATTGTGTATGAAATGTGCTATACAAATAAACTTGCCTTGCCTAGCCTTGCCTTGCCTTACTAAATATGTCAATGGAGATAATAAAGTATATTTTCAAAGGACAATGTAAAGATTTTGAAGATGCTTGGAACCCCGTTATATCCTTTATAGAAAATGAGAATGAAGACATACAGTATTCAATGGGATAATGGATGTTGCGTAAGAATATGTATAATTTATGTCCTGTAATAGGATGCCTTTAAGATATGTGGTTTTTATGTGTTTTCTCTATATTTTTAATTTTATTATTATTTTTTGTTCTTTTGTTTGTCTGTTTCCTTTTGTTATTTTTTGATTTTGATGATTGAAATTATGTTTTTTATCATTTTTAAAGTTATGTTTGTTTAAAAAAAAAAGCAATAAACGTATATATATTTTTAAATATATATATATATTGTAGCAGAGAGTATGGACCAAATTTCACCTAGCCTTTCTTAAGTACCAAGTAATGCAATATTTGACGTCAAGCTTCCTGTTTTTATGTTAATAATGATGATTTCCAAAACCGGGGGCACATGAAAGAATCAGTAGCTGTTTCACTCTTGAAATATGTGCATTATGTCTTATAGGTTTGAAATTAACACCCGCTAATCCCTCGTCGGTTTAGTAGGTTACTTATCACTGCTGTCCTTCTGAAACCTCGTACCTCCATATTTCATGATTTTTATGTATGGCCATAAATCATCATTATTAGTCACCCTAGCATTTGCAAATATCTACCCTGCTGAAATAAACATTCATAGCCTAGTATATGTGACTGATTTATTTATCAGTATAAGTAGCAGAAGAATGGCTGATAACCTAAAAATGTGGTATAGCCAATTTTGCTGGTGAGTGAAAACGTAAATTGTCATATCTGATCTTATGGTTTTCCATTCTACTCTACCTACCTCTGATCTTGTGTACGACAAGGTCCACCTTGCCGTAGGTGCCTTTGCCGAGCTCCCGGATGACCTCATAGTACTTATTGATGTCCAGCTTCTCCAGGTTCTGGGCCGTGATGAGCTGCAGCTCATCCAGGATGTCAACAGAGGACATGTGAGGGGAGGAGCTCATTATTCCAGAGAGGCGGGGCCAGAGACCACAACGAAAGCGCGATGATTTAGAAACCTGAAAGAAGAAAACAGATCAAATGTGTGATTCTTGTATTAAGATTATGTATATACTTTCCATGTTTTATTTTTTAATAAGTTCATTCTCTTATATCATCTGCATCTCACTGATCTTATTCTATTCTGTGTTCAACGTTCATGTGTTTAACATCGCATGCTATATCTGAAATGAGAACAAAAGATCAGAGAGCAAAGATCCAGATCAAACGTTATAATGAACACAGCTCTATAAGGCTGTTCTGCACAACAAAACCACCTCCCAAGGTGTCAGAAGACAACACTGTATGTGTTGGATAACAGCACTTCACATATTGGTTCAGCAGATGAACTGGAAATCCTAGCTTTGGTAACCTTCATAAAACAAACCGATAACAGTACATTACAGTGCAAGGCAAAAAATAGCTTTGCATGCATATAACTCCAAACATCGTTAATTCGAGCGTGTGGGGTAAAACAATGAATGCGGCAGAATGCAATTGAATTCACCCAAATGGCAAATAAGAACACTGCTGGGTATTACGTTTCATTACAGCCAGCTGAAGGAATGCTCAATGGAGTCTGTGCTCATACACCAGACTGAGAATTCTGAATGACTGAATGTATTTCACAGTCCTGATGGCACCTTAGTCTTGCCAGTGCTCATTAAGTAAGGACGCGAAGCGAAGGGTCTTGTATCACACTGAAGGGGCTTATTTCGAGATAACAGCCATTTTATTAGTCCCCATGAGGGAAATTTGTTTTGGGCAATGCGGGTAAAGCTGTACAAACAAGTTCCAACATAAATAACAATCATCCATAAACAAAAACCTTCACACAGTCCCATCCTTTGCATTTGAGTTCAACAACCTTATAGCCAGAGATACTGTTATATCTGAACCTTGGAGTCCGAAACCATTGACCAGTAGTTCAAATTCTTGTTGGAAAAAGAGTCCCGAATCATTTTCTTTGACTGTTTCAGCACATGCTGTTTTAAAATAGACTCAAGGTTGTTACGGGTGCATTAATTCACATGTTTTTTAATCAAAACTCCCAACTTGCAGAGCGCCGAGTTAATCACGCCTACTTATTTACCGTGGAATACACGGAATAGAAAAATCTCTTACATTTTATTCCGACAATCAGAGGTTGTTATCTGGGAATAACGAACCTGCAAATGTCACGACTGGCCAATCAGAATCAAGCATGCCAAAGAGCCGTGTAAAAATAGAGAAGAACGTGTTGAATAAGAGGATGTAATTACTTCATGTCCATCCACACCATCTGTGAAGATCTGAAAATGTCCATGTGTCAGACAGAGAGAGAGAGAGAGAGAGAGAGAGAGAGAGAGAGAGAGAGAGAGAGAGAGAGAGAATATCAGACACTTTGGACCCCTTATGTGAACACCACACCCCCTTACATGAAAGGGGAAGTGTGTCAGGTAATTAGGAAGTCCTGATATGATAAGCTACAACAAAGCAGCAGAAAAGGGCCATTCAGATGTCAAATATTGTCAGTTTCATACACAAACCAGACAACTAGACCCAAAGTGACAAGAAGAGACACGACAGAATCTTCTGTTGACGTGCTGTATGTCACCGGTTATGTTCTCAAAAGTGTTCAAGCTGTCAGTCTCTCATGCTATAAAAATGACAAAAATATGATTATGTGCTGTATGATAGTTAACTGGGACATTCCCATAGTGTTTAGGTCGAGGGAATACAACGTATTTGCCCAAAACTCTACGTTTGTAGCTCTCACTTGATTATGTAAGGGATTATATAAAGGCAGCCGATTTATATTATATTTCGTAGAGCCTTTTTAGAGGAACACTTTGGCTCCTTCTTCGAGGCGGGGTCTGAACCAGCAGGATAGGAACGACCCGTGACATAAGCAAACGCTGATTGGCCAAACTTCTGTTGTTTGTTGTTGTTCGGCGAACGCGCTTGAATGACTTTGCAGTCGACCGGCTTACGTCACTAAATAGTTCCGGTGCGAATGTGCTCGGGGAAATATCCTGACCTGAAACTTAGTTCAGGTAGGACGGTACTTTTTACTCATTCTGGAACTTTGCTTCCGAGCTTATCGTACCGGAATACGTTTTTAAGTAACCCTCCCAACCCTGTTCATGACCTCTACAAGTGTGTGGTAAAAAACCTGTGACTTTTGATTGGTATAAAGCAGAACACATGTCAAATGTGAGATGTGGTGTTATACGTCAGCAGGACACTTAGCCTAATGATGCATTTTATTGACACTGACACTGAAACTGAAAATAGTCCCAGGCCCTTTTGTACTTTCACAAAACCTTTTGCCATCAGTCTCTGTAATGAAGAGGATTTGTCTCGCCCCAAAAACAAAACAAGATTGAAATGGCCATTAGTGCTACGGTGTGGCCATCAGTGTATGAAGGTGAGATTTATAAACCTGTCCAATGAGTTTGCAGCACAAATCCCATTACGATCAATCAAAGCACCAAGTATGTGTACTAGCAGGGATGCAGGGGAAGTGCACATCATTAACATACTCTCTTATGCATTGTTGTTACCCAATCGAAATTGACCATATTTTCTTACTGAAAACAATGTTATCGGTAACCCATCGCCAAAAAGCTGGTCAAGCACTGTTTAAGGACATTGTTTTCGGTAACTGCATATTCTGCCACAGCCCCCTAATATTTATCTATTAACAAAAAATGTTGTTCTACCTCTGACTTTAGTCAGTCTAAAACTGTGCACTTTACAAGCGGATGCTTCACTGTGTTCTGCGACTGCAGTGAGCATTGAGTGAAAGTCCCATATGCCCTGTTAGTGCTTGTCTGTTTGTCGGTTCTGTTCGAAACAACACTCGCAGGGCTGTGAAGCACATCAAAGCCAGCGCGTTTGGCTCGTCTTTGCATTTTGTGTGCACACTTGGAGGCGGATCAGCAGGGAGACACACAGCACGAGCTTCTACCCTCGTCCACAGCTCAACCCTCTGGCAAGACCACACAGGCAAATCTGTCTGAGCGGTTAAGATCAATTCGACCCTTATTATAGTTTAATCCCTTTTCCTTGTCCTATTGCGATCAATGCATTTGTGTTTGTTACTTCAAAGAAAGACATGTTTCTTTAAGTTATATTTGAATACAGCTTAACCAAATCTCTTCAATCCGTCCTATCCAAGCAACTGGCTTTATTTTGATCCTGTGTGTTACATCAGATTTTCACAATCATTTCAATTTCTAATGAATACGATCACATTGTTGCGATTCGTAGTTGTATAGTTTAAGTTTATATTTTGATTATGTGACTTTAAGAGTTTGCACATGCAAATGTTGTATATGCAATACTATAGAGAGCCGGTTCTATGCAATGGAGAACTAACACAATTTAATAGTTGCTCACATTCTTATTTCGACCCCCGTACAATTAAACATCAATGAACATTTGTATTTTATTGAAACACATATTTCTGACATATTTAACTTGAATTATTCCACATCACATACAACATTATATCTGCTCGCTATTAACCCCTAGTCACATTAACAATGCTTTCAAGCTCTCAATACACATCCTGTCAAATACACAACAGTGTTGTGTGGCATTCAATAAAACAGGTACATACATAGTGATCCACTGTGTGAATAAAAAAACATTTGACAGCACGTAACTGTGACTTATAAATGAAAAACCTACATTAATGACATGAGTTTTCATTTCTTTCTGTCTAATACCTACAAAGATATTTGTGTGTGTGTGTGTGTGTGTGTGTGTGCGTTTGACTGCCTATTGTTCTTCAGTGGATTTCCTCCTCATATGCAGATTACATAGTGATGGGCTCAGCTGCAATGAGACCTTTGTCAATAACACGTACAGGAATTGCATTCTGCTGTATGCGTGCGTGCATTACACAATGCAATGTACCGGCATAATGCACATAACAACATATAATGCATTTAAAGATTAGAAGTGCACGTTCGTTTAAAGTAAGACATGTAAACTGCATGTAAATGTGTTATTCTCATTTGCATCGGTGCAGGATGAATGCCACGAACGGCAAACGATGAAATGCATTATATCATCAACATATGCATGTGTTTCTTACCATCAAAAATGAAATGTTTCCTACCTTTCAAGACGCAAGAGATGCGCAGACCCCCGCTGTCATTCCGATTAATTACCTGGACATCCTGAGCAATAAGTGTATTTGTGTCTTGCGTTTCTGTTATTCTATTACATAAAATGAGAGATTTGAACCGGTCGCACACCATCAGCTTTCGCATCCGACTGAGCGACTTCTGTGTGTGTGTGTGTGTGTGTGTGCGTGTGTGCGTGTGCGCTTGTGCGCTTGTGTGTGTGTGTGTTGTCTCTCCGCTCCGTGTAGATGTAGGTGAAGATAGCGCCGGCCCAGCCCACCGGGCTAATCAACCAATCGGAGAACACACTGCGACGGCATGCGTAAGCCCGCTGGGTCATTCGTCCAATCAGAGTACAGAACAAGCCAGCGCTGTACTAATCCGTCGCCTCAAAGACCAATCAGCGAGCAGTGCGGTGGAGCGCTGGAGTCAGTACATTTTGTCTCCGTACAGATTTCTCACAGCGTGTCTCGAGTCGGATCCTGTCGGGGAGCACGACAGAAGTGCAGGACTGACAATGAAACCACGGTCAACATTGTGATTTCAGGTCTGAAAACAGTGTCAATACTTCAATGCGAAATTAAAAGGTTTAAATTATAGATTAACAATTTGTATGAGTTAGAAACTCTATGGTACATATTCATCATGTCGAACTCAGATAGGTACTATGATGACGTGTGTCTACACCAGGATATATTTTGCGGCTTTTTTTTCCAACAAGGTTTATCCTGACTTTTACAGTTTATTATAAACAGTAATAAACAGTAATTAAATAAAACAGTTCATCTGTCTGTCCAAATGTGGCATTTGCCATATTTTGGACCTATAGAATCTAGAGTCAAAAAGATTAGGACCCCTTATTGAGATGTTTATGGATACTCTCTTATCTCTCCATTTATGATGCTAAAATCCTCGATACCTAAAAACGGTAACAAAATACCGTACTATTATTTTGAGCAAAATGGGCCAATATAAAATGACTAAATAAAACACACGATGACCTGTACCACCCTGGCATTTAGGAAAAGTAGTCTGTCCTGAGAACTTTCTGCTACTAAAGAACTATTGTAAAATGTGATTTTTCAGTTTGGAGTGAAGGATTCGCCTAAATAAATGTTATATCTTGAAATTGATGTTTGGGATACAGAATCCAAACACAACACATTTGTGTAGCTAAAAGCATTATAGCTACTGAGATAACTATATACCGTATAACCAACAACATCTCCTCAACAGCTCCAAGTGTAAACCTACGTCTGACCTGTTCCTCTGTTTATTTGATTGATGAAAGGTACCTTGACACATAACAGATAATCCATCATAACACCATAACCACCTTTTCAATACACTACTCTGAATATTTACATTATTTACAGGCCATCTGTGAGCAGATTTACTGGAAAGAGTTGATATCGTATTATTAACCCTAAAAAAACTTAATTTTAGTAGAAATGAATGGATATGGAATCGACACTTAAAGTGGACTGATGCTTCTAGACATTGCACAGTGCCAGCCAATCTGGAACTGGTGATATTTTTTGTTTTCTGAACAGGCAGATAACAGGGAACAGACTGTGGGAGGTCTGTGGGTGTGCTGGCTCGTGAAAGGATGAAGACCTCATGCGTCTCCGTCACATACAATCGATACACACATGTAGCTCACTGCTGAGTCGCATAATATGATATAGTCCATATAGTAACAGATCTATTGCAATACAGTTTTTCAGGTATATCAATTGTCTGCAGGTAAGTAGTCTATTATAATAACTAAGCAACCCATAGGTTCCATCCTCTGTTTACCCAGATTAAGTGGTTTATCAAGCTTTTTCCAGAGACCACTAGTAGATTACCGTGGAAGAATATTTGCGTTTTCATTACAGCTGCATTATCGATGTGGCCTTTTTGACAACGCCAATAAACTCACCCCAAAATCTTTTAATGACCTCCCCAAGGCTCACTCCTCAGAACTTTACCTGCGTAACACCTGTAGCCATGGTGAGTCCAGAGTCACACACCAATACACACCGGCTCATGCTGTTCGTACAAACAAAACGTGCTTTGGGAGCTCGCTCAACAAATCTCAGGGTTTCAGAGCGATTGGATGGAGCTTCAGACCATTGTTAGTTTTTCATTTGGAGATTCTGCTTAGAATGATGCAGCTTGTTAAATCACCTGTAAAATGTGAACGTGACATGTCAACGTGCCATGGCTTGAATAGTCTTTGGATTTGCCCTTAAATCAGAGAAGGTCGTCTTGATAGTCTGTAAGTGTGCACTGTGTAGCTGTCACGTGGAGAGCGAGGTGAGTGCACCGTGATAAGATGGCATTGTTCAAAACACTTCAGAATCAACACGCTATTGTGCTTTTCAAAGAAATCCCAGACTGTTCTTCTATTCTTCATCATCTATATCTAAACATGCACTTTCAGTTTCCTTAAAGTCACAGTGAAATAAAAACTTGACGATTCATATTTTTAATATTGCAATAATATAATGCTTATAGTCTGAATACGCAATTCTGATTGGATGGAAGGAGTGCATTAAAACCATTTGATGCACGGGTAGATCAAGTCAGTTTGATCAATGTTTGAAATTAACTGATGAAAAATTTCATTTTCACCCATCTGATCAAAAATTACACTTTAAACATTAATAGGTCTGCACATGAGTTTAAGTGGGATAATCCACATCTAGCATTACAGGATTTTAATGCACAACGTGGAGGCCAAAGAACCACGTGAAGCAAAGCCTAATAAATGGATTAGCACTATATAAACAAAACTCTATAAGAATAATCCATAGGTTTTTGGTTGAGCTAACTTGGCATACAAAATATGTGACCCCTGTCTATTTGTGTTTGGTGAAGAAAATACACAGATCACTAACAGTGTATTAAAGAGTCAGGAATCTTAAAGAGGAGTAATTGATGAATGAATGATGATTCATGCGAGTCACGGACTTTGACGGCCAATCTCAAAGTATCCGTGTCACACACCTGTAACTCACTTCAATCTATCTCTCAAAATCCTTAACAGTTTATAACTGCATTCCTGATCTGTGAGACTTTCCATTGTGTCGTGTTCCACTAATCACACATCTCCTCTCAATGTCGCTCCCTTGTGTTCTCATGGTGAAAAGATGCTTGTAAAAAGCCGCACTGTGGATTTCTCACCGCTGTTATTTCCTGCCAGTTATGGATCTGATGAAGAAAAATAATGTTACATAATTGTGCTTTTGGCAAATAAGCTTTCGCATTGTAGAGGGACACTCTGGGGGGGATTCAGGCGGCCAGTATCTCGACTGTTATTTTGGTAGCTGTGATGCTGGCAGTCTGTTGTTTGGCGCCCAGCAACAATGGAATCCAACACAGTAAGACGCTGTCTCCTCTCAGACCCATGGGTGGAGAATCAGTCCCCATATAACATCTATTCCCAATGGAATCAACCTTCAAAGCTTACCAGCCAAAACACAATCAACATTCACAGTAGAGGAGCTACATCCACTGAAAACAAAAGCCTGATAATAGCACTGGGTAGTGGTGACACCTCACCCATACAGAGCACAGGGGTCATGGCCGGGAAACGGTGCTATTTGAAAATCTGGATTTTTTTCATGTGACACTTTAAGGAGATCCCACATTCAACCTAGAAAGTAGTCAACAGCCCTTATGAAAATGAACTATGGCTTAACCATATTGTTTTATTTCTAGTAAAGCCACAGTTACCGTTAATGTATCATGGTCTTACTGTGGTTACCAAATAGTACGATGACTCGGGTGGTGACATAGCTTACCTTGGCGAACTTACTCCATATCTTACTTCAGATGTTAAAGATGTTGGTTTCCACCGTGATAACAATCTCAAACTAGGAAAGCAAAATACAATAGTCAGTACCAGCTTTTATCATATTCGCAGGTTAGACAAAGTCAAACCTTTCTTGAGCAGGGGAAGTTTTTAAACTGTTATTCACGGTTTTGAGACAATATATCGTGAAAACATAACCAGGGAAAATAGGACAGGGACGGTGAGGAGCAAGTGACGAGGATAAAACACTAAAGGGAACTAGCGGAAGATGACACGGGGCAGGTGAGAGGGATGAACACTCTATGGGGCGCTAACGGAGAACAAGGGGGCGGAGCTAAAGATGCGACACAGAGAGAGCATGGCATTACAAAACCAAAACGATGCCATATGCACTTTCTCCACATAAAACACATGGGTCTGACATGATCACAAGACTCCAAGACAAGGAGAGGCAGGATCATGACAGTAATGTACTTCTGTTTTATTTTTTATTTCTACTTTCTTTGTACAGCACTTGGCCAACCAAGGTTGAACTGAAATGTGCTGTAGAAATAAAGTAAAATTGAATTGAAATTGAAATACAGTTTAATCAGGATAATTCTCATTTAACCATGGTTACAGATGAAATATACCTTTTTACTGTAGTCCAACAACCAGTGTTAATCTTCCTAAAGGAGACGTTGTGAGACCACCACAGATAAATACATCTCCACCAATATTCAAATAGGGATTTTTTTCTATAAATTGTTGAAAGTAAAATACAACAAATTTGGACTTTATTATACTAGAATAACCTGGTACAGTTGATGTGAACCACACTGTATATGAACTCTAAACATGTTTTGTGCCAACTGTCTTATTCAAAATGTATTATGGATTGAAGTTAAACGTGAAAATAAGTAATACCAGCCTCAGCTAGCACTTTGTGCCAAGATCAATAATTTTTCTGTAACAAAATGTATCACTATGATTAAGAAAGCTGAACAGTATTGATCTTGACAAGGGCATTATAAGGGTAAACCTGATGAAATATTGACATTGACTTTAAGAAAAATTTATTTAGTTTGAACCATGTGGTTGGAAAAAAAGTTAGTTTTATTGTGTGCAATGTCACAGAACAGGATTGAACAAAACAACTTGAAACAATGACCAAAGCCTATATTTAATGTTAACAATAGTGCACATCAGGACCTGGCTCGACTGTATGGGTGGTGGGGGATTCAATTACGTATTCTGGTTTGGCAGATACTTAATAAAAGTTCCTTGCATGTATAATTGATGATATTGACAGATAACTTTTAATAAATAATACAAATAAGTATTTAGCAAGGTTATTTTTGTTTACTAAAATAAAAACTTTGAAAACTTTACTGTTCATTGAAATAAAATAAAATATTGATTTAAAAACTGTTGGAAAAACTTCGCTAAAGGAAAAGTTTAAATGTTGCCTCAAAAATAAACTGAAGTAAGTTTAAAGCACTAAAAATAAAATCAATTGATCTTATGAAGCAACTTAAAATGTAAACCAATAAATTGTAAATGACAAAAGCATATAGCAAAATTGCTATAACTTTAACTAAACTAACAAAAATAAATGCTAGTTTTAAAATATCAATAACACTAAATAAAACTATAATAACTCTGGTATTTAGTAAGTATTTAAAAATAAGTATTTAATTCCTAATTATTTTAATTGTCAGCTGGAGATTTTTGGGGGACCAGAAAAATCTGGGGGGCAATGCCGCCATAGACCAGGCCCTGCACACATTGATGCAGCTCTAAAAATAACTACAACACTGCTGTATATTTACAATATATTTGTCAAAGCAATTTTCATTACATCAGTATGCCGATCTACAATCGAATGTCCCAAGATCGACTCCCCAACAGAGCTCTTTCATGTCACTGAAGGGGATGTTCAAATCTATAGCATATAGTGTATGAACTGCAATAATAAGACAGCACAGATAAAGCCACCTGAAGGCAGTGCTGTCACATGTGACGTGTGGAGGTTGACACGTTTGAAAATTAAGTCTGGAAGCATTTCAGCCTGCAGCTTCTTCCATGTGCACAATCCACAGACAGTACATGAAGGATGGTGCTGTGGGAGGAGTCGTCCTTCCATTTTTCTTTAGTCAGTGTATGAGATTTAGCCTCATGTGTCGAGCCCAACACACTTTCTTGCACGTGAGAGTAAGGACAAGACATGTCGCTGTACTAACTAAATTCTATACCTTCGCTCTGAGGGAACCACTAGATTCAGAGATCAATAAAACATTACCTGCCTGTCATTCAAAGCACATTTATTTAAACCATAAGAACAGTGTGCGGGGTCCATATCACATGATGTGCAAAATTCGGTTATGTAAAAGAGTTTCTGGATGTCTTAGAAATGTATTTGGAATACAACAGTATGAGCCTTTTGTGTAGGGATGATTGAGCGTGCCGGTCTGGAAGGAATTCGGCAAGTTTGGCATCTCAAGAGTTCATGCAATGATTCTCAGAATACTTCAGTTAATGATGAGAGAAACCAGTGCAGTAGCAAAGGATGCTCAGCTCACAGTGACATGAAGGTATAGAGAACAGGCTGATGAGTTATTGAACAACATTAGAATGAGTATTTGCAGTGGCCATTTAATTGAATATAGATGAATCACTGCCACTTCACTGTTCTGGAAATGAGATCCTGCATTTATTGATAACAAGGCAGAGATGGCACTTTAGTACATCTCTGCAGAAGTCCAATTCTTAGGTATCATATAGTTATTTTAGTATATCATAAAGTTGGCTGCATATTTGAGGTGTCAGGACAAAAGAATGGAAAACGATTAATTGCATTAAACAGAATTACTGCTTTGTCACAACATATTTTTTTTACAGCAGACAGCAAGTGTTTCCTGTTGATATTTTCGTTTGTCTGCAACAGAGAAAAGGGATTCAAATGTTATTTCTTGAGACATATTTTTGAAGAAAGTCTATAGTTTCTGCCAAATGTCTACAATTAGTTACAGTATAAGCAGCTGTCCAAAATGTCATATTTTCTTATAAAGAATCAACATTTGACATATCAGCAAGACATTCACGTATCTGTAAAAATGAATTTATTGAAATGTGCAGAAAGGAAACAAACAACGTAAAAAAGTACAAGTTATATTTTGTCTGGACATTTTTCTCACGCCTCATTAATTCTGAATATTACAATTCAATAATAATAATCATCAAATAATAAAAAATGTGAATCTGAGTGATTATGGATTGAACTTGAAAATGCATTACATGTAATCAATAATTATTTGTTGAATTTGGGGTGACATGAGACCCAGTAAAGTTTACTGGATTTTCGCCTCTATGGAAAAATAATAAACCAACAGTATGAAGCGTTGTTTGTTTCTAATGACCAACAAACATATTTATGGGCTGTATATATGATGATATCCTACCGTGTCAGTATGTGGGTGGAGATTTTGCACCTGTTTAACATTTTACCTTATTTAATATTTATTTTGACAGCCCTGGTGTGAACGACTATTAAAATGGGAGAGAGGAGAGTGCTCGATGTCTTGCCCAGTGTTATCACTTCTTCCACATATAATGAAGCTTATATCCTAAAGATTTCTTAAAATGTCTACTTGACTACTCTTTATTTTGGTGTGAATAATACAATTAAATGAAGTAGAAAATCATGCTTCACACTCAGATGGTGCAAAGAGCACATTTAGAGTCTCTCGCCTCAGAACTCATGTCTGTTGTACATGTCGGGATCGTACGGTTGGCAAACTTGCATCCTGTCAGTGCCTGCATGGCCGTCTGCAGCAGACACGTACCACACAAAAATCTGCAACAGAGAGAAACTGCAGATTAAAAACGGATATATGGTCTGGTTGAAACCAACTAAACAGCAGTTTATTAGCAGCTCTTTACCTTACAGGAAAAATTCTGCCATTGTTTAAAAACCCTTATGTAATTCCAAACCCACATCTCACATCAAACAAATATACGAAACATAAATAAAACACATTTTCTCTCATCTCTCCCGCTGTAGTGACTGACTTTGCCATAGCCGGGCACCTCAACACCATCAACAGACCTCGGGATCTCGATGGACCGCAGGGTGCCATACTTGCAGAACTCCTCACGGATGTCCTCCAGGATCGCCACTTCTTCATCCAGCAGCTCTTCCGGCATGACCGTGTTCAGCAAACACAACACCTCCGTAGGCAGGCACCATCTGCAGGCCTGGGACCTGAAGCGTGACAGGAGTCTGTTCAACAGCGGTCAACACAGAGAAGAAGCACTGCACCTGATATCTTAAAACATCTAATGTCATGTAATGGCACAAATGTACTATTATCTGCCATTATGGCAAGGCCATTAGCGAGAAGAGCTGTTGTTTCAGTAACCTTCTGTAGTTTAGATGCATGCTGAAGGACAGGCACTTAAAGGATTGCCATTCTTGGCGCCCACACTTGCTTCTAAAAACGTGGGATCCTCTGATATTTGAACACTGACCTGGTCAGTTGCGCGGGTATCCACATATTTACACAAAGCTTCTTCCTTTAGACTAGTCTTTGACCAGATTGAAGGCTTTGAGAGGACAAAATTATGCCAGGAGCTCTTTAACCTGCACAAGAGTCAAGGACACGCTGGTACAGTATATTAGCACAACAGCAGGTGTGACCCATATCCTTGTTCACTCTTAAACCAAGCCTAAAATGGGGTGATGATCTTCCTAGATTAAGGCCAAACAGTCTACAGTGTCATATCTAAATTTACAGTCGAATCCAGTCCATATGTGCCATAAACAGTAAACACAATGTGGTTCTCAACCAGTGGCCGATTATTGCGATGGGACTTTTATACATTTGTCCTATATTCCAGTAGATAGCAGAAGGTATTTTTCAAACAGTTCTGTCCTGTTACCCAAAGACCTTGACGCCGTCCAAAGAGAAAGAGAGAGAGAGAGAAAGAAAGAGCGAGAGAACGAGCAGTGAGGGGAAGGTCACCTCCAATCCATTATGGTTTTGCTATACTTTTGCTAGCTCAATCCATTTAGATTAATGAGGTGCATCAAAACAAAAACAAAAACAAATCCTGCATTGTCTGCAACAGAAACCGGGTATTATGGATTAAACTTCAGCAAATGTAAAACTGTGAGATTGATCTTGTAATTATTCGACCTATGGTATGTACAGTATATTAAGAATATAATAATGTTTCATGTACTAGTTTAATTTCATCTAGTTTCCCCCCTTAAAGCCGGCTCACACCAAGGATGGGAACTATAGGAACTATAAAGATACCTGGTCATCATTGAGGTCATTTGGGAGACCTCCGATGAAGAGTTTATCAGGGGACACTGACACATCACCTGAAAAACAAATTGGAAATAAAATATAACAAACACATTTGACTCTTTTTTTCTGTGAGACACAAAGTAAGATATTTTGATATTTCAAAAGGGGTCACTGTTGTTTTCTCAGTTGTAATATGATTGAAACAAGATAAAAAGCTGCAGAATATTGTCCTGGAACATGAAAAGCGGGTTGCTCAGAGATGCCTGGCATACATGAAGACGTTTGATATTCAGTGACTGTCCTTGAAAGATGAAGCTGAAAGAAAGCCATGGCTTAAGTGGTTACTTCAGAGGAATACTTCAGTGCAGTCCAGTCTCACAATTAAAAAGTTGGAATAAAATGGACATTTTTAATTGTCTTTTCTCATGCGAATGAATATTCAATGCAAATATGAGAGAATTTAATATAGTGAAATGCCATTTCTATGAAGGCATTCACATGAGGGACAATTGATATTTGGAGTGTTTTTCATTTGCATTCAGACATATGATGCAATGGTTCATGGTGGTATTTGACCCACCCCTCGTGCACTGTGATTAGACGGCTAAGTAGAAGATAACAAAGTTGTAAAGTTGAAAATTTTTCGACTCTCGGTGACCAGACAAAAACTAATTTTTTCGTCAGTATGTGTGTTGTCGGTGGTTTGAAATTCTTGAAAGACATTTTGACATGACATTTAGTAATAAAACCTGCAACATATTGGGTGGGCAGGTAAGAGATGTGTCACACCTTGCGTGGCTTTGTACTGCATTGGAGGGATGTGCTCAAAGCCTGGAGGAGTTACATCCCAATATTTGTACACCTTTTTCTTTCTTGATCGGTGTGGAGAATAGCTGGGAAAAGAAATAAACACGAGAACAAGGCGAAAGTGCCAACAATGTTATTACAACAACATTTTAAAGTTGAACAGGAACCACACCAGGCGCAGACAGCGGGTAAGGGGTTAACAGACTTTAATAAACAATAAAACAAAGACCCGCGTGGGGGTAACAGAACAAAACATGACAATGACACAGGAACATGGAATGACTAAACTAAACTTGACAGGACCAGGAGACACTTAAATACAATACATAACTGTGGTTTTATGATCTAGAGCCAATTTCTTTTACACAAAGAAAGTTACGTAAAAATTTTATTGAAAATATGTTATTTGAATGTTTAATTTTGTTCAAAATAGTGTGTATTTCATTAAATGATGATCTGAATGTATTATGTTTATAAATTAAATAAATACAGTAGACTTATATCAGTGTTAAATATTATAAATGCAGTATATGCTAGGCCAAGGGTGTAACTTTGGTTTGAGAAGTGGGGGAGGAAATGTTTTTAATTTGAATCCATTCTCAAATTGAAAATACCTGTTTTGCGTTGCTTTTGATTGTTTAAACTGATTAAACCACGAAACCAAAAGGTGTTTTTATTGTGTAGCAAAAGATCATGAAGGGGGAAATCGACACAGGCAGACTCTCTGTGTACTTCTCCGTGGCGATGACGGCGTGTGGTTAAAAAATCATTGCAAACAAATTTGGGGGGAACACAAACGGGATTTCGAAAAGTGAGGTGGACATGTCCCCCCTGTCCCCAGTGGAAATGACGCCCCTGTGTATAAATATATAAGCAAAGTAACACACTTGCTATTAAGACATCAGACCGACAGGACACACTAACTGACACACAGTGAAATCTGTACAGACTCAACACATCAGCACACCAGAGCACATGAGTAACGGGGAGATGTCGTCTGTTTTTGCTCAGCTCTGTCTCGAACTCTTAGAAATCGGACAGGATCCGATAAACCAGAGTCAGTCAGACACACTGCCTAATGAGCCTATATACACATATATAAAAAAACTCACTGCACTGAACATGTTATGTACACTGACACTGTCAGACCTCTGCTGAGAGAGACTGCTGCAGCGAGTCGGCATAGTGGGCGTGGCCAGCAGGCGGTAACAGGCCATATGTCACCGCCCCTGACCAAGCCCACCCCTGAATAAATAGCCGAGAATGCTAGCGATCGTATTTTGTAGGCGGACTCAAACTTTGCAATTGGTTTATAATTTATGAGCATGAAGTAACAACTTTTTGTAGTTGACAAATAATAAAGACGGAACTGTCAGTATTAGCCTACGAAACATATGCTTAACACAACACATAGACAAAATAGAAAACACTTTTTTTCGTTTCGTACTTTTCTGCGTGATTGCGTTTGATATTCAGAAGTAAAACATTAATAATAGCAGTAGTAATTGTAACATAAAAAGTCAAGAAATCATTATAAACTAAACCAAAGGAACGCAACTTTATTTATAAGAGCTCCACAAATCCAAGAATCATATTATTATATTTTATTATTTGATACAGTCTGTAAACCTAGGCATATATTTCATACATCTGTTATTATTACTTTATGTCCTGTATTAAAATAAACAATTTAAGTGGTCTGAGTTTGAGAAAATCCACTGTGTAGATTGAAATATGTAAATATTTGAATTCCAATGAATATGGCAAGGAGGCATATTCTCCTTTAAATGGTCCCAAACCAAAATCTATTTGAAATATCGTCCCAAAATGATTTGTTTTCAGATTTAATGCTAAATGCAAAGCTATAGTATAGCAAAGGTTAGAGCCTAAATTGTACCTAACCAATCCATTAGTCTGATAATCCTGGTTTGTGTTGTCTAGTAATTCATTCTCCTAAAGAATATTCATGGTGTCATGTGTTCCTGCGGATCCCTTCAATCCAGTAAAAACTGTGTTTGCTTTATTCAAAGACTTGACTCATTTACAGCTTTCCATCAGTTTCTCAATCTGCTATGATAAACGGCCACATCAGCTGTGTGCTATTAAAAGCCCTCAAACCCCTCGGTATTGCCCGTGGCGTCTGTTTAAAGCCGTGCTGTGCTCAGAGACACTGGTGGAGATTTCAACCGTTGTTCCTTAATCCTTACAAACAGACCAGCAGAGGTGCATACAAACAATATGATTATGGATGTGGTAAGTCAAAGAACAATCCAAGTTTGTAACAGAGCATTGTGATGGAGAGCATTAGTTGTGTCGACTGATCAGGCGCTTTTTGATCTTTTGTGTTTGAGACCTCACTGTTGTTCGTAGCAATTGAAGAAGACGACTTAAAAAAGACTGAGAACAATAATTGTTAGTGAGGTATATCTCTTCGCGTGTGTTTATTCAGTCAGTTCTGCAGTGGTCTAAACATAGGTGGGGCATTTTCAAGTCTAGTCTAGAATATATTTAGAGCTGTGTAAATGAAGGAGTGAAAATATCAATCCAAATGTTTCCGAATTTGGTAGTAATGTAGGTTGTACATTTTATATTTTTTGATAGTGTTCAATATAACTATGCATGCTTTTAAAATGTATTTAAATACCTAACATTTATTAAATACATTTAAATAATATAAATTACATAAACAAATCTGACACGTAGTTACACCAAATGACATTTAATGGTCAGATTTGTAAAACAACTGTTCAAGGTAAAAGATGCACGACAATGTATTTCTATAATAAATTACACTGTATTTCTAAAATAGTTTTTGAGACAGGAGCAACGATTCTTTGATAACGTGTCAAGTGGTTCACGATCTATTTTAATTCATGTTTATTCATCACACGGCATACAGCATTTTCTTTCATTACATTCACATGATGGCAAATAGTAGGTCAACCAAGTCCAGTATTGTTTTAATACAGAAACGATCATGCACAGAAGTGCTCAGTACATGCAATGCTTCATAAAATGTATGGAATGTGGCCCTCTTGACCTCAAATGAAGTACTGTCATAAATCTGCCATAAATAGTAAGCATCGGGCATAGTGTGCGATTCTGTGTTTCTTCTAGATTAATTTGGTACTAATGTCTTTTTTATGGTATTGTTTAATTTTTGTTTATGTTTAGAAATGATATGAATGTGTTTATTTTAATCAGAGGTCTAGTTTAAACGCAGGCCTCCAAAACTCTTTAACTATGGCTATAAGTGACATTATGGTGAGACTGCTTTTTTAAAGGTGTTTTTAAAACTATTGCAGTAGAATGTTGAGAAATGAAGCACTGGCATTGTTCTTCTGTTTTTCTTTCAGGGGCTGGATGTGGCCACAGTTTGGCTTGTGCCCGCAGTGGTGCTGATCACAGCTGCTGTATTTCATCTCTACCGTCTGATGCTTCGGCATTTAGCCAAGACAACTGTGAGGAATAAAGCGGTGCTGATCACTGACTCGCTGTCAGCCCTGGGAAATGGTACTGGTGGTTTCTCAGCGACTGTGTCGGCCCTGCAGCGTCTTTCATTCACATTGCATTTGCTTGTTTTGTAATTTAATAAGGTGTTTTTATATAAAGGGTCCCAATACATTTCAGGAATTGCACTTAAACACTTCTTTTAAATAACATAACGGTTGAGAGATAGCGTACGTGTCCATCAACTGTCATTTAATATTGACCCTTTGAGATGATGTCACTTCCTGGTGGATGCTATTTCTAGGTTTAATGCAAAAGAATAGCAAGATGGAAAAAGTTAAATAATTGCAGTTATCGAACAATATTTTTGGGAAAAAAGTTGTTTAAAACATTATTTTTTTTATTAAAAGTACATATATGTTAACATTGTAAGGGACAACTCTCTTGGAAAATAGGTTTTTGTATTTCATGACGTAACATGTAAATCTGCAATATTGTAAATATGCCAATTTTTAAACTCCGTATGTTGTGATTATTTTAGAGTTTGCGAAACTCTTCCACAGCAGCGGAGCCAGACTCATCCTCTGTGGAAATAACTGGGAGAGGTTAGAGACTTTAGCTGAGCAGCTGACAGATGAATCAGATCCAACAACTGTAAGTTCAAAATGATCAAACAATTTGATTATATAAAAACACTACTAACGTGCAATGAATAGCAAAAGTTTGTTAAAGTAATGGTATAGCAAAAAGTGTAGTATTATTACTTATTGGGAAGGTTTTCCCACGATTAAACAGGAACTAGGCCTTGGTTAAATTAGGATGTTTAAAACATAGGTTGCAAAAAAAATTTTGGTGGGCATCTTAAGACAAAACTATCACACTGATATATTTTACAAAATGTCAGTGCAAGTCGATTAAGACACCTCAAACATTTAAGTAAGTATAAGCCCTGTCCGGGAAACCACCCAATAATGTCATTCCAACTCTTTACTATATCGTTCTTTTGCGAAGAATAAAAAATGTTGAGCAGAATGTTTGTATTTGTGTTGATACGATTAAGGTCAATGGAGACCAGAGATGGTCATGGTCACTATTCTCTCTTTTTCAATAGCTTGAACATTCTGCGAGATAACTCCTTTTGTGTCCAACGTAAGAGAGAATGTCATGTAGTTTGGTGAATGGCAGAATTTCTGTGTGAACTAACCGTATATCGTGTTTAATATGAGGATTACTCATTTTACTCTTCAGACATTTCCACCGAAACTAGTGGAGCTGGACTTCAGTGATATGGAAAGTGTTCCTGAGGTGATCTCTGAAATCCTGGAATGTTATGGCTGTCTGGATATTCTGATCTTTAACAGCAGCATGAAGGTTAAAGCCCCCGTACAGTGTCTGTCTCTAGAGATGGACAGAACCGTCATGGATGTAAACTACTTTGGGCCCATCACATTGGCTAAGGGTAAAATGCAAACATTAATAGTGGCTGTCAACAAAAATCGAAAAGACAAAATGTTTTGTTCACACAACCCTTTTATATTGTCACAGGTGTTCTCCCATCGCTGATCTCCAGGAGGTCAGGTCACATTCTTCTAGTCAACAGCATTCAGGGG
Source organism: Barbatula barbatula (assembly GCF_947034865.1). Taxonomy (NCBI): domain Eukaryota; kingdom Metazoa; phylum Chordata; class Actinopteri; order Cypriniformes; family Nemacheilidae; genus Barbatula; species Barbatula barbatula. The sequence goes on along the minus strand of NC_136769.1, from coordinate 19,922,128 downwards.
AAGCTGACCGTGCCCTTCCGTGCCACCTGTGAGTTTTAAAGGAACACATCACTCCGAAATTACAGTTATGTTCCCATTTATGCATGTCATTTATAACACGTTTAAGCTCATTTTAAAGAATCTTTACTCCGCTGTTCTATCATGGGAATTATTTCTCAAAAGTTTATAAAAGCAAATCTTCTCTAATAGTGTCAGTCTATTTTAAGGCTATTGGGAGATGTAAGAAATATCTTGCTTTGTTCAGATGCCGCCTCTAAGCACGCAGTTCAGGCATTTTTTGACTGTCTGCGGGCTGAAGTTCAACAGTATGGTATCATTGTGAGCACTGTCAATCACACGTTCATAAACACTCCCACAACAGAGGATGAGGCCAAATCCACAGGCACAAGTGAGTCAACTACTGTTCATAATGCTCATATACATATTTATTCACATGTCCAGTCATGATGATAATGTGGCTTTACCCAGAGGTCAAGGAAAAACACATTTTGTGACCTGGGAACATATTATTTTTACTGTATTAACCTACGGTACATAATATGTTTGTGATTGTTTCCTATATTTTTGTGCCATTAAGAATCTGTGAAAAGAATGATGTACATAATGATGCACGAGCATCACCTCTGTGTATGTTTTTTCCTCTATAATCGTCTGGACTATGAACACTGGTTGGAAATGACAGCCACTACTAAACAGAAATCTCTTGGTGTGAATCCGGAGGAGATGGCATGTGAACTTCTGAATACTTTGAGCAGTAAGAAGAAGGAGATTTTAATGGCCAGCTTTATCTCGAAAGCAGCGATCTACACCAGATCTCTCTTCCCTAACCTCTTCTTTGCCATCATGGCAGCAGGAGTCAAGACCACTATGGCCGAGGAGACGTCAGAGGATTGAAAGGTCACTTTAATGTGCTGTTGTCTTAAATGAAAAGAGTCAGATTTGCTTCGCATTTAAATTGTTGATATTTGATGTATTGCTGATTTTGTTTGTGGATCTTGATCTGTTTTGAAGCAACTTGTTGGATCCAGAAGATGTAGTCTATGCAGTTTTAAAGACGTATTGTAATAGATGAAATGCATTGAAAAACGTCTTTGTTTTATAAATAAAATACACGTTTCCAGGACATCTTACAAATGAATTTTCAGATTGCCTGATAGAATATGAGGATGTCCTAGAGATGACTATTATCTGTAACAGTCTGTGTGCAGGCCTATGCAATATAATTTGAACTGTATATTTTTTTAAATATGGCAATTATGTTAAAAACATATAAAATTATTACAAATAAAACTATTTCAAACTAATACTTTTAGCAACTTCAGTCAAGTTTGCAGTAATGTTCTCATTGTCATTGTTATAAGTCTTCTTGAGGTCACACACTGAGATGCTTTTTAGACAGCATTGAAGGAGTTCACACAAATGCCATTGAGCACTTTATCTCCATCACATGCTCGAAGTCATCAATAATAATAAATACACTTTGAGCGCGTTTTGGAAGAAGTTCTACTTTTTGGGTGGACGTGTGGAAAATCTGTTTTGCAGCGCCCTCTTCCGTCACTGTTCAGCATCGCAGCGTGACGTCACGCGAACATGGCGGCGCGCTTCACGCTGTCACAAAAGTGTGTGTTCAGGTGCATTCAAGGATATAACAGCAGTCAGCGGTTCACCAAAAACTACTTCCGTGCATTTACTAACGGTTCCATTACACGTGTCATACACGACAGACAAAATCAGCGTTTCACTGTCGCATGTGATTCAGATGGTAAGAAATAATAACAATGACGTCAACCTGTCTGTCTAGTGTACAAGTAGACTAGTGACCTACCTAGACAGCATTTTGATCATCCAAGTTTAACGTTCTCCTGTTTGCACCATGGTGCTACACAATATCGTCTATTTGGGCATCTCGTGCGGTTCAGTATCTTCATACAAACATCATGTCTTTGTGTCATTTCATTATAAGGAGGAGTGAACAGTGCAGTATTGAAATACACCTTCAGAGGTGAAGGACAGCTGGAGCTGATATCTACAGAAGTTCCTGAATCACACAGGGGTAAAGGAGTAGCGGCACACCTGGCCAAGGTGAATAAAGTGCACTTTGTGACTATAAACCCTGTTGTGTGAATGCCAGTGATGAACTTGTTTATGTCCTTCAGGCTGCTCTGGACTTTGTCATTGAAGAAGATTTGAACGCAAGAATATCCTGCTGGTACATCAGAAAGTATGTGATTGAAAATCCACATCTTGGGTACCAGGCTTACATTAAAGATTGATGCCACAAGTAAACAAATTTGTACTCATTGTCTCATTTTTGCCAAGCCTCATTAAGAATAAATAAATCATTAGAATAATAGTTTGATTCAAAGCGGAGGAAGCCATACTGGTGTCGAAATGGTGGGTTTTGTGATGAGGCCTGGCAGACTGTTCCAGTTCCAGAGGTGTTGAAGAGATGCACGCCGATGAAATCTTAATAAAGACTTATTTTATTATCACATGTGTCTATTATGAAATTATCTCTGTCTCCATAGATGAAAGCAGTGAATTTTATCATGTACTTTATGGTCCACACATTTATTTATTTTGGGTGTCAGTGGACTGAATAGTGCATATAATAACTCTTCCAGTTCCAGAGGTGTTGAATAGAGAGATGCACGCCCATGAAATCTTAACAAAGACTTATTTTATTATCACATGTGTCTATTATGAAATTGTCTCTGTCTCCATAGATGGCTCCATTGATTTAACCTAATTCTTTTCCCTTTCTTTCTTCATATTAATTTTTTTTATAAATTACTAACCTATCACTAGTATTAGCTTTGTATACTGTGCTAGGCTTTAATGGACTAGTTTTTGATGCACTTATGTATTTTGTTGCCTATGTTGTTATAATTGCTTCCAATGTTTCCTCATCTGTAAGTCGCTTTTGGATAAAAGCGTCTGCTAAATGTAAATGAAAATGAAAGCAGTGAATTTTGTCATGTACTTTATGGTCCACACATTTATTTGTTTTGGGTGTCGCTTGACTTGCTTATACAATTTAGGGTGGCAGGGGACTGAATAGTGCATATAATAACTCTTGTTAACGCCCTGTACAGTATGTTTGTTTAAACATTCAAAACAAGTTTATGCATTGTGTCAGAAACCGAGTTTTAGTTCCTTTCTAACTTCATGAATCATTCCCACACCCAACTGTTTAAAATAAGAGAGAACAATCATCTATAGTCTCATGTTATCATATTTTAATTGATGTTTGTGAACTAATAATGAGGTCAACTCCTGTACTGGAACTACACATGAAAATGAGATTTACTGTAAAAAACACTGCAATTTTATTCATCCAAACTGGGACACCAGGGAAAGTGATGCAGAGATCATGAAGCAAACAAGTTTCGATTGTTCTTCAAATATGTGTACGCAGTCAGATGACAATCATAACAATCACAAGGATACCACAAAGAAATATTTTCACATAGATTTCCTGCATACCTTCCTTTCATCAACAGACACACAATTAATCCAGAAGACCTCGTTCAGCTGGTTCAGGTGTGTTAACAGGGCGATACACATGGCTGGTGTTTATTTGTTTTCAATTCTCAATTTTAAGGTTGATTGGTATTGGTTGGTTAATAAATGTGGTTATATGATATTATGTAATGTGAACTGTTACTACCTGTAAAACCAGTATTCGACAGATTGCCCATCCCGTCTATTGTTGTCTAGATGATTAAAACAATATAAAAGGCATCATCCTGCTGTTAGTTTATACTGAACGTCTTCACTGAATTTCTCTCATCTGCCCTACCGTAAGTATCTATCATTCTGTCTTGTGTTTTTAGCTTATAGGTAAAATATAGAAAATGTAACAAATTCCTAATAACAAAACAAATGAAATGGATTTACAATATGCTGAATGTTTGTTTGTGTTGTTTAGTGGAAGTTGGAGATGGCGGTTGTCAGCTTTCTCATTCTCATGTGTGTTGCTTTGAGCAGCCCTACAACAGGTAAGAGTCTCTCACACACACAATGTCAATCTGACGATGATGAAGTAAAGATGTTTAGAAGTTTAATTGAGAGACGTTGTGATCTCCTTTTTTATAGATTCAGGGTTTAAACTTTTCTCAAAGCTCTGCTGAAGAAGCATCTTAATGTGTTTGTTCGGTTGGTTTCAGAATGGTTTATATCACTTGTCTGGCTGATCAGGCTAAGGACTAAAATTTTGCACTATAATACATATAAAAATATGTATTACTACCCAAAAATGTAGTAAAAGGTAAACAATAAAAAAAAGGAAATATGTACTGTAAATATGTTTATTTACAGTGTTGGATGTGATATTATTTTGTCAAACTTGAAACATGAATTCTCAGATAATGTATTTATTACCAATGCTGCATTGATCATTAAACACCCATAACTGATGACAGACGGATATTTATTTAGATACATATTGCAGCAAGTATGGTTTTAAATAAAGTACTGCAGTAAAAGAGTATATTGATCCAACATTAATCTGGTTAAATTGGTTGCAAAGGAGATTTAGTGGACATATTTACATTGAATGACAATCACAGCATGCACTTTATCTCTCCAGGTCTTCGCTTACCAGATCTTTCAGTCAATCCTCTTCTTGAAGGTAAGTCTTACTACTCAACTTAAGCTACATAATATATAGTCACAATACCGAATATTTGACTTGGATATACAATACCTAAAAATTATATTTTGATACCAATACTGAACAGATTCCAGAAAAGTAAACAGTTTAAACAATTAAAACTACATAAATACTACTTAAAGCATGGTTAAATTCATAGACATTACATCATGCATTAACTGAGATGAAATAACAATAAACAATCTATTTTAACAACATTTATTAATGTTCTTTAAAACAAATCCAGTTATGTTGGCAAATACAATTGTTAATATTTCACATGGATTGAAATAGGCTATTGGTTAAAGTCTTTTGAAAAGAATAAGATGAATAAACGCTGTAGATGTATAATCCATTATTAGTTAATTTTTAGCTAACTAATGTTAAGAAATGTTTAATCCATTACAAAGTGATTCTCCTTCAATACCGTTTTGTTTACTACATGGTTATATTTAGCTTGCCGTATTCTTTTTAGAGGACACTTGCAGGGGTTGTTCCCCCAAAAATGGAAATTCGGTCATCATTTACTCACCCCCAAGTTGTTTTAAATCTGTATACATTTCTGATTTGTACGATTGGTCAGGATGCAGTTTAAGGACGTTCTTTCTTACAGATCCGGACATTGTATTAGTTTCCTGTCTACAGGGCTGGACAGTGTCTGAAGATCGCTGCTATAAGCTATTTACAACCCCCAAAACATGGCACCAGGCTCAGGTACAGACTCAAGTAACCACAAATATTTGACTGGATAATGAACTGTGAGATATTGACCAAGCACAGGTTCAGTTACTCTCTCTCTCTCTCTCTCTCTCTCTCTCTCTCTCTCTCTCTCTCTCTCTCTCTCTCTCTCTCTCTCTCTCTCTCTCTCTCTCTGTCTGTCTGTAGGCAGACTGTAGAAAAAGGGCTTGTAATCTAGTCTCTGTCCGTAACGATGATGACCTCTACATTGTACAGAATATCAGGGGCTTGCCAGGCCGAAAAGGTGTTTGGGTAGGAGGCACTGATGCTGTTACTGTAAGTCAAAAGTGCTGTAAAAACACTCTCATCTTGTCACATCAGACCTGCTTTGAGCCAATAACTATTAGTGTATACCTATAGGGACAGTGGCAGTGGAGTGATGGTGAACCATTTTCCTGGACGTTCTGGTCCCGAGGACAGCCTGACAATCTTGAAAAGGAGCGCTGCATGAGTGTTGGCATTGGGGGTATTTATTTTCACTTCGTTTATACATTAAAGATGTTAAAGATGCAGTTGTGAAATATTTATATGATTAACGAAACGGTTTAAACATTGAAATGTAAATGTACTCCTGCCGACTGACTGTGAATATTGCATTTATGGCATTAATAAATGGGCATTAAAGCCTCGCATAATTCTGCGCGTGTCAATATATCTGAAAGATAACTGTCAGCCAGTAGAACATTTTGCTGAGACCATACTGTGAATTGTAACTATGAAATATAATTGTTCTCTTCTTCTCTGTGTTTCTTTCTCTGACAATCTCTCAATCTAGGAGCTGAATACGATGAGAAGTGTGATAAGCTGCTGCCTTATATTTGTTATTCAAAAATTTAAAAACACCTTACAGTAATTCACTGCTGTAACACGGATATTTTCTGTGTGAATGTTCATGATATCTGCAGATTAATATACAGTTCAAATCCAACTGTCCTGCGTAAATCTTTAATAAAATATCTCGTAATGTTTTGGCCTATCCCCTTTTCATCTGTCACTCTTATTTCTTAAGCAATAAGATCCATTTCTAATGGTGGTAAACCAATCTTCATTAAATAATTTTATATATCCTTATCATCCTGATGGTACCAGGCTTTCATTGTGCTTCTCTGTAAATCATTATTTACTTTTAGATATACTTACTGTGACATATTATATAAAAACACAGTACATTTATTTGTGTATTGCTCATCTGTGTTTATCTGCGTTTTTCAATGAACCCATTCTACTTCTACTAGTGTGTCTATGTCTTCATCATTAATTCCTATGAATAGTTCTTTAAGTGTTTTTTATGTAGTCATAAATGCATTTAATTACGTGGATGTTGCTCCGTCAGCTTCGTACCCCTTCATACCCCAGCACTGCCCATAGCGGGCAGACCTCACAGAGGGATGAGTACCAACTTTCTGTCATTTACTCACCGTCTTGTCATTTCAAACCTGTATGACTTTCTTTCTTCCGTAAAATACCAAAGAGGATAATTTGAAGATTGTTTTTAACAGCCCCCCATTAAAAGTGTACTATTTGAAATGTCCAGCAGGTGTCACCAATTGCATTGCAGTGCAGGATGAATGGAAAGCATGATGCCCACTTTCAGCTGTTACTCAGTGAATAAATAATATAACAGACAGTATTTTACAGTTATTATTACTCCAGAAAGTATTTTATCACAGGTCTTAATATATATTGTTGACGGCTAAATAAGTACTGTACCTTGTCGAATAAAAAATAAGTGCACAATTCTATTTGAACCCACAAACACCATGTAATATGTCCTTGAAAAGGACAAGAAATGAAATGAAAGACTCTGGCTGCCATATTTTCTCACTGGTTTTTTGCAGGATCAAAAATTACATGCTAACTTGTAGTACAGATCCGCAGGAAAATATGTTTTTTACAATACACAAACAAACATTTTTAACAAAATTGCACTACATTTACGCATTTGGCAGATGATTTTATCCAAAGCATCTTACATCGCATTATACTACACATTCGTTTCAATATGTGGAACCTCTGGGATCGAACCCATGACCTTGGCCATGATCGAACCACTGAGCTACAGGAAAGCCAAATTAGCACTCATGTCACTGGCTCATTTTATTTGATATCTAATTCATATGAATAGTATTTATATTCATATTTGTTTGTATATTAATTGCATTAAATTAGATTAAAACTACTCAACAGTTATTTGCAGAGTAAATGAAGTTTGGGTCACATAGGGTTTGTTTATGTTCTTGTTTATTACTCTACTGTACTTTATTGAATACATTCTTTTAAAGACAACTGTTATAGCCATTATGATAGTTGATATTTGTTTAATGTAATACATGAAAAGATTATTGACCTGATAAATCTACCAACAAGTTCAAGTCATATTTATTATCTAAGAATAAATCAAATACCACAAACTGTCATGATTCTGCTGCATCATGTCATGTTTCTCTTGGTTTAGTAGCAGGATCATGACATAACCTCATGTTAAATGTGGAGAGAGACAATTATTGTTCTTATGGCCTTCCATACTCTCTCCGGTCTCGTCATTGTTCCCATCCTCTTGTTACCTCGTTATTGATTAATGCCTACACCTGTTTCCCCTCTTGATTTGCTCCCTTATTTAATGCCCTTGTGTCTTCTGTCTTGTGCTGGTTCATTGTGGTTTGTGTGGTGAGTTCCTGTGTTGTGTTAGTTTACTTATTTGTAGTTTATTCAAGTCTTGTTTATGTGTAGTTAGTTTTAGTCCTTTTCTGTCTTGTCATAATATTCCCATGTTATGTTACCCCCACGTGGGTCTTTGTTTTATTATTTATTAAATATATGTTAACCCCTTACCCGCTGTCTGCACCTGGGTCCTCTCTCCGTGTCTCACCACTCGAGAATCATGACAGAATGAACCAGCCATAATTGGACCCAGCAGACAGAGGGATCGTTGTGGCAGCAGTTGAGGCTGCCGGATTCCCCTCCAGTGTTAGAGGTTGCCGGACTCCCTTCCAGGGTCGAGAACGCCGGACTCCCTCCTGAGTCGGGGCCGCCGGACTCCCTACCAGGGTGAGACTGCCGGATTTCCGCTCAGGGCCGAGACCGCCGGACTGCCTTCCAGGGTTGAGACCGCCAGTCTTCCCTCCAGGGTCGAAGCTGCCGGAATCCTGTTGCCTGCAACCGATCCCCAGCCAGGCATTCCAGGTCGGTGCAGCCGGGCATTCCAGGTCGGTGCAGCCGGGCATTCCAGGTCGGTGCAGCCGGGCATTCCAGGTCGGTGCAGCCGGGCATTCCAGGTCGGTGCAGCCGGCCATTCCAGCCCGGTGCATGCGGCCATTCCAGCCCGGTGCATGCGGCCATTCCAGCCCGGTGCATGCCTGTTTCGTGTCTGCCGGCTACCCTGTTTCGTGTCTGCCTGCTGTCCTGTTCGTGTTTGCCGGCTATCCTGTTTGTGTCTGGTACCTGTCATGCCGGCTATCGTGTCCGTGTCAGCCCTTGTTTGGACTTCCCTTAGGACTCTTGTGTGCCACTTCCCTTGGACTCTTGTGCTTGCTCGTTTTGATTTATTGTATTGTCATGTTGTATTATGTTGCCATTGTCACAGTCTGTCTTGTTTGTGCCTTGAGGAGCATCAGGTTGCTGCTCCTTTAGGAGAGGCTTATGTCATGATTCTGCTGCATCATGTCATGTTTCTCTTGGTTTAGTAGCAGGATCATGACATAACCTCATGTTAAATGTGGAGAGAGACAATTATTGTTATGGCCTTCCATACTCTCTCCGGTCTCGTCATTGTTCCCATCCTCTTGTTACCTCGTTATTGATTAATGCCTACACCTGTTTCCCCTCTTGATTTGCTCCCTTATTTAATGCCCTTGTGTCTTCTGTCTTGTGCTGGTTCATTGTGGTTTGTGTGGTGAGTTCCTGTGTTGTGTTAGTTTAGTTATTTGTAGTTTATTCAAGTCTTGTTTATGTATAGTTAGTTTTAGTCCTTTTCTGTCTTGTCATAATATTCCCATGTTATGTTACCCCCACGTGGGTCTTTGTTTTATTATTTATTAAATATATGTTAACCCCTTACCCGCTGTCTGCACCTGGGTCCTCTCTCCGTGTCTCACCACTCGAGAATCATGACAACAAACAGGCAGATGAATCATTCCTGCAGATGTTAAACCGCTGCATATGCCAACAAGAGTGCACAAAACACACCTGTGCAGCACCTGTCAGGAGGGACATCAATCTACATCCATACAAGAATTAAGACACGCCCTTTTTCCTATATAAGGGCATTTCACTTGTAAAAATGTTATAACATGGTAGTCATTTTCTAATGCATGTTAAACATTTTAGATTTAAGTATTTAGTTCTGTATTATCCATAAATAAACACGACATTGAACTTTGTATGGTGCAATCATTTTTTATTACAATGCTTTATTTATTTATTATAGATCATTTTGCCAGATATAAACCACACTGGTCACTTCTTGTTACAGATTTCTAACTTTAAAAAAAGATTCGAACAAAATACAAACAACAGAACATTTACATCTGCATCAAATTGTTAAATGAACATCTTTAAGATGAAACCATGTGTGAATTATAAAACTAAAGTGCTTCTGGACCAGTGTTGCTTACATCTTATAAAACGGTCTATAGCCTACTGCATCTAAAGATTAGTTGGTTCTTCTACAGACATATTAGTTACTGTAACACACAACAGGTAATGTGTGAAGGACTGAAGAACCTCTGAGGTTTTTCAGACTCTTTTATAGCAGAGATGATGTGAAGCACCGCCCTGTGAAGTCTAATGGGACAGTGAGCTTTATGTGTACTGTATGTGTCCCGTGTATCACCGGTGGGACCCCGAGCGTCTCCCTCACCTCCTCTCTCTCTACCTTCAGGCTAAATCTCTCCACGTCAGGTGAAGAATAAGGAGTCTCCGTGGGACTGACACTGCTAATAAATTGTGTTTCTCTTCTTAAGCCCTGGGGACTTCAAACAGCTAAATTGATACTTGATTTGTAAATGACAAAGTCTGAACTGTAAGCCTTCTACACGAGAATACAAATTCATATTGGTGCTGTATTTTAAACCTTAAGGGATAGTTCACCCAAAAACGAAAATTCTTACATCATTTATTCACCCTCACATCATTTTAAACCTGGGTGACTTTCTGAAAATAAATTGATTATGTAACTTATCCTTTTTATTTCAACAATTTCTCATCTCAAGGTCATTATTCCAAATGTGTTTAACACATGGTGGTGCCACAACCCATCTCAGTATGAACATGGATAGACTTCTAATCAATGCACATTTTACAATTCTTTAAAGTAATTCCTGTAAAACAAGTTGAAAAATATTGATTTATTTATCATATAAATTAAGTGGAAACTGAAGTGCTATGCAAATGAAGCATGTTTGGTATTTTTTAGACTGTATTTGACACATTGATATTATTTTATCATCATGCCTTTGATGGATTATCTTTCTTCTTGCAGCACAGCTTCTCCATGCAGGAATTAGGAAGGAATGGGACTTTCTCCAGCCGAGACAAGTAAGTCAGTGGCTGGATAGTGCTGCTGATGTTTACAAAGGCAAAGCCCACAGGCTGAACGTAACAGGTGAAGACCTTATGTGGATAATGTTCCTCAAAGGGGAACAGCGCAACTGGCGGCAGATAGTTAGAGATGATTATGAAAAGGATTGACAACACCATCTTAAACGCTTTCCTTTTCATAGGATGCATCTCATCTTTTCCAGCCCCTCGAGAGCGTTTGAGGGCCAGGAGGATGGCCACGTTACACACCACCATCCAGGAGAATGAGAACAAGACCTCACCCGTGAAGACTTTTTCGAAATTGGGAAGGCCGCCGACGGCTTTGGCTGAAGCGTAGGCAAAGGTGAGCAGCAGGACCACGACGGTGAGGCCGATTCTGTATTTGGCGTCCTTCAGCTGTCCGAACGAAATGGGGAAAAGAACAGCTATGAAGCGATCAAGACAGACGCAGGAGAGGAAGAGCGGACCGCTGGTGTCCTTCACGCCGAAGGAGAACTTCAGAGCCCTCCAACCAATTGCGCTCCTCCAGTGGAAGAGATTGAGGAACGATATGATGGTCATAAAGCCGAAGTAGGCGTCCATGAAGGCCAGGCAGCCCAGGAAGATGTCAGAAGTGGAAGGTTCCTTTCGGATGTTCATGAGGTGTGCGATGACCAGGATGTTGGCCGGTATTCCGATGATCACGTTGATGGATTGCAAAGCCAGGTCAAAAAAGATACCGCTCACCATGTTCTCGCACCCATCAAACACACTAAAGGTGTGGGTGGAGTTGGTTGAGTTGGTCGTGAGGTTAGAGGAGGGCAGGCTGCTTCTGAGGACGTAACTAAATCTTGTGTTGTGATGTAGTGGATGCTCCATGATGTCTGAGAGGAAATTGTGAATGAGATTCTAGAGGAGACAGAGAACATGACATACAGTGTGTTATTTTCTCAGTTGTTCATTTCTAAAGAGCCGAACTGATCAGGTGTACATTGGTAGATTTTCTTCTGTCTTTTATGGAAATATGAGCTTGGTAAGATCTTGAGTAAGAGTCAAGACATTAAAGGAAAGTTAAACATCAGCAGTCTGTTAGCTCGGACTGTACACGCAAAATACAGTAAAACAAAAAAATCTAATGAAATGTTATGTTTCTCTTGTAAATTTGTATCCTTTCTGTTATTATAATTTTTTTACTGTACTTCAAAAATAGGTAATCTGTAAAAAACAGTTATATGTATATATATATATATATATATATTTAGATCTGTAAAAAATAAACAGTAATTTTATAAGTTGTTACATTATATGAAAAAGCTGTCCAAAATAACAGAAACATTTAGTAAAAGTACCGTTTTTTATAGTGTGCCCGATCAGTTGTGCTATGAAACCCAGATCATTTTGTGGAAAAAGTTGAAGTCTGTCTTTCATTCTTCAGGATGATCTTGAGGTCATTTTTGCAAAACGCTAATGTTGCATTTATTTTAGACAAGCTATAAACATCAAACATCAAGCAACTCTTGTTGGTTCTTTATTAGCTCTCTGTAACATACAGTCAACATATCTGGCAACCTTAAGTTAAGTTCAGATAAGTTTCATGAACACAGAGGGAAAATCACTCTCGCCACGATCTTAACAATTGTTTTTCTGGTAACACTTTACAATAACAGGGCGTGAATTATCATGTACTAATTCCCGAATTAATAATTACTTGACTGTGAACTAATGATGAGTAAAGACATGTATTAATCAAGAACTAATGAAGAAATAACTTAACTACAACATGAGTCATATGAACTACCGCATGAATAACACTACCGTAATTACATGTTTGTTCTTGCATGTTAGTTAAAGTATTAACACTTTGGTGTAAACTAAATCAAACATGCTATAGAAGATGTAAAATTTTTTATAAATTGGCCACCTGCAGCTGTCACAAACATCAGTGGATTTCTTGAATATTTAATGAATATTTACGCTTAACCTACTGGAAGAGCAGACGTTCAGTGGCAGCATTTGGAAGAAGGAACTGAACGGTAGGAGGAAAGTTGACAATTTGAAGGGGCAATAGTGGCCCAAAAGAAGAGCAAGAACCCAAGACAAACGTCTGACTGCAGTGCATTATTATGATATCAATACATTAAACCAACCCATAACAACCAAAGTGATAACCATCATCACTGAATTTAATTTGGAAAATTGCATCTGCTTTTTGAATGTGTTTTTGTAGGATGGCGGCAGTGGATTCACTCAAAACAGGATGAGATGAAATTGATTTTAATTATGAATGCATTTTGCGTTGGATGAGGTAGGTTAAGCGTAAATATTCAAGAAATCCACTGATGTTTGTGACAGCTGCAGGTGGCCAATTTATAAACAATTTTACATCTTCTAGAGCATGTTTGATTTAGTATACACCAAAGTGTTAACTAACATGCAAGAACAAACATGTAATTACGGTAGTGTTATTCATGCGGTAGTTCATATGACTCATGTTGTAGTTAAGTTATTTCTTCATTTGATCATGATTAATACATGTCTTAACTCATCATTAGTTCATAGTCAAGTAATTATTAATTCGGGAATTAGTACATGATAATTCACGCCCTGTTATTGTAAAGTGTTACCGTTTTTCTTAATATAAACTAAGATGCACAATCAACAGTCAAACATTTTAGTGTCTCATACTCGGACAAAAAAAAATTAACATTAGATTTTCTCCTATAGAGCTTCAAGAGAAATTATGAGACAGATCATACTTGGATTCAATAAACATTTGAAAGATTCCTGAGCAGCCGTCTTACAGACTGAGCTACTGAACATAGTGCATCACCTCACTTTTTCAAGAATGCATAATTTACAAAAACAGGTGAGATCTCCCTCTGTGCATGTTTTCTTGTTACCCCATGTACCCAAAGGAGTGCACCCACTGCACAAACACAGACCGCACAAAACACACCTGTCAGGAGGGACTTCAATCTACACCCATACTAGACTTAAGACCCGCCCCTTTTCCTTGGCACTGATATATAAAGGCGGCTCACTTGTAGTTCACTCAACGTGTGAATCGATTTGCAATGACAAATGTTCCATCGGATGATTAACATTTAAACATTTAACAACAAATGATCATGAATTACAAAAATAAACGGGAACTTTACAACAGTAGGTACGTTTCAATGATTTCTTATTGCATTATTGATTTTATTTGTACAGCATACAAAAACTGTGTTGAAACACATGACATGTGAAGCGTGAAGGACTGAAGAACCTCTGAGGTTTTTCAGACTCTTTTATAGCAGAGATGATGTGAAGCACCGCCCTGTGAAGTCTAATGGGACAGTGAGCTTTATGTGTACTGTATGTGTCCCGTGTATCACCGGTGGGACCCCGAGCGTCTCCCTCACCTCCTCTCTCTCTACCTTCAGGCTAAATCTCTCCACGTCAGGTGAAGAATAAGGAGTCTCCGTGGGACTGACACTGCTAATAAATTGTGTTTCTCTTCTTAAGCCCTGGGGACTTCAAACAGCTAAAGGTGAATAATTGATATTTGATCTGATATATTGTGACTCGGGAAAAGTTTGTTCTGCTACAAATAAACAGATTCAAAATGTTTTGTCGAGTACATATTATAAATCTTAACCAGGTCACTTTTGAGTCCGACTAGATGACAAGTTAATTTTTTTCTCAAGTCATTATTGATTTATTACCAAATTAATCTTAAAATGAATCCTGTTCATTTTACTTTTTACAAATAGTCTATATTAAAAGCGCCAAAAGGGCTTCACACGGTTCACCTGTAATTTCTATCTTTGTTTGTTACGTTGTTACATTGCAAGTTGTTTTTATTGTTTCAAAACAATTTTACAAGAATTAACACATTTTGTTTAGAGTTTATAATTCTTAGGAGTGACAGACAAACTACTATCATTTGAAACCTTTAAATTGGAAAAAACATCCCAAGAATCTTCACAAACTATTTCAGAGAATTCAAATAAATCTGAATGCTAACTCATACAGTAGTACGCAGTAATGTTACATTTATTCATTTAGAATAGTTTGACTTACTTTAAACACCTAATATAATGACAACCTGACTTTTTATTCAGAATCTCTGATAACCATAGAAATCAATTAAAAAAGACATTCGATATGCAGGGCTATAAAAATTCATAACAAAAAAAAACTGAAAACACAAAGAAAAACATCTCTTACCTGATGATTTTAGCTGTGAAAATGTGGAGTTAGATTGTGGAGTTGGCTTTATAACGCCCTGAGACCTTGGGGAATTGGAATTGGGAGGATCTTTTCAGATGCGTTCTGGACCAGGTCCCTAATGGTGAATTATTTGTGTTCTAGACTCTTCTGTCCTCACAGGATCCAAGCTGTGATTTTTGGTAAAAGGTTATGATGAGTGTTGTTCTGGAGGTAAAGATCATGTTGATCATTTGAATGAGTATTGGGAAAAGCAAAGTAAATGAAATAAATATGTAGAGGACCACTTCTTACTGCAGTTACACTACATCGCCAAGCCCGTCATGTAAAATGGACCGTTTACAAAGGATGTGATTTCACCATCGGCAAGACTTCAGGCTTCACATAGATGGAGAAGATTAAGAAACGTTCTCCTCAAACCAGTTCATTTGCATGCATTGACTATATAGGCCACAAATCATCTGTTCAATTCTTCATTTCTAAAGCAGTGTAATGTACAATGTAAACACCATGATTTGATCAGTTAGATCAGTTATTTAACATATTTTTATTAGATATTTTGTTAAATAAATATTTAATGTCTTTAAGTATCCATTTACAGCCTGTTTTAAATGTGTTTTAATAAACACAGACCATAAAACTACCATCTGCAATACACTCTACATGCTCAACATGAAACGGATCATTATACAGGACACATGAGTTGAGTCAGGATTTGCATCATATCCCAGAATAAGAATTAACAATAAATCAAAATAAAGAAATGAATTTGCTTTTACTGCACACGCTTCAAAACTCGGCCCTGGGATTAACTTGCATCTCGGGAGTGGTTTTGATTTGGTACCACTTGCCCAAGGGCCCTCATGTCAGTCTCTATTTGTCTTTGACTCTATCATTGCAAACAGTGCACACAGGTGCGGCACTCCTGCATGACGGCTGCGTGTTTGCAGGTTGAAATTTGAAGGACTGAGGCAGTCATGCATTGCTATTGATGGAGTGTTTCGTGTAATACAGAATCGCATTACAATGCACAACATTGTTGATATTTATTATGAATATATCTCATTTCATATCTCGTGAATTTGGACAATCAATAAATGAGAACTTTTCTAAAGAAGAACAGTATTACTACTTGTTTTCCTGTTGGCTACCTACCTGGGATGTAATCCTTTGCACATCTGAAATGAATGTGTACTGTATATAAAGCATTTACATACTGTAAACTTACATGTACATACAAACATATACTGTACATGCAATTGAGCACCAGTCACCAGAGGTGTTATATTCAAATGCAACACTTCATATTGTTGCTCTTGGCTTCCTCATAGACATATTCTCCACATTCTGTAACTTTTACTGCCTGGTATCATTAACACTGATTATTTCAGATTCTTGGTTGGTATTACCTTTGGACTCTCATTAAACCGCATAGTGCACAAGCAAAAGCTGTTTTTCCATGGATATTTTTAGATGTTGCTTTAGAAACCGCTACTCTGTCATTATTTATGATATTTTTGCTAACCATTACGCTGTTGCTTCTTTTTGTGGAACACAATAGGAGAAATGTCACAGTCTGTACTCATGTGCTAACATATGTGTGAAACCCTTGGGCTTAGGGGTAAGAGACATTAGGAAACAATGCATTATGGGAGGATTCTGACAGAGGCTTTAACAGCAGGACGGAGATCGTCTGACAGTAATGAGTCTCTTTTCAAGTCACGTGCTACATACAGTAATAACACATCACCTCAAACTTTATAATAGCTCTGGTCAGATCTAATAAAACAATTCCATATGACGTCTATCAGGCTAATGATTCTAATACATGTCCTTTTAAAGAATTCATCAGATCTGTGTTATTTGTGCTGTCACCTGTCATTACGTCCATCCATTTCAATCGACACACAAAGAACATTTAAGAGAACAATTATGAGTCTGAATCACAAAATTTGACAATGTCCTTCATAAAACCCTTCTTACGTAACTCGTTGCATTCAATTCTCAATTGACAATTTACGTAAGAACGTTTTTAACCTATAATTAATATTTCATGAATGAATGGGTAATGCTGTTTTCTGTGAAAGAGTTACAGTAGAACAATAAGCCCATGTCCAGCTCTACACACTCAATATCTCATCGGGACGAAATGTACAGCACATTTCATTTGAGTTAAACTCTTTATTTAAAGCTTGATAAAGGCTTTGTCTTCAGTAGAGTCGAACAGAAACATGAAACACATGGCATCTATCTTTCTAAGTCACCAAACATTGTTTAAAAATGTATTTGCGTCAGAACAAGTTTTTAGTACAGTAGAGAAACTAGCCAAGAAGCAGACAGAAGAAAGCAGACATTTAATAGATTTAGTTCAGTTTTTTAAAGTTGAATAATCATTGTACTTGTTTTACATAAATTGCAGCACAAACTTAAGTACAAATTAACATCTAAACGATTTAAAAAACGATGAAGACCTCACGTTGCCGTTCCCATATTTATCTCTGAAAAGGCAAAGGAAAGATTTGATCATAACTCCAATTTTCCCAATGTCATCTGGAATATAATAACCTGTTCCTTCTGAAAGCGTGTATGTCCAAACTGGCTGTTTTTCAAGCAATGGAAAAAACACTATAGCTTTTAAACAATTAAATTGACTTTTTAATACTTTTTATTGGTTGATAAATTTGGCCTGGAGGGGAGAGCTAAAAATGCCTGGCCATTAGACAGTCAGTGGTCCTGCCTCTTTTTTGTTGCTTACTGTATGTCAAGTTCAAATTTATATTTAAATCAATTTCAATGTAATAATTAAACATTTAAATGTGCTTAAAAGTGTATAATAATCACTGCAACACTATAGAACACAATTTTCCTCATTGATTTCATGGTGACTTTAACCTAACGGCACAATGTTAGAATTCTTTGGTAACACTTTACTGTACATCCCTTATCCTACCCAATAACTAAACCCAACAAACCTTCCTAGCTATTATGTAAAAAGCAACAAACAAGGAGTTCATGGAGACAAAAGTCATAGTTAATGGTTTGTTTAAAGCGAGAATCAGACCTTAAAATAAAGTGTGACCGATTTTTTATAAAAAAACCCAACTTGTTATATATTTTGTTCACTTGTGTACAGCCCAAATGTTTCCAACAGTGTTTAATGATGTTAAAGTACCGAATCTACCCCATTTCCAGAACTATACGCAAAATATTCTCATGACCTCACAGCGAAATCTGTGTAGGCCTTACATTTCAGCTTTCATTCCTCAACTGTATATAGTGCGGAGCTGTACACTTACCATTCAAATTGGACCAAAATGTGGAATACGTCTGATTACAGATAACGAAACAGCCTACAAGGAGGAGGTTCAGCATCTGACAAAAATGGTGTTCTGGTGTAATCTGGATTTAAACATGTCTAAAACCAAGGGAATTTAAGACTTCAGAAGATCAGAGCGTACTGAGCACTCTGTCCTCTGCATACAGGGCAAGGAGGTTGAAAAGGTAGAGAGCTATAGGTGTTCCTTGGTGTGCATCTCAGCCGACCTCAACTGGTTCTGTACGATTTATAAGGCCCAAGGGGACTTCTATTTTGGTGACACAAGTCCCAATGTGCATTCAGGTTTAGGTCCCCACCGAGATGTAAAACAAGGCCACTCACGCATGCACAAACGCGCACACACGCACACACACGCACACACGTACACACACACACACACTGCAACTCTAAACTGTGTTTTGGATTGATTCTGTGTTGTGAGAAAAGATGCTATGATGAATATAAGAGATCATAATGACTGAGAGAGAATGACATATCCATCACATTCTCTGTGGGAATAATAGCCAGATAATCACATTAGTAGACACATGTTGTGAGGAAATTAACATATAGAAAAACACTGCTGCTCTAATTTCAGACATTCAGCAGTATTTAGTGTTTAATATCTGCCTTGAACCCTTTTAACCTTTCGATTTGATGACTTAAATCTGAAAACATATGTAATATAACTTGCAGAAAATCATGTTGTGTGGGGTTTGCTGTCATTACAGAGGTGACAGCGAGTCTTTGTCAGTTGACAGCTTATTTTCAGTATGTTAATGTTTACATGACGTTGTCATAAACTGAAAACAACTGATTTTGGGAAAACAAACACAGACATATAGCTGATTTAAAAAAAATTATATTCCTCAGCATTTGCCTCAACACTTCATAAAAAACAAATCAATCGTTATGTCTTTTATTTTGAAATTCAGTGGCAATTCAACTTCCTGGTGTAGTTTTTTACAGTTCCCGTTTCCCTGCCCTAATTGTTTTTACCGCTGTCTTGTTATTTCTGGTTATTTGTCTATTGAAATGCGAGGCTACATCTGAAATCACCTACTTTCATTCTATATAGTCATGTATGTAATATATGAAAAATCTCTTTGAGGTATTTTATTTCAACACTAAACTAATGTTTCTTTGAAATCTCAGTTACAGGTGAATTAAGAATCTGTATTCTATATTCTATACTAAATAGTAATTGTTTATTGTTTTTATTAATTCAATTTTAAGATGCCACATTTTATGTGTTATGAAGAACATTTCATCCTTAAAGGTTGACTTTAGCAAGCATTATAATAACCATAACATCATGGACATAAAAATGTTAAACATCTAAGAACTTTTTTTTTTCTAATGGCCACTTTGCGTGGCAGTGGTTAATTTCCTAAGCTTCTTGGCTATATATTTTGTGTGAGAGGACAGATGATTGATCGCATAAGTGACATCTTTGCGTGCTCCCTTGACCAAGTCAGACTCAAGAGATGGAAGAAAAACAGCAAGAAATGTGTGAACGTGTTTAGGTTGGCATGCACATCAGTCATCTCATCAGTCAGAATGAGGCCACGGCACGCACTGCTAAACTCTACCAATTGTATTGTATTGTATTTTTTACGTTTACCGGTGTCTTTGTAAATTTCAAAGTTGGCATGGACTACTGCAGTACCCGATTTGGAAAAATCTGAGCTCTTCCACACAAGTTGCCGAGTTGGAAGTCTGTCTTTTAAGGGGCATTCGATTAAACTCGTCCAGATGGGAAGTTGGACATTTTCACTTGACAAGTTCAATGGAACACAGCACAGCAGCACCTGCAACTTTCACTACGTTTCCCAGAATTCACTGCATTAATAAATGACCATCTTTGAATCAAAACATGCTATGGCTCTAATCCAGTGCCTGCGACATAAAATTGCAGAAAATATGTCACCAGAAAACATCAGTTCTTGTTCTTGACAGCTGAAAGAGGGTGGTGGAGCAAGTAAAAACAGACTTTTACTTGTATGTAAAATCGGTTTTAAAACCTATTCCTAGTGATGCATTTTGTGTGCTGACTCTTGGCCTGAATTGACCTTCCAGATCGGCGCTGGTCCTGTCACATAATTATTCATGAGGGTGCGTGGCCTTTACCTATGAGAAAACAATCTCATAATTACTCATGACAAGTGTGACCTTTCCCTAAGACAAGCCCTTCAAACAATTTCAAACCATGCTAAAACATTGTAATCATACATTTTCATTTGGATGATGTTTCATCATATCTTCACCCAAAATGCTGTCAGAATGACAGGCTTTAAATCAATATGAAACAAGTTTGTGTGCTACACAACCTTCCCTGCTTTGCCAACCTGATGCGCAAGGGAGCTTATGGATCGATGGACTGATACACAAATGCCAACTATACTGTATGTTTGTGAAAAGCACACCCTGATTTCATCCTCATTGGGTGATTACTGAGCAAAGGTCTTACCTAGTGAAACAATAAGGGCTGTTTTCTTAATATGTATTTTTAAGCAATCTTGTGTCCTTGTGTTCTTACTCTGCATCACCTGCGTGTCGGGTTCCAATAAGAGAACACATGGAATGCATGTTCTTGATGGATGTATCTTGCGTGTACCAATCACGTCTGAAGTCCCAGAAGTCATCACGGCGCATCCATCTGAGCACGTTCTCACATTTACATTTACATTTAGTCATTTAGCAGACGCTTTTATCCAAATCGACTTACAGATGAGGAAACATTGGAAGCAATTATAACAACATAGGCTACAAAATACATAAGTGCATCAAAACTAGTCCATTAAAGCCTAGCACAGTATACAAAGCTAAGAATAGTGAGGTTATTATTTTATTTTATTTTTTTAATAAGAGGAGGAAAGAAAAGGAAAAAGAATTAGGTTAAATCAACCAGGGACATGTTGACGGAAGAGATGTGTTTTCAGGCGTTTTTTAAAGATGGCAACCGAGTCTGCTGATCTTGTAGCAGCAGGTAGATCATTCCACCAATGTGGAACAGATCCAGAGAAGGTCTGAATCAGCGAGTGGAGATACGATGGTGCAGACCCGGTGGTGGTCTTGTAGGCCAGGAGCATAGCTTTGAACTTTATGCGGGCGGCAACAGTGTAACCTGATGAAGAGCGGAGTTACATTCGCTCTCTTCGGTTCATTGAAGACCATTCTTGCCGCCGCATTCTGGATCATCTGGAGAGGTTTGACTTTGCAAGCAGGAAGTCCAGCCAGAAGCGAATTGCAATAATCCAGTTTGGACAAGACAAGAGCCTGAACTAGGACTTGCGTAGCGTGCTCTGATAGGAAAGGTCTAATTTTCCTAATGTTGTAGAGGATAAATCTACAGGACTGGGTGGTGCTGGCAACATGACTTGTGAGGTTAATCATCGATTACCACCCCCAGGTTTCTGGCTGTGCTGGACGGTGTAATAGCTGATGAGCCTAGTTGAATGGCAAGGTTGTGGTGAATCTTTGGGTTGGCTGGGATCACAAGCAGTTCCGTTTTTGAAGAGTAGCGGTCCAAGCACTGATCTTCCAAGGTCGCCTCACAAGACGGTCTCCACAAGAACACAAGTCCGTTCTTGCGTTCTTGGAAATGAGAAACGGACAAGTTCTCTTCAGTTGGGAGAGGAAGTGAGGATGTAACGGAAAGGAGACATATCTGTTTAGATATCACCATTTTTACCTCTTGGATGCAAAAAAAATTAAAATTCAGTTTAGACATGGTCTTATCATTAAACTGATTAAATGGTTATCTAAAAAATTATTCAGATGGGAATGTAACAATCCATTGATTCATTTTTTAATAGCAAAATTATTGTTATTGTAAAAATGCATCTATCCAGTTGTCTTGTTGTTTATATTGGTTTTCCTGGATGTTTTTTCAGGATTTTAAATTATATGACCTTTTTGCTGTCCAAAATCTGCAAAGGAAAATATGTCAAAAATAAAGTTGGGCCTTTCAGGCTTTCACACTCATCTATAGTGCTCTATAAGCCATCAGAGAAACTTCACAACCACAGCACTCTCTAACATCATATCTAATATTTTTCCACATAAACAAATTATTGCTTTTCAATTTTGGATAATGGATAAATTATGAGAAAATGCTGTATAATTAAAACACATTAACACAAAAAAATATTTAATAGCTGTCATGCTTCTGATTAACTTACATTTACTCATTATTACCTTAATAGCATCAAAATGTTTTAAAGAACAAAGTTCGCAAAGAAAATGCAAAAAATGCAAATGTGAGATTAATTAACCAATTCCATTAAGATTGAAAATAGCTGTTTTGATGAAAAAAGCACAGAATTTAAATAAATAAAAATATGTTATAGAAATATTGATAGGACTATTGGCTCACAAGATTGGGGTTGGACACCATACTGATGGAGAATGTTTGGAGTTTTAGCTTTGTCTTAAGTATTAGTTCACTCGTAAAAGAAGATAAAGATTGTCATATTGGTTTCTATCGGATGATAGACAAGGATGTTGTGTATGAACCCAACCTACTTAAAGGCTAAAACTAATCATATTATTGTTTGTTTTTGATGTAATGTGTATACACGATTTAAGTAAAAAAATGCTGTATTTCCACATACCGTGCACGTTTGTATGTACGTATGTACGGGGCAAAGAGTACATACTCTTTGCCCCGCTTCTTTCAAACACACACATTTTTTACAAAGCTCATCGCTCTGAAAAGCGAGGTGTGCTATGATTAGCCAGTTAACCAGTGGGTAATGATTGGTGGAATACTGCTAGCGTGTGACGGAAACGTAACTCCTCTTACCATATTTGGAACATCAGGCTCCAAAGCAATTGTACTGACAGGTACGTCCACCTTACTTGCGTTTACATTTGGGCGGTCTTAGTCAAATCATACCACAAGCTGATGTAGATTTGTGGGGGTGTGGTTACACGAGGCGTTTCAGGCAGGTCTGGGTGAGCATTTGCTTTTAGACTTAATGCATCTTTTGTTCCGATACTTTCATTTGTGCAATTTTACGTGTCTAATACATGCATGGGCAACTTATAACACACCAATGTCACAGAAAAACAAGCTTTTGCGCCATATGACCCCTTTAAAGCTAAATTTGACCTATTGACTCTAAATCCGTGTTTGTATGGGGGCTTGACTTTGTTTGTGTATGTGCATATTTATATCGAGTTTATTTTTTTGACGGGTCTATGATGAAAAAGGCGAATAAGATGGAGTCACAGAGTGTGAACATTAGACCTTTCCCTCAGGCTCAGCGCCTGAGCCCTCAACTCACTCGAAACTCTTGTTTCATTACCCCCTCACAAAGACAACGCTGTCAGACTCAAATTCTCATTTGAGATGTTACGAGCGCTCAGCGTGCACAATAAAGAATTCAGCGCTGTCCAGCTGTTCAGATATACGCTCCCTGCTCAGAGATGTAGCTGTCACTCACAGTTAAATTCATTAACATAAACAACACAGACAGATCTCACAACTGAAGTCTTAGGTAGGCAGATCTGTGATGATATTTCTGACAGTGGTTCTCAACTGGTGGCTTGAAAAATGTCTGTCTTAGGTCACAGACTGCAGAGAAACGCTGCTTCTGATTAAATAAACAGGCATAGATTAGCTAAATAAATAGCTTAGTTAGTAGAGAAAATACTTTGTTTGTTGTTCACGTTGGAAGCTGGCACAGGAATTGAAGTGTGTTGGTTCAAATAAATCGATATCTGATTAAAGGATCTGGATCTCATAAGTACAAATTGTACCAAAATATTCCTAGCTTTTCTCGTTCCTTTAATCTCTGTTTTTATAATACTTCTTTAATTTAGAGAAATCTAAATTCAATTAAGGTATTTAATAGCATTAAGATGTCAACCATGACCCTTACACATCCACAACGTCTTGTACAGAATGGTAATATTGTGGTGTACAGAAGCTTTATGTTTTTAGGTCCAAATTGCTTTAAAATCAGTCCAGGCATTAACTTTTTGATACTGGACACAACCATGAGCTTCTGGCGTCAACGTTCTTAAAGTGATAGTTCACCCAAAACATTAACTCAATGATACCTAAAATGAAAACATTTTTAAATATATTTTTTTATCTTCAGATGATAATAAAGTAAGAAAGAGATGATTCTCAAAAGAACCTTTGACTGAATGGTTCTTTGTGGAACCAAATGTGACCCTGGACAACATAATCAGTCTTATGGGTCAATTTTTCAAAACGGGTTGTTAGGATTTGACAATAAATGGCGGAGATTCAACCGTTTAAATCTCTGGAATCTGAGAGTGCAAAAAAATCGAAATATTGAGAAAATTGCCTTTGAAGTTGTTAATCAGAGCCACTGTGCATTATATTTTTAGGGTAGGAAATGTACAAAATATCTTCATGGAACATGACCTTTACTTAATATCCTAATGATATTTGGCATAAAAGAAAAATTATTAATTTTGCCCTATACAATTCATTTTTGGCATTTACCTAAAATGTCCTCGCGTTACATAAGACTGGTTTTGTGATCCAGGGTCACAAATATGGTTCTTCATTGTCATCACTGTGAAGAACCTTTGAAGCACCTTTATTTGTAAAAGTGTGCTGCACATAACGCAAAATGTCACTTTTGGGAATTTTGGCAACTGGAAATGTCCAAATACAACATTACTGTAAAAGTGTTACCATTTTTTATTAGAAAACAAAAAGATTGTTTTTGTAATTCTGCTGTTGATTTGTTTTGGTCATTACAATGAAAAAATGGCCTGCAGCATGTAGCTCAGAACGATGTAAACCAAAGACAATCTATTATAAAAGTCTAACCAAGGAGTAATGAATGAAACAAACATCAGATGGCTCAATCTCAGATTGTCACCCATCAGCGCCCCCTATCATTCTGTTTTTACACTCAGAGCCTGTCGTACGAGAAGCCATCCAGGGTCATTGAAAACTCTTTAGATGTTGTATTGCAAACACCACCAAGTAAAATTGTTGTGTAAGTCCACATGTAAGTTGTGTTTGACAGATGTTTCTGCTGTCTCTGATCATCCAGTGTGACAAGACGTCATAATACGGCAGTCACATTAACTGATTTGAATTGATTCGGTGGTCAAGCACATCGACAAGCAATTCAAAGAGATATGAGCATGCTGTGTGTCATGTTTTTAAAGATTATAAAGCAGTGCTGAGGTCACTACCGTTAAATAGAAAACTAAGCTTGGCGTACGTGACAAACAAGCAAGAGTGATAAGTGTGGCGGAAGTGATGGATTGCGTTTACACTGTTATATTTGTGTTATGACAGTTGTTGATATGGTGCGGAGTGTCTGAGAGAAGCCGTCGGAGGGCGGGATAGCCCTTGCACGTCCTCTCCACCCCGCGGGCTGTTACACGGAATACGGCAGGAAGGAAGCGCTTGAAGCACGAATGAATGCCTTGTAATTGTGCAAATCCGCTGTGGAATCATTTGTCATGCTTTTTGAATGTGAAGTGAGCAGACCATTGTGAGCCGCACACACGTATTTATTTCATTGCCCAGGTTATATACAGTGCATGTTATGTCATTTCCATATCATGTACAGAAATTTTAAATCTAAATTGTGGAACTACTCAACCATTGCTAAAGAACAGTTGGTTGATGCATGGAACAGTCATTCAGAATTTCTAAACAAATCCAAAATGGCTTCGGTGTAAATTGAATACCATTTAGATGTAAATAGCATTTTGTATCATGCTCTCATTTTCTGTTGTAGTCATGTGCATGTGCCGTTAACCCACCCTTAAAGACTTGATATACTTTAAGCCAATTTGGTTATCGTTCTTCCCAAGGAAAGAAAAAAAAACGTTAATAAAGATGTGCGATGATACACCCTTTTTGAACATTAAACACAGCTGGAGGCATGAAACGGAACAAGCGTATTCTTATCCAGGTGAAATGGCTTCTGAAGGAGAGAAAATGAAAGGCGGGACTTGATTTTCCACAAAATCGAAAACAGTTTGGATCATTGGACGATGGGCGTTGCTAACAAAATGGAGGTAATGCACTTCTAAAAAACACTACAATATTCCATAAAAAATATTAAACAATTTTGATTCATGCCATCTCTAAGTGTTGTTTAGTCTCTGCACGAAATAAATATACGAAAAGGTTATATTGTCAAAGTGGACAGAGCCTGAGAACACACCATCATTATGTAATGGCTATGGAGCAGTGGAACTTTATCGATTCCCTTTAGCTAGCCAAATTTGGCCAGATTTTGTTCAAAGTTACATCACATTAGGTTCGTTTCTTTCATTTAGTCTGTTATTATGTAGTTGAATTTGCTATTTCATGGCATGTTCTTGTGTTGCCGCTCATGGTCTTCTGTTATTGGTCGTTCATGCTTGGAACGTCCTTTACCAGCACATAGATCCAGGTAATTTAGTTTCCTTCCTCATATGCAATACACTTGTGACAATCATGCTTGTAAGAATGATCAATACTCAAATATGTCGTAATAAGGAAATCACAGTTGTTCTGCCAGAAAGACTAGACAAAATGACGATGCAATGACATATATTTAACAGCTAACCAGCTAATGAAAACAAAGGCATCAATATCTACAAGGCACATGTTGAGTAAGTACGGATCTTATATACTAGAAGTGGTAGATGGTGATAGGCTAGATCTATAGGTAATGAGTGACGTAGCATTAGAATCTTCTCGTTAGAGCGCCCGTCTCCCATTCGGACCGACGTTGGTTCGAAGCCCGCGGAGAGCGGGGTTAGTGGGACCGGCTACATTGGCAGAACTTGCACTAAAGCTTTCATTGACCACACACATCTAATATAAATTAAGTACGACGTTTTTGCCCAAAAGCCGTTATTAACAGTCTTTAATACCTGTGAACTCTGTTTGGAGAACCTGTCTTGTAACAGCAAAAGTTATCAAAACGTAATTCAGTCACTTTTGGATAAAAGTAATGTTGTGGAAGCTATTAACAACTTTTCACTGAATGACAAAGAAAGAGTGAAATGTCTAAACCTTTTTTTCACCTTCTGTTCTTCTGTTTCATTTATTTTTTTGGATTTGCACACAAAAAACAGTGAAGGCACTTGGACAACAATAACAAACATATTTGTATACAACTTTTTAAAATTTTATTTTTTCATAAAAATAAAATAAAGAAAGAAAAAAGGAAAAAAAGGGGGGAAACAAAAACAAATAGAGGGCTGGAGTTAAGCCAAGTTAGCCTGGAAAAATTGCATAAATGGTTGCCACTTATTGCAAAATTTGGCGAGATTACCTTTCTTAGAATATCTTATTTTTTCCAGTTTTAGAAAAGACATGGCATCAGTCATCCAGAGTGTATTGGACGGGGCATTTGTTGCTTTCCAATTAAGAAGGAGAAGGCGTCTCACTATCAAGGAAGTGAAGGCCAGGACCCAGGGCTGGACTGGGATAAAAAAAGGGCCCTGGCATTTTTGCTCAGACCGGCCCACCACAATCGGTCGGACACAACCAACCAGTACCCCATCCTTGCGGTCCCTGTAGATATGCATATCTACTTTTCCATTCCCCAAAACCCCTACAAAGCTGAGAACTAAGTGCCATGGACCAGTGTACTCACTCTCTCTTGACTGACTCCGTGGTGACCAAAGGTGGCAGTGGAGTAGGGCCTACACAAAGTGAGGGCAGAGAGAGAGAGAGAGAGCGAGAGAGAGAGAGAGAGAGAGAGAGAGAGAGAGAGAGAGAGAGAGAGAGAGAGAGAGAGAGAGAGAGACGAGAATGATAACTGAATGAGAAAAATGATCCCCATACAAGTATCTTTAATATATAACAATGTAGAGAGATGGTTGCACATATTTTATACTTACTTAGTGGAAATGGCTCCATGGTGAACATCATCTCTCTGAACATCAAAGACAACGAACTACAAACGTAAGGGCATCCTGAGATAGAGAGAGAGAGAGAGAGAGAGAGAGAGAGGGGAATAACGAGTCACATTTCAGTCTACAATATTATGAATATTTTTATAATAATATCAATAATCTCAACCCACCTTACAATAACTGCAGTTTCCTCAGTAGCTTGCTCTTCTCTGCAACTCTGTCAATTACAATGTGCTCCATGTTATAAAAGCTAGTTAACATTAGAATAATCAGCCGAAGTTGCAATTGAATAAGTTAACTCTGCTAACCTAGCTACAAAAACAATGCAAAATAGCTTATGCTGTGTTATTTGACTTAAGCTGACTGAGTGGCTAGTGCAGTAGGTTACAATCTGACAGACATTATAATAGCGACAGCGATTATGTTGTCTTACTATAATATTCATTAATTTAGGTAAATCGTCATCTTCGTAGTGGCCCAACCAGGCCCACACACTGTGATGTCACCGTCCGGAGCAGAAGGTGGCAGTAATGCACCAAAAAGCTGTTTACCGTAAAACACGAAGAAGTCACCGGCCGGTCCCTGTATGGTGGTGGCGTCACTTACTGGACCAGGATCGGTGATCCTTAGCTGTTGTGTTTCCGATATGAGCTTGTTCTTCAGAAATGTTTGGTAATATGTAACGTTAGCTTGTGTGGACGCTACCGCACTACTTGATCAACAAAAGAGCTTCGCTACGGAAAAGCTATTTGATTCAGAAAACAGCGACGTTACCACCATGCTACTGAAAAATGTAGTTAAGCTAGTAGCGTCACTGCTTGTAGCGATGCTACTGCCCAACACTGCTTACAGTTTCAAGTACACTCTCCTAATCACTCTGTCTCTCCTTGACTTCACTATCAGACACCTACTCCTCTGCCTGGGTGCCGCCATGGCTAGTCACCTCTCCTCCATGTGCTATGTTCACCTGTTTTTGCAAAATTTCGTCAGGTACTATAGGCTTGGAAACTGAAGCTACAGCACTTAACATGTCGGTTATTTTTGCACATGTTGAGGCATCAACCTCTAGAATTTGTATTTGTTTGGCCCGCAACTTCTCCGCACCCCCCTTGCCCTTGCGCTTTTGTTTCTCCATCCTAAGTCCACAGATTTCTGGCTCTGACCCACTGACTGCATTTGACACAGGAAACCGAGGGGGAGGGGTGGAGCCCTAACCATAAGAAATGATTGGGCCAGCCCAGTGTCAGTCTGGATAATGAACCAATGGGCCGCTGTCCCTGCTTTATGGGCTGGTCGTTGGCAAATAAAAAAAAATAATTTTATATTAACCGGCCCCCAAGTGCGTCGGCCCACCGGGCATTTGCCCGGTATGCCAGATTACCAGTCCAGCCCTGCCAGGACCTCTAACTGTGCTGATGAAAAACAGCGGTATTCTTGAGGAGTACCAAAAATGGCTACGTGCGGAGAAATATCTATGGTCTTGAGGAGCACTTTAGACATTGTGTCAAATAAGTTCGCCAGATATTTCCTAGGGTTGGGCAAAAGAAAAACATATGTGCAAGATTACAAGGCGAGCCAGAGCATCTGTCACAAACATCATATGTATTAGGGAAAATTTGTGATAGTCGGGTTTTGGAATAGTGACATCTGAACACTACCTTAAACTGTATTAGGTCAAGCGGGCACAGATTGAGGCTTTGTGAATACCGTTTAAAACAGAGTCCCACCAGTCATCATCAAAGGCCAAACCCAACTCTTTCTCCCAAGCCTCCTTTGTCCTAGTGATTAAATGATCATCATATGACTGGATAGTACCATAAACTTTTGAAATTAAAGATCTCTGTGTAAAATTCAACCGTAAAAGACTGTCCCATGTCTGCTCAGGAGGAATTTGTGGAAAATTAGGGAATAAAAGTTTTACACAGTTCCTAATTTGAAAATACCTAAAAAGATGGGAAGGTGGGAGGTCGAACTCGCTAGTTAGATCTGTGAAAGAACAAAAAAACCCGTCTTTATAAAAATCCTTAAAACATTTCAGACCCTTATCATGCCATAAAGTTAAAATGGAATCGTAAACGCGGGTTTGAACGCATGATTCCTTAACAGTGGACTTGATATGGTGGGAGTAAGAAATTTAAAATGCTTTCTAAATTGAAACCATATCTTTAATGTGGAAATGACCACTGGGTTGCTAGTAAAGCCAGTGGGGTTGACCGAAGAAACACCAGCCAGTATTGCCAGTAAAGAGGACGTGGGACATGATTGTATTTCCAACTGACACCAAGGTATGTTGATCAATTTCAGCCAAAATACAGTTCTAGCTATATTCGTAGCCCAATAATAAACTTTGAAATCTGGTAGAGAAAGGCCACTGTCATGAACTGTGGAGGGTGGACGTGGTGGAAGAACCCAAGCGCAGGCAGACACGGATGAAGGGGTTAACCGATATACTTTAATTATAAATAACAAGAACAAAAACAAACGCCCACGATGGGGGAAAACTCTAACTAGACAAAATACAAAAACAGAAAATAAATCCTTCCCACAAGGGGGGCAAAAATAAACAACCACGAATAAAAACAAGGAACTGGGAACCATACATACAGTACAAACAAGACCGGAGAACTTGGAAACATGGCAGGAAACAAGTACAACGAACGAGCACAAGACAATAGACATGAGGGCATCTTATAGGAAAACTAACAAAGGAGATAACAATGGGCAGGTGTGGGTACTGAAACACTCAGGGAAGGTTAATGAGACAGAAGGGCGGGAAACACTGACGAGACACGAGAAAGCACATGGCAAGTCAGAATCAAAACAAAGCCATGCCTTTCTCACACAAAACCTAAGGCTATGCCATGACTCCGCTGTAAGACCAAGAATAAACATGACATGATAGCGGAATCATGACAGGCCACCATCAAATTTGCAATTCTGAAGTACTTTTGGCCTAACTCTAGGTGTCTTACCATTCCACAGAAAATTAGATATAACTGAATCAAAGCATTTGAAAAATCCTTTAGATAAAAATATAGGTAGGCACTGGAACAGAAACAACAATTTTGGGAGGACATTCATTTTAACCACGTTAATTCTACCAATCAGGGAAAGGGGGAGGGAACCCCATCTTTGGAAATCAGCCTTAATTTTAGTTTATAGGGGAGAAAAGTTGACATCATAAAGAGTTTTGTAGGACCTGGCCACATGAACCCCCAGATACTTAAATCCCGAAGGACTCAGTTTGAAGGGAATCTCAGATTGAGAGAGTTGTTTTGCTAGGTCAATAACCGGGTAACATTCGCTCTTCGAGACATTGATCTTGTATCCCGAAAACGAACCGAATCTATGAAAAAAAGAAAGGATAACAGGACACGCCCCTGCAGGATTTGTGATATACAATAGCAGGTCATCAGCATATAAAGAAAGTTTGAATTCGACACAGGAACGCGTAATGCCGTTAAAAATGGGGAAAGACCTAAAATAAATGGACAGAGGTTCTATTGCGAGAGCAAAGGGGAGGGGAGACAGGGGACAACCTTGTCTACAGCCACGGTTTAAGGTAAAATAACTAGATTGAACATTATTAGTTGTGATACTGATGCAAGGCGATGTATAGAGAAGGTGTATCCATGATATAAAAACAATACCGAAACCAAATTTTGTCAAAACTGCAAACAAGTAATACCATTCAACTCTGTCGAACGCCTTCGCTGCGTCAACAGAGATTACAACTTCTGGAGTGGCCGAGAAGAACGCTAATAGAAGCCTGTCTCAAAGTGAAAGGAAGAGAGCCATTTGACAGGGACTCTACATAAACAGCATGTAATAACGGGATGAGTTGGTTATGGAATGCTTTGAAAAATTCAACCGGGAACCCGTCTGGCCCAGGTGCCTTATTATTTTGCATATTTTGTAGAGCCAATGTAAGTTCTTGCGTAGTCAGTGGAGAGTCCAACTGATTAATTGCATCTGTGCTCATATCCGGGAAATCTAGGTCTTGCAGAAATGCATCCATATCAGTCAAGTCCGATAGAAGTTCAGAACTATACAAAGATTTATAAAAGGATGAAAATACTGAATTTATATGGTCAGGTTCTTCCGCCAACATCCCGGACTCATCTCTATCACAGGGTATTAAACGCAAGGCTGCTTGTCGAAGCAAACGGTGAGCTAGCAATCTTCCAGATTTGTCTCCATATTCATAATATTTGGCCCGAGAATATTGGAGTAACCGCTCTGCTTCATTAGTTGTGATCAGGTCTAATTCTGTTTTTAATACCACACGCGGCCTTAATAAATCAGGAGACGTGGATGTGGCAAGTCGTTGATTAACATATTCCAGATCATCTGATAATTTTTGAATGGTTGACGTTCTTAATTTCTTCAAATGAGCAGACTATGAAATAATCTAACCCCTTAAGTAGGCCTTTAAAGATTCCCACAGGAGAGTCTTAGAAATGGGTTCCGATTCAGACTGGTTGAGAGATATAAAATACTCAATTGTACTTATGATAAATTTATGAAATTTGTCATCAGACAAAAGAGATATATTAAATCTCCAGTGAGTGGGGTAACGAGATTCGGATGAGAACTGAATGTCCAAGGTTAAAGGCGAATGGTCTGAAATAATAATTGGATGATAACAAGTATCTGTCACCTTGGGCATCAGTCTGGCATCAATAAAAAAATAGTCGATACGGGAAAATGTCTGGTGTACGTGTGAATAAAAGGAGTATTGTCTGCCCACCTTCTGTTCTTAATATCACTCCTCGCCCTTGCAGTCCTCCTCAGAATCCACACTTTGGTCAGGCACCGAAATGGCGTCCAACCCCCTACATCTCTTAATTTGGCAACAAGTGTATTTGTATGTAAGGTGTATGTAAGGTGTTAACAGATCATATTTATCATAGGTAAAACCAAAATCCATGATGGGGGAACAAACACGATAACAGAAGACTTTCCGAAAGGCAAACAAAAACTTCTCACTGGGGGGCTGTGGTCAGTAGGGCGGGACGAGAGCCGTGAGGGAACGGTCGAAGTCGGTGTCACTTGTGTGTGCACCAGACTCACAACTCTCATGGAGGAGCTACCGGAGCATAAAAGGAAGAGCGACAGGAGGGTATGATGAGAGAGGACCAGGCCTGGAGTTTAAGTTGTGTTTTATTATGTTTTTATGGCCAGCAGTCGACCGTGAGGGCCGAGTCAGGGCCGAGGCAGGGACTAGGCCAAAATTAACTAGATAGGGACTGAACATGAACATGGTACGACAAAACGAACCGACAAAGGACAAAGAGAAACTGGGGCTACAAATAGGGAACACTAACGAGGGAAGTTAACAAGGGGCAAGTGAGTGGAATGCAATACTAACTGGAAGATTACACGGGCGAGGTGAGGAAAATGAAACACTAATGTGAACAATGACGGGGTAACAATGGGCGGGGTCAAAGCAAGAGACAAGAAGACACGTGGGGCAATGTCAAAACAAACAGCCACGTGTCTCCACACAAGAAATATAATACACACACACAAGACGTGGCACTGTCATGATCGTGCCAACAAAACTAGGAAAATCTGGACAAGATGGGCGGGATCATGACAGTTCCTTTTATTCAGTAAGCTCCTCAGCAGGACCAATCACAGACTCGAGCTCTTTAACAGAGTGCACACCCATCTGGAACACAAGACAAATCTACAAACAGAAATAGAGAGATCATATGCACACTAGGATGAAGAATATTCACATATCTCAAAGACTGAACACAGGGGATATATTGTGCATTTCAGTAGTGTTTTTGTTAAATGCCAACTGTCATTGTACGCGTCAATAATCCTCAAAAAGGTTCAACCAAAATTTCAGGCATGTCAGGAATTCATCCAGCCATCCAATTACATCAGTTGCCGATTGAAGGAGGGGCTCTTTTACACTGCACGGCAAAAAAAATGAAAAGAGTCAGAAAAAAAAAATACCCCAAAAAATTACACAGTGTAAAGACCGGCCTTGTTCAGACCGGCTACAACAGCTATATACAAAAACAACCTAATACTTCTTTTAAAAGAAAAGGATGGACTCTTTATATAAAAAAAACATACACGTCAGTCCGTTCTTTTTCTGAAGCACATGTCATATGAAGAACTGAGACGATGCCGGAACTGTCATTTTTGGATGCACTGTGCCTTTAAGGGTGCTTAGGAGATGCTCTGCTCTTTAATTCTTTCCTGACTCTGTTTGTGTCTTACACTCCTTCTCTCTTTCTCCAGCTGAGTAACTCTTGAGTTTCTGAACATCTTCCCTCAGGCTCCACTCACCCACACTGTCCAGATGAGAGAAATGCATCACAAAAGCAGATGGGACACAGAAATGAGATAATGAGTGCCTTTTCCAGGCATTTTTTAAGTTATTTCCAAAGCTGATGCGTGGCCTCAAATGTGCTTTCCATCTCAACTTCTGTCGCAAGCTCACAGCTGCAGACTGTCAACAGCTGTGAGTAACAAAATCATAGAGGACATCAATGTTGATCTGTGAACCCTAGGAGGAAACTCACAAACAATTATAACTTTATAGGCAAAAACTGAAATGATCATGTCTCTGTATTAAGATAAGACATGGAATTATGGGATGAACATGATTTTTTTATATATTATTTCACAAGTTTGCATTAACATGTAATCAGACATGATGACAAAAGCATATTTGCATTTGTATCTGAGGGGAGAAGATCAAAATTCTAGCCTGAACCCAGAGTTCTCGCTACTGCTTGGTAGATATTAGCTGAGAATGAGGTGATGGGGTCGAAGAGGAAGGCTGCAAAACTGTCACACTTTACTTGGATACATGACCAATGGCCAATAGAGGGCGCTAGGGCGCCGCCCCCCTTAAGCCACAAAAAAAAAATTAAAACAATTAAAACAAAAATAGTAATAATAATGAGAAAAACATCAGTATGTCAATATTTGTGTGTTTTAAATATGGAATGCACCCAGTAATACATGTAAAATATGATACAAAATCATATTTGCAACCTTTCCTCTGCCTGTCTGACCGCTTCATCAGCTCTGGGGCGATAGAGAAAGCGCCCCAAGGAGGCGGGTCTATGTAGCAGTTAAGCCAATTGCTAATTTAAGATATGAATGTATGACATAAAATTTAGCCAATCAGCGTTCTTAAATAGAATCCAAGAAGGGCGATCATTTTATCGCCCCAAGCCCTGATAAAATAAGGACTGGGCTCTAGGGGCGCCATTTTTACTAAACGACAATGGCGAGCGCGGACGTTACTCCTCCAAGACCCAACCCTAACTCGGTGAAATCTCTCCTCCAAGATCCGTTTGAGAGGAGAACTTTGTCGGAGAAAGTTCGGGTGAAAGAGCTGGGCCCAGATCAACCTGACCTCTCAATCAAACAGCAGGCTAGCGAAAAAGGGAAGCAGTATATGCGCGGCTTCTCCCGTAGCTTCACACACACACACACACGTTTCTTTGTATATAGTTGACCTTAGCATAAAAATCATTCAGTTATATATGGTACTCTAAAAAATGTTAATAGTGTGTTTGCTAATATTACTGTATATATGTTTTGTATCAATTAATTGTTGCAGTTCTGGAGCACATTAACAATTAGTTACATTTAGTTTGATCATAAAATACTTTATGCTATTCTTCCAGTCAAAGGTTTGAGTTCAGCCACTTGATATCCATTTCTATATTATACATCCTTTATACAGTGTAAGAATTCCTATAAACTTTATAATAATTTAATGTTATTGTCCACTTTCCACTCTGTTCTGACAGCATGCATATTGTGTTGCCTATTTACTACCAATGGCACCAACAGCCTTTCCAAAAGATGTTACTTATATGTAGAAATAGTCAATTGTTTACAAGTTCAGTTTAAATGCAAATAAAAGGCTTGTGTTTGTGCATCATGATGTTTGTTTTTGTGTACGAATGCCTCAACTTTTTAATATTGGCATTAAATAATTACTGACTATTTCACTGAGCACTGCTGTCCTGCAGTTTGTGTTAAATTTTATTGCGATGGTTACGGAAACAAAAAAGTATGGCACAGCCCCACCGAGAATATTTTTCACCAGCCGCCACTGTACATGACCATGCTTCTCCTGAACTCCTTGAAAAACCTTCATTAAAAAAGAGAATAATAGATTACGTATAGCGTTATTAAGATGTGTGATTTTAAAGTCTCTTGTGAATGGCATCCCTTTATTTACGAGGGAAATGGAATATTGAAAAATGATTCAGGGTGGGGCTTTTTTCTTGTGAATTGAATGGCGAAAGGTTACATTCTTTAAAGGAATTTGCAGCAGGCTGATAGGCATAGGCGTCACAAAGAGAGAAAACTCACCTACTAATGTAAGCTAACAAAGTAAATAGCATAAATAATCAAGTTTTACACTGTAAAAAAAAACGAAATCTTCTAGCAGCGTGGGCACCAGAAATAAACCATAAAATAACAGTTTTCCTGTTTAGCTTGTACTTGAGTTTTTAACCGTATTTAAAAAAAACATAAAACAGTAACATTTTGTTAAATTTTTTTTTACAGTAAAGTTTGATGGCAAAGATGTTGTGTTAATTCCTGTTTGGATTTGAAGCAGTTGACTCGAATATTCCATCTGGTCATTTCTTGGCTGTCTGCTCTAGCAATGATCGTGGCCCATTTTGATCAGTTTTGGATCAGATTTGAATTTGATTGTATAATTTAATAATTGTTATTTGAAATTATGACCAATACACTAGAGTTTGTATTGTCAAACAAAGAGTGATTCAATGAAAACAAAATGTTAAGGAAAAAGTATGAGTAGAGAAAAGTGACTTTCTGAACTAATAGCAACTGGAATACTATTTCTGCCCACTGCACTCAATATACTGTATCAATATGAGGGAAATTTCCTTATTCATTTTTACAGTTGTTTAACCTGTATTTTACATTACGCACTGCATTTACGGAAATATCCTTAAAATAAAGAAAAATGTATAATAGTAGTTTTCTGCCAGTAGGCTACTTTAGTGTTTTTTACAGGGTTTTTTACGGTGTGAATGGGAAATTATTAACAGGACCTTGGTAATTGACCCCTTGATGAACTGCACCTAGATAATAAAATTTATTCCCAAGCATCTGTGTGGTTTTAGCACTAAATAAACTAAAGGAATTATACAAATCAGACAAAATGATTGGCGAATGTCATTTGCAAAATGTAATTTCCAATTTTTGTTAGCCAGTGTTAAGTGATGGCATCAATCTGGTATACTGTTCTGAGCTATTATCCAGGTGTCTAGTGCACCTGTGACCGGCCAGCGATCCCCACATTTTAAAATAATTATAGAATATACTTAATGATGCTTATTTGAAAATGTAAAAATGTGTGAGGGTTTGGTTAGAGGATAGAAATAGGTGCAGTCAATAAATCATTATGTATGCGTGTGTTGCGAAGCACAGATTCATTCACCCATTTCCTCCTCACAGTCGTCCAGTCACTTCCTTGCACGAGCAGCATGTGGTGCACAGTTTTGTCACAGATGGTCTTTGAAGTGGAAGAGATTTCAATGAACACACTTCTTACTGTCAATGTATTCTTGTAGAAACACACATTTAGACATCAGAGATGATGTCAGATGATATTTGGGCGCTGTGAATCTGGAATCATAAAAAATATGCTGTATGTCGCAAACTGGTTATAGCCAAAAATAATTGGGTAAGCGTCTCTGTGAAACCATGTAAAGACTGTTCAAATGATATCAGAGTCTCGTGCGCCTGTCTGACATACAGTGGATCTGAGTGGATCTCGTCCATGCCATCGAATCATAAATACCCCGGAGACAACAGACTGGAGCTTGTTAAAGTTTATTGCTGAACGTAGCAGATGGTCTGGAAGGGGACATTTTAATGAACATATTTGGTTTGTGTAAATGCGTTTTTTAACACTGACTCATTAGCGCATGCAAATTTGAGTTACTCAATGTGGGCATGTAAAAAGATCACATTAACATTCACATCACATTGACATTACACATGTTCATTTAACAGAGCTTTCTTAAAAAAATGACATGTTTGTTCATGTTAGACGTGTTTTTTCTTATTGACTGATCTGCACATGATTTGGTGGGTAGCGTACATATTATGTATTACTTTATTATGTGTTTTCTTTACAAATATTAGCAAAAATGACAATAATATAGTCATGTAGGTCGCTGCACATGTGTGTTAAAAATAGCTTCAATGTAATTGCTGTTTCTGTAACTGTTATTTCCCTCATAGAGATAAGAGATTTGGTTATTTGGAAAAGTTTCTATTTGCTCTACCATTTAATATCATTGAGGTCTTTGAACATTAATTGAAATAATACAGGTCAGACAGCATGACAATGTGAATGATCTCATCTGTTATTTTCTTTCTTCTGGGTCGTAATAAAGCTTTCTACCATTTCAAATGTAACCTGACAACATAATTGTTATTTTAAAGTGGCTTGTGAATACATTGGTATAAAAATATGACCAATATTTTTACAGAACTCATTTGAGAACTCATTCCTGTGTTTGTTTGCCTAATTGCAATATAGAATATATGATGGACAAAAGTGCAGTACTGGATTGAAAGTACATTCCCGGAGTGTAAAACTGCAGCCCAATGGACCTTTAGTTTTTTTTTGAGACACCAAAATCCAAAATCCATCATCACGGTCACATTTGGATGACAGTCGGGACTTCATTAGCTCACGTCTATCAGAAATAACACCCACTGGATGAGTCCAAGTGAAACATGATGTCATCCATAACTATAAACTGTAGTGATAATAAATAGTAATGCATTCAACCCAGCATGGCAAAGCATTACCTCACATTGTCAGCAGGCTTTGACATTTCTCTAGACAACCCAAGAGCCAGTTAAAATAAAGAATTATAAATTGAGCTGATTTTTTATGAGGAGAGAGAGAGAGAGAGAGAGAGAGAGAGAGAGAGAGAGAGAGAGAGCTGTATTTGTTAGGAGCGCCCCATAATCACATCATGAATGAGTCCATTGAGCTCTAATGGAACTGATAACAACCTGAGAGGAAGCAATGGTCCCATTATGAGCAGGTGTATAATTGCCCCGTTATCATTTGGCATTATGACTTTTGACAATTATGTCTGTACGTCATGAACATAAAGAAATTAGAGACCGAAATAGCACAGCACTCCTCCATTTTCAATATCGTTTGATGGAAGACACGGTCCGGTTGAATTTTTGCAATTTTCATCTGGAGGTACAGTCGTAAACAAGCGCTCTGAGTGTGCCAAAGGTTACCGAAGACAAAGCTTACTGAGATTAAACGGAAAATGACCAATGCCCTCAAAGGCCATTTTTTCCCTCATATATGTTCTCCCTAATGGATTAAAATGTTTATTTTTTATACTTTTAAAATGTAATACTGTTTAATAAATGATTTCAAAGTGAACTTAAAGGTCCAGTGTGTAATATTTACATATTTTTATGATCTATTGTAAGAAATGCTATATAATGTACAGTACAAAACTATGTGAGGTGTATAAAGACCTTACATAATGAAGCTATGTGTTGTTTTTTACCTTAGAAAGAGCTGTTTCTATCTACATACATGACGGGTCCCATCACAGGGAATTCACCATGTTGTTTCTACAGTGGCCCTAAAGGGACAAACTGCTCTACAGATGTTGGTTGCTATTTGCAAGCTCACCACTTGATGCCGCTAAATTTCATACAATGGAACTTTCAGACAAACTTTCAAAAAAAGATATTATAATTTTTTCATTCAAAATATGAATGTGTGTTTGATGAATGCTGTGGAAATGATGTGGAGTAATTAAGATGACAGCGATCTCACAGTTGCCAGGATAGAAGCAAACAAACCGTGTGGTCTGAAATGCAGGAAAGACCACAAGGTTATGCCACAAGATCTGCCCAGTTACACTGTTACGGACCGCTGTGGGCTTTTTATTGGGTTTGTTTAGCGCTAACATTGAGTCATGAATCTCGACACACAGTGTGAGGCAGACCGCTGCTGTGATATGATAAGTAATCATTCATGTTAACATTTAAAGAAGTATGTGATAACAATGGCCTTATCAGGTCATATTCCAGTGTCAGTCTCACACAGTGCACAACAGAAGAGCATCAACACATCTCCACATCCGTCTTTCATGGTAGAAGCCACCTACTGTAAAAGGTGAAGTGTATCATCTCTCTTGGTCGCCTTAGCAACCAATCAGACCTCTATAGCAACTGCCTGGCTGTGAAATACACCACATTGTATCCTTCCAGTCCAAATATTTAAACTAAAGGCCTTTAAAGTTCAGGGACCGCAATCACATAACAGCTTAAAGGATAAAAGTAGCTCCTAACTTACTGGTTTAAGAGGAACTCTTAAAAATAATGGGCGTGTCTGTCCTAATTTTAGGAATTTTTGTGCTTAGATTATTTCACGATGCGTTTTTAGCGCTAAAGCTGTGAGACGTTAGGAGTAGTGAAGAGGACTCATAAGTCACTAAGACCAACTCACAGGCAGTCTACCTTGAAACGCAAACATTTTAGAAAGACTTCATGACAAAACGCTTAAAACATAAAGACAACTAATATCTGCTAACTGTTTATGAGACAATCAGCTGAACATATACTTTAAATGCACATATAGTTTATTTGCAAAAGAGAACTCCTTTTTTAATATTTCAAAAATCATGTGCTTATTGTGTTTTATTGTATTTGTCACCTGTATTTTATTTTTATTTAATACTTAATAAAAACAGTTTGATTAATATGAAAAGGAATACACAATAAAAAATAGTTATCTGTTTTTTGTAAATTAACTCTTCACTTGTTGAATTAGTAACTTAGTGTATATTTTATCATCTTAATTTAAATACGGCAATAATGATATATTACAATATTTTAATTGAAAATGACTACATTTTCATCTAAATTTAAATATGTCAGATGCCCATCCTCTATCAGCCCATCACTGTGGTCGTAGTCAGTAAGTTTGCTGAACTCATCCATAACGGATTAAGATTTCTTCCTGTTCCTTAGTAAAACTTGTGAATGGGTTTTAAGTGGAAACTCTTAACTAAAAACTTTTACTGCTGTTAAGGAGAGCTCTTAGTGTTAAGATCAATTGTTTTGTGAATACGGGCCCAGATTCTTTTTCTAATTTCCAAAGTATTTTTAACTATACAAGGCTTATGTAACCTTACAAATGTCTAGAGAGCATTGTGCCATGCCAACATTCAACAGTTGTATTGGTTTACTTGTCTAGTTTTATTTGTACTGCGATTAATAATGGAAAAGTATACTGTAGGTTTTTAGTTGTCTTTAATGGTGCACTGGAAGGTTGTGTATGTCTGCGTTACATAAAACAGACTCATCTCTACTGGAGCTATATGTCTATTAATAGTGAAAGATAAACTACACACTGTTGTTTTTTTAAAACTTGAATTTATTTAATCACCATTTTTGGTATCATTATTAATCAAAAAACACAAGCTCATTAAAGTCTACAGGCCTCCAGTTTGTCAGGCTGGCCATCACCTCGCCTACTCAGTAAGCGTGTTACACAACGTGATTGCAGAAAAACTAGAAAGCACCCATTATGATAAACAATGCTGTCAACACAATGAGCGCATTGCTTACAGTGCAGTGTCATTGGTTATAACAGGAGCCTCGCATCACTCGCTTGCGATGACAATGAGGTGTATGCTGAAACACAGACACTGTCATAAATTAAGAAAAAAAACACTCCAGGTTTGTTAACCAAATTGCCTGTTCCTGACATTTGAATGTCGTTTCTTACCTTAAAACAGAAAGTAAACACTTTCTGCATTCACGATAAAATGAGCTTATAAAATATTTTTCCAAATGTTAGCTTTTATCAAAGTCAGTTTAGGGAAGTCATGCCACTCGGCAACCATGTTTGCAACGCCTCTGGGCAGCTATTTACGTCATAGCGAGTCCACAGGGGTCTCCTCACAAGAGTCCCGCTCCAGAGATTCATCAGTCTTTGCTGATTGACGATTGACACGTTTTAATATATAATAAATATATATATTCCTTCGCTAGAGCGGCCATATTGTGAGTTGCATTCCCCAGCATTCATTGTCGGAAATGACATCCCAAGTGTATGTGTTTTACTTAATTTAATGCATGATGAAGTAAATGCAGTTTTTCATTGCTTCTGTTTCAAAAGCATGACTCCTGTGGATGCTCTTGGCCAGTTCATTCCTCGATATTGAAAGGGGTTCTTAAGTATGAATGCAGAGAGATGGGCGAAACAGACTTTTTTCCTCCCGCCGTTCACAGCGTACTCTGGCATCACTTTTATTTGGATGCAGAAAACCGTGTCCTTGATTCACATACAG
Organism: Barbatula barbatula; assembly: GCF_947034865.1. Taxonomy (NCBI): domain Eukaryota; kingdom Metazoa; phylum Chordata; class Actinopteri; order Cypriniformes; family Nemacheilidae; genus Barbatula; species Barbatula barbatula. The sequence goes on along the minus strand of NC_136769.1, from coordinate 19,879,449 downwards.
CAGAAATAAGAGACATACCATATTTGCATTATTTATTCACTTCTATTTGCTGTCATGCTAAATGATGCCGTTCTTCTCAGATTTGTGTTGGAAAAAGGGTTTGTTGTGTTTGCAGACAAACACAAAAGCTCTTGATTTTTGATCCCATGTGGTGATAGAAATTTCCCCATTTTTGAAAACAGTCCAAAAGGTTTTTGTCCCTAAAGCAGTCCACGCAGTATCATAAAGCGCACAAAAGTACAAAATACACACCGTGTGCACAAATAACAGACACCACAAAACAAAGTCATTACAAATCTCAACAGGCATAAAGCGATATCTACATATTCAACAATTATAAATTAACAATTGTGCAAATTGCCACACACAGTTATCTGCCATAATCATCAGCATGATCATCAAGCGTTCGACGATCCAAAGAAAATATTATAAATGTGCATTGTTATGCACACAAATGCCACAAAATATGGGGCATCAGCTGCTCATAGACATTAAAAGTGAAGTGTGTAATGTCTGCGCCATTAGTATAAAATAATCCTCCATCTTCCATTGCTCTGTAACATGCAGCTGGGGCTTATCTGTCTTTGTCTATGGCCATACGAAACTGTGGAGCTGTGGTAAATGATCTCCTGCCAAAGAGATGGTCACAAAATGGTGTAGGTACAACATCTACTTGCAAATATTGACGTCTGGTTCAGACAAACAGGCTCCAGAATTACATCAACGGTCGAGCCAATGCTTTTTATATCGAGTCAATTTGTGGCAATTTGGTTCCTCTGTTGATGCAGAAATGATACACTTCACCTTTAAACCGCCACAAACTCATTTCAGTGTTGCCGGCTTGTATTCACAAAGCAATTATATCCTGAACTCCCCATGAAGACATCCTCTGAGCGAGGAAGCATTTTGATCGATGTCCGTATGTAATTTGTTCTACATTTTCTCTTTGCTATCCCACCCTGTTTCTCACCGATTCTCCCACACTTCCCTGACATCTTTCAAAGTTGTATGCCAAAAATATTTACAGTAAATGTGCACTGGGACTAAGTAATAGAGAATGTGCCACTGACGTCACACGGTGTTGCATGCTGGGTGTCGCGGCCATATTTGTAGGTGGTAGCGGCTCTTTTCTGCTAGTGAGTTCAATTCAATATTAATCTGTTTGACTAAGAACACATAAACATGATGGGTCGGTTGTGTTATAAACTACAACAGCAAGTCACACAGTCATTTAGGACAGAAACTAGACAATGGAACATGATTTTGTTTTGTTTTCCGACTATTTAAACCTCTCGATGAAAATCACAACGACGATCATGTATCAATCGCTGGTAAACAACATCCGAAGATGGCGGCGCCGCCCCAGCATGCACCACGCCGTGATGTCGATTGACAAGCTCTATACTGACTGCTGAGCAGACTAAAATGAACATATAATTTGACCACCAGCTTGTGGGGTTCTGACATATTACTCTAATGCAGCGACTCATCGAAACCTTTTACATGTGTAAGTACTTTGCATTGAACATGATTTCTTTGAGGAGAGGAGACCCTAACCCTAACCCTAATCTTGATAAATAGTGGAACATTAATGTAACATAGGCCTACTTGATATTGAAATGGACATCTATCTGAAGTCTATATGTAACCTTTCTGTTTTGCCCTCGACTTACATTGTTTTGTAAAATCAACTACAGAAAAGGCACACGGTCAATACTGTTTGATCATTTCTTACCTTCTTGCCTAGGCAAAAAAGAAATTGTCAAACCTAACATCGAAACAGCTTTACTTGTTACCCAAAAACCCTCCATTGTTTATCCAAAAAGACAATAATATGAAGACCACGACCCTGTTAAAATAACCAGCATTGCTGGTCAACAGTATATGTTGTTTTTAAAGATAGTCCCCTGCATTGGATGCTGTTGTGCTGGTGTCATACAGTAACCAGCTTAACCAGCAAATTGTTTTTGACCATCTCTTGAAAAGTCAAAGAATGACCTTGACCAGTACATGGCAATGCTGGTCCATCATCTAGACCAGAACCACGTAAAAACATGCTGGTCCTCACTGCTCTTTTAAGCAGAGGATGACCTGTATAATCTTCATTTCACTCTGTAGATATCTTCATTAATATTCCATCCGTTGAGAGACGATGGCTGTAGGTGTTTGGTTGTGATGGTTCCTGCTTTTCTGTGTATTTATTAGACATATATCACAGACAGCTTTACAAGACTAGAGGTAAGACTCCGTTCATCTGTTCTTCAACATTTGTGCAAACCTTTCAGATCACAGGAACGACTGAGCACCATTTGATATGATGGACAGCTGTCCATCTTGAGTTGCCTAGTGAGCTTCGGAGAGGGCAATAATGGTGCTGGCACATTCTCACACAGATCACACACAAACGCACACCTCTCACTCCATCTAGGACGATACATAAGGGTCTTCCCTAAATCGTTTCTTCAGCTCACAGGTTGCTCTCAGCTTTGCCCTCCGCGACGCTCGAACACCGTAATCTGTCCGCTACTTCTGTGTCATCTGGTATTGAACTGCAGGTGGAGCCATCTTGTGGCGGGGAGGTGAACGGCAGGCATCCCTGTTTACCGCTTACGCCATTCTGACTGTTGGACACCAGTGCCTGCTTCTCTTCTGGACTGCAGAGGCGAGAGGTTGTGTGAGGTTGGACCATGATGCTGCCACTCTTCATCTGAAGGGTCTGGCTGTAGGTATGGCGGTACTCTTCCTCGATGTCCCTCCCAAGCTTCCAACGTCTCCACTTCTTCAGAATCTCAGACTGAACCTGGCCAAACAAAAGATGGACAGATCAGTTGGGAAACAGCTATTAGGAAGTTGTTTACACGTGTTAAAGGTAGTGACGCTAACCTCTTTGTTGACAAAGCAGTATAAGATGGCTACCAGCAGCCCCTGTGAACAAATCAGATCAGAACAAGCAAACTTGTTAACCACCACAGTCAGATGGACATTCAAGTTTAAAGCCATTCTGTAAAAGTATCATGATGAAACATGCACATGTCATCAAGTCAAAAGACACAAAATTTGTTATTGGTGAGGCACCGTATTTGAATTTAGTACTCTGATCTGTTTGTTTATATTGATAAATGAGACATTAGTAGGGGATAATGCACAGGCAGCAGGCTGTTATCACAGAATAAGAGGGGTCTTGTATAACACTAAAGGGGTCTATTCTGCGATAACAGCCGGATGTCTGGATTCTGGAATGTGGCAATTGGCCAATCAGAATCAAGTATTCCAGAGCGCAGTGTAATAATGATCGCTAAATAAAATCTTCTCCATCTTCTCAGTTGATGGATTCACAGCACCCTTATTTTCTTCCTTGTCGTAAAAATAGGAGAGTGTTGATTCTTCTTTTAAACACATACAAGCGAATTTTGAAGTAACTGTTTGTTGTCTCTGTGTTTTCACAAATCCGTAATGAATTTTTTTTCAAATAAAGATCTTTTAAAATGCCCAAGACTGTCTCTTTTGTTATTTGCCTTAACAATGTTAAAATGAAAATACAAATACTGTAACCCATTTTGTAACCCTGACCTGGAAGGAGTTAAAGAAGAGGTCAATGAAGAGTTTGGTGAGGCGCAGAGGTAGAGCACCATGTGAGGTAGACTCATCAGTAACAAAGGAAAACAGGACCGAATGGATCCCCAGTAACGGAATCAGGGTGAGGGTGGATTTAGCAAGCCTGAAAATTACAAATTGGAACATGAAACAATACAAACACACGATTGTGTATGAGTTTCTGTAAAATACAAAATATTTTTGGAAGAATGTTCACGCTATTTTTTGCTATACAACAAAGGGAAATTAAATTAAACAAATAAATAAAAGTAAAAAGGATAGATAATGTTTTCTAAAGACTTTAAGACGATTTGGGGAACGTCAATCCATAACCTTTTGCGTTTAAAAAAGAAAAACAGATTCACCAAAGCGAGCTTTCTAAAAATGTTGTATCATTTGAGGTGTGGATTTTATGGAGGACGAGAAATGACTTAAGTATAAATACATAAATGAATATATTAATACACGCATAAATAAACTAATAAATAAATGCATAAATAAATGACTAAATAAATAAATACATGCATAAATAAATAGATAAATTCATGCATAAATGTATAAATAAATAAATCAATAAATACATACAAGCGTAAATAAATAAGGTCAAAATATTAACTTTGCGCTGTTTTTTGTAATACTACTTGATTTTTGTATTTCTACATTTATTTCTGTAGTTCTACATTTATTTCTGTAGTTCTACATTTATTTCTACGAGATTAAAGCATTTCTACATTGATTTATTTCTGTATTTCTGTGTCCGTATGTTAATAAGGTAGGCGGTCCTATTCCTCTCTCAAAACATGATTGGTCAGCTATAGCACCGCTACAACTAACCCGGATAAAGCTGGCGGGTGTTTTAGAAAGGTTTTAGCAAATAACATCTTCAACCTTGTGACTACCAACTGTTTCGTTCAGAACGAATCGCAGATGCTTTAGTTCAGTTAAGTGATGATAAAAATTGTGACCTTGATCCAGCTGTGTCAGCCATAGGTCGCGTTAACCGACAATTCCTTGTCATTGACGGATTTTTAATACCAGTGACGGAAAAATCTGAAGGCATTCTGACGGATTACAATGAGGGCAGTTTGTAATTCCCCTTTTTGTCGAGTTGGTAGCTTCCATTCATTTCCTTTCATCAGAACGTAATTGTAAGGACGGTACGTTTCCTATTCATTACTCATAAACACCTAGGCCATTAAGGAAACCCACGCGGGATCAGCGGAGACTAGGCATATGAGCCAGGGGCGTGTATAATCAAGACGACTATGGCGGCCCACCAAAGTCTAATTTGTTTCGCCATAGTTTCAAAACGAAGAGAAAATCTTTTTGCACTTCTTATAACAACACAGCAATCTCTAACGTTGTTTGTGGTGTTGTTTCTGGATCTGATTCTGCACATCCTACATCTGTCATTCATCTGCCTCTCGTCGTTGGCTCTCAGACACACACAGGCACGCACAAACCAACGCTGCGGTTTTTACAGAATTTTTTCCTTCAGAGAGCGATGGAGACTAGCGTCATTTTGGATCATTTTGCCAACATGGAAGAACGAGAAAATTATGACAGAATTTTTATCGTCCAGTGAACAAATCCCAAACCATATATCTGAAAGACACCCACCGGAACTTGTAGTCAGAATATCTCATTTGGTGCGCCCTCAGTTTGGACACAAGGATCTTTATGATGTGTATGAAGATGAAGAAATTAATCTGGACACAGAGGAGAAGAAAATAAGGCCCTGGTTAAGACCATTATGTCATATTAGCAGGACAAAAGTGACACAGCCATTTTTTCACAGCACAACAAATAACTGGGGACTCAAATGAGAGGCTGTGGCGGTAATGGCCGCGGGGAAGAAAGAGAGCGGCGGCTGACACTGTTGAACCGTCTCCGGATTTCAAACATAGGAATTCCTGCTGAAGACAGCAACGCTTGGACAGAAACATCACTGAACATCAGTTACTGCTCATCTGCACCTCAGACAATGTGCGTATTATGAAGACGTGGCAATTTCGCGATGCAATCATGTGGAATTAGCAGAGGAAGAGAGATGCACTGTACACTAAAAATACACTGTATGCTGTATAGCTGGTTCCTGCGTAATGAAAATGACTTTGATGTTGAACGGTACATTTAACCTGAAGGCAAAAGCAAAGTAATTTGGTGTGACGATGAGAGCATGGAGGGAAATTGCAGGGCATAAAACTGAATAATATGTTAAACCCCCTTGTGCATTTCTTACAGGGTCAAGGCAACATCATCATTATCTTTACATTTTACATACGGTGCCAGAGTGTCGGAGTCTGGAAGCGTTCTAAATTTGGTTTCTATCTAGAGATTGAAATAAGATGATTTGGCCACACGCCAATGGATGTTAAATCGGACTTTATCTTGAATAACAGGAAGAATGTTCTTTTATTTACTTAATGTGGAAAGAAATTGACACATAAAAATGGTAGAAATTGACACATGCAATCAGCAATTACCGTGTGGCATTTTTATAACCAGAAAAATACGCACACCACCTTCTTTCTATGTTGAACACAATTGGCCATTCCCTGCATTTTTATGTGTACATGCACAGAGCATATGCATCTATTCAGGGTTAAACCTGAGCAGAGAGAGAGAAGTTTGCATCCTGAAACAACTTGAATTGCTCTGATATGTAGTTGCGCTCCTCATAGCATGTAGTTGCACTTTTTGCTTCATTTCATTGGTCCTATATGTGCAGTATATGCCCCGTCTAAAGTTAATTAATTTATCACTGTGGCACATGGGCATAATAAGGTGATCTCTCACATCTACCACACGAGTCTTCAGTGAACAGAAAATAAAAGTGCATGTTAATGGAATTGCATTGTTCCCTTTAAAGATTAATTTGAAAACATTGAGCTCAAGGAAGTCGAGCGCGGAGACATAACTGTATGAAAGCAAGAATGCATAAGAACTTCAAGTGTTTAAGGGTAGAGGTAACGTGATGTTACTGTACAGAAAAACAGCGTTTTCAGTGTGGAACAGATAGGTGAAACTGAGAAGTGGAAGATATTTGGGTCAGTCACTCACCAGGACGGCCAGCAGAATTGGAGAACGAATGATCCACCAGTATTCCATGTGTATGTTCTGCACCCAGCATCTGACACACAGCAAGAGCCAAAACACATTACAGGAGAAAGCTAATATTAACAAAACACACTTGGTACCTTAATACATGCAATAACGTGTTTGTTTGCATACACCCAACACCACAGAAGAAACCGCACACAATGCCAGGAGGACTTATATAAGTAATGAATACGGCACAGTCCACTGCATACTGCCTACAGATCTTTATACTGCATTGTCTTTCAGGTTGGTCCCAAGACCTTATCACGTTTAGGTTTCATTCGGGAAATTTGCAATATTCCCAATTTGCAATATCCATGAAAAAGTCACTTTAATTGTACATTTTGAAGGGTTGATTATGGGATGACAAGATTAAAAAAAATGAACACTCGTGCCGAACGCTTGGACTGCTGCGGTTTAAGCTGTCCCTGTTCAAGGGAAGACACGATTCAGCTGTGCGCCACCACTGATTTTGCGCTTCAGCCGAATAGGTGATGGCGCTCGCTAGGTTGGCAGATGTCCACTCTGGTGGTCCAAGAAGGACACCTATGGCGCAGGCGTGAGACGCCGAGAAAGTACGTCCCTCCGTTCCCGCTCCGGTCCTCTAGCCCCCTCTTTTGGTCGGCCCCCCGTGGTAGGAGCGTTGAGGAGGGCCGTCTCGGTGTGACTCGACAACGGTGTTTCCTGGCTTCCCTGGGTAGTCCCTGTCTGGTTCATTTTTCTTAGGAGGTGGCCAAGTTCCATGAAGATATTTTGTAAATTTCCTACTGTAACTATATTATATTTTATGCAGCAAAATTACGAACAATGTTCTCTCACAATAGAACATACATGTATATGCACTAATTTTAAGAAACTAAATCTTCGATCTCATTGGGGTGTATTAGGAGGCTACTGTAAACCATCTTGCAATACATAACGGTATAATTTATAGCAGTTATATATTGCAGCCAAATTCTAAAGTGTGGCTTTACAGACTAATGCGTAATCCAAGCAGGCCAAAGTTATAAGCAGAAATTTACGCCTTGAAAGCCCTTCCAACAATAACAGAGGTTGAATGAATGATTCATAAAGAAATTTTACAGTGTACGCTGCAGCACAATGCAATGCATATAGTGGAGTATAAACAAAACCAAAAGACTGAAGCATGTGTCATAGAATAACATACATCTGGATAGCATACGAGTCCTTGAGCATAATTTCTCATCTAAAGGTAACTCGAGTTCACATTATATGCATTTGCTTTGTTTAAAACAAACGGAACAGTGACAAAGTGCTTCACATTGGCGACTTTGCAACGGCAAAAACACACACACTTCATGACTACTGGCTTTCGTCAGTGCTACCGAACACATGCCGTGAACACACTCATCCCACGTGGCTTTTGACCCGTGGTGTTAATGTAGTTGGGTGGGTAGAACTTACTCTTCATTCTCGTACAAGTACTTGACGATAACCCACGGCAACACGAATATCAAGGGTGCACCTGTGAGAAAGAGAGAGAGAGAGCTTGTGATGCGGAGCGTAGGCCATCTGTCACGCTCTGTTTGGACAAAACTCTTAAACCTTGTTAATGTTTTCAAAGCATATAAGCTGTGAAACTTGAGGCCCTCACCCCAGCCAATACACAGGTAGATGCCGAAGTAATTCCTCTCTGTTAAGACCGTGACCACCAGAAGGCTGTGCAGATAGATTCCCTCTACCAGCAGCCAATAGCTGTTAGCCAGGATGCTGTATTGCATCATCACCATGGCAACCCTGCAGCCAACGGCCGTCTGAAAAGCAAGGGCAGGTGATGTTGAATCACTGAAAGCTCCAGAAAAATGTAACCTGCTATCTCTATTTAAAGTATGGATGGTTAGGTATTTAACCCACATCCATCCAGTATGGATTCCGAGAAATACTTTTAATTTAATCATCTGTGATTATTTTCTTAAGGGGTACACGTATATACATGAGGATGATGGTGTTATAATGAAAGCCCATTAACAATTTAGACAGCAGGTTATTGGACCTCGTTTTCAACCAGCCACTCCACCTCCAGCTCAGTGGTGATGTCCTGAGCAACATGGAAGGTGTCAGGTCTTTCCAACATGGCATCCTTGATGAGAATAGAAGAGGCTCGCAGGATGAAGGAGGCAAAGAGGTTCATGTGGATGTTGTTTCTCATGCAGTGCAGTTTCCTAAAAGGATCATAGTGCAATCAATGAGAAACCAACAAACATTATGTACAAAGTTCACACAAACAGACCCACAGTTCCAAAAACACGGCAAGCATCTAACAAAAGGAATACGGTTGCAAGTTAAATGTTACCTAAAGGCCACCAGAATACCCAACGCCAGCACCAAAGCCCCGAGAGACAGAGAATATCCAACGGTGTACATGGTTCGAAATTGACTGAGAATCCGTCCGTAGTGTTGCTACAAAAACACACAGACAAACAGCTGACATTGTGTTCTCGTGAGACTGATGACCTTTCAAAACAAAAACGTTCAATTTAGTGTTTTATATCTATTTGTATCACGTACCATGTTGATTTGGCTGGGGTCACGTGAAACACATTCACTTGCATTTCTCTGTTTACTCCACTGTGCTTCTGCATCACACTCCAGATACACCAGCCCATGTCGGACTGACTCACGCACAAGACAATAGTAAGAGACATGCATGTAAGAAACCACACGTTAGCTTTTTGATGCATACTGTATCTCTCACATACTGTGTCCCATGCTGGCCAAATGCAGTCATGAGTGCATTAAAGTGATAGTTCATCCACAAATGAAAATCCTGTCGTCATTTATTCACCCTCTTGTCATTTTAAACCTTTCTGACTTTCTTATCTCTGAAGAACACAAAATAAGATATTTTGAAGAATGTAGGTAACCGTATAGTGGTGGTATACATTCACTTCATTTGTACTGGAACAAGACCAATGCAAGTCAATGGGGACCACCACTGTTCGGTAACCAACATTCATCAAAACATCTTCTGCAGAAGAAAGAAAGAAACTCATACAGTTTTGAAATGACAAGAGGGTGAGTAAATGATGACAAAATTAACATTTTGGGGTGAGCCATCACTTTAATGTGCCAAATACAAAAATAGGCTGAAACTAACTTAATTTTCAACAAAATAAATGTTTTACTAATGTTGGTGTGTAATATGACGCGGAAACATTTTGGAAATCAATATTTAAGTAAATCTCACCCTCACTGTGCCAGGGCAGGTACCAGGGGCAGGCCACACCCACAGTGGTATTGGGCAGCCCATCGGGCCAGCAGGCGAACTTATCAAACGTGCTGTTGCACACAACACCTGGAAAGCAACCATGAATGTTTAGACAATAAGTCTCCTATTTCCTAGTCTGGACGGGATCTGTATGTGACATGACCCCCCTCACCTGTCAGTGGGGATTCTCGGCTCATATTTCGAAAACATTCTTCTCTGTACATCATCCATTTTGCCATCACGTTTTTGAAGGATTCAGCGGATGACACCTGTAAGATAAAATGAAAATGAAAAATTAAACAGCAGGTTCTGGGTGTTATCCAAAGGTTCTCAAAGGGTTGCCTCTGACATCTGGCAAGCTGGTTTAATGTACATTAAGGTAATACATATAGTGAGATTTTGTTTGGTATGTGATATGATGATGTGGCCGAGACCCTGAGTTGTTGGACTGTTATTCCTTTCTGTTCTGCAGGTGTGGGTTTGAATCCTGTCCTTGTTGTTCAGCAGCATTGGCTATTAAGTAGTCTTAGCCTCAGACGTCACGCCAAAGGACCATTGGCTGAACATCTGATGCAGAAGACACACTTTCTTGGAAACACATCAGCATGTTCGAAGTCGTCATCTGACTGGTTGAATTCTGCAGGATTTCCGGGAGACGTGTGTGTTGCATTCTTTCACGTTCCGCATGTAAACATGCACGAAGCCATCTGATCGAAGTAGTACACTGTTGTGTTTACATCGGTTGTAATAAGAATTCATCACAATCGACTAAATACTTAAAAGTCACAAACATTGTTGTTGCTGTTCGTGAATGTACAGTTTACTGCAGGGACATTTCCACGCCTCTAAACATGAAGTGGCACTAAACGAAACGTGATTGTTTGTGTTACCTGTCAATCACATGGCCACGGGGCAGTCCCTGACAAAAGGAAGCGGCCAAAGTTCCCAGACCTTTCAATATGATTGGCTAGCTATTAACCGGCAATGCTTGTTTTTTATTTACTTTGATGTCATTTAAAATGCATCATGGGATATGTTGTTCAATGCCCCATGAGCGCGATTACCACACAGTTGTGTACCTCTCTCTTTCACAATTTTGTATTGGACTCTAACTATCAAATAGTTGTTGTTGTGTCATTACTTCAAATGAATGGTAGAGCCTATGAAGAATATGGAAAACCTCTTGAAGAACATTGGCTACTGAACGCTAGACTCTGGACTTGTGTTTGGCTCCAGTAACCCAATCTAATGGCTTTATTTTTTATTTGCATGCTAAACACACATTAAACAAAACTCCAGGCATACAGAATAAGAGAAGTTCAGAATGAAGGAGACTCTGACCTGGATATGAGATGAGAAACTGAGCAGGCTCAGAAGAAGAAATACTTGTGACATCCCTTATTCCTGCTGCTGGTACCGCTGGGAGGAGCCGAGGGGCAAAAAAGATGTCAAAGGGACCTCATAGGAAGACTTCAGCTGTCCCCACACTGCCTAAAGCAAAGACACAGAGACAAATACATTGTCATTCCTTTTAAGCACACTTTGGGTTTGGGTTGTTAACCTCCCAAGACAAAACTGTGAGCCCGAATGTCCTGATGTGACATTGTCGACGGTGATGTTGCATCTTGTTGATTAGAGCTTGCAAACACCATATTGAACAATAATGAGTCATGTTTGGCTCATGGGCAGAATAAGCTTGTTATGTTATTTACTGAAATCAGGATAGCACACAAGGACATACGATCCAGTTACGACAAGAATTAGTTATCTGAATAAAACAACAAATTCCCCTTTGGAAAGATCTACAGCACAACGGCCTCCGGGAAAATGAAGGTCACACACTGTTGACCCTTTCGTCGCCATTGCCCAGTCTATTGCTGACATAACTCTCCTGCATGGCACGTCCAGTGCAATTACTCATGTTGTTTTGAGAGAAGTTATAATAAAACAGAGCACAAATGTGTGTGTGCGTATGTATGAGAGAGATGATTAAGATGGCAGATTCTGAGAAATAGAAAGAGAAAATCTTCTGTCCCAAAACCTATAAGTAGCCTACGTAGACAGCAATCCCACAATGCTCTGCAATAGGCTTTATGCCGAAACAGCTCTCATCACATCTGGAACAGGTCTTCTGTATGTGCTCTAAATGTCTATAAAGGAGCTATCAAGCCATCACATATCCAGACATCTAAAAATTCCATAGATGTCGCTGTTAGATATCGCTTTTAAAACTTTCTCAGACAAGCAGACGTAACAAGACCTGTTTTCCAGATTGGTCACGTGACATTCGGCAAATATTGTACCCTAGAGGCGGTTTCATCGGGTGCAGGCGCTTGGCCAGAAGTTCGCTTCTTCGGTTTGTTTATACTAAACCTGGTTAGAATAGCAGTTGTGTACCGTATGTAGGTATAGTAGACAGTTAAGCAGCAGTGATTTGTCTGTGTGTAACTCACCTGCACACTGACGCACTTCAGCCGTAGTCGGAGAACAGAACGAAATCTGAAACGTTTCTGCAAAAAACACCTTTACCATAGAAACATTTTTGGCTCAAACGTTTCAAATTCCATTCTGTTCCAGTCTGCAGGCAGGTCAGAGGAAGCATGATATTCACAGTACATGACTTTTGTAAATGTAATAACTCAATGATGTTACAGCAGCGAAGATAAACGCAAACGCAATCATTCTCAGAAAACATGAAATAAAATGTCGTTTACTGCATATGCAATTCATTCACATGTTCTTTTATCCTAAATCAATCTTGAAATGTAGTAATATCGTGAGTGTATTCTCAGTAACAGCGTGGTCTTTTTAATAATACTGTCGCAGCCCACAACAACTAGACAAGACAGTCAGTTAGAGAGAAAGAGAAGACACTCCAGATTAAACTCTCGACAGATCAAAGAAGATCAATCGGAAAGAAGTGTCAATACTACATCACAACACCGCGATGAACACATTAAGAGAACTGCAAAACAAGTTGGCTCCAAGATCCAGTTGGAGATGCATTAAAAGTTCAAAGTTAAAGGTGTAATTACGTTTTTGGCTTCCAGGAATTTTAGTCATTTAAAAACATTAAAATGTTTGTTTTATTGAATTGTGTTTAATAAAAAAAGATCTATTTAAACACGCACAAAATATACACTGACACATACAAAAAGACAAGTATGTGGTGAGCATTGCAAACAAATGTGGTCCTGTATTCTGTGGTGAAACAATACGTGCAATAAAAAAGCAACAGATATATTCTACATATCAATAACAGATTATTTTTTGAATTGCAGCAAAAGCTTTTTATACAGTATGCAACCATCAGCCACTCGACTCTACAACACAGTTAAAAAAAACCCCAGATGAACTGACCACCTCTCTAAACTGTTTTCAAATACATATGAGCCATAATTATTTGGCTGAGATCATGATATCCAGCTAATAAAACTCAAATAAACATAAACAACAGGGCACTCAAAAAACTTTTCCAGTGTGAGGAAGTGAACCGTTAAACCCAGACAGACAGAGACAGAACCTAGTGTCATTGTATTTATGGGCAGCTGGTCAGGCGTGGAAGAACTGTGAATTTATTAACTAAATGAATTGACCACGGACGTCAAGGTCATGCATTATGATGTAATATGTAGCCCGTATCTAAAAGCAGTCGGTCAACACAGCCCTCAGACTTTTGACTTCTGGTGTAATGTCTGGTCCCCTTTGCAGCTGATCATAGCACTGTCGCGGTACACTACAGAATGGAAAACTGAATGAATTTTAATGAATATCAATGCTCTTCAAATCTCTTGGGGGCAGAAATACAAATTGAAACGAAAGCCAGTCAACCAATTCAGCGAATTTGTAATATCTGTGGTATTTTTTCTTCCGTCAGGTGACACTTTTGTCACCTAAGACCTCGCCTCACCGTGCAAGCTGGAACGCAGTTATTAAAACAGTAGGAGGTTGGCTGGGGAGTTTCAGTGAAAATCTATGAAGACCTCTAACCCAGACAATTGGATATTTCTCAAGCTTACCTATAGAACGTTTCAGTTAACTTCTTCTTGGTTTCTTTTGATTGTAGTCAGAAATAATATACAGGCTCTCTATTGTTTGTGAATGCGTACTGGAAGTTCAGTTGGGGTCACAAAAGTGCGCATCCGCAGTATCGTTTGTTTATGTCGGTAAGATGAAACAGTCTATAGATACAACTTTCGATTTGGCAACATTTGACCATTAAAAGTAACACAGTGTACAGCAGCTATTTGACCTAATGAGACGAAACCCGTTGGTTACACACAATTTATAGGGTTAAATAATGACGGGTGGGCTCAATGTCCCCAGTTCATGAGATATTATCCAGAGACAACACACACAATAAGTAACATGTTAAGCCCACAGTCCACAGGACATTCATTTCACCCCAGTTGTTCATTCTCACAGTGACTGTCAGCACGTACATCTCAGGGTAAAAGGGATAGTCCGTCCAAAAATGTATATTCTGACATAATTTACTCACCCTCTTGTTATAATAAACCTGTATGACTTTCTTCTTGAAATCACAAAAGAAGATATTTTGAAGAATGCTGGTAGCCTAAAGGGCACGCATGGTCTTAACGGGTTGTCCCGATTCTCTTAATAAGTAATGGGTGTTTTTTTTTTGGGCATTCCCTTAAAGAGCCAGTCGCGCTCGCGTCATGGTGGATTCGCAATTTACACATTGGAATTCAGAAGAGCAGACACTTCTCCAGAAAGGAAACGTATCCGCTCGTTTGACAGGTTAAAGTGCAAGCCAGATTTGTATCTTTATGTCTACAATAATAGTATTTTACATTGTAATTCATTTTTATAAATATTTGGCATTGTTGTGTGCGTCTGTGCAAATGTACAGGTGCAGTGCACCCGCCTATAGGCGTATATTCGTAACCAGCTCTTTAAATAACAAAAACAATATTGCGATTGCCATTGACTTTAGACTTAAGACCAGGTTTGAGTTGGTCTATGGCGCAGTCTATTTTCGGTTCCTCAAAATAGCAACGCACCAACAATGCGCATGAGCACACCTCTTTTTTAGACCAACACGCCCATGGGCGCGCAAATGCATTTGCTATTTTAACAGTGTGCTGCAGGACGGGTAATTTTGATCTGCATCGCGCTTAGAGATGCAAAAACACTTGCGCCGCGTTGTGCCGGGTGTACGATAGGGCCCATTATGTCATATGAGTTTTATGTAAGCATGAATAGACCAGTGAGTTCAGAAACAAACTTCCAATAATATTTATGGTTAAAAAACAATAATAATGATGAAATAATGTTATAAATAATATAAAAACCATTTGTGGAAATAAATGTTATTAGGGATGCACGATAAATATTATCGGACATATCAGTATCAGCTGATAAATGGTCATTTATTAATTTATCAGATTGTACATGATTAAAATAACTTAATGTTTTCTATATATATATTCCTCATAAAAGCAATCATTTAAGTGCATGAGAGTAACTGAGTGGTAAATATGTTCTCATTCAATGAACCTCAAAAATCTTTCTTTATTTCCTTTTCAGCACAATTTTCAAAGCATTTTCAATACTGGAAAATAATTACAGAGGAGACCGTGAACACCTCTTAAACAAACAAAACAGCATCACATTGAGCATTCACTCATAAATCACAAGTGCCACATGACAACCATCAACAGTTCGTATTTAAGGACCTGCTTTTATTCTGCCATGGTGTGAAACAGCAGCAATGACTGACATGAGAGAAAACAAACCTCTCAGAATAAATTGCACAATGCACGGCTACTATATTCCTCTCTGAAGAGTGCAGAGAGAGGGAAGAGTCATACGCACATCCTGATATATACTGTACATGTGGAGTATATAATCACACCAGTGGCATTCTTATTTGACCTGACCACAGGTGCTCTGAAATGAACTAACATTTAATTTGTGAAGGAAATACAGTATGCAAAGTTTTAAAATTGCACGAATAGACCATATTTATAGAAATTATTTATTTGAGAGTCAACCCTGCGGTAAAACAAACAAACAGTCTGGTCTTGATGGACATAGCTGGTTCAAAGGGATAGTTTACCCGACAATGAAAACTCTTTCATCATTTACCCCACATCGACACGAAGACAGAGTTTTCCCTATCCAATCTTTTTTTTCATTTTCACGGCATAGTTTCTTGAAACATCTGCGTACACATGAAACTGCAAAACCGATTCAAAACGATTTAGTATAAACACCAAATCAGTAGGTGGGGCTGTAATTCTGCACAGATATACAATGAAAACGGAGAAGAAGACTTGGAGCACGCGCATAAACTTTACACGCTGGAGTGATGACATCATCGTTTAAAAAAATATACAGAGTGGCTATACACACGAAAACGCTGGAATTGTCAGGTTCATCCAACCCCGGAACGCCGTTTCGCCCGGAACGCGATACGATACAAAATGTTTACGTATACAGCTAAACACGTCTCTATGTGGATGGGCTCTTTCTGTCATTACAAACATGTATGTTTTTTTTTTCGTGCATAAAGATATTGGGGAAACAATATTGACCCCCATTGACTTCCACAGTATTCTCAAAATGTGTGGGAATTCATGGAAGTTATTGCCGGTTAACATGTAATATTAATGATTCATGTGAAATTAATTTGTAATATTAAATTTTATCTCAGAAACAAAAAATATGTCCATTAGAACGGCTTTATTGCCCACTTGGATGCGGTAAAATACAGTATGTGACAGTTCAGAGACTAGAAGCAACACTAGCCTGATGCTGACAAGATGGTGTCACAAATATGCTAATCAGTATGTCATAAATCGACTTTGTATTCAATCGTGACCCTAACTGTACTGAAACATTGTGTTTCCCGCTCAACATTACTTGTTTGGCTCATGAGACGGGGAATGTCATTGCGCATACAGACGTGTCAAACTGTAGTAGTCTAGTAGTCTCTAGGCTCTTCCCATATCCGGTTTTATTGTTTTGATTTTACTTTTATTAATATTTTAAATCCGCTTTATTTTTATATTTATGTTAATTTTTAAAATATTTAGCATCTTCGTCATATGATTTTTGTCATATTATTATTGTAATTGTTTTTTATGCTATATAAGATTAATTCATTTTAGTTTTAATTTTAGTTTCGTTTATTATTCTTTTTCGTTTATTATAATTTTAGTGCTTTAAACGTCATTTTAATTTAAATAAATAAAAATTCCCCAATATTTTTCAGGCCAATATTTGATTTGATTTCAACAAACAAAAATGCTTTCACAGTCTTAATTTAAGTAAACTAAAACAACCGTGTCCCGCTCGGGCAAATATTGCACGTACAATCGACCGGCCCAATTCACATCGCCCAGCACAATAACGTTTGCATTGACTTTGAATGTGATTTACTCATGCAAATCACGTACTTCATGTTTGGTGTGAACCCAGCATTAGACAACATGGGGTGTTTCAGTGTTCAGAATGTTGGCTGTTTCGGGTGTGCAGGGTGTAAAGGACGTCAGGCTGTGTGTGTAGTATGTTCAGGTTGTGTAAGGAGTTTAGAGTGTTCAGGATGTAAGCTCTTGAGGATGTGTTGGGTGTGTAGGATGTTTCAGGGAGGACGGAGATCCATGTACATACATAAACAGCAATGTGTTGATGGCAACACACAACCATACGGTATAGTATAGTTTTTCCTGCATAACAAACTGCTATGGGAGGAACCACTTTAACATCTTAGAAACTACACACTTCAGTACAACTACCTTTGTGAACTAAATCTTAAGATCATAAAGACATCAAACACATCGGTACCTCAAATATTTTTATAGACTCAAATAAACCTTTGTTCATTTACATTAGCAGATGCTTTCATGTGAAGGGTGTTTAAGCGAGAAATGATTCATCTTGAATAGACAGGCTGCAATAGAAAGAACTTAAGTTGGCCAGAGAAGAACAAAAGGGTCCAAATCAGACAAATGGTTTCATCTGTGTGTATTGTGCAGTAGGTTTTTCAGATGTGAAGCACTCTATCATTTTTGTCTGCTGAAATCCATTAACAGCCCACTTGCAGAAATGTTCCGGGCTTTCTGCAGACAGTTTGCAATATATAAAGTCCTCGCAGTCCTGTATGCCAAACATCTGGGGAGAGTGTTACACAATGTGTTGAGATTTGGCTTCTGTTGCTCTTGAAATGATTCTCAATGATGCACTTGATCCAATCGCACACAGCCATAAATAATGCCTAGTGTTCTAACCAAATGTACAGCAACAGCGGCACCTTTATCTTGCTAGAGTCGTGTAGTGTTTAGCAAAGAAACAACTGAGTTGATAAAGAAAAGAAAACGATTAGATAATATAACGTAATGAGTCTAACACACATTGTTTTGCAAAAGGACCCAAGGATTTATAACAGAAATCTTTCAATTAATGTTTGTATATTTATCATGTTGGGTAAAAGGTCACCTGGACATGTTCCTGTCATTTACCTAGTTACAGTTCTGTGTGTTAAACGTTTATTTAAGTGCTAGAACTGCTGTAAAAATCTAGGTTATAGTATCTATACAACTCACTTGTTCAATTGCTACATAAAAGACGCACTGATTATACATCAAATTCCAACAGTGTAATTGGATTACCTGCAGGCAAACACACATAACGGTTTGTTTATGGCTCCTTTTAGAGCGGGCTATAAAAATGTAACAGCGGCCATTAGCATCATTAAACAGCATTTACATCTCCTCGAATTGATGTGTGTTATCAAATAGCATAATGTAGCACCATAGTAAAGATGACTAAAACATGCAGAACAGTTTGACCAATAAATAGACCAACAATGTAGATTAACAAACACAAATCGAAGAATATTAACTTTTATGTATGTCACGAACTGGCAGGCAAGGGAAACAAGGAGCGGATCCAAATACAATAAAATGTCTTTATTGAAGTCCACAGAGTGACCATAAAGCCCAAGAGTAACATAAAAGTCCCAGAACACACAAGAAGGTGTAACATAAACAACAATCGACAACTGAACACAAGAGCTATACACAGATGAAGGGACAAACAGGAAATGGGACACAGGTGAAACCGGTTGACAATTACAAGGCATTATGGGAAATGGAGTCCTTAACAAAAACAGGCCGAAACATAGAGCAATATGACGCCCTCAGGTGGAGACAAGAGGCGCCAACTACACGCTGTGACAATGCACATGTATTTTCTCTTTAGAGAAAATTTGTTTTTCAGTGGTTATTAGTTATTAGTTCTAAGGGACACTTTATTGAGTCAAAATAAAGTATGGAAGGTCCAAGCCTTGACAGTAAACTCTTTCAACAATATTCCTCATATATAGTCAGGCAGTGCGGGGCTCAGACAGACTCAACGTTCAGAGCGACCAGAGCTGGTTTCACTCAAAGGTTACTCACCCCGTCAAATGCCAGAAAAGATATTTCCACAATGGAAAGGTCAGTAAATTATTGAACTTCAAGACAACGGGGAACTTCAGAGGAACTGTATGGCTCCATTCACAGTGCATTGGTCAATGTTGGTTTTTAAATACTGTAAATACTTTCTGCGCTTTTACACCATCATGCCGAACCATTCTCATTGTTTAATTGTTCGACTCGGTGCCGATCCTGGTCAGCCGGTACAGATATGGTTTCATTTTCCACTGCAGGCTGATAACGGAACTCCTTGGGATGTAAACACAAACGCTTCACTTGGTAGACTGAGCTATGACTTGAAATACGTCTTTGTTTCTCTTGTTACCAGCGGCGGACTGGCCATCTGGAGTTTTCTTGGTGGGTCGCTGGCAAATGTGGGCCGGCCCTCTCAGTATAAAAAGTCAGAAGCCATAATACTACATCTCTTTTCTATGCAGATGGATAAGTGTGGTCCCAGCAGACAAAAGAGCGTGTGTTTGTGCTTGCCTACTGCCCTTCCTCTCCCTGGCTGTTGTGATTTCTGTGTCCCGGTGGTTTAAAGCAAAAGTAAAAACATTGACCAATCAAATTAAATAAAAACCAGGTTCACAGAATTCTAGCCAATCAGATTACAGAGACCATGCAGAATACAGCCAGAACTTTTAGCCAATCATATTGAAGGAGGCAGAACTAACTGTGCGTTGGCGGGCTCGAACTCCAATGCAGGGATTCAATTTTAATGATGACCGTATAGTGAGATGTAAGAAGGCAAACCTAACAAAGCGGTTTTACAATTAAAATGTTTAATGGTAAGATACAAACTACTTAACTTTTGCTGTTGAATAATAATAAAAGTAATATGTTACATTTACTGTATATAGCGCTTTTCTGGACACTCAAAGCACTTTACTTGGTAGGGGGGGATATCCTCAAGCACCAATGTGCAGCTTTTTGAAAACTTTAAAATGGTTTGTCACATAATTTAAGACATGTGTTCGTGTTAACATGTCTAATGACACACTGGAACAGATACGATTAAAGCATATGAGGCATAAGATATGACTGTGTGTTTTTAGTTCATTTTATTAGCATGGAAGAATTCAATAGACTGCAGAACTATCATCACAGGTAATGAAATACCTTAGAATTTTTCTGTCAAATTTGTATTCAATATAGGCCTACAGTAGTGCCTTGTTGTGTGATGTAAAGTTGCGTGCTGGGTTTTGTGGGCCGCTCCTTCTAAAGAAGTCCAGGGCCATTTTTTACTTTTAGTCCGCCCCTGCTTATTACCCATCAGCTCCAACTGTTAACCAGCTAAATTAACTTTATTTCCTTCTTGGATAACACGTAATTGTCGATACAGAGAGAAATTGGTTTAGGCAGCCAACAAGTGACCAAACCTGAGTGGCGACGTCAACTAATAACTACTTCACTGCATCTGCAGTAAAGCTGACCAACACAGCATATTATTTATTTAGATTATTATTATTTACATTCAAAAATGTATCCTGTGGTCTCTTTGGCTACTTAGCGACTCAATGCTTTGAATTCAGTAAAAACAAATGAAACAAGACCAACATCCCAGACAACTCTCCTGACCTTTTAAACTCAGCTTAGACTTCCACGGGGCCGGGGCCATTCCCCACCTTCTATCATCATGTAACAGAAGGTGGACTTTCACAAGACAGGTGACTGCGAGATGAACACATACTGGTTCTGAGGGTGTTGCATAAATAAAAGGACCCTTATCCACCTATCAGGTTTATTGTTTATTTGAGTATTTGCTTGCAAAACCCATCCCTGCCCCCCCCCCCCCACCCCGAGTTTAAGTACAATTTAATAATAAAATAATAAAAAACTATTGAATAATAACATAATAAAATTAAAACAATGACCACATCGTTCAATTATTAGATCATATTTTTTAAAAGGAGTTTTAACAGTAAAATTAATCGATACCTTTAAAATGAATAGATGAAGATATACACCGATTGTAATAATTTGAGGAATGTGGCGCATAATGTTAATGAAATCACTGAAGAGATGTTTGCAGCATGTATTTGGAAATTACCAGGAACATTGTTGAAATAGAAACTAGCAGAATACATCATTTCACCTCCCGGGAAGTTTAAATGTACTGTGCGTCATGCATCTGGTCTGAAGAATAAGTTGGCAGAAGACAATACTTTAAGGCAATAACAATCTGTGCTTTGCAGTAGGGTAAAAGTAACTGGGAGCATCATCCTGTGCATGGCTTGACACATTTAAGCAGACTTAACATCATGTGGGCTTCCATTTCTGATTCATTTAAAAAGCCTAGTTATAACGTTAACTGACAATTTGCTTTGCACTTGGTTTGATTAGGTTTTCATGTCACTAACAGCATTTGGTCACGTCTTTGCATATTCGAGTAAGATCACACAAACACCACCGATTCAAGCTGAAAGAACCCATGTGAAGGTTGTTGATCGTGACATAATAGAAATAAAAAAATACATGACACTCAGCCACAACAGAATCAACTTGGACAAACAAAGCTAGTTAAAAGATAATGGAAACATGAAGGCTATACTGTATATACACGTATTACACAGCGCTCAGGAATACTTTATTCTGAATGGTATGATATTCCCAGATAACAACTGCTCCAAACTTAACACAGATGAGACATGACAACCTGCTTGTTCTTAATGGCTTTGTCCCATCTTGCCGCGCCGCATTAAATTATAATGGGTTCTAATGCGTTTCTAATGTCTTTTGTCGTGTCGCATCGCGGCGGTTACGTCCGGTGTAGAAACCGTGTAACTTTAAAATAAGAGGCATGATAGGAATAAGATACAGAATTCTGACAAACATGCAGATTCCAACTTATTTTTAATGTTACTGACCAGTAAAAAATGCTGTGATATCAGTGTGAAATGCATCCTCAGCCTTGTTGTGACCAGAACTTCAGTGAAGAGCTTCCAGCAGCCTGTGTTTGTGTCAGATGACACATCATTTATTAACCATTGCTTGCTTTAAACAGAATACCATAGTAATCCCATATTCCACAGTCTGAAGATACTGGTCTTCATCAAACACAGAGACACCGAGTCACTTGCCCAGACTTTGAGTGTGTTTAGGAGGAACAAAGTATCTTTATAGCAACTGCACTTGCTCACAGTATATGTGACTATTTATATTATTTGTTCAAGACATGTGTTGTGTATTTATAAAACTTTTCTCAATTTAATTTACACAATTTTAAATACAAAATGTTTAACAGTTTTACCGGTGCATGGATGAGGGCTATGCAACAAAGGACAAACAACTAGAGGGTATGCATTGACGTCACTTTCCGACGTGAACATGTCGGGACACACCCTGGGACACGCTCCCCTGGGTGGCAAAACACCCAGCAAAATGGCTGAGGAGAATAGGAGAAACAAAGAAACCGGGACTAAAACACGCAATTATTTGTTGAAATTACAAGCAGCTGGATTTGACAGTGATCCTTACCGCTTCTCACGACTAATAAAGGAATCAGGTGTTCCTGGACACTGAAATGTTGCGCAGAATGCGTTTCCTGATATTGTAAGCAGTCATTTTGCTGAGTGTTTTGTCAGCCATGGAAGCAAACTCCGGACCTCTCACATGGTGTTCAATGTATTTATTACAGTATTTATTCTAACTGTATATCCTGCACTTGCTAATTGCACTTCTGGTTAGACCTAAACTACATTTCGTTACACTGTACTTGTATATGTGTAATGACAATAAAGTGGAATCTAATCTAATCTAATCTAATTGTGTTCACGTGGTAAAGTGACGACACGTCTATATCCTCTATACCATTAACTGCACATTGCTACAGTGTATGGTTTTCAATAAGTGCCAATAAACAAAGAGTTGGTTTGGTTTGCTCTTGGTGTAATTTGGTGTGTATATTACTAAAAGCATTTGGTAGCATCTTTTTCCATATTTGAGCAAGTTCACACAAAGTCCACTGACTCAATTAGAAAACATAAAACTCACAAACAGCAAAATAAATTTGGACAAACAAAACAAATGTTGACATCATTTTGGGTGAGCTATAGCTTTAAAGGAGGCCTAACATGCTATTAAATCCCTGGTGCCTTCTTTATACTGTTAAAAGTGCTGGGTCCTCAATCTTAACATGGTCAACTTGGTAACAAATGAGTTTGACGCGTGACGTGTATTTCTGTGCTCGATACTGTGCGCCAGCACTACAACCTGTTTCGTAAAGTCTTTTATAAGTCTGGATCCCTGTTTCAAACAAGGATCCTATGGTTTTATTGGTACAGTATTTACATCCATGCAACAGCTGGCGGACGTCACGCAGAGGCTGCACATACTCGTCTCTAGCGCCGCCCATTGGAACGCCCCCGGGAGGTCGGCTTTCTTCTGAAATAATCTTGCAGCTGTATCTGTCATTTTCAGAGATATGAAGAACGCAATACTACTCTGCAGGTACTCAAGATTTACATAAGATTGGCAGAACCGGCTTATTTAACACCTCCTTTAATGCATCTAACCATATTATTATGCATATTTAATATGTTTATTCATTTTAAAACAGATGACAACGCAATTTATATATCGCTAAGCTTGAAGTTCGCTCATGCTTGATACCTGTGAATCGAGGTATGCAAGGTCAAATACCTGTACGCCTTAAATGACTTCACTTGCGGTGAGGATAAACTTGGTTTATGCGAGTGATCCTCAAAACCTTTTAAATTCAAGAGAAATTTAGAAACCAATTCCTAATAAATCCACTTCACAATGGAACAGCGTTGGGCTTTATTGGTTCTTGTAACATAAATAATGAGATTCAATGAATTTTTACTATGTTATTCATATAATTGTTTAAGATTTAATCTGAAAAATGATTTTGGTACTGCGTGTGTTGGGCTGTCTTTGAACTACTGAAGCAAATAATTCCTTCTGTATGTGTTCAACTACTCCGGCTTCTTTTCGTTCTCATTATCTGACTTTATCATAATTTTATCATAGATCTCTGACTTTCATTTCTACAGAACAATACAATTGATTTATTTGCTTTGTTTCATTATCAGTGTTTTATTTTTAATTCAATGACTACACACACTCTGACACTCTTACAGAGACATGCTGCCGAAATCCCATCCAGATGGTCTCTCTCTCTCTCTCTCACACAAACGCAGGCACGCACAAACACACACACACACATTAAGTTGCCTGCAGACTTGTTTTGGGCAGTGTGAAAGGTCTCATTTGTATCCACAATGTTTTGGATAGAAGATAGTTTAGGGTGACAACGCAGTGTCTCTCCGATGAAGTTTTCAGTAGCTGGCACGCAAACCCCTGAGAACATAAATAATGTTTTTTTTCAAGTGTGGCTGTACATGCCATGCACTGTTATCCTGCCATCTATAATTTATCTTTTCTGTGCATAAACTCCTTAAGAAGTATAGGGCTGAGTAACATTTAACCTCACAAATGGGTCACGACACAAATCGAGGCTCATGTCTGTTCTGATTAGGTCATGGACAGCAGGGAAAAGCTAATTTATACAAAAATAAAAAGCAAGGGAACTTATATATGTAAATTTTGGATTGCACAATATCAGTTGTAAAATGAGGAGACGGTATGTCTCATATATTTAGTTGTAAATGGTAAAGGGAACCTTGGTTAAGGCTTTTTATATTAACAATTGGATTGTGACTTTCTAAATGTCAAATTAACAAACAGTGTAACTGTCACAATATTCATAAACTATGAAAAAACATTTTTACTCAGAGGCCGCCACTTTTACAAATAAGATATATATCTGGAACTGTGTTGTATCATCATTTCATGTCCAATGAATAACATAAGCTTGTTTTTTTTCGAGTAACAGGTTGTTTAACCGAGACCGAATAACATTAAAAGTCAACTGAAGCTTATGCAGGGCTTGCTGACTAGAAGAGCGTCTATCTCTCTAAAGAGCGTCTATCCTGAACATCATAATCAAGACTGTTTATATAAATGGTAAAAAAAGAGGGGTCCCAGAACAGAACCTTGGGGAACACCTTTAACGACCGCTAATAATTCAGATGTTCTGCCATCAGCCTGTACACATTGAGTTCTTTTACTTCAATCATTTTTAAACCAGGATATAACGAAATTAGATAAACCAACACCCCTTAATCTATTTAGCAATATTTCATGATCCACTGTAGGGCTGGGTATCAATTCTGCTGTTTTGATTCGATTCCGATTCACAAGCTCTCGATTCGATTTGATTCAAATCAAAGATTACAGATTTAAAACAAATCCTCTAGGTATTTATCAAAAAGATCAGTAAACATCAGATTACAATGGGGAATAAAAAAATGAAATGAAGCCACAAACATATTATAACCGTATTTTAAACTTCAAACACACTTGGGTATATTGAAACAGTCGCGTACCTTGATCACACAGGATCAGGTTATTTTACAATTAAGATACAGTATAACAACAGAAGATGAAGAATAAAGAAATGCTTCCTGTGGAAACATCCACCCGTCGTCAAAAGAAAAGTGACATCTAGTGGAAAGTAGTAGCAATAATAAATGTATGAAAATAATAAATATGAAAGAAAAAATTGGCATTCTATGGCATCACTGTGAAGCCTTTTTTTATAAGTGGAACTATATGGATGTAAATGTGCCATACTGTGAGGGTTATGCCAGTGTACTCTCTGTTCACATATTTTTTTATTCACTGCATAAATCTTGATGAACCTTAAAAGCTCAACTTCATCTTGAAGGACCGGAAAGGGTAAGTGTTAAATTTACAAAACATTAAACATGATAAGATCTAATATTATGGGTGAGATGCTGCTTTGCTACCTACCCACTTAACTTGCATTAGTTTATTTAATGTAAACATGTGTCTCATTCATTTATACAGACAACAGCTCTGAAAATATATTTATTGTACAGTAGCTAAACTAGCAGAGCATTCTCCTAACATCTGCAACATCATTTAGTAAGTTTAGTCCCCGGACAAGGGGCGGTGCGCTCCAAGTTTGGAGGAACTACGAAGCTCAGAACTCATCAGTCACGCATAATTCGATTAAGTTGAAGATCATGTGATCTGACTAAATCGGTCCACTAAGGAAAAGAGGGCGGTGATTGGTACTCTTTTTCTTCTTATGTGTTTAACAGCAGTTAACATCCAGCATATTGGTGCATTACCGCCACCTTCTGCAAAACATGTGACGAATTTAAATCTCAAATGTACGAAACAGTGGTACTACCGCTGCAAAATACGAAACCAGAGGTAGAGATTAGCAAGAATTTCCTAAATGACTCAATGCATGCACAAAGTATAAAGTGTTCAAATATATTTATATAGCCTATTTTAATACAAATAAATTAAATAATACTATATAATAATCTTTGCCACAATTTATTCAAACAGTAAGCAAGGAAAAGAGTTATTAAAATATCTTGTACAAAAATGTTAAACCTACATTACTTGCTTTTATTTTGTATAAAATGTATTACAATACAGTGCTGTGTAAATGTCTTAAAGAGTTTAAAGCAGTGAGTAACACAGTTTAAATCTTGGTTTCAGATAACCATCTACAATTCAGAATAATGTCTAGGTACCGAAATCACTGTTTGCACACTTGTGTGTTGAGGTGCTCACATTGTGTATTTTGCTAATATGATTGTCTGCAGGACACTGAAGACTGGGACCACATTTGAATATTGAGTCATTACAACAAAATGCCAATAGTAACCCATCAAATATATGTTTCTGTTCCTACAGAATAATGCAAAGAAGATAAAGACTGTGTGCAACTCTACCTCCGCACAACAAGGAATATAGCTGAAAAGTTAATAAAGTAAAAAATGTAAGGCTACAAAAAATTATAACTCTGTCTGTGTAATTGTCATCAAAAATCAGCTTATTGCCCCATCAGTCTTTCTCTACAACAAAATTCAACAAATCATTATTCTACAATGAAATTATAATATTAAATAATATGAATATAAATAAAATATAAATAGTTACTGTATATTGTTAGCTTCAAGCCAGACCACAACAATACACAACAGAGGCAAGAAGTGAACTTCGGGCCAGGAGCATGCGTCTGATGAAACTGTCTATATATTCATAGATTCCACAATCGACAGTTCCAAACACATCTGCTTAGGCCGGATCCACTCGATCAATCACATGTTGCCGTGATTCGCTACAGGTTTGTGGCATAAACCACTTTTTTGAGACTGTCTTTGGGGACATGCAGTATTATTAAGACGAAATCTCTAAAAACAGGGTTAGTGTAAAAAGTAAACACAGTCCTGCTGCTGGCGATAACCTTATGTACTGCTCAGGCACCGCAGGAATAGAATGTGTTAAACAGGCCTCAGTCGTAAGGTCGGACTCTTAAATAACACACTAAAGAGAAGAAATGAAGAACAGACGTCCTTTCCGTAATTTGTTATAAATCAAATTAAGAATTAGATTCTGGCTGGCTATGATTTAATTTGTTCAATTAGGAGCTGTACTGTATTCTGAGGAAACCATTCTCATTGATATTTTGAAATATCATTGTACATCAAACTTATACTGTAAACCATCTTCCCTGTCATCATCAAAATGATTTCGAACACAGTAAAACATCCTCACACGTCCACATTTTCATGTCAACAATGAAACTTCCTGCCCTGTCACAACAGGGTTGAACCAGGATAAATGTCATTCTGCATTATTCTATTCACTAAATAATACCTGATTTAAACCAAAAGATCTGCATCATACATCACTTTCGCACCTTGTTGGTTTATCTAACAAACATTGACGCATCATTACCACACTTCAGTCTATGTGCACGTTTACGCTCAAACAGGTGAAGTGAGCACAGTCAGGAAGGTTAAACACATATGGTCCAATTGCTCTCAGCTCAGTGAACACATTGAACTCTGGGTAATTAATCATCCTTTTCACTGGAGCGCAACATCAATGACAAGCCAACAGTAGTTGAGTATCTACTGTAGAAGACATTCAATTTGATATTTTTCTAGTATAAGCACACAGACAACTTGTGCATGTGTCTGTTGGGTTGGCACAGGGTTAGGGAAATACGTCAACAGGTTATGTTAAGGTCACCTAGAGTGACCTAAGGTCACCTGGTTGTGTAGATTGAACCCCCCAAAATAAAGAGTTATAATCTTAAACGTAGAATTTGAACGCACTGAATTGCCTTGGAACGCGCAGCGATATTAGATGTGTTGACGCAATATCAACTGGAAATGCAGAGAGACATATCATATCAAGGGCCCCCTCTCCCTTTTAAAATAACCAATAGAGTTTCGTTTACAGCACTGTCAGCCTCAGCCTGGCCAATCTACATTTAACAGCGTGATCCCACAGTGACAGTGGTGTAAGTCTATTGAATAGAATAGCTAGATCAGTAATACCAGTGATGTGTCATTTGAAGCTTGTTATTTACGTTGGTGAGTGAAACTGGCCTTTGTCTTCTCCTTTACTTTCCAAGGCTGTGATGTCTGATCGCTTTCATAGAGCCTAACATTCAATATACTGTATAGAATTGAAACGGGTCAGATACCTTCAGTTTTCTCTGCAGATTTGCGCGAATGATTGCTGCATATGATCAGCTCTTAAGACTTTAATGTTAATGTTTACACTGTCTGGATCATCCCCTATCTCCCATCTAGTGTATTTCGCGTCATTCACCGTGTAGGACATAATAAATGTGCGAACAAGCGGCTTGATTTCAGCAGCTCTGCTAGTGACGGGGGTGGACTCTTCGGATTCTAAAGTGGATTTGATTGGACAAGAACTTTGACGAGAGGCTGAAGTGTAGCGTGATGTCACAGAATCTTTTGTTTTGTTTGAGCGCACGTCCCAGACCGTCCGTTTTGAACGGTTATATCTCCAAAATGCGAATTTTGTCAGCTCTTAATAACATATCGGTTTATTGACGTCCTTGGGGCTCACTCATTTTTATTAAAAGAAAAAACCTTAATTTTGATTTCACTGGGTCTTTAATGAAACAAAAAAACATAGTTGGTTATACAATTCTGGAACACCAATTCTTTTGGTTCCTGTTATTTTTCTGATATTTGATTGCATAACACCTATGATAAATTTCCATATTTCATAAAATACCACAAAATCCGAGGTCCTCCCTAAATTGTGGCCATCAGCAGCACTGGTTAACCCAGCACCTGTTTCGTTCTCACCACGCCGCAAAAAACAGCTGTTCGGCACATTTGATGTCTATAAAGGTAACCTGCAGGGCATATTCACCTAAAGAGTTTGTGTTTGTGCCCAGTAAGGTTCCAGGGTTCAGCAAGCAGAGCACAAACGGAGGTCAGCTCCTACTGTCTGTTTACACAATACCACAAACCCGAGCTCGGACCGCAATGGCCACGCTAAAAACACTGACATCAGGAGCCCACTCCTGTGACACCAAATCACTGTGATGTTTTTCAGCCTTTTTCAGAGTGCCACTCAGAGTGCCAATCCAATTTAAGTGAATAAATACTGCACTGGGTGGCAGAAACACTCCAGTGTGTGCGAGAGGTAACATGCACCGAGAGGCTGTTACACATTGAAATGCAAGTTATTCATTTGGGCCAAATATATGCTGACTATTATTCAACAAGCTGTTCATGAATAATGGGTTGAGTTATTTGAAAAGAAAATGAACAGTGACACACAATTTATCGAGTATTTTGACATTTTGGAATAATGTGTCAGATCATGGACAGTTTTAAATGTTAAATAGTGAATCACATAACAATATTTTCTTTAGTTTAAATAAAGAAATAAATGTGGTTCATTTGAATTTGAAAGTTTTTTTATTCGTTTGTCTGTTTTGATTATTTTGAGAATGAGTTGTAAAAGATAGAATATGAGGGGTTTCTAGCATACGTTCAAAAAGGCAAAACAACAACTTACATATAGGTTTGGAATGAGGATGGACTTTCCACAGCTGAGCTTTTGTTCGAAAACATGTCAACTCTACGTTTCACAGCATGTCTCTCTCAATGAAAGGTCAAATCGCAGTAGCTGTATCAACAGGTCAGTCACTTCTTCAAGGCATGATGTGATCCTAATAAAACACCACTTCACAAAGCAGATACTGGATTTTCATAGACGCACCACAGCCGAGACGCCAGTCAAACTTGCATCCAAGCTTTTCTATTGGCTCTGCATTATACACCTCTATGAACTGTGTTGACTAAACTCTGGTAGAAGGTAAATGTCACAAATCCACTAGCAGCGAGATTGACCTCTACCTGTACATATGCCTGATGGTAAGATTTATGCTGCGTTATATCAATAATAGAGTCAAACAGTGTTTATTGATAAATATTATGTTAAACTACACAACCTGATTGATACTGCTTGGGTTCCATTGAATCATTCATCTTTCACTGTTTACACACACTGCTGGCCATCTGTATTCATGTTGCAGACAGAATTAAGGTCCAGCGTGTAATTTTTTGAAAGATTTATTGACAGAAATGCAATACAATATACTGTAAATAACTATGGTATGTGTTCAGAGGTGTTCATATATTCGGTTCAAAAAATGAGTCAGATTTTTCTGTGATTAATCGTACATAACATTAATGTTTTTAAATATGCTTTTACATTCTAATCATTTCACATTTAATCTCCATATTGAAGTAGAAACAACAGATTTCTTTAACAGCGTCATTTTATGAATGAAAGCCAACATTCTGATATTATTACTTCAACTGATGTCTCTATGAAATGTATCATTTATTTGTATTCATTTTACAATATATTATAGCCATTCAACAGTATAATCAAGCGCTATCACGTCTAACAGGTAGGAAATAAACAGAAATTGTATGAAGTTCTCAAACATTTTTTAATGCTAAATTCTAAATTAAAAACAGAAGAATTCTCAAGAAGGCTAAAAAACACATTCAATAATTTTTGACTTTTGATTTACATTACACCGTGTCTACACAGGCGCTACACGACACAAGACATTAGAAACGGCACTACGAAAAAGGCTCTCTCTCTACGCAGATCTGACACCTCTCCAATTTCCACTGCTCTTCGCATTCATTTAAGATTTTATTTAACAGGTTGAAGTCTGTGCTTAGGGAAATGTTAGACAAAACAGTCTTTCTGACTTTATCTTGTGTGCTTTTGTTCATTCAAGCATGAAAAAGACTGATCCCCTTTAGCCCGTTACTGTATAGGCTACACCAGACAAATCGTGGTAAAGTGGTTTAAAAGCCTTTACATGAATAAGACCGTGATTATATAATGTAACGTTACACAAAGGATGACAAAATAAACGGATGCTGCATTAATTGCGTTTAATATTTTTACGCGTTACCGCATGAGTTAACGCGTTAACATTGACAGCCCTAATAAAGACCTTACATAATGAAGCGTTATGTTTTTATTATCTTGGAGTTTAGAGATCTCCATACACCGCAGGTCCCCTTACACGGAATTCGTCATGTTATTTCTGCTCTACAGCGCATTTCGTAAATATCTATTTTGGCGAAGAAGTGAAAATGTGAAGACATCTTAGATCTGTGTCAGCCACCATAGTGCTCCGAAAGGGAGGGATGGAGTGAGCTGTTGGTTGCAATTCACAACCACACCACTAGATGCTGATCAATTTCATACACTGGACCTTTAAACAAAAAACAAAGAAGTTTGGCCAAACCATGCTTGGGGTAAAATGACTAAAAAAAGACTAATTTGACTTTATATTCACATATAAATCACAAATTTATTTTATTAAAATAAACTGGTTTCGCCAGTGACTGGCTCTTAAAAGTGTGAAAGTTGTGATGACATCAGATGTGTTATGACATCATTTCCTGCAGCTCGAGAGTGATTCTCAGAAATGATGTTTAATAAACAAAGTTCGGGAGTAGCCCTGGCAAATTACCGCACACCGAGCACATAATCGCTAATCAGACTAATTATCCAACCAGCGTCAGCTGAACACATATAAATATAGAGAAGCTCCTCACCTCAATCATCTCGTCCGATTTCGCATCCCACCACCACCCCGACTCCTCTCCCCTTTTTTCGCCCCTGCCTCTGGCAGCCGGGGGGGGATAGGCGCTCAGGGCTCGGGCTCGGTCCGGGCTCTGGGCTCCCTTTCCGGTAAAAGGGGGAGCGCTCCGGGTTCGGACGGGAGCTCAGAGCCCGGAGCCCTCTCCCCGGACAGTACGCCAAATATGCATAAATCCTAATTACCTGCAGCCAGAATTTGCGGGGGCCAACTCGTGAATTGAGCGTTAAATTCAAGTTCAAAGTTTATTCGTCACATACACAACCATACATAGTACGACATGCAGTGAAATGCTTTTTTGATATAGGTAAGGAAGGACGGTTATACTATTTATAAACCATATATAAATAGTGTAAGGGAGTGGGGAAGTGTCCATGTAAAGTGCAGGTGCTGTGCAATATATGTATATATATATACTGTATATGCAATTACGTACAATGTGCAATGTATTCATATGTGCTTGCAAAACAGTCAACAGCTCATTAATGAGAGAAAATTGCAGCAAGCAGGTCACTAACTGCCCACTATACGAGAATGAATAGGAATCCTAACAGTTTGCTTTTTCCAGCGAAGCTCCTTACACCAGATCTGACGGTTCTCTATTTGGCAACATTTTGTAGTTTATGGCAACACTTTGTAGTTGCTTCCAAAACATAGCCAACTGCATTGCGGTAGCATTTTTTCACGTGTGCTACTGGCAGTGACGTCATAAAGCAATTACTGTAGGAGCACCAAAAGCTCTTCCATGTTAATCTTCCATGAATTTATATTTCTTTATACCTTATGCTGAGTTGCACCGCCCACAGCGAAATGGGATTGGTCCAAAATCTGACTTCACACCTTGCCGTTATTGTTGAGCGTCACTGTATTTTGTTATTTTCAACGCTCGCCACTGGTAACATGTCACGACTCGCACCTGGTTAAGATATGTGTCGCGACGGACCCACAAAACAAATTGGGTTAATGGCATGAGTGTCTGTTCTTCCACAGGACAAATGACACAGCGCTAATGTGATTTCACAGAGAGATAAAGAGCATGTGTGTTTGAGAACGTTTTATTAAATGATCCCTGACCAGCATCCAGCTTTATGTGCAGTGTTTCATGTACTTGGACAGATTTAATAAACTCAGAGTTGATCCGTTTAACACACCACGGAAAGGAAAGCGGAACATGATTGGCAATAAAATTTGAGCTGGTTAAAAATGGAGAAGTCGATGCTAATTCAGTAAGTGAAGGGTTATGGTTTCCTAAAGCTCT
Source organism: Barbatula barbatula (assembly GCF_947034865.1). NCBI lineage: Eukaryota > Metazoa > Chordata > Actinopteri > Cypriniformes > Nemacheilidae > Barbatula > Barbatula barbatula. The sequence continues at coordinate 19,845,781 of NC_136769.1, read as the reverse complement.
CAGGCACTGTTTGTACCTGTTGAACGCATGTAAGTGCACATACAGCGCATGTGAACGATAAGAGGCTGTCTTTTTCCTCAGGCTACGTGTGCTGCTGCACGCATATTTTTAAACATGTCATGAAACTCTCTGTGATCTGTCTGAGCTTAGTGTAACCTCATGTCATGGACCCCTTAGGACAGAAAGGGCCTACAATTTTCCCCAGTTCCTTTTTGGGTGTTGAAATGGATGGAGCAGTGATGGGCTCGAACCAAAGACTTGCCACATTATGTTTACCAACTCTCTGATCTGTATTGCCCAACATACACATTTTCCAGCTTTGCATGTTTCCACTTCAGTGGTGCCTTTCTTACTTCTAAAAGACAGCATAGAGATCCAAAAACAACAAATAACTATTGTTATTAATTGTATCTGGACGAAAATCCTTGACAAAAAAGCTAAATATAGACCATTTCAAAGCATATAATATAAAATAATTTCGCAAAACGTTGCGATATGCATATTGCAATATTCGCATTTGCAATATTTCAGTTGTTTTGATATATTGTCCAACTGGAGTGCATAGTGAACAAAGCTTCAGAATGAAACAAAGATTTTCTTTTTATCCACTGCTATATTGCCCCAAATATCTCATGATAAGTGCCGGTTCTGAAGTGCGGTTCTGATATCCTTGCCTTAGATATGTCTCTCTGTCCAGTTGATCTCTTTGAAATTACAGGAAATATGCATCTCCTCACCTCTGTCCCCTAAACTGATGGCAAGTAAATTCTCTTTAAAACATCCACATTGCTTCCTTGTTTCCATTTCTGATAGCACGTGTAGCTGAATCAACTGATTAGCTAAAAATATCCGAGACATTAAGCTCAGAGAGGTGGGAATGAGGAAGCTGCTTTTCTAAGGTAAAACAACAATAGAGATAAATCACCTATGTTAAAGACCTCACACAGTGTGTGTATCTGTATCAGCCCCACAGCATCTCCAGTCTCCAGAAAAAGCGGCAGCTGTTCATTAAACACAAAAGCTTCTCAAAGCACCCTTGAGTCTGGTGTGTAGTGTGGTTTCCACACTTTGCTTCGACTGTATGCCTGCAGTTTAAGTGGTGCTTATGATGTTAATAAATCTTTTAAATGATAAATCATTCATGTTCACTTACTTTCACTGACCCCTGAGTCCCGACTGTTGCAAATGCAAATAGCTTTGCAGTGCAGGCGGTTTTAGCAATCATAGTGTGTTATTTGTTTGCATCAGCATATTATTTTTAATTATTACGGGGCTGGTTGGGATGCTTGATTCTGATTGGCCGGTAACCAAGATGCAGCAAATATATAATAATAAAATATTTTTTTAAGAACATAAATTACATTTTGTTTACAAATGATCAAATTGCCTGTTTGTGACATTTGAACGTTGTTTCGTAAGTAGCAAAGTAGCCCAAGCGCGATAATGTACAAGCAGCCGGCCATTATCGCGAAATAAGCCCCTTTAGTGTGACACAAGACACTGATCACACTGGGGCTTATTTCTGCGATAACAACCGGCTGCCTGTACATGATCCCTAACTTGATTCTAACTCATAATTCAGTTATTTAGGCCAGGGTCATCACTACAGGTCATAAATGAAGTTTAATAAGTGACATCATAATGCAAAGCCGCGTAATAAATCACTTGCACTACTTGTAGTCACATGGCTTGTTGAAAAAGGCCTATGGCATCCACTATGAGTGCTGCCGTTTCGAATCATTCATGTTCCAACCAAAAAGAATTGGTGTATTTGTTACATTTTGATGAAATTGATCTGTACTGTCCAGTGATAACTTATATCCAAAAGACAGACAGATAGCAGTGTTTACAGACTGTTCCGAAATAAAATCCTATCAGACAATACTGAACACTACAGCTGATAAATGTATTGCTGCAAGTGTATGACTGCAAGCCTATATTGCCTTTGCAATAACACCCCGAGCCAGTGGTGGATCATGGCAAAGTTTCTTACGAAACTTATGAAGAACTGTTGTTCTGTAGTTTGTCTATTGTTATTTAAGATTGTAGTAATTTGTGGAGAAAATATATAGAAAATTTACCTTTTAATAACGTTTGATAAAACTAGTTTTTGTTTATGTGAAGGATACAAAGGTTCACAATCACAAATAATAATTCAAAAGACGCTCAGCAGTCAGCAGCTATTTGAAGTAACCGTACTGTGATGGTAGAGCTTTGAGGGCCTTCTTGCTGAGCAAGATCATAAAAACTGTCAGCGTGTGTAATAACATTTCTCAAGCGACATGATCACTTTTATGATGAAGAGGCTGAAATGTTTGTAAGTTTATTAAGTGTATTCACTCTCAAACTATGGAGCAAATTATGGAGTCTAAATGAAATATGGAGAGGTTCTTGCATAATGTTCATGTTTCTGTACTTCTGGTTCATAATTCTGCTTTAATATCTTCTCATTACCTAACAATCTCGACTTTAATCGCATTGTTCTAAGCTCCAACCTCTCTACACCCACTTCATTTCACTCCACCCATGTATGCACATGCCCATGATAAAGCTAAAATCTGATAACAAATAGCTTTGGGAATTTACGTTTAGACAGAAGAATGTAAATATGATAAAGTTATTACTTAATCTCTTCAGTTAAATTAAACTCACTTTTACACACCGTCAGGTCAGGAGATACACCATGATTGACTTAAAGGGATCGTTCTCCCAAAAATGAAAATTTTGTCATAAGTTACCCAGCTGTACACCTCCTTGACAACTCCATCCATGGTAACTGACATTATTCCCAATATTTTCCTTTCTGTTTAGCAAATTTATTAAGGTTTGGAACAGTTTCTTGGATGAACTATCCCTTTAAACTCGGTAACTGGAGATCCTGTATTTTAGAATGAAAAATTACTTTTTTACAAGTTGGCTAATTCGTATCAATTTGTACGATGTAACTCGTACAACAATGCACGATAATAGAGAACAGCAATATTAAAGCCCCTCCCTTAACTCCTCCCCTAAACCTAACTGCATTGGTGCCAAACCAGGGACATTACCTCATATAGTGGAAAAAACGTTGCTGAAGTTGCACGTTTGTTTAAAGACACACTGTTTAACTCCTGTGCAAAATATATTCTGTTTTAATTATCTGTGATTGTAGAAAACTTCACAGTCTTTATTCACCGGCAGGGTTGACTGTACTTCAATTATTAAGAAAGCTGGTGAAAGGTAAACAATATCTGTTAAGAGTGCCACTGAATATGTCTATATTTTCCCTATTATTAATGTAATCATTAACAGATGTTATCATTGTTATTATCTGTGAATATATAAATCTACACCCTAATTCAAATGTAATGCTTTGCTGTGATAAGATATGCTGTATTTATCTTATTATGCCTAGGAGCAAACCGGAGTGCATAAAAAAAATGCGAAGAAGTTCATGAATGTTTCGACTCCTCAAACAGAACAACTGACATCCCTCTAGTTACGTCTTCATTATCACTCTGTGTTGAGGACACACACTTTATAAAATTTACATTTAATCATTTAGCAGACGCTTTTATCCAAAACGACTTACAAAGAGTTGGGGGAGCAATAAGCGATATGTCATAAAAGAGCAACAGTACATTAGGTGCTAATACAAAGTTAATAGTTTCAACAAAAGCTAGACCACTACCTGTTGAGAGAAGAGGGTTAGTGTAAATTTTTTATAATGCATATGCAAGATATAACTGGTCCTAAATGTCTATTATAAGCCAAATCCACAGCAGAGGAGCCTTGTATGGCACAAGGGATGTGATGAGGTTCGATTTGAATAGATGAGAAAAACAGCAAAAGGGAAGTCACTTGTGTCACATAGTGTGGCCAGGCCACCCCAGCACATGGATTTAAATAACATTTAAATGAATGAAATCGTATGTATGTGGGTCAGGGCCTGAGGTCTATGCCCCATGTGTACACATGCCTTTCCTCTAGCACTTATTTGCCTGTTATGAGTTTGTAACAGGTTTGTCTCGACATCATGTGATGCTGCGTCCTGCAGAAGAACGTGTAAATGTTTGAATGCATCTGCATCAGATGGTTCACGGTCTTCAAGCATTCAAGAGTTGTAGACATTGCATTGCAAACATACTGTAAGTGAACATGTGCACTTCTCATCATGCTAATGTACTTTTTATCTCTGATGTATCACAGAAACAGTTTTGGCAGATTGGGCAGTGTTTATATAACTGTGTTGTATTTACTACACAACCTAATTTGTTTGCTACCATACTGCATGTACAAATATTGCTTAAAAGTGAATATGAATTTTTCTTTTCAGTATTTGAGGTCTGGAGAAATGCAGAGCATCTTATTTTGTCCTGTTTCTCCGGTTTTCATTTTATAAATGCAAATAAAAACCTAATTTGTCATTACAATGTAGAAGAAACGTTGTCAGTAATTCACAGAATGAAACAAAAATGATCATTTTACCTAAACACGTACATAGTAGGCCTAAATTCAGAAAAAGTAATAATGGTCTTTGAAATGGTCTCTTATTTTGATGTTGTTTTTTTAAAGTTTAATGATGTGTCCCCTCACCGAGATTGGTTCATTCAAAAACATTCGGTTTATGTGCCAGAAGAATACCCCTCTAACTAAATGATATATCATCTCGTAGGCCCGTGTAGTTCGTGGTGGTGTATTTTAATTTATTTTTAGCTTGGCTGTAGTTGAACTCTTTTTCAAGTCAGCAAAGACATACAGCAATGAATATATTAGGAAAAACAGCGGAAGCAAATGCATATGGAGAGAAGAGGGACGTGATGTTTTAAACAGTGCACGTCGACTGCCATAATCAGTATATTGAACAGAAATCGACACGATGAGAAATAATGAAACGTGTATTTGAGTAACTTAGTTAAAATATTTCAGATGAATCATCTGCCAGTTGCAGTTACCGTGTGACAGCGAAACTGTTATTAATACTAGATATTATAAAGACTGTGCTTTATAATAAGCAGGCAGATGTGTAATAAATAAGCAGTTATATATCGCAATAAAGAAACGTCGGATCTGGCGTGACGCTCTCTCTCTCTCTCTCTCTCTCTCTCTCTCTCTCTCTCTCCTGACGCGCTGGCGCTCAAGGGCCAAACTGTGGATATCTGTATTTATTCAATGATTTGTGAGGAAATGTGCTTTAGTGGATATATTATAAGCTTACTGTCATAGCTTTTATTCGACATGTTGAACAAACGTAAAATAGGGCAGCTCACGTGACGGGTGTGAAAGTGATAGCTGGCACAAATTAGACTTATTCATTCATGACAAAAATATAAAATGTTATATTATAGATTTATCTGGTTGTTTATTTGCATAATTTTGCTATCACCAACAAGTATTGATAAGCATGTTAGGCAACCAGAACCGCTTGTTTTTAAGAGTTGCATTTCGTAAGAGCAACCTTCATGAACTGATTTTACTTCATGCATTGCTTTTCATATTTCTTAGAAATAAAGCCCGTTATATCCGCGTGGCTTTATATATCTGCAAACATATTCTCACAACAAACGTCGCTTTAAGTGAATGAGCACGAAAAACACAAAACGAACGACAAATGTGGCGAACAAAACTTCTGCTGCGATCGCACGAAGAGAAATAAAAGTGAAATACTACTGTACCTCGAAGACCGTTTATTTCCGCGAAAGTCCCGGGCATGAGATCCACAGTCGTGCATCTTCAGACGAACACAATTACACGGAAGACCGGGGAAGGATTTGACTCATAATCCACTCTTGAATGAGCTGAATGTTCATAAATCTACCCCTTTATATTTCGCTTCAGTCGTTGACACGTTTGTTTCACTGAAGGTGCTGTAGACTGAATGAAGTCCACTCAAAAGTGAAGATGGGAAGAGTCTATCTACATCATCCTGACGTCAACACCCAGCACAGTTTGAACTATACATTTTAAATCAAATTCAATTATACATTTCAGACAATACAACAACGTAAGAATTAAAAGAAGCACAACTTTTTCAGATATGATATTAAATATAAAAAAAACGAAAACATATTTTTCAGTTTAACTAGGTTCATTATTATACGTAGCTTGTTTGTTAATAAATGGCAATAAAATGTAATTTAACAAACATTGAGCTTTTGTGACAAGTTGCCCCAATACCAGGGCATGTTGCTATACAGAAGGTTATATATGGTGTAAGTTGGCTCCTCGGCTAATTTTAAGCAGTAGATAACATAAAAATTCAAAGTAGGCTATTAGTAATATGAAAATATAAAAATAACAAACTGGAATTACAGTCTGGAACATAGTTAACAAAATTAAGTAAAACCTGAATGTTTGACATGCATTTGTTTGTGTAACGTGTAAACTCCCCCACGTGGCAACTATGGCCAGCCTGCACACTTCTTAAACATCAAATACTTTATTAAGTCTCTATTCAAAGCCAGGATCAAATGAACACAGTGTTTTTGAACTAATCTCGGGACATTTTCAGATAATTCTAAGGACGTTTCTGTCATCCAATCAAAATTCTAAATGTAGATGAAACAATTGTAAGAAAATAAATATCGAACATTTCCTTATATTAATACAGATTATACAGTTCATTGTGCCCCTTTGCGACTTATTTTTTAAACAGTTTATGGCAGCCCAAGAAAACTGTCCATACAGGGACCAAGAGAATCACTTAACATAATATACAGTGTCATGCCTGAGGCATAGTTCCCTAACCTTTCGTCCTAAACATGCACGATCAAATAGTCAAAAAGTGACTTAAGCCAGCAAGCAACTGCTAGCACTACCCTACCCCTGCCGGCTGCCAAACATGACCATCTAAAGCACCCTAGAAATGGCCTAGCAACCACATAACCGTACCCTAGCAACACATTTGTACACTCCAGCAGTGCTCTATAACAACCACCTTGAACATGTAACCAACAAGTCTGCAACGTATGGTGAATACACCGCTACAGCAAAATGACAGGCTTAACAGGATAAGAATAATCATCTATGTGCATCAGACAAAGGTCCACTGGATTAGTCCTGCAGTGCCTCCTTTAACCTCATTTTCTTGATCCATATATGACTCCATTCAACCCTAACACTGTATTCAGCGGATGCCTTTAAGCGATTCGCGTGTTTAATCGTGATTTCCTGCTCACGGTGACACTGCTGTAATAATAATGACAGCGTGGGAGGCATCAAGCCCACAGGTTCATCTGCTCATTAATAAATACCGCGGTCGTGGGTTACTGACCCCCTGATGAGGGACTGTCCTGCCTCTGAGGTATTTGTAATTGCAACGCGTGTTAATTTGTGAATAGATGCCATCCAATTAGGTAAATTACAATCAAAACAGATGCGGTTAAAGGGGATTAAAGGGGAACGCTACGATAAGAGGTTCTGGGTAGCACATACAGTATGCCCATAATTTACATTTGATCCCATTCCACACCTGTTTGTACCTAAACACACACACAGCTGACAATCCATAACCGATCATTTGAAAATGTTTGTTCTGTGATACCCCGATCAATTGTCAAGTGAAAATGTTTAGTAAAATACAAAATATAAAGCTGGTCTGTCTGATATCGTCATTCTACACTGCCTGATTTAAACTTAATATCAAACCTTTGCCATGTTGTGACATCACAACCAGTCAGCCCGGCATGTCCCCACCACTTTTTAAAACAAAGTGAAGGATTAAAAAACACTTGATGTTCGGCAAGACTTCAAAAGGCCTATTTCACCCAACACATGCCCCCGTTTGCTATGAACTTTGGCCCACAGCAAAGTTCAATGTCCCGCCTGCAGATAAGCTATAGTGAGTCGAACTACTCTCTGTGAACAACACATTCACTTTGTTTATTCACCCTGACAAGAGTGTACACCAAGAATAGTTCTTACAGCGCTGCATTATCTTCTGGGTTATGTAATCATCATATATATAATGTTCTCTTTTGGCAAGACTTTTGGAAACTGCGGGAACTTCGGCAGAATGGCCACGTTGGTCAAGCGAGCACCATTATCGACCGATGCATTGGCCTGGCCGACATCAGTCTGTCACTACTCACAATGTTGACAACATGACAACACATCTCTGTCTCCTCCAATACATTGGATAAACTTTGAACAGCAGCCAGCGTGAGCAGTAGTTGCAGGAGCTGGGGCGAGAGAGATTCCCCGAGGTATTTTTGCGAAAGGCCCAGCTGTCAAAACTCCCATGAACAGACCAAGATTTTTAAACTCAAAGTCCAGGACGGGGCCAATGCGCTGTGAACATTCATCACCTGGTTGGATTAAGAATATAATGCTCATTTCGAAATAAAAGAGCTTGTTTAATAAATCAAATTGGCTTTTCTAAAGTAGATAACAGTGTAGCGAAATTGCTTTGTGATTTTGTCTTTGTGAAAGTAATTCTCTCAAAATAAACTGACCAATTTCCTTTGAAAAAAGCCTCTGTTTCTACGAAAAGTGTGATAAAATAGCAGCCAATCTAAAATATATCAATCTATTTGTAGAGACATTGCGATTACTACATCAATTGTCCCCCAGATTCATTGCCAAGGTAAGTAGTACAAATGGCACATGTTTCGCCATCAGAAATAAAAAAACTTTCTAATAATTGTCTCCAGAAACAAATTAGTTGGCAACATGTTATTCTGAATGAACAGTGTCTGCATTGGAGACCCATTTTAATGAGTTTAAAATTAGGTTTGCAATCAGCGCCGGCATCATACAATTAAAGTGCATTTGTCGAACAAACATTCTCACCATATACAAACTCATTCATATGCAAATGCTACCTTCTACTAACAACATATATAACTAGAAACCAGGATTAACAGATTTTACAGAATTATACATGAAATTGGTTGCATGGTCTTTACACACAACTTTCATCATTTCATCATGACTGATCTTTAGTGCTCAGATCATTCACAGATGGTAAAATACACAAATCTGAGATTTCTGGATAAACTCTTTCCTTCTGACTATGTGTGACACCCCGTGACTTTTGATATATTTTTAAAAGCAGCTTTGGAGACTGAACAGAGTTCAGAGAGTTCCGCCTCCTTTGGCGAGAAAGATACCATGCAATTTCCTTTATTATAACTGCGGTTCAGCGATAGATTGACAGGGGGCGCTACCATTCAACATGAATCTTTTCAGGTAACGCTTGCTTTGTTTGAAAAAGCAAATTATACACAATAATCTAACTTCTTTATTCAGGAACCATAGATGTCTTGTGAAATTATCTTGGTTTAAACAGTTGATACAATATTGTGTAAATTATAATAACAATATCATATGTATACATTTACATTATAGACTTTATGAAGGAGTCCGTGTGTGGCTGGTTAGCAATGGTCCAATCTTTCCCAATTATATTGAACTAAACACTTCTAAAAAGTCAAATATTTCTAAATTAATTACCATTCATAAATAGCCTCATGTACAAAATGAAACGTTAATAAACAATAACTAAGTTATAAATACGTTTTAGTGATATTTTTCAGTAATATGGATTTTTTTTATTTGTTTGGGTTCCAAAAAGCACCTTTTGAAATATAAATTGAAATAAAGGATCAAAATGTGTCTTGATAAAAGGAAAATGAAATGATAGTTTGTCAAGGGTCCAAATATAGATTTAAAGCAAACTCTCTAATAACATTGCACCAGGAAAGATCTAATATGTTTGCTACACGGTGAAATTAAATATTGTTTTGTTTGTGTTGATGAAAAATGTTCGTGGACATTTGTCATTAAATGATATTTTATACAACTCAGATTCCCTGTTGTTTTAAAGATGCACTTCTGTAATAATCATTTGTTTTTTTATGACCTACAGCACCCTACGGAACCATTTAGTCTTTTACAGTCTTGGAGACATCATGTGACTTTGTAAAAATGTGACTTAACATTGAAATGTTATAGAGAAAGAATAAAAACCCCGTGTTTTATAAAGTATGAATACAATATATACTGTAAGTTACCTTTGTTGACTAACAATAGATTGATGTTGACAGATTGAAGTATTTTTTTGTGGTTGCACACAAATTCTAATGAATGAATTCATTAAATGACTGGTGACCTTGCATGGAACGTTATGTAAATATGGCTAAACATCATTGTTGGATGTTCTAGAAAGCTTCAGGGCTTTTTACTGTTTTATTATCATGTTTCCACAGCACTTTTTTTTAATTCATCTGCTTGTTAGATTCTGTCTACACTACAAGCTTAAAGAAATCCTGTGTTCAAGTCGAAAGGGAACAATTAGTTCACACTTGTTGCCCACAGCTTCACTGTTTTGATATTCGTGGAGCAGACCCCCTTGTGGTCTATACTATTAGTCACAACAAGGAAGCGTAAAAAACGACTTTCAGATGGATGGTTCCATTTATTAGATCAATGGTTTTTTGGCACATCTTACATGTGAGGCGGGCAGGGGGACACATAGATGAAACGGCTGGGTGATTTATGAGGACATTGAAATCCTTCACTGTTTATCGGCATTATAAAAATACAGTAGACAAATGATCCCCAAATCCTATAGTATTCAGAGATGAATGTGATCAATTGAATTGAATCGTATGAAGATCAGGGTTGAGCGAAATTGAGATTCCATCCATAGAAAGATCCATTTAAGTGCATCAAGAATCATGTGTTATTGTGATATAATCAGTTTCATTGAAGCCTCTTAATGTTCAAGATGCTTAATTGCACCATCATTTATCCTTCTGTCACATCTGTGTTAATGTAGGTCTGCTATTATCAGGTTTATTCAATGCTGCTGAATAAATGCGTAATATATCATCTGCATTTTCAATAATTCATATGTAAATGAAGCTTTGTGGACATAATGTGGAGATAAAGTTGGATATTATGTTCATACCCGACCTTAATCCCTGCGCAAAAAACAAAACGTTCACTGGATTTCACTGAATCTCCAACAAATAGTGGAATTACAAATAAAGACGGTTTAATCTTAACAACATAAACAAACGTTTTGTGACCCAACTGAACTTCCAGTACACATTCACAAACGATTATTTCTGATAACAATCCAAAGAAAGCCAAGTCAAGTCAAGTCAGCTTTATTTATATAGCGCTTTTTACAATTTTCATTGTTACAAAGCAGCTGTACAAGAAAAAAATGACTATAAGTAAAACATAAAAGGTTATGGAACTCAAAACACAGGTCAAATATCAGACACACAATAAATTCCTATATGCAGTGTTAATTAAATAAGACTATCAAATTCTAGCAGCCCCCCCGGCCAGGCAAAACAGTGCAAAACAGTATGCAAACGGTGGCGAGGAACCCAAAACTCCATTGGAGGAGAAAAAAAACCTCGGAGGGAAACCAGGCCTAACCAGGGGATTCCAGTTCCCCTCTGGCAAAAACTGCTGCCTCTGCACAAGCTCGACAGTGCTTGCACAACAAGGCAAAAATAAAAAAAATTAGATTTAAAATTATCATTAATAATCTAATAGCGACTGAAGTTTTGTAGAGTCGCCACGTACTTCGTCCAGCATTTGTCAGGTCTGGGAATGGATTGCGCCCTGCCCGCTCCGCTCTTGTAACCTTGGACTGCATCCTGCCCGCTCTGGTAACCTTGGAACAATGAGACAAGACTGGCTGAGAGTAGAGTACTGTTCTGCACTCTTTGATGCAACAAATGCATCAGTTGTTATTGGAAGTGTCCCTGGTTCCGGTTGGTCTAACTAGTGCAGCCTAGATCTTTGAAATACATATATTATGATAATGTAGTGTATGCAAGATTAAAAAGATGCGTCTTTAGTCTAGATTTAAACTGACAGAGTGTGTCCGCCTCCCGGATATTGCAGGGAAGACTGTTCGAAAGTTTAGGCGCTAGATAAGAAAAGGATCTGCCGCCTGCACTTGATTTTGAAATTCTAGGTATTACCAACTGACCTGACACCTGAGAGCGTAGGACACGTGATGGACTATAATACGTTAGAAGTTCTCTCAAGTAGTGAGGAGCTAAACCATGCGATGCTTTACAGGTAATAAGCAAGATTTTAAAATTTATGCGATGCTTTATAGGTAACCAGTGCAAGGTTGACAGAACCGGGCTAATATGCTCATACTTTTTTGTACGTGTAAGAACTCGAGCTGCCGCATTTTGGACCAGTTGGAGTTTTTGTAATAGGCCTGCAGGGCAACCACCTAATAGTGCATTACAGTAATCTAGTCTTGATGTCATAAAGGCATGAAAGCGAGAAACTTGTTTAAATTTAGACTGGAGATATAAAGCTCTACCGCTAGATGTCAAAGTACCATACGGTTTCATTAAATGTGACCGAACTACAGGACCCATTAAACAAATTGTTTATGTAATGAAATGAACATACAACACAAAATTAACAAATCGTTTGTTTAATACAATAATTGTACATTAAAATAATCATACAAATTCATATGAACATAAATAAAATAAAATCAAATATAAATAGTTATATATTAGACACTAGCCAAACACAAAACGGAAGTTAACTGGGGGTCAGGCGTGCACGCGTCCGACGAAACGGTCTAAACACAGTATATATCCAAATAAATCAACTATAATTTAATTTTTGTGTTCATGTATCAAATTTTTGTTTGTCCTTTTGCATGCGTGTTTGTTAGACAAACAACCCACAATGCAATTTGAACACAAACTAGAAATTGCTAAAAGTATAAAATGCATACAAAAAATAAGATGAGGTCCATGCAAAACATGTTACGCCATAAACTACTAGAGCCCCTATAAAAGAATTAATGATGTTATTCACACTTCTATGCTTCTGAACTCCAGTCCCGACAGTCTACCAATGTTTTACCCACCTACACAAATCTCATGCTCAATGTCGTGAAACAACAACAGGACACAATACAGTGTGTCATTCACATCCCCATTTAACGCTTAGCAAGAGACTCACAGTGAGACACATATTGTGATGTATGTGTCTCCTAACCCACCTTTTCTTTCTTCCCATTGTCACTTTCTAGATAAATATATGATTGTTTAATGAAAAGCAGAGGTCAACTAGCGTAACAGTTAAACATTACTTGGGCTGTCTGAATGACTTATCTTTTATAATAACCAAGACACATAATGAAGTCCTATATTTAGATTCTTAAGAATTTCTTCAGTAAATAAAGCATTTATCTTGTCGGTCATGGAGTTTTAAATGTACATTCCCACAAAAGCATCGCTGGCTTCATTATTAAATGTCCTCTTTTTGATCTCTTAAGAAAGGTATTTGAGATATTAAACAGATCTGGTTTAGTAATTTTTCAGTCTCGTCTGTGAACCTTTCTTCCTTTCTCTTATCATGTAAGTGCTGTACTGCTTGAATGTGTTTGGTTGAATAACACTAATGGCATCTGTGTCTTTGGCTCTTGTGACTGAACCCTGGCAACACCAGACATATAAACCTGTTCCAGTCAAAGGAGCGGACAGAGGCCATGATATTCTGCATATATTCTGTTTAGGTTAAAGCGAGTGGATTGCTCTTCAATCATCGGCCCATTTCGTCTGAGAGACAACATACAGTTTGGTCCAAATCTGAGAATACACTGTGTGAAATCGCAACACGTTGTTTCATAAGAGGAATGCTGAGCAGTCATTAAACAACTGATGGAACCTTCATGGATGATTAAACAACTCCACAGTCTCCACAGCATCAGCTAAATGTTTATTACAGGGATAGTTCACCTAAAATGTTTTAATTCTTTCAACATTTACTCACCCTTATACTCACCTTTATTTTACTTGTGCAGAACACAGATATTTTGAAGAATGTTGGTAACCAAACAGCAGACTATATTTGAGGGTATAAATGGGACGTAACACTTTTGCTTAATAATAATGAGCAACCCCCTGGCAACAGCTTATCGACTGCGCAGCCCTAGAAACCCCCCATAGAGCAGCATAGAACCCCCTAGTTGTATAGTTGTACATTTTACAAAATGACTTATTCAGCCTTGAAACTCCAAAGGCTAGCAGCTAGCACACCAGTGTGAATCAAACTGATTGGCTTTCAGGTTAAGTCAATGGTAACACGTTTATACCTCTTCATTTACACAGTCTCATTGGTAAATATGGCGCAGTGTGCTAATAGAGGTCTAACCATGACCCATCTCCATCCTCAGCTCCAGTTGTCTAGATCTGTTTATGGGGGATATTGTGCATTCCAGCAGCATCACTTGCGTATTCATAGCAGCATGTGTGTATTGGTAGTATCAAGTCTTCAAGCTTTCCCTGCACAGCAGCAGCATAAGCAATCAAGTTCTGCCAAGACAGAATACATGGACATTGTCAACATGCTAAAATGTTTCCCCAGAGTTGTCATGACTGAAATATATTTAGCTTTTTTGAATTTCTTTATGTGAATGAAGATAGAATATTCACAGATTTAAAAGCTTCTCATCAGTTTGCACAGTCCCTCTGAAATATTTCAGATTGTTTGCACTGTTAGAAGAGTATCTTTGTCACAGAAGTGTGGCAACTCAAATTTGTGATTAGATGGACAAGCACTCCATATCATTGTTAAAATGTTTAATCCTTTCAGAGCCTGTGACCATGTGGGTAGCGCTCCAGACTTGTAGCGTCAATTCACTTCAGGGGGCCCGAGTCTCAGCTTGTGGTCCTTTCCCGATCATCCCCATCGCTTCCTGTCTGTCTCAACTGTACTATAAAAAAATGGAAGAGACCCCCAAAAATGTTACAAGTACATGGATATAAAATTCTCATTTGTGGTACGGAGAACTTGATAGTTCTTCAAAGAATGCAGCTTATTGAGAAGATTTGTGGTAATAAGTGAGAGGGCCTAAGATTTCACTGGCAGATGGTAAAACAGGCAATTTGACTTGGGCTTTTGGATAGTACCCACCCAGATCAGCACAGTATTTGTGTAGCCATGTTTAGGAATAAATCAAGTGTGGCAGGCAGAAAACAAGACAGACACAGTACTTCACGATTTTAGCCCCGGACAGTGATTTATTACAAGCGCTAGGGAAACCCTTGGTGAGTCGTGGGGGAATCAGCTCCGTCCGTTTCAGTCTTGTCTGAGGGTTCACGGGGTGTGAAAGGATTCAGGGTGCCATGGGTTGTGGAAGTATCTGCTGGTCTTTAGCCACTGGTCTCTGCAAAAAACGGAAAACAGCAACACGTTAGTCATGCAGGACTATCGGAGAACAAGCTCACCCTCTCCCCTTTCTCTGCCGCTTATATGGGGTGAGATTGATGGGGAGCAGGTGCCAACGATCAGCAGGTGTGGCGGCTTGATTGCGCTGTTTCCTTGGCAACACTGATTTGCCATTGGCCCGCTCCCCACACTCCCCCTCCCTAAGAGTCAACCTGGTAAGGCGCCTTGATCTGTCGGGGACTAGGGGGAGTGGCATCACCCGGTCGATACGGCCCCTAATTTGTTGTACATGTTCGATGACACTTCGATGCAGGGCCGACTGCTGTTCCCAGGCATCTCGGGTGACGTCCAACAACCCGCAAGGATTCCGACCGGACAGAAGCTTGAACGGTGTAAATCATGTTGATGCCTGGGGTACCTCTCTCCCTCCGAAGAGCAAGTATGGGAGCATCGGGTCCCAGGCGCGCTCATCCTCTTTAGAATATGTTTGAATCTTTCAACTAACCCGTCCGTCTGGGGATGGTACACTGATGTGCAGAGATGTTTAATTTTTAGGAGGTGGCAGAGGTCGGTCATCAGCCGGTACACGAACGGAGTGCCCTGGTCCATCAGGATTTCAGAAGGGATCCCTACCCAACTGAAAAGCAGGAACATTTCTCTCTCGCCTTGGTTGTGGTCTTTCGGAGAGGAAAGGCTTCCGGCAGACCTCAGCAGGGGCCCTACCAGGTACAGACCAATGTGAGAGAAGGGTACCTCTATGATGGGAACCAGTGGGCTGGGAGAAAGATGCTGGGGATACGTCCACTGGCACGTTGGGCAGCTTTGACAGAACCGCTTGACTTCCACCTTTAGTCCGGGCCAGTGAAACTGGTACCGTATCCGCTGGGCCGTGTTGGTGGCGCAGAGGTGTCTGGCCATCGGATGAACATGAGCCAGATCGATGATGGCTCATGTCTTTCCCTTTGGTACCACCAGCAGAGTCTTCTCCCCCACCTCTGGGCGACACCGTTAAACAGACCCTTTTTCACGATAAAGTTGGGGAGGGGTGTAGACCAGGTGTCGCACCTTGTCGTCTATGACTCGTACCTGGCTCCAGCAGTTCCGTAATCATTCGTCTTCCCCTGTTCTCTCCCGAAGGAACCTCCTTCCATTGGAAGAGATTGAACAAAGGGTTTGTGGAAAGAGAACTCACCCTCTGGCTCGCTCTCGGTGGCCATCAGGATGGACTGCGGTCTCGGGGTGCAGCGGCATCGTGGGTAGCGGTCTTTCCGGGGGCTGGGATGCACAGTCATGGCTAAGAGCTGATGGAATCCTGGCCAGTCATGACCCTGCAGAACAGGTACGGGAAGATCGACCACCACTCCTACTTCCAGTGGCCAGGATATGGGTTCGGCAGCGATCTCCACCCGGACCTCACAGGTGTCTCCGTGGACACAGTTTATAGGCAGCAGTCTACCCTTTTTGCCGGGGGAAAGCACGCCGGTCTGGACCAGCTCATTGGATTCCACCAGCTCTCAGAGGGACGTGGGGTTCTGCATGCTCACTGAGTTTCTGAACCAGCGAGGCAGAGAACGTAGCAGGTGGCCAATGATGATCTTTTCCGCAGCCTGGATAGCCTTAGACTCTTCCGCCAGAGGTGTGCGATCAGCTTCAGATGGGCTGCCTGGACACGGACTGGGAGGTTATCGTTGTACGACCAATGATGGAACTGTTGAGCCACTGCAACCGGCTACAACCCCTCCCAAGCAAGGATCTCAGCCTTTCACCACTTCTAGTCGTCATTGTGGCGGTTGGAGGGAGAAGTAGGCACGTTGTGCCACACCAGTCAGGAAGCGGGCCAGGAGCCACGCCCATTCGCTCTTGTCCCAGGCAGAAAACAAGACACAGTACTTCCAGATTTTAGCCCCGGAGGGTGATTCATTACAAGTGATACCCATGGTGAGAGCCGTGGGGGAATTAGCTCCGTTTCAATAGTGATTCTTGTCGTGAGGGTTCCCGGGGTGTGAAAGGATTCTGGGTGTAGTGGTTATCTGGTCGTTAGCCGCTGGTCTCTGCAAAAAGGGTAAAACAGCAACACGTTAGTCATGCAGGACTATCGGCAAACAAGCTCACCTTCTCCTCTTCCGCTTATATGGGGTGAGCTTGATGGGGAGCAGGTGCCAACGATTGGCAGGTGCGGTGGCTTGATTGCGCCGTTTCCTTGGCAACGCTGATTTGCCATTGGCCCGCTCGACACAAGCTAATTTCTCTGTCCATATCACATCTCAACCTGTTTCATTACTCTATTCGGAAGTCGGCAGAGTCAGCAGGACCCTTCAGAAACGTAAATGAGCTACATTTGATAAATCTGTTCAAGCTACAGCAGTGTTTTTGAGGAAAAAATTGCAAAACCTCACATCCAGATTCTACATAGTAACCTTTGGAGTCAAGGCGTTCTGAAATATCTTATAAAATGATTATGTTACAAATGTTTACACAACACTCATAAGCAAACTGAAGGAATCTGGGGAAAAGATCCAAACAATTTGTTTAAAATCATAGTCAACATGAAAAATTATTAGATTTACATTCTGAATGTTATGTTCATGTTCTTACGATGAATGACTGTTCTTATCGTTAAAAACAGATATTTGTGTTATGCTGATTAAAACATTGTATTATTTCAATACATTTTGTGTCGATTTTGTGTCAAATGAAAGGCCAACAAAAGTTGTGTTACAAATAACACAAATATGTGTTCAGTTTTGTGTGTTGTCCTTAACTAAACACAAAATGTATTGCTTTAACAAAACTCAGTGATACTTCATCAAATGAATAATTTATTTGTGTCTGGTTTATTTTCTCAACACAAATATTTTGCTTTCATTTAACAATCTCATGTTTTAAAATCTATATATATACAATAGGATTTTTATATGTTTTTAACCCAATTTAACAGTTGAATCGATCTCCATTAAATATACACAACGTAAAAGCAGCTGGTCACTAAAGAGCCCATTAGATATTTATGTGTTGTTTTTTCACTCAGTGACTCTCAAAGTGTGGAATTTGAGAATTTTTCGAGTGTGTTCAAATACTTTTTGGGACCACTGAATCTATAACCCATTCAATTCAATTTTATTTATATAGTCCTATTCACAATGTGCATTGTTCCAAAACAGCTTTACAGGACAAAATAAGGAAAACTGAAAAACAGAAAAACGGTCAAACACAACACAGTACATGGTGTTTATAGAACAAGGTAAATTATTCTGGTAAATAATATTTAATAAATGCACCCCATGCTTTTGCCTAAATTACTCATTACCTCCGTCACATAATATTCATGTCATCACCAAACACACTCGCCAGCTTCAGATTTACACGTCCATAAGGAGTTAACAGGGTTCTCGTCTCTTTTGTAACTGTTCCAAGCCTTTTCCTACATAAAAAACCTGCACTGCCGTACGAGTTTAGACCTAATTTGGTAAATGCATGTTGTTGCGTTTTCTCTGTTTTGCTGCCTGTCCATTTCCATCTCCCTACAGATTACTTATGATGCATCTCCATTTTTAGAGCTAATGCTTTCATTTCCATCTTCCTCCATTTTTAAAGCTAATACAATCAAACATTAATGTTCAGTCACTAGATGAATAGTTATTTATTTATACAAACACAAACTTTTCTGAATGCAATTTACATCTGTATTATCAAATAGTCCCTTAAAACCTTGTGGCATGGATAATGAAATGCAGATTTAGACAGAATATTATTAGGTTTAAATAATATGTATGTAAGTTTTTTCAGAGTTTCAGTTCATCTTCCTCCTACTTCTTATTATATTTTTATTGTGAATGTGTCTTGATCTTTGTGGAGTTTTATTTTATTTTAGAATAAGTAGCAATTTTATACTTTTTTTCTCGCATACACTCATTGAAAAACTTGTAGAATGTGGACAGATGTGTGTGCCCACATGCGTGTGTGTAAATGTATTTTTAAGTCTTCTGCTTTATCATCCCTTGGGCTGTAAGAGGACAGTTTTCTCAGAGCCATAAAAAATACATGCCTGAAGGAATGGATGGTCTAGCTCTATTACTTAATGCTCTTAAAACCTCTGGGGATCCGTCAGTTGACCCTTAAGCCAGTGCCAACAGGCCTTATCCAGTCACACTGTGGACATAAACCCTGACGGGTGATTTTCTCCTGTGGATAAAATGCTGTTGCTCATAAGATCATTTTTTGTGATAAAGATTATAAGCCACTACAAGCTGCTGAACGAACATGGTAGAAACAAAACCTGTACATTTGCGGCAGTATTTCATTACTTTAATGACGATCAGTATACCCATCTGCATTACTTGGAATCTTATTTAATTACTATGTTTTCTGCTTTAATTTGTCGGGTTTTTTACACCGCTGGTTCATTCTTAGTTGTTTGTCAAAAAAAACATGGTAAATAAAATTTTATTTAATAGAATTGTTCAGTTTTTTACCGGTTTTCATGTATTTGAAAATTTAAAAAAAACTTTTTTTTAAAAAAAAACTACAAGAAAAATGGGGGACCATAAATTTACAGGGAAAAACAGTTACTTTACGGTTGATTTCTGCTGCCGGAAAATAGCATTTTGTTTACAGGATTTGTTTACAGGGTTGTTTTACTTTCATCTTCGAACCCTTAGTGTAACAGCAATAAACTATAGGGATTTAATGGTTGATATGTTTTTTGGACTTGCTTTTCAGATGTAGCTCAGTGGTAAGAGCATTGCGTCAACAACGCAAGGTTGTGGGTTTGATCCCAGGGGACTGCAGATACCTATGTAAAATGTATAGGATTATGCTATGTAAGTCGCTTAGGATAAAAGCGTCTGCCAAATGTAAATGCGACCATGCAAGCCAGACTTGAATTCACTGCAGTTAATTATATCTGTGTTTGAAAACAACAGTCAAGTGCACAACGTTAGTTCTGGCAGGTAACGTGGATCAAGCTCGGATCAACTCATCTACTGTCACAGTCTGTAACTTTTAACACTTATTGTTTTGTTTTCTTCCACTTTGTTTTGGCCATTATCCCTCCCTGCTGTGCAATCAGCCTTAATCATGGCACTGCGTTTCTCATCTGCGCACACCTGCAACCTCTTTCCCCCTCTTATTTAATCCTGGTCCCTGCATCCATTCTAAGTCGGTTTGTATTGTGTTTCTGTATACAGGCTGTCTGTGGGCATGGCTGTTTAACTTGCTGAAACGCTGTCCAGGATTCACAGGCGGGGGATTTAGCCTTTGCTGGCAGGATTATAGCCAGCTCGGGTTCGGCAGTGTGGCTAGATGGATAGTGCTGTCCTTTCTCAACGGCTCAGCCCACTGCCGACACAAAGGACGTAGGCACAGGCAGTGCACGGCCTGCTTTCTTTTCAGACTTTTTAGCTCAGCTGTTTTATTGGTTTCTTTTGCATTTCTCTTGTCGATTTGTTTGTTAATAAACCTTTTTGATTCTATTCCCCTGCATTTGAGTCCTTCTGTCCCAGCTTATTGTGTTGCTCGCAAGCAAATTACCCTCCTCCATCCCCAACTCCACATAAATTTACTTGACTTTCTGATATTCCTCTTCAAAAGTCTTAAAACATTTTAACTATGTGTTACACATAAATGTCATTAAAAACTAATGACATCTGTTTGTCCCTGTTCTTATTTATGCTGGCTGCATGGATGTCCAGGGAGATTTTCCTAGAACAGAACCATACCACCAAACTGGGGTTTCCATGCATGTTTCAAAGGATATGTTTTAAAAACTGTTTTGGTACGGTGTTGGGTCCCCACTTCATGTCCAGTGCATCTTGAAGCAAAACAAGTCGAGAACCACTGAAATAGGTCACTTCCCTAGACTGCAAACCTTTTTTATACATACAAAATATTCTGACACATCTGCTCACATATTCTCTTTCCTCAGACCTCTGAGGTACGTGACTGGGAAGTGACCTCCGTCTATTAACACTCTCAATGGCTGTGTGATGTTTGTATTCACACACATTACGAGACCATTTCTTTCAAATGCTTTGTTTACTCCTTGTGCTCAGGGGCCAATTCGTGGTGCCATCTGTCAGTGGGAAATTAATATGCCGTATGAGAAGGAGAACATCACATTCATGTATGAACACACAGGTCGGTTGATGAAATAATCGCGGGGGTCCCAGGCATCTATCTTCGCGCCAAAAGGCTGCTAGTGGCCACGTCTGATTAGATGGGAACAGAACAGTTCTGACGTGTGCAATCCTGTCATTACCATCACAATATGTTCTCTCGCGTTAGAAGGCGGATGGCAACAGTTACACCGAAATTGTTTCGCACGTACTCTGGCCTCCACAAATATGGGCAATCATGACTATAGTCTGCATTAGTCATTACCAGATGTCTGTGTTTCGGTGGCACTACGAGGGCTGTTTACCTCCCATTTATTTATACAACAGGTCAGGAGGCCATTTCCCTCTCCCCAACGATACGGGTAGGAGCACACGATCACTTCCTATTTCAATTACGCTGTTAATTTGCTTTCTCCAATCGAGATAAGCTCGAAATCAGCCAGAGGCTTGTATCCCATTTTAAAAAAAAATATTTACTTTTATGAAATTGACGACAGAATTGTCAGTTCATGTTGAAACAAAACTGCTACATGACAGGATCGCAACCGATCCGAACATTTTTAACATAAACGTGGAGACAAACTTTGGACCAATGACATTGGTGGTCTGTGGTTGGGGCTGCAAACTAAGATACTGAAACCAAATGACACGTGATGCAAAAACTATATGGACATAACAGCTTTTATTGTTTTGCGCAACATGATACTTGTTGATATTTACCTATTTTACACAAATGAACATGTCATACAACACTACATTTGTTTTCGTAACGATATTAACAGTTTAAGATTAACATCAATGAAATTACACACAGGTCAAGGACATTTTACACAAACAGCAGTTTAGAGCATTTTATTGTCCCATAGGTTTAGGGTAAATTATTTACTTTTTTAAATATGGTTTTAAACATGGTCCCATTTCCATCATTTAATAGATTTGAAAGCTACTCCTGATAAACATTTAAAACATATGTCTATAAGCAAAATTCTCATTGAATCAGCTCAAACAATGATGATTGAATATGATGGTTATGATGAGAATAAACATCAAGAATATGAATGATGTTGAGAAATCAAGTGGATGCATGAAGATAATTTTCACATTTCTTTGTTTTATCTTTTTATTACAACAAACATTCATGCAATGGATATCGGTTTGTACCGGTGTGGCAGTTTGATCACACTCACTTTCTGTTCTCTCTTTCTGTTTATCTCTGCTGTCTTACACAAAAATATATTGCAATGTAGTAACTGTGACTTGTGTTTTTGCACTTGATTTTCCACAGTTTATCCTTGAGCGGCAGGTTGTTTTCATGTTTTGTATTCATTTACTCTGAGCTTTGTTGTAGACACCCGCTGATCCTTGCAATCACTCTCAATTATGTTCCACTCCATATAAAACAACGTTATCTAAAAGAAAGTGCTATTTATATCATTTAATGTGTGAAACGTTATAATTTGCAAATAATAACTGAAACTGTAGATAAATTAAGGTTTACTAAAATCCTGCATGCTGGCACAAGAATCAGAGGTCCACTTTATGTCATTGATTTATGGATACTAAAAATGTCACCAAATGACATCTTCAAAGTGCATATCTGTTCAGCAAAGCTTCAAATAACATAAATGGCCATTTGCTTCTTGGATTTCAATGCGTGGATTAGAGCTGTAATTTAATGTATCCGAAAGTTTCCACATTCAGACCATCAGGCAGTAAAGATAAGGCAGGGGTTTGTGTCAGAAATGATGCTAATGGAGTGGCTTCAGGTCAGTGTGTACTGAAACCCAATGGGGAACATGATACTCCTCCTGCTTTTTAAGATGAAGAGCCAGCGGAGAGCAATTGGCACTACCGAAGAAAATCCATTAGTCCACGCTGCTTGTCGCATGGCAATGCAGAGCCTTTCTGAGATCGACACCAACGTTCTGCAAAGTTCTACAAATGCTTTTTAACACACGTACCAGCATGTAATTTGGCATTAACCAAGTTTGGGCAGATATTGATTCTTGAGTTAACTCTCGCCCGCCAAAGGCAGATTTATAAGGCTATGAATGCACAAGTTGCCTGATGAAAGATGCCATGCATTGGATGAAACAAAATCCAGTTTGTCTCTTCACCTTTTTTAAGAATATGGCCACAAAACATTGAGAATCAGTGCATTAACATATACATCTTTGTGTACTTGCATGGTTATATTGCTATAAATATACCTGCAAAAACTTTTCTTTTGCTTTTACATCTAGTATCAAAAAATATTTGTTGTACTTAAGAAGCAACTTTTCCTCATGTTGAGTAGTTGAATCCTTTTCCTGCAGTTGTATATCTTCAAAAGCTGCAGTTTAATTAAAACAACATAGCAGAACAAATAAGTGATGTTCCTCATCCTCACCCTTACTGCAAACTGTTTACACTGAAAATGATGTAATGTAGGAATTATAAATGAATGATGAATACCGAAGTATGATCAAGTGTGGGAATATTTCAGCATTTCATAGCTGATTTAAACACGATTCAGTTAAGAGACAGTATTATCTATGTTTTTTCGGCATTTGGATAAAATCTGCATTCCATTATTAGCATTAGAAGCACACACGTTTTGTAGCGTTATCAAACTTTTATTCAACGTGACTTACAAAATGTGAAGGGCGGCTATAATGAAACAATTTATGCTACGGGACATTTTCTGTGTTAAAGGGAGAAGATCTCATCATGTTATGGACTAAGTATACATTTTACATACGTTATCATTCAAAATAGGTCAGAACAGAAATAGATTATTTTGCCTCTGAGTTAAGGAACCTGCTTTGCCTGCTTTTGAGTGAGTTTTAAGGGAAACTAGCTCAATGCAGAAAAGAAAACAAATCATTGACTTTAACATCCATGCAGTCAAAGATCTTGACCTATGAAGACCTTTCTAAAAATAAATGCACTCACAAAACAAACTCAACATTAAATGAATTGTAAAAAAATGAAACCAATATTGCTCACAGTGTGTATTATTAAAAATAAACATTTTATGGTAATTTACTGTCAAAGAAAAACTGAAGTGAAACACTTTACAATGTAAAACATTCATTACAGTAAATACATACCCTACAGAACCACAGGAACAAGTCAAGCACAATGGTTGGAAACAAGTATTCCGATAGCTTATAATGGAAAAGGCGGTGAACGTGGGCAAGCAAGAACATGTAATCGAGAGCTCTTGTCAGTGTACTGTTGTGACAGATGACACGAGACGTGTACTAGAGCCGCAAGTTATTTTTACTTGCAGGCATGTGGGACGGGGGCCAAGACCTCTGCCACTGGCCAAAATGAGATAGCGTTGTGTCTCAGCTGTCTCTCTATATGAACACCTGACCAGCCCCTCAGAATTATTATACACGTTTTGAGTCCTTTTTTATTTCAAAATGAAAGCAGATCTTTATACACTGTATCTTAAATAGCTACATTTAATCATTTAAAGGGATACTGCACCCAAAAATGAAAGCTCTGTCATCACCTTCGAGTTCTTTGTTCTGATGAACACAAAGATACTTGGAAGAATGTCAATAACAAGACAGATTTTGCCCCCCATTAATTAGAATAAAATACAATGGTAGTCAAAAGTGCCCCAGAACTGTTCATCAGAACACAGAAATGTATACAGATTTGGAACCACTCGAAGGCGAGTAAATCAACTCATGGAATTTGGAAAACTCCACTATAATGAGAAGCGACATGTCTGATAGCTATTGCTTCAGGCAAACTGTCATCCTCTCTCACCTGAATATGGTTGCCGATTGTTATCCTAGCTGGCTCTGTGAGGATCAGTTTGTACGAATCACAAAGAAAATCAGATTCGACTTGATAGCAGCGCTGAGACAGTATTAAGTGATGTTTTGCATGGAGTAATAATGCCATGTTATCTGTGAAACATTCAGTGTGAAAAAAGTTTTAAATGTTGGAAAGACCCTGATCATTCCATCCTGTCAATCATTTTCCAAAGGTCGCCAACCAACATAGCAGTCGCCTACCAACGGTAATATTTTCACCCTCCATCACCCTGACCCCGTGATCTCAATTATTTCATTACCAATTCAGTAGTTCAAGGGACTTGCTAGGAGCTCGAGCGGAGTCGTGGGATCGAGCGGCTCATAAGACAGCAAGACAAATTAGTTTAGCATTATAAATATTATCATCATCCTTGTTAATACCAAATTAATTTACCACCATTTCATTAAAACAGGATGGGGAGGTCAACTCGGGAATTACTTTTCCAATAGACAGTTCACCATAACACTTCTGTGCCTTTACTTGAATACGTTTCATCTATGCCTGCTTTTTTCATATTTATTAACAATACTACATACCATACAATACTTATAAATTATTGTCCATCCATTAAACCTCTTAATTCATTACCGTTAAGAGGATAATAATATGTATATTGTATGATTTTTTTCTAAATTACTGTAAGTTATCTGAGTGCAGCATTGCCACCTATTGGACATTTTACGTATTACAGCTTTTAAAAATAAAATTGTTTATTTCATATACTAAAAACAGACACCCTTGAGCAGGGCATGTAAACATCCCCGGAGAAAAAAAAGAGTTTCAAACAATAAGCAGTGCAGAGAAAACAGCAAAACAAAATCACGTATGTTCACAACTCATTTTTAATAACGAGGGAAAAATGTATAATGATAAATATGAAAAAGATGCTCCACCCAAAAATGCCCCCCCCAAAAAAAGATTGTTCCAAACCTGTTTACAGTTCTTTGTTTTGTTGAACACAAAAATATATTTGAAAGATATTTGGACAAATGTTAGCAACTGACATTTTTTGGCCACCACTGACAACAATAGTGGGGGGAAAGGGGGGATGACAATGGTTGTCCAAAGTGTCCCAGAGCTGTTTGGTTTCCTACATTCTTCAAAATATCTAATTTCAACAGTACAAAAATATTATGCAGTCATTTTTCCTACAACAGTAGTCAATGATGTCCAAGAAATATCAGTTGCTAACATTCTTCCAAATAGATTTCTTTGTGTTCATCTGAATATTTATACAGATTCGGAGCAACTTGAGTGTAAGTAATGGATCCCACGGTCCAACACGATCTCACCATCCAGCTTGGCAATTCCACCATCACACCCTCTTCACCACTATGAAGAACCACTTCAGCTGGTTCAAAACGTAGCAGCATGCCTCATCTTCCAACAGCCCAAAAGAGCTCATGTGACGCCACTTTAAATCTCTCTCCACTGGCTACCAGTTGAAGCCCGGATCAGATTCAAGTCACTGATGTTTGCATACAGGACTATCACTGGATCTGCACCGGCATCTGTAGTAGTTGCTCACACCCTACTACATCCATCAAGAACCCTACGTTCAGCAAACCAGCGGTGCCTTGTAATGTCTTCTCATAAGGGCATTAAATCTCTCTCCCGGTCATTCTCCTTCACAACTCCTTCCTGGTGGAACATTTTTCCCAATGTGGTCCGGTCCACCACATCCTTCAAAAAACTACTTAACACACCTCTTCTGTGAATACCTGACAGACAAATGAAAACACACTAACCCTCTTCTCTCAACAGGTAGTGGTCTAGCTTTTGTTGAAACTATAGTAACTTTGTATTAGCACCTAATGTACTGTTGCTCTTTTATGACATATCGCTTATTGCTCCCCGAACTCTTTGTAAGTCGCTTTGGACTAAATGTAAACACAGAATTTTTATATCCCTTTATTAACGGAAATTCTCAGGTACAGCGTGCGGTTTAAAAGCAGCATTTGACGAAAGAAATAGTGGGATGGTTAGGCTGTATTGAAAGCATGTTTAAGTAAACATCTGCAAAAAGCTTTGCAATCTTAATGTACAACATATTACTTTAAACAATATACTCCAAGAAAGTTGAGGTATAATAGGTTTGGTTTAAACTTGATTGGAATGGTAAATGACAAAACTGGTATCAGCAGGTTTAAGCGTCAGCATAAATAAACCTTTTACCCAAACTTTTCTAATTTAAAACAGGAAACGATTTCTTGCCTTACATTTGACTTTATTTCAGACAGAGGTTGAAAGATATGAGAAGGACAATGTGGCTTTTGGGTTAGTGTTGTAGAAGTTGGTGTAACAGTTGTCTGGTTGAAATCAAGGAGGCTGATAACCAGACATGGTCACAGCCGCAAATGACTAGGTCATGGGACAAGAGAGGACAACAGGGATTCCCTGCCATAGCATCTGCATGACATAATTCCCTTCCTGAAACACAAACATCAAAGTTAGCTTTTTAGCTTTTAACCTTACACAGCAAATTAACCACAAGTACCTTTTGTGCAACACCACATCCATCATAGGGTGTAGCATAAACAAGACCTCCATGAGTGGGTAAAGTGTGTCCACAGTTAGATGGCAAATGGCCAAGAGGAACAGGCGCAGAATTACCTGCAAGAGAAATGTATCTTCTGTATGGTCACCTTTAACTTTTCTTTGTTACACAATTCATTAAGGGTCCAGTGAATTGGTCCACTGAAATTTAGCAGCATCTAGCCGTGATGTTTCAAATTGCAAACAATGGATCACCGCACCCCTTCCTTTCAAAGCACTATGGTGGTGAAAGGCCCAAGATGTCACTGTGTTTTCGTTTCTTTACAGAAAAAGATAACGCACTACTTAGAGCAGTTTGCCCGTTTAGGGCTTCTGTGGAAACATGGCGCATTCCATGAAACTAAGAGCAATAGTTAGATTTTATAGGAGATTTAAACAACCTATAAAAGTCTCCTATATTGAGCCCAACTGATAGGAAATAAAAACAGTACCACAAACAATTCAGTCAATTTTGGCAGTGAATGGTCATCATAAGTCACAAAACCAAACAGGAATTCCCAACTTACCTCGACAAAGCTCAACTTGGTCCACACCAGAACCAAAGAGTTGCAAATTCATAAAATCATCACCACACCTCAGCTTTGGAGACATTGCATCCCAGATTCCTTCAGATGAGCCTTCGAATTGTCCTTGCATTACAGTGCTTCTCGGCAGATCTGCAATACAATGAAAGACTAGTAACCGACATTTAAATCCTTGGACTCCATATACACAACATTGACATACAAGTGCAGTACATACCAGAGACGGCTGCGTCACCAATGGGGTAGTCAAAGTCAGCCAACTGGTCATCAAATGCCTGATCAGACATATAGAACGTTTTATCCCCTTCATCGCTATTGGTTTCTAAAGCACTTCTCGGCAGATCTGCAATACAATGAAAGATTAGTAACCGACATTTAAATCCATATATACTGCAATGACGTACAAGTGCATTACATACCGAAGACTGGGACGTCATCAATGGGGTAGTCAAAATCAGCTAACAGGTCACCAAATCCCTCTTGATCTGACATATCAGATGACGTTTTATCCCCTTTTTCGCTATTGGTTTCTACAGCACTTGGCAGATCTGCAATACAATGAAAGATTAGAAACAAACATTTAAATCCTTTGACTCCATATACACTGCAATGACGTACAAGTGCATTACATACCAGAGAACCCGACATCCTCACTGAGGTAGTCAAAATCAGATAGCTGGTCATCAAATCCCTCTTGATCGGACATATCAGATGACGTTTTATCCCCTTCATCGCTATTTGTTTCTACAGCACTTGGCAGATCTGCAATATAATGAAAGATTAGAAACAACCATTGAAATCCTTTGACTCCATATACACTGCAATGACGTATACAGGTACATTACATACCAGAGACTGCGACGTCATCAATGGGGTAGTCATAAACTGCTAACTGGTCATCAAATGCCTCTTGATCTGAAATATCAGATGACGTTTTATCCCATTCGTCGCTAGTCGTTTGTAACTGTTGAAAACTTCTGCAGTGTATTAAAGTACTGAGTGTACTGACCGCAAGCAGGATAACAAATTCATTCCCTCGACTTTTCCAAAACGCCATGCTGTGTTCTCTTAGACAATACATATGTTCCTAATGCACGAACAGCCTAATATGCTGCTTTATGTTGCTCGTTTGGTCAATTGTAATGTCCATGACCAATCGCAAACTTAGTTTAATCACAGACGTATAAGGTTCAGGTGTTTTCAACTTCATGTGGGATGACAAATGACAAATGCGAATGGTTCTGCTTTCTTTATTTCTAATTGTTTTAAGATAGTTTGTGAACGTTTATACATGACATCTTTTTTATCATTGTAAGGATATTCCCGTGTATACTTGGAAGCATGGGTAAAGGTACAATTATTTAAAAATATAGTTTTATTTTTTAAGATAAAATATTCTTTACATTAGTTGGAGCCATAAAACGACTGTCCTTGATAAGACATATTATTGATTGGTATCATTGTGTAATGAATGCAGATGTGCAAGATATTCTTCCAAAAAGTAATAGAAAGCGTAATAGGGGCCTTGCCCCAGTAGAGCTTTAAGTCTGCAATAGGCTTTAACAAAAAATAAATATTCAACTGATTTGTTATAATATAAAGGCTATATTCAGTTGTGCATGAGTACTGTGAGTCTATTTAACAGTCCATTTGCATTTTAACAATGAATCGGAATAATGTAGAAATGACCTGCTGCTTAACTGTATGAATTAAATGATCACACTGATTTAAAATAAAGATACGAAAGAGATATTGGCTGGTGATTTAGATCCGACTGTTTACTTTCGTTTAAAACACAAAGGACTGATTTCGTGTGTTTTTGACATCACCTCGTATTTCACAGTAAAACGCGCAAAAAGACACAATAGAGAATTTGCTTATGAGAACTGGCGTCTGTGTGCGCACTGCGAGTGAGAGATCGATAGAAACTTCACTTATTTTGATTGTGTAAGAAGCAAACATGATCTTTTGAAAAAATCTATTTAGATTTCCACGTTGTATATTTAAATGTAATTGACAATCATCACGTATGATTACATTTATTTCACTGTTTATCTGTTTCTTTGTTTAAAAAATCACACAGGCTGTATTTCTGTGCATCAGTGTCATAAAGCCAATATGCATACCATACAATACTTAGAAATTAATTTCCATTATCTATTAACCCTCTTAATTCATAACAGTTAAGAGGATAATAATATAATATGATATAATTGTATGATTCTTTTCTAAATTACTGTAAGTTATCATAGTGCAGCATTGCCACCTGTTGGACATTTTATGTATTACATTGTTGAAAATTAGTATACTCAAATATAGTGAGCTTTTAAAAATTAAATATAGTTTATTTCATATACTAAAAAGAGAAACCCTTGAGCAGGGGATGTAAACATCCCTGGAGAACAAAAGAGTTTCAAACAATAAGCAGTGCAGAGAAAACAGCAAAACAAAATAAAATCACGTATTTTCACAAATACATACAGATTTTCACATTATTTGTAAAGAGCTTTGCTTATGAAGTTCTAGTTCCTCTAAAAGCCTCAAACTTAGACTCACAATTTTTTCAGGCAGGATCATGATCCACATTTTTATCACGCAAATATTTCGCATGATATTAAGTAGTAAAACCAAAAGATATATTCCTACAAGGTGAGAAAAAAACAGAATGACAGAAAACTTAAGCCAAAGTATGGGTGGAAATCGAATTCAATGTTTTTTATTTAGTTCGTTCTCATTTTTAATAACGAGGGAAAAATCTATAAAAAATATGAAAGGGATGCTCCACCCAAATATGCCCCCCCCCAAAAAAATAAGATTGTTCCAAACCTGTTTACAGTTCTTTGTTTTGTTGAACACAAAAATATAGTTGAAAGATATTTGGACAAATGTTAGCAACTGACATTTTTTGGCCACCACTGACAACAATAGTGGGGGGAAAGGGGGGATGACAATGGTTGTCCAAAGTGTCCCAGAGCTGTTTGGTTTCCTACATTCTTCAAAATATCTAATTTCAACAGTACAAAAATATTATGCAGTCATTTTTCCTACAACAGTAGTCAATGATGTCCCAGAAATATCAGTTGCTAACATTCTTCCAAATATTTCTTGGAAACCAAAGAAATTGTGTTCATCTGAAAATTCGGAGCAACTTGAGTGTAAGTACAGGATCCCACGGTCGAACACAATCTCACCATCCAGCTTGGCAATTCCATCACACCCTCCGAATCAGCCCTCGGAGTCATATTTGATGAACAGCTGTCCTTCAATGATCACATTGCAAAGACAATGCGATCATGCCGATATGCCTTATTTAACATTCGCAAGGTTAGACCCTACCTCACTGAGCATGCGGCACAACTCCTTGTCCAGGCCCTCGTAATCTCAAGGTTGGACTTCTGCAATGCTTTCCTTGCTGGTCTTTCTGCAAAGGCTTTCAAACCACTTCAGCTGGTTCAAAACGCAGCAGCACGCCTCATCTTCCAACAGCCCAAAAGAGCTCATGTGACGCCACTTTTCAACTCTCTCCACTGGCTACCGGTTGAAGCCCGGATCAGATTCAAGTCACTGATGTTTGCATACAGGACTATAACTGGATCACATACTTTCACACCCTACTACACTCCTACACCCCATCACGAACCCTGCGTTCAGCAAACGAGCGGCGTCTTGTAATGTCTTCTCATAAGGGCATTAAATCTCTTTCCCGCTCATTCTCCTTCACAACTCCTTCCTGGTGGAACATTCTTCCCAATGTGGTCCGGTCACCCACATCTCTCACATCCTTCAAAAAACTACTTAAAACACACCTCTTCGGCGAATACTTGACAGTCAAATGAAAAAAAACCACTAACCCTCTTCTCTCAACAGGTAGTGGTCTAGCTTTTGTTGAAACCAGTAACTTTGTATTAGCACCTATTGTACTGTTGCTCTTGTATGATATATCGCTTATTGCTCCCTGAACTCTTTGTAAGTCGCTTTGGATAAAAGCGTCTGCTAAATGACTAAATGTAAATGTAATGACAGAATTTTTCTTTTTGTGTGGAGTATCCCTTTATTAATGGAAATGTTCAGGTACAGTGGGCTGTTTAAAAGCAGCATTTGACAAAAGAAATAGTGGGATGGTTAGGCTGTATTGCAAGCTAAAGTTAGCTGGCTGGTTCATTAAGCAAGTTTGTTTAATTAAACATCCGCAAAAAGCTTTGCGATCTTAATATATTATAATACACAACATTTTACTTTAAAAATAACTTTCCTGGAGTATTTTTCTGTAATAAAAATAAGCTTCTGTTTCATTACTTTGGTACTGATAACGGTTTAACATTATTTTTCACATAATAAGATACTGTTGGTATTTGATTTTATTTGTAGTTGATTGGTATTCGCCTTTATTTTGTATTCTTGAACCAATTTGTTACAGATCCATCTGATCTGTTATTATTTGTATCATTTTATTATTACTTTAAATATTGTCCATTTTGTCAATTTAAATTATTTTTTATGTAAAAAGATACTGTTTATCGTAAGTAATTTTATTTGCAGTTGACTGTATTGCACTTTTTGCAAATTGCTATTTTTTCAAACCAAATGCAATTAAAGTGGTTAACACGGTAAACATGTTTACTGTAAATGCATTGTCTACTGGTTTATTTCACTCATTTCCAGTACACCACATTAAGTGTGTGCCAATTGGTACTGCAAGACTTTGAATGTCAAAGTGGAACTCTATCACGTATCACTTCTCGCGAGACATTGGAAGCCATGCTCGCTAGTGTGGTCTCCTTCTCATTGGGTGTAGGCTATAGTCGATGTAATTACTCAGTCAGAACTCATTTCACACAGCAGGATTGAGTCGCCGACAGGAGCACTTAGCATGCCAATATTTCACATGCGTCTGCGACGGCTCGCTCTCGGATCACGTCTTTGATAATTCACAATGCGATTATCACTAGCGTGAACGAGCACAGATTTCCCCAACAATATATCGAAAATGTGTCGGATTTCTCGAAACCTGTCGCCGACTGAAAATCACGGCCGATATCATGCAGTGTGAACTCAGCATTAGAGTTCAAGGACGAGCGTGCGCACACCAGCGTGTTTGCAGTAATGTGATATTAATTCCTCATATGGTTTGTTCTTTTGAAAAAGTCTATCAAAAATGTGTGATCAGTTATATGAAGGGGAAACCGAACAAGTAGGCTTTCCGTGATCAATTCATTTTTACATCTATGTATTTCTGTTTTTAAATGTTTGGAAATGAAACTGCACGCGTAAGAGTAAAGTTTGACAGTAAACAGATCAAGCTTAGGGTGACATGAATGCCTGTAGGCTACACTATCAACCATTGATTCAATTGTGAAAAAGGCCCAACAAAGGTTGTACTTCCTTCGCCAGCTGAGGAAGTTTAACCTGCCACAGGAGCTGCTGAAACAGTTCTACTCATCCGTCATTGAGTCTGTACTGTGCACTTCAATAACTGACATCAGAAGACTACAGAGAACGGTTCAGACTGCTGAAAGGATTATTGGTACTCCCCTGCCCACCCTTCAAGAACTGTATACATCCAGAGTAAGGAAAAGGACTAGGAAAATCACTCTGGATCCCTCACATCCAAGTTACCCCATCTTTGAACTTTTGCCATCTGGCTGGCGCTTCAGAGCCGCAAATACCAGGACAGTCAGGCACAAGAACAGTCTCTTCCCCCAGGCAATCTACCTCATGAACAGT
This sequence comes from Barbatula barbatula, assembly GCF_947034865.1. Lineage (NCBI taxonomy): Eukaryota > Metazoa > Chordata > Actinopteri > Cypriniformes > Nemacheilidae > Barbatula > Barbatula barbatula. The sequence continues at coordinate 19,811,895 of NC_136769.1, read as the reverse complement.
TAAATATTCCCCACTTATGCAATAACCTTATATTTATTGTTACCCCTCCATCCTAGTACATCCCTGCATCTACTTAATCCTATCCCATTATAATTTCTAGCACAATTGTTTATTTGCCTATTTCTTGTCTGTGTGTTGTTGTCTCTGTGTACTGGAAGGTTGTGTCACAAAAACAAATTCCTTGTATGTGCAAGCATACTTGGCAATAAAGCTCTTTCTGATTCTGATTTCATCTTGGCGAAGTGCTCTGGAAATGTAAAGCGGTCAGAAGACCTGCGACACAGGTGTGTAAAATGTTAATGAACTACACTAAAATTACTAATGTGCCCATAAGTGTGTAAATTAATCTGTAGTTTGACATCTGCAAAACAAATTGCATTTTGAAAACGGAAAAACTTCGGTCCATATTCACTTGCTTTATATTTGTATCCATACCATAGAAGTCAATAGAGAACAACAGTTAGTTATGCCAACATTTCTTCTGAGTGTCGCAGAACAAACACCTTTAAAATGAAGACCAGGCAAGTAAATTACGGTAAACCTTTCCTTGACAAAAAGGTATAATAGGTTTGGTTTAAACTTGTTTGGAATGGTAAATGACAGAACTGGTATCAGCAGGTTTAAGCTTCGGCATAAATAAAGTTTTACCCAAACTTTTCAAATTTAAAACAGGAAACGATTTCTTGCCTTACATTTGACTTTATTTCAGACAGAGGTTGAAAGATATGAGAAGGACAATGTGGGTTAGTGTTGTAGAAGTTGGTGTAACAGTTGTCTGGTGGAAATCAAGGAGGCTGATAACCAGACATGGTCACAGCCACAAATGACTAGGTCATGGGACAAGAGAGGACAACAGGGATTCCCTGCCATTGCATCTGCATGACATAATTCCCTTCCTGAAACACAAACATCAAAGTTAGCTTTATAGCTTTTAACCTTACACAGCAAATTAACCACAAGTACCTTTTGTGCAACACCACATCCATCATAGGGTGTAGCATAAACAAGACCTCCATGAGTGGGTAAAGTGTGTCCACAGTTAGATGGCAAATGGCCAAGAGGAACAGGCGCAGAATTACCTGCAAGAGAAATGTATCTTCTGTATGGTCACCTTTAACTTGTCTTCGTTACACAATTCATTAAGGGTCCAGTGAAATTTAGCAGCATCTAGCCGTGATGTTTCAAATTGCAAACAATGGCTCACTGCACCCCTTCCTTTCAAGGCACTATGGTGTTAAAAGGACCAAGATGTCATGGTTTTCGTTTTTGCAGAAAAAGAGAACGCATTACGTAAAGCAGTTTGCCCGTTTAGGGCTTCTGTGGAAACATGGCGCATTCCATAAAACTAAGAGCAATAGTTAGATTTTATAGGAGATTTAAACAACCTATAAAAGTCTCCTATATTGAGCCCAACTGTTAGGAAATAAAAACAGTACCACAAACAATTCAGTCAATTTTGGCAGTGAATGGTCATCATAAGTCACAAAACCAAACAGGAATTCCCAACTTACCTCGACAAAGCTCAACTTGGTCCACACCAGAACCAAAGAGTTGCAAATTCATAAAATCATCACCACACCTCAGCTTTGGAGACATTGCATCCCAGATTCCTTCAGATGAGCCTTCGAATTGTCCTTGCATTACAGTGCTTCTCGGCAGATCTGCAATACAATGAAAGACTAGTAACCGACATTTAAATCCTTGAACTCCATATACACAACATTGACATACAAGTGCAGTACATACCAGAGACGGCTGCGTCACCAATGGGGTAGTCAAAGTCAGCCAACTGGTCATCAAATGCCTGATCAGACATATAGAACGTTTTATCCCCTTCATTGCTATTGGTTTCTAAAGCACTTCTCGGCAGATCTGCAATACAATGAAAGATTAGTAACCGACATTTAAATCCATATATACTGCAATGACGTACAAGTGCATTACATACCGAAGACTGGGACGTCATCAATGGGGTAGTCAAAATCAGCTAACTGGTCACCAAATCCCTCTTGATCTGACATATCAGATGACGTTTTATCCCCTTTTTCGCTATTGGTTTCTACAGCACTTGGAAGATCTGCAATATAATGAAAGATTAGAAACAAACATTGAAATCCTTTGACTCCATATACACTGCAATGACGTACAAGTGCATTACATACCAGAGAACCCGACATCCTCACTGAGGTAGTCAAAATCAGATAGCTGGTCATCAAATCCCTCTTGATCGGACATATCAGATGACGTTTTATCCCCTTCATCGCTATTTGTTTCTACAGCACTTGGCAGATCTGCAATATAATGAAAGATTAGATAGAAACAACCATTGAAATCCTTTGACTCCATATACACTGCAATGACGTATACAGGTACATTACATACCAGAGACTGCGACGTCATCAATGGGGTAGTCATAAACAGCTAACTGGTCATCAAATGCATCTTGATCTGACATGTCAGATGACGTTTTATCCCATTCGTCGCTAGTCGTTTGTAACTGTTGAAAACTTCTGCAGTGTATTAAAGTACTGAGTGTACTGACCGCAAGCAGGATAACAAATTCATTCCCTCGACTTTTCCAAAACGCCATGCTGTGTTCTCTTAGACAATACATATGTTCCTAATGCACGAACAGCCTAATATGCTGCTTTATGTTGCTCGTTTGGTCAATTGTAATGTCCATGACCAATCGCAAACTTAGTTTAATCACAGACGTATAAGGTTCAGGTGTTTTCAACTTCATGTGGGATGACAAATGACAAATGCGAATGGTTCTGCTTTCTTTATTTCTAATTGTTTTAAGATAGTTTGTGAACGTTTATACATGACATCTTTTTTTATCATTGTAAGGATATTCCCGTGTATACTTGGAAGCATGGGTAAAGGTACAATTATTTAAAAACATAGTTTTATTTTTTAAGATAAAATATTCTTTACATTAGTTGGAGCCATAAAATGACTGGTTTTTTAAAATAGAGTAATTGTTCATTCTTGATAAGATGTATTATTGATGTTTTATGTGATAATCCCATTTTGCGCATTAGCAAATTTCGCATCTTTGGAAGGAAACGCAGCTACCGAGAAGAGATCGTAAAGGACGTAGGGACATGAGTGGGAAAATACCCAGCAAGCAATAGCAGTGATTTCAACGTCTAGGTTAAATATAGACCCGATATAGTCCGGCTATGTTTTGATGGCTATAAGACGTTTAGACGCAAAATTGCTTGCTGGGTATATAATATAAAAGATCGAAACACCCATCTTATTTAAATATGAAACTTATGTAATGAAAATAATAAACAAAACAATGTACTGCATTACTTTAAAAATCAGTCTTTGCATGCAAGTGGATGGAGAACTCAAGACAATGTCCAATGTAGAACGGAAGATTGTACTTAATGGAGTTGCAGGCCTTTCCAGTGTTCTTGAAATAACCAAAAGCTTTAGTTCTGTATGAAAAAGTAATCAATATTTCCAGATCCTGCATTTGTTCAGGTTCAAGCAGGGTGCAAATGTAAACATTTTTTAGACACAAAGTCTAAAACATTTAATTTGGAACACATTCAGACTGGGCTTGTTGTCAGCATGAAGCGGTTTCAAGTGCTCTTATACGCCATTTTTGTGAATTTGGTTTGGCTGGAATAGATGTAGCAAAAGTTAGAATAAAATCTAAAACATTTCAGGTCACATTTCATTTGGTTACATGTTATGTTGTGAGAATAAAATACAGTTTTGCAGATTACATTAATGTATTAACTGACATACACATCTGCATGCAGGCTCCTGTGCTGATTCATTGACGGTTGTGTGATTTTTGTTCTCATACAGCTATGGCATATTCATGGCATACAGATTAAATTTATACATATATTTGTTACTTTAACTGGAACATGGAGAGGGGATAAAGTAGATTGAAAGATACTGTCAACAGTATGGTCGTCATTGTTCAGATAAGTTAAGTCAGTGGAAGACAACTCAAGACGCTTTGAGTGCCCAGAAAAGCGCTATATAAATGTAATGAAGTTGTTCAAGTAATCTCATAAGAATAATGATTGAATAAATGAGAACAATTATGTTGGTTTAACAAAATCTGGCCTGAAGAGTTTAAAACAAGTTGAAAGGTTTTAGGTTAAACATTTTCTAACATGAGGAAAATAATGTGATGAATGGGGCACCTGAGGTATGAGTGATGGACACGCCCTTTAATTTGAAAGAATGGACGTGGTTAATTAAATGAGTGGTTACAGCTGATTGGAGAGGAGAGGATCATTATTTAAGCATGGCTTGAGTTCTACTCGAGAGGATTTTTTGGGTCGAGCTCTCACCTGTGGGGAAACGTTAAAACGGCCGCTCGAGGTAACTAGTATCTCCGGCGGTGAAGACAGACAGTTAGTGGGGGGCTTCCTGTAGATAGTGAGGTGTACGACTTGGAGTTAGGAGAGCTGCTGACCAAGGTATCCGAATACTCGTGTCAGACTGTAGAGGGTGATCCTGCCGGTCGAAGGACGATACCGTAAAGTCCTTGGATATCCTCTGTGTTGAACGGAAGGCGTCTACCTGTGAACTCTTCATTGGATTAACGGATCTCTTGTGTACCCCCTGTGCCTGCCTGGTGTGCGGCTGTTCTGACTGTGGACTAACCTCGCCTGTGCCCGAGAAAAGGGGGGTAACGTGTTTTAAATGCTGAGCAATACTATTTATATTTAATAAAGAATTGTTTGTAAACTGCCATCCGAGTGTGTTGATCTCTACCTTCCTATAATTCGTGCGGTTGTTACACTGGTGGCAGCGGTGGGATTTTATCCCTAACGTAAATAAAACAGCCGGACGATGGAGGGTAGAGATGGGCACCGGGATGTGTCAGGGGCAGTAGCTACCCCATCTAGCTCAGCAAATGTGACTGCACCTTCGGTTTTGACCACAGCTACATCATCAAACGTGTCTATGGCACGTCCGGTATTTATGCCGGAGACTTTCACCGGTACGGGTAGAGAATGGTCTGATTGGAAAGAACAGTTTGAGATGGCGGCTGTGGTGAATAATTGGAATGACGGAATGAAATTGAAATTTATGGCACTTTTATTATCCGGGCGAGCTAGAGATATTTATAGTGGCCTTTCGGTAGAGTCCAAACGCAGTTATGTTCTGTTAAAAGACGCTTTAGGCAAATGTTTTGAACCATGCGAAACCGCAGAATGGAATCGTGTTAGTTTCTCGTCACGTAAACGCTTGCCGAACGAAACTTTACGTGAGTTTGGTAATGCGCTGCGGAGGTTGGTGACGAAAGCGTACTCTTCTGTAGGTGCCGACACACAGGACTTATTGGCTAGAGATCATTTTATTGCACATGTGGGAAACGGGGAGACTCGTATTCGATTACGCAGTATTAAACCTATCACTTTGGAAGAAGCAATAAATATTGCAAGCGAATTCGAACTTATTCAGGGGTTAGAACAATGTGCGATCACCCCGGATGCTCGAGTGCGTGGGTTACATATTTCGGCGGCAGAAAGTAAGGTAGATGCGCTGACGGAGGTGGTGGATACACTTCGTAATGAGGTGCAGACATTACAAAAATCTGTACAACAACTTTGTGAGACAGTTCCCACATTATTAAGAAATAACATGATCGAACCGTCAACTGTTAGTGGGGTAGGGAAAAGGCAGTCGCAATTTTTAGGAGGCGGTTGTTGGGAATGTGGATGTAATCGGCATATTAGGAGAGATTGTCCTTATGTACAGGGAAACGGGAGGGGGCAGGCATCATAGGCCGAGTGCCTGCCCCAATGCAAGATCATTTTTTTCAGCTGGCCTCACCGGTCCAAGGCATACCGGGGATTTACCTTGCGGCTAAATTAGGTGGGTGTGACGTCAAGCTTTTAGTTGATACAGGTGCACAAGTCTCAATAATACCGAAACAGAGATGGCTTACTATTACGAATGGTGGGGCTTACCTTGAACAGCATGAGGGTGTGGTTAGAGTGGCCAATGGGGGGAGGATGCCAATTTTGGGCCGCTGGCAAACTGTATGCCAATTTGATTCTCTAACTGTCATCGCAGAGTTTCTTGTGGCAGATCTTGAGCCTCAGGAAATTCTTCTTGGCTCTGACTTTTTGCTAAAATACGGTGTTATTATTAACCTCGACCAAAAGAGCTGTCGGTTAATGGGCAAACAGATTGCCCTCTTGGTAGGCAATAATAATGGTATGCAGTCCTGGGATGTGATTGTGCACGCGGATACATCAGTTCCACCTCGTAGTGAAGTTTTGATTACAGGGGCGGTGGAGGGGGTGTCTGATAGTTTGCAGGGCATGTTAGAACCGTCTTCCTCCCTTTATAACCACTGCGACCTTTTGGTGGCAAGGGTAGTGTGTCGGGTGGAGCAGGGTATTCTGCCCATTCGCGTAATTAATGTCACTGATGACACCCATCTCTTAAAACGTGGGATGAAAGTGGGCAAGTTATTTTTTGATGTAGTGGTGGAGGGAGAAGACGTGGCTATAGGTAATAAGCCTACATTCTCTGTGGACGCGCTTATAGATCGGCTAAATTTGCATGGAAAGGGCTTTGGGCAGACTGAAACGCGTGCAGTGCGTGAGTTATTGTACAAGAATTTGTCCGTTTTTAGTATGAATGAGGGAGATTTGGGGCGGACAAAATTAATAACGCATCAGATCGAGACGGGGGAGGCGAAGCCTATTAAATTACCCCCGCGGCGTGTTCCTCTTCATTTGCAAGAAGAAGTGGCTGAGCATATTAAGGATATGCAGGCAAATGGAATTGTACAGCCGTCGTGTAGCCCGTGGGGCGCGCCTGTGGTCCCTGTTCGAAAGAAAGACGGGACCCTTCGATTTTGTGTGGATTATAGGCGGTTAAACGATGTAACACGGAAAGATGCGTATCCCTTACCGCGTATTGATGATGCGTTGGACAGCCTTGCCCATGCTCAGTGGTTTTCCACTCTTGACCTGGCCAGTGGATACTGGCAGGTCGAAGTGGATGCCAGAGATAAACATAAGACTGCTTTTATAACACGACAAGGGCTGTTTGAATTTAATGTTTTAAGTTTCGGTTTATGCAACGCTCCGAGCACATTCCAGCGTCTTATGGATTTAGTGTTAGCTGATTTACAGTGGACTACTTGCCTTGTTTATTTAGATGATATTATTGTTTTTGGGAGAACATTTGGGGAACATCTACAACGGTTGGATGAGGTCCTTGGGAAATTACGTCAAGCGAACCTGAAAGTTAAACCATCTAAATGTGCATTGTTTGCCACTCAGGTCCGTTATTTGGGACACGTTATATCGGCCGAGGGAATACGAGCAGACCCAGTTAAAATTGATGCGGTTAGACAATGGCCGATACCAAAGAACCAAACTGAAGTTCGAAGTTTTGTGGGGTTGGCATCTTATTATCGCCGGTTTATTGAGGGGTTCGCTGAAATTGCGCGACCATTACATCGTCTCACAGAGAAAGGTCGGAAATTCAAATGGGATGATGAGTGCCAGCGGGCATTTTTACAGCTTAAAACAGCGCTGGTGACAACTCCAGTTCTGGCGTATCCTGACCCGCACAATTCATTCATTTTAGACACGGATGCGAGTGATGTGGGCATTGGTGCGGTGTTGTCCCAAGAGGTGGATGGCTTGGAGCGGGTTGTGGCATACGCTAGTCGAGCTTTAACGAAACCAGAACGTAGATATGCCACCACGAAAAAGGAGCTACTAAGTCTGGTAGTATTTACTAAATACTTCAAGCATTATTTACTGGGTAAAGAGTTTATATTGCGTACTGACCATAGTTCCTTAAGGTGGCTCCATAATTTTCAGGGGCTGGAAGGACAGCTGGCTAGATGGGTTGAACAATTGGCCAGTTTCCAATATAAAATTGTGCACCGCCCTGGAAAAAAACATGTTAATGCAGATGCACTTTCACGCTTGCCATCATTTGGCGACAAGTGTGAAGAGTTTTCAGATTCACCATTGGAGGTTAGTGCTTCGGTTTGCGCGGTATGTGAAACGCCTCCTTCAGGGGAGATTGAGGATGAATTGGTGGAGGCGCAGAAGAAGGATGGTGTTTTACAGATTGTGAAACAGTTATGGTTGCGGGGTGAGGAAGGGCGTACTGAGGCACAGACTAAAGTGGAAGTGAGAGGGTTTTTGCCCGTGTGGGATCAGTTGGAGTTTGAGCGAGGGCGGTTAGTGCGTAAACCGCCTCTAAATACAGATGCTGCATTAAAAATTCAGGTGGTCCTTCCGAAGGTGATGGTTCCAGAGGTTTTGAAAATGTTACATAATTCTTCTACGGGTGGCCATTTAGGGGTGCAAAAATTACAGGCGAAAGTGAAAGACCGGTTCTATTGGCCCGGGTGGTTTGAGGATGTAAAGAGGTGGTGTAGGGAATGTACGGAGTGTGCTTCTCGTAAATCTCCAGCACTGAACGTTCGTGCCCCTTTGCAGCCCTCTTTTGTTGCTCGACCTTTTGAACGTGTAGGGGTAGACATCTTGGGCCCCTTGCCTGTAACTGCAGAGAAGAATAAGTATATTCTAGTGATCGGGGATTATTTCTCGAAGTGGACAGAAGCGATTGCGCTTCCAAATCAAGAAGCCTCATCCATAGCTAAAGTTTTGGTGCAAGAGTGGGTGTGTAGATTTGGGGCCCCACGCAGCATTCACTCGGATCAAGGGCGGAACTTTGAATCAAAGCTATTTACAGAGTTGTGTGGCTTGCTACAGATGCATAAAACAAGAACTACAGCATATCATCCACAGTCGAACGGGATGGTGGAGAGGTTTAATCGTACCTTACTTTCCATGCTGTCTTTGTTTGTGGATAGTAATCAGCAGAATTGGGACATGCTTCTGCCATATGTTATGATGGCTTATCGGAGTAGTTCACATGCTACCACAGGTTTTTCACCATATAAAGTTCTGTTTGGACGAGAGATTGTTTTGCCGGTGGATGTTGTGTTGGGAGTGGGGGAGACGGAACGGTTTGAGTCTGCTAATGATTATGTGACGAAAGTAGCTGAAAGTTTGTCTACGGTAGTGGAGGCTGTGAAAGCTCATCAACTGAAAGCATCAGGGAGGCAGAAACGAATTTTTGATGTAAAAGTTTCCCATCAGTTTTACACCGTAGGGGAATTGGTCTGGGTGAAAAATAAGGCACGTAAGCGGGGGCTGTGTCCAAAGTTACAAAGACATTTTGTGGGGCCGTTCGTTGTTACTGAGCGGGTTACAGAGGTTTTGTATCGAATTGCCCCTAAAGAAAAAGGGCTGGAGCGAGTTGTGCATTTTAATCGTCTTAAGCCATATGTGGTCAATCTATTTGCAGGAAGACCGGAATTGCAGAGTGCTGAGAGGGATCGAATGCTGCTGGCTGGTTCTGCACTGCCTCCTGACCCTACACTGCTGGCTGATTCTGCACTGCCTCCTGACCCTATACTGCTGGCTGATTCTGCACTGCCTCCTGACTCTACACTGCTGGCGGATTCTGCACTGCCTCCTGACCCTATACTGCTGGCTGATTCTGCACTGCCTCCTGACCCTACGCTGTTGGCTAATTCTGCACGGCATCTTGACCCTGCGCTTCGGCCTGGTTTTGCGCTGGATGTGGCGATGCCTGCTGTTTCCACCCGGTGGCCTGCCCCTACAGGGGATATGGCTGGAGGCCTTGTTGGTGACAGTTCTAGTGGGGTTGAACCTATTGAACATGTACTCAGTGAGTTGGGGCCTGACTCTGGGATAAATCACGGATTTGCAGAAGGACTTTCTTCGCGGACCAGGAGGGTACCGGCCCGATTGTTAGACTATGATTTATCTGCCTGACTCGAGGACGAGTCCCTTTCATCTGGGGGGGGGGTAGTGTGATGAATGGGGCACCTGAGGTATGAGTGATGGACACGCCCTTTAATTTGAAAGAATGGACGTGGTTAATTAAATGAGTGGTTACAGCTGATTGGAGAGGAGAGGATCATTATTTAAGCATGGCTTGAGTTCTACTCGAGAGGATTTTTTGGGTCGAGCTCTCACCTGTGGGGAAACGTTAAAACGGCCGCTCGAGGTAACTAGTATCTCCGGCGGTGAAGACAGACAGTTAGTGGGGGGCTTCCTGTAGATAGTGAGGTGTACGACTTGGAGTTAGGAGAGCTGCTGACCAAGGTATCCGAATACTCGTGTCAGACTGTAGAGGGTGATCCTGCCGGTCGAAGGACGATACAGTAAAGTCCTTGGATATCCTCTGTGTTGAACGGAAGGCGTCTACCTGTGAACTCTTCATTGGATTAACGGATCTCTTGTGTACCCCCTGTGCCTGCCTGGTGTGCGGCTGTTCTGACTGTGGACTAACCTCGCCTGTGCCCGAGAAAAGGGGGGTAACGTGTTTTAAATGCTGAGCAATACTATTTATATTTAATAAAGAATTGTTTGTAAACTGCCATCCGAGTGTGTTGATCTCTACCTTCCTATAATTCGTGCGGTTGTTACAATAATTATTAAGTGACCCCTGTTTGTGAAAACCGTTAGTGTGAATTAACACACTAATTTACAAATTAACTGTACCCTAGACTACAATATATTTGTTGGGAATAACGGAAAAAACAGTTGATCAATACAAAAAAGCCTTCATTTGATATTCAACTAAACCACATGAATAGCATGAAAACAAAATTAGATTTACGTGACATAAAGCCACATTTTTGATAACAATGAACATTTAAATAAGTAACAATAGCTGGTCCAACTTGTAAACACAGAAAGAGAAAGTCCAGTGTGCGTGTCCCTACAGTAAACAAATTTTAAAGTGCAAACACTTGTCAGTATCGCACTCGTGCAGACTCTTATTCTGCCGGGTCAGAATTAGGCTGTACAGAATGGTGAGCGATTTGACCAATCGGGTGAGAGGGGCGTTACAACACCGCCCACATGTACGAATGCCATATTGCAGGGGTATTCAATTAAAGTTCCAAGAGGTCCAGTCTTTATAATTTCTTTTTGAAAATAAATAAATATTTAATCAATTTAGCCCAGTTGGATATACTGTATAAAACATATTATCTTTTTTCAGGCCACTTATTTTACATTTTGATATATCTATGTATATGCCCGTTCCACTCAATATAAAATGCATTGGTACACTGAAAAAAATAACTTGTAGGATTTACTTAATTTTTTTATCGCAAGTTTTTGCATTCACTTTTGTAAAGTAAATTTTACTCTTGAAACTAAGTAAAAGTTATTTTGAAATTGTGAATAAATCTAAATTCTTTTTTTTAGCTGTATATAATAAGAAGGTTGTGTAAATCTAACTTGATTATTTTAAGTAAAATCTACTCAGTTTTTTTTGTAAATTTAATTTGAAATTTTGAGTAAATCTAACTTATTTTCTTGACCTGTATGTTATAAGAAAGTTATGAAACTAAAAATTGATTTGTTTTGTTGCTGATAACAAAAATAATAATTGGACTCAACTGTATCAAAAAGTATTTAATAAATGCTTTATTTAATTAAATACCATTGCAGCATTTAGTAAAATTTACAAAAAAATTAGCAAAAACATAAAAAAAATTACAAACAAACAACATCAAGAATGTTTTCTATAGCATAATCATGTAACCAATTAAATCAATCTGAATACTGTAAGTATAAGCATCAACACTGGTGGCTATTATAACGCTTCAAAAGTTGCAAACGTTTTGATGCATCTAAAGGACGTGTTTTGCAAGGCCACCTCAGGCAAAAAGAAAATTTAAGGTTACAAATTGATTCCTGAATTCCACGTAATACAGTCTTCCAATCTTATGTGTACAACTGACAGCTCTCTATCAATCTTCAGTCCTTTTGAACTCCTCCCCGTCAATTTCCTGCAATTAGACAAAAAATATTGAGTACACCATATTGTCCTTGCATACATACACACACAATTAAACCGTAACTATAAATAAAGAGAATACATGTGAACTACTATTGACCTCTTTATTATATAGTTTAGTTTTTTTAACCCCAATCAATACTTTCCCTTAAGGCAAGAAAATTAGACTTCATATCATAGCAGGTTATTTTTGCAGTATATAAAAAGACGTATGCAAGATCATTTAATAGCTAAAGTATATTAATGATAGATAATCCGTGCAAGAATTAATACATGAGTATACATAAACATGTAAAGAGGCAGATCTGTGCAGATTACAGAACTTCAGATGTGCTAGAAGTTTCAAACTAGGCCTATGTCTCTCTGCACTTTCTATTTTAAAACGTTTACTTCCAGCATTTTAAATGGCGTGGTCAATAGCTTAGTTTTATTCACAGGGCAGCTAAAACTCTGCAAACCAACGATGTGCGTTGTGTACCAATGCACGGCAACGTAAACGTATATGTGAGGAAACATTTTGTTGCTGCGGTCGGCCAAGGACTATTTATTCCATCGGAAGGATCGCCATTAGTTATTTTACTAACTGAGAAAGCAAAGGAGTTGCAGGCACAACGCGAAGCGCGAAAAGCCCTTCAAACATGATTTATTCACCATACAACAGAGCCTCTCATAACTTATTTGCTTATTTTAATGCTCCTTAACTGATCAAATGTATTACTGGATGATCGATCAGACGCTGTGGAGGCCGTAGCCTTGTTTTAAATGCGAGCGGAAACAGTTAAGCAGCGCAGTCAAGTTCAGAAACATGTCAGAATATCCCTACACGCGGGTTATTGCGCAAGCCACACCGAATTAACATTAATCGGTTAAACGGCAACACCTAGCCTAGCACACCCAAGTACCGGTAATAAGGAGCGAGAGGACGCGGAAGATAAAATGTCACACATAAAAGTTAGCCTATCGTCAATTTTCGTATTAAAAAATACAAATGTGACGCAAAATATAACGTTACTGCTCATCACTGCTGTTGTTCATTCAGTTGTCCGAGTGAAAATAAAGAAATGCTTGTGAAAAACATTGTCGAATACTTATATGTCGAAAAAGACAACCTGTCTAGAAATACACGACAACCTAAATTAGGCTACTGAACGCTGCAAAACAGTTCTAAAATACAGTGACATGGGCCCTAACATTACCTAAACATATATGAACGAGAAATAATAATAAATATATACTATAAAACATTTAGAAGACAATTAACTTTAAACATACCTGCTTGTGTGGATGATATCCCTCATAAACGACCCCTGAAATGGCGGGAGTTACGCGCATGCGCATTGATGAATCCTTAGCCAATACTCTTCTGTAATATATCTGTCTAGAAAATATCGAACTAAATATAACAAAATAATTTGCCATTCACTCGTCTGACCAAAAATGTTAAAGTACATCGAAAAATATTTCGAAATGACACCATTTTGGTTTGTTCAGGTGCGCTGAACTCTACAACGTTTTTTTACGTTCTTATAAATACTTGAGTAATCAGTGTTAATGCAACAAACATTACATCTTAGTATTTATTTATCTTAATCAATACATGCACGACATAAACACCATTGTAGGTTTTACTCAACATTTTAAAGTTCACACATCAACTAACTTTTTTATGTAGAAATACTTTAGTTTTTTAAATAAAGTTTACTACCCCAAAAAATCATTTTTATCAGTGTAGCCTACTATATACATTTTACAAATAAAGAACCTTTACGTCCAAAGAAACTTTCTGTATTACAAAAGATTATAAAGAAATAAGAAAGAGATGATTCTTTAAAGAACCTTTGACTGAACGGCTCTTTGTGGAACCAAAAATGGTCCTTCTGTTGCATAAAAAGCTTTTAAGCATCTTTTTGTTAGGCTGACAAGTATTGAAATATCACACTTTTTTTGTTCTAAAATACAATTTGTCTAATTTGCACTTTTTTATCTCATATAATATAATAACAATTTTAACATGCCATGATTTATAGGCTACCTTTACAATGTGTAAAAATGGAGTAGTGTTTCTGTTTTCCTTGCAAATAGGGAATATACATATGAACGTGTTGCGTTTATAACATCGTGACCAGTTTAAGACCCAGAGCAGAACCGGAAATGCATGATGCTGTTTTACAACAGCTTGTACAGTTTTAGTTTCAGTTTATGGTCACATGAGTGCTTTTTTCGGGCCCTCGCTTTCTATAAACTGGGATTTAAGGGTGGAACCGGCGGAAATTGTTTCTCACATCGGGTATGTATAATATTAATATGTAAAATCAAATAAACAGAAAAAATGGATTCGAGTGTCACAGATAAAAACGCACGTCCAGCAAATCGAAAGTAAACTCGCTCACAGCCTGGACGCGTTTGGTTTCGGGCAGCTTGAGACATTTTAAATTTGTCGCTGTGAATCACTAAAAGTGTCTTAAATGAGTTTCTTCAAGTGTTAAGAAGCAGCCCTGACCACACTACATCTGCAATACACAGTTTGCTCATCACGTCAGAAGTCAAATATAGACATCAAGTAGACGTCTTTAAGATGCTTTATAACATGGGCCGCGGAACACATCTGAACAAGGGGGGGCCATCATTTCAAGTCACGCGGAGGGGGTGGGGGCGCGCATCGAAATAATATTACTGATATATTAAATAACGTTGCGGAGCACTTTATTTTATTCCGACACCACACAGTAACATCTACAGTACACACAGTGGCGGTTCTACACTGAATTGCACCCCGGGCGAGAACATCTTTGAGCGCCCCCCCCTCGAAAAAACTAAATTATGTCAACACCAGCTAAGTAGTGTCTTACATTCAATTATTAATCTGCTATGTCATGTTTTATGACAATTATGACAGGTTAAGATGTATTGGTTAATGTAAAGTTGTCAACAAAGACCTCAAACAAACAATATTTGCATTAAAAATTGTCATAATTGAGCGAATGACACTTAATGACAGTTGCCATAAACATGCATAAAACCTTCATATTCATGACATGTGTGATGTAGCAAATAAATAGCGAAGGTTATGTTCCTCTTAGAAACTAGCTACAGAATGGAAAATTCTGTTTGCTCATTACGGGACCTTACGTTAACCCAACTGATGGAAATAAATAATAATAACTGAACTTGTAACAGTTTTGTTGCAAAGCACAATATTATGGTGAAATTAGATCTCGTGTTTGTTGACTTAAAACCAAATTTGTTGTATAAGTTCTACCTGCCCTGCGCGGGCCTCGAACCGACGTCTGTCCGAATGAGAGTCGGGCGCTCTAACGACTAGGCTAAACACTGCAGTGTCTTTTCACACAACATGGCAACATGGATACAGTAATCATAACATAGAGAGAACATTATAGTTGCCTACCTTTATCTTTTCAGCATACAGGGGCGCCAATTTGCCAATTCCCCACACATTGAATGAATGATAGATAATAGATAACCGATTTGCGGCGGCCCAGAGTTTCTTTTACTGCTCGTGCCGGTGCCGCCCCCCACGTGACATTAAAAAATGCCGCCCCGGGCGACTGCCCGGTTCGCCCGTGCCTAAAACCGCCACTGAGTACACACATGATGAACAGTACACACATGATGAACAGTACACTCATGACTATATGGACTATTCCCAAGCTTCGCCGCGGGGCCGCCATCCCCGCCGCTCTGAGCGGCGTGCATCTAAGAGGAAGGGTTCATCATCGCTCCCACCGGCACAATCTCCACCTCATTCACCGGCGTCATCATACGCCTCTGCGCTCCCCAAGATACCCGCATGCAGCAAGTGGACGATCCAGAGCCTTCGTATGGTCCTTGCCAAAGCGGACGTCCCATTCAGCAGGCGGATGTCGAAACTAGAGCTCTACACCCTCTACGTGTCGTCCCAGGTCGATGTCCACTCGATGATGTTGGCACGATCGGCTGCCAATAACAAGCTCGGCTCGGGGTCTTCCTCGATCAAATGGCCTCCCTCACTCGAGCCGACGGGACCCCGCCATTAGATTCGCCTTGCCCGCCCCGGGCTCTTGGCTCCCCAGTGCGAGGCTGCCTCCGCTGGGGACACAAGCGCTGGTCTCCGGACCGCAATTCTTCGCTGCCACCGCTAGCACAAGCATGTCTCCATTAGACGCACAAGCTTCCGCCATTAGATTCGCTTTTCCCCCCCTGGGAACAACAAGTGCTCTGTGGCAGCAGGCACCACCAGTAATGAAGCCAGTATCGCAGCAGCGACCACCCCTGCAGGGGCCCGAGCTTCCAACAAGTGCTCTGTAGCAGCAGGCACCACCAGCAATGAAGCCAGTATCGCAGCAGCGACCGCCCCCGCAGGGGCCCGAGCTTCCAACAAGTGCTCTGTAGCAGCAGGCACCACCAGTAATGAAGCCAGTATCGCAGCAGCGATCGCCCCCGCAGGGGCCCGAGCTTCCAACAAGTGCTCTGTAGCAGAAGACACTACTAGCCATGAAGCCAGTATCGCAGCAGCGACCACCCCCGCAGGGGCCCGAGCTTCCAACAAGTGCTTTGTAGCAGCAGACACTACTAGCCATGAAGCTAGTATCGCAGCAGCGACCGCCCCCGCAGGGGCCTGAGCTTCCAACTAGTGCTCTGTAGCAGCAGACACTACTAGCAATGAAGTCAGTATCGCAGCAGCGATAGCCCTAACGGGCCTTCATCCTTTCGTTTTTACTTAATTTCAGTTTGCACCTCCGTAACGCACAGCATGACATTTTTGGGGGGTGTATGCGTACTTCGGCGGTTGTCCAGCTCTATTTTGCATTTGGGGGGGGTGTTCTGGGCTCGAGCCGGTTCCGAGCCCGGAGCACTTGCTCTGAGCAGGGTAGAGTGCTCCGGGTTCGGATAGATCCGGCGAGCTCGGAGCCCACTCCCTGCACAACACGCCAAATACGCATAACCTTCATTCCCATGCTTTACCATCTATCCCAACAAGGAGCTGTTTATCGGCGAGGGCAAACTCGTGAAATTATGTTTTATTAACAAAGTTCGGGAGGAACCTAAGCATATAAATCAGCCCGATGTTCCATCAGCAGCAATCACCTATCAGCTGAGCACGCAATCTCTACTTAATTATCTAGGCTGGTTCACCATCAGCAATCACTGTATGTACCCTATCAGCTCCAGCAAGCTCTATCATAAATAGACAAACAATCTTACCTGATGCATTTTGCCAGATAAGCATCCCTCCTCCACCCCAGCTCCTCTCATTTTCTCTAAGTCCCGCAGGACCCTCGGGGGGGGGGGGGGGGGGGGGGTGTTCTGGGCTTGAGCCGGTTCCGAGCCCGGAGCACTTGCTCTGAGCAGGGTAGAGTGCTCCGGGTTCGGATAGATCCGGCGAGCTCGGAGCCCACTCCCTGCACAACACGCCAAATACGCATAACCTTCATTCCCATGCTTTACCATCTATCCCAACAAGGAGCTGTTTATCGGCGAGGGCGAACTCGTGAAAGACTTTACAAAGCTCTGCAGCGGAGATTTTGTCATCCTGAGGTAATGTTGCCTCTCGAAAATAAGAGCTAAGGGAAGACTTACCAGCAGCTCATCGGTTAGCTTTATGTTTTTCAGTGCTGGCATGTCGGTCAATGGCCCTTTCCCTTTACTACTAACGTCCGCTTCACAGAGACATAGTGTGCAAAATCCAAGGAAAGCATCTCTACTGCTTTTTCATATGACTTCTTGGTCTTTTGTCCATTCCGGATTAAATGATGTCTGACGTTTAGGTATGTTGTTAACATTATGATGTGACGTAGCCAGCACGTGGACTCCACCTCAATTCGTGAAGGCTTGTTTACGTTTTTAACCAATGATATATCAGATATTTATTTGACACCTCTTTCAGCCAATCATTTGTTTGACCGGAGATCTTATGGCGTCAGACGCTATGCTGCTGCGTCCCAATAAAGGTTTTAGAGCGCGTTTTTTAAGGCAGATTCAGCGCAACTCCGAAAAGGAGGACAAATGAGTGTCTGGCTTGAGGCTGCGCCGGACGCCGGACAGGGGGCTAAAAAGCCGGACGTATGGGCACCCTACTGGTAATGCGCCAGTGGTTAAACAGGTGCCCGCCGTTAGCTCGCGACGACGCTCACACATGACAGACCTAGTAACTACGTCAACGTAACGTCGTAGTTGATAAACAATGAACACTAATTTCAAATAAAAAAGCAGCAGTCAGTAGGAGTTTTTTTACCGGCAGCAGTTGGTGAGAGTGAGTGAAGCTGTGTGGTGACTAGTATTGTTTGGCTCGTAAAAACACAGATACAACTTAGGCTTTTATTCATATAAGATAGTTTGTCAGAGTACAAAAGTTGCCCGGGCCGTGGCCCCCCCAGTTCCGCGGTCTATGCTTTATAATGTATGTAAAACTGCTCTTTCTAAGATGTCGAGCAGCTTTTTTGACACAGCAGATGTTTTCTAGATCTTTAGCAGACGTATTACAGACGTACCTGTGCTCGCTGTGAGCCTTAAGTCATAAGTGTTGCTATGGATGAAATAATTAAATATTACTGAATGTTAAGAAGTGCATATATTTTCCCAGTAGCATACTGTATATGTTTGGAACCGTATGCATATTTTCTGCGTCAAATATTAATATGACCTTGTACATATGATAAAACAGAACACAGAACTTTGTCAATGGTTGTCATTTTTGCGGAAAATAATAATGGCAAAAATTTCGAGCTATTTATATACACTGCATATATATGCACACTGTAGCATTAACATTCACATCTGTCTATTCCTATAGGGTAACATAATCTAAACCCCAACACTAAGATGGCAACAAGTGAAACGAAAATGAGAAGAAGACTGAGCTTAGAAGTCCGACCTAACAGTGAGTTGACTGAGAAATCAGGACATTTGACAAATTATAGCTATAAAGATAAACAATTTTAAATGATTTCACTTTACAGTGAGCAGCGATGACACATCCCTGAGAATGCTGGTGTTTGGCAGCTCAAGTCATCTTCAGATCTCACTGACACATTCTGTGTTGGGGCCTGGGATCTTCACCAGAGATAATTTCAACATTTTAGTTACCAAGAAAAGTTCAGGGGTAGTGCAGGAGAAAAACATAACCCTCGTCAACACACCAAATCTTAAGGAGAACGGGTTTCCTGACAAGATTCTTCATAAAGAGCTCAGGAAGGCTGTATGTTTCTCCTGCCCAGGTCCTCATGCTGTTCTCTTCATTTTGGATCCCTTTCATGTGACCCCTGATGTCCTCGACATCCTGAAGCCTGTGATACACTACTTTGGTGAAAGCATCTTGAAGCACACGTTGATTGTTTTATATCACGAAAAAGAATTGAGAATTTGCTTAGAGGATGAGGTTAAGAAGAACAAGACCTTTAGGGAGCTTGCTGAGAAATGTGGTCAGAACTATATATTCTTTAATGAAGAAAAGAACAGGACTGAGGCAAGTCAAACACAAGCATTGTTTGCCAAGGTAGATGGGATGGTTTTGAAGCACGGAATGTATTCAAGCCTGGAATATAAAGAGGCTGAAAAGAGAATAAAGACAGAGGAACGGTTTCTCAGGAAGTCAGGGGAAAAGAAGATTAGACATAAATTGAAGGAGTTGGAGAATGAACATTCAGGAGAGGCGCTTGCCAGAGAAAAAACGAAATATGAAGAAATAGTCGGTTTGGAGTGCAGAAAAATGGCAGAGCTGATCGTTGCAGACAAATTTGGCTTTACGGTCAGAATTGTTGACTATGCAGCGGCAATAGGAAAGGGAGCATTTCTTGGTGCACTTCTAGGTTTTGCAGTCGGATTTGATGGAATGGTGATAGGAGCCGCTATTGGTGCTGGGATTGGGGGGATACTTGGAGGTGCCATAAATGCAGGATGGAGCTTCACGGCTAATTCCTTTTCGGACGTCCGCAAAAGGACTGTTTAGCATGGCTATCATTTCAGTTAAAAGCATTAACTGCAACGCCCTAGCCCTTTTTTATATAAAGTTAAGGATTCATTTGTACAGAAGTATATTGTTTTTAGCACAGAGCACAGTATTGGACATTTGCCTGTAAGCACGAGCAAAAAAGACAAACCAGTTGTAATCTTCAAGACATCCGCTTCAAGTCCAATACAAATAATCTTTTGGGACATTTGTTAAAAGTGAATGCAAGCCGAACACAACACAGTGAACGAGTCACGGAAGAGGACCGCTTACCACTGCTTAACACAAACACTGTGTTACATTTCTGTGCTTTCTGACTTGAATTGAGAACGGTAAGAATTGTTTTACAATTATATAAGTGCCATTGATAAGCAGGTCTTTGTTTTTTTAATAAGTACGGAATTTCACTGCTAAACACAGAGAATAAAATAGCATAGTAAGGCACATGAAACAAGATAGCATTTAATAAAGCATTTGATCGAGATTTAATGTAATGGGATTTGTTGTTTTATGCTACAAGTATAATGGCTTACACTTAATAGTTAGAATGTGATTGTCATGATCCCTGTCTGTGTTTCCCTGATTATTGTGGACTTTTAGTTTGTATGCCGTAGTTCCTGTTTCCTGTGTAGTTTTTTGTAGTTCTTTTGTTCGTTGGTTTTGTGTTATGATCTGTTTCAGCTGTGTCTTGATATCCCTCTTGTTACACAAGGGCTGTGTACTTAAGCCCTTGTGTTTCCTTTGTCTTGTGTCTGTCGTTGTTAGAGGTTTGGTTTTGTGTCGCTTGCTTGCAGTTGTTTTTTTGTGTGTTTTGGCTCTTACTTTGTTCATAGCCATGAAAATCTTCATCGCATGTGGAGCTGCTTCTCTGCCTAGTTAAAATGATAGATATTTTACTACGACTAATGCTCCAGTGTGAGGTGTCAAAATGACCTAAGGTATAAAACATTAATGAAGGATACAGTGAAATATCCTGTATTTTTTAAGGGTTTATAAGTACACCGGAGTCAGTGGTCATAGAAAAGTTGTAAAGAGTGTCTTTAGGCAGTTTTCTGGAATTAAATGTAAAGAAAGACTCCTTATTACATATTAACATGTATTCTTTTAGCTAATACTTTATCTAAAGGGACATAAAAAAGCTAAAAAGCTAAAAAAGTGATTAATGCTTAAGAAGATAAGATGGTACATGCTGTAATTCAAAGTTCAGTGATTATGCAATACCAAATGCATTCAACATGTACATATAAATGCCAAATAAATAACTTTATAATACATTTGTAATTGTTATACAATTTTACGAGAAGGTTAAGTTTATTTTTTCAAAATAAAACTGTATATCAAGACGAATTATTCGACTGTGAGTAAATATAGTTATGTAACGTCATTTAAACAAGTGTATATTACTGAGGCAGACATTGTCTGGCCCCTCCCCTTGTTGAAAACACCATTGTACTTCATGATTCAGTTCACTTTTAAGAAGATCACTGTAAGAGACACAGACGACTGCCAAAACGCACAACCGCAGGTAAGATTCAACAATCAAACCTATCGTTTAACTTTAACTGGTACCTTACAAGTCATACGGTGCTAATATTTTAATTCAGCTTTAAAGTGAGTGATACGAGTTTTAATGATGAAGTGTTATTTGAATCTCTAATACAGATATGTCTTGTAGTAAAGCTTATCGTGTTGAATAGAAGCTATCTAGCAAAGTTGACGCCAAAAGAAAAGCTGTTTTAGAAAGAGGTTTTGGTAGAAACTCCCGAAACCGACTAGATAAATATTTAGATTGGCCTATTGACGAAATGGGATTTCTGGTTTAACCGGTTCTTCCCCATACCACATGTTAAAAGGAACCCTGTGAAGAATTCTCATGCCACAGAATGCAAAGTAACAAAGATTCTTTACATACATTTGTAAATATTTGCATAACCTCAATAAAGTAAACCCAACAGTAGATTTTTAAATTGTGAAGAAAGCTTTTTTTACCCTAAAACGTTTTGTTTACTCAGAATGATGCACACAGAGAAGAATTTCCCATTTTCTTATCTTCTTTGCTAATGTGTCAGCTATCCACATTAGACTTTGAACACTTTTGCAACAGATATTTTGGTGTTTTCTTGGTTTTCATTTCTGTGGTGTTTTGCTGTGTAGCCCCACACAGAGATCAAATGTATTGGAACAAACTCTTAACCACCCTTTCTGTATAGGTGGTTAAGACCTAAATAAGACTGGCTGTGACTGTGGACTCATGCTGATTTTTTGGTTTTGGTGAACTGCAAGATGTGTGGAATCTAGCCATTCTACCAAAGGGCATTACATTTGGTTCTTGCCAAAGACATAAATATCAAGCGTATACAGCAAAATGTTTTATAACTTGATGCTATACACCACGTCACGCCTGGTTAAAATGCGACAGATCCTAAATTACAAGTCATTAAAATGCCTTTGTGTAATGACAAGAAATTAGTATGTGCACCTTTGAAACCCGCAAAAATGAGGATACACTTGGTTTCATGAGCTATGTGTTTTAGGAAATGGAGTCGACCATCAGCCTCCTCTCTGAGAAACACTTTCTATGTTCTCTGTGTGAAGAAATCTTCAGCAACCCCGTCACTACGCCCTGTGGACATAGCTTTTGTCAAATGTGTCTGCGTGTGTACTGGAGTCGCAGTGGCTCGGGTGAGTGTCCGCTCTGCAGGAGGAACTTCAGCTCCAGACCCCATCTCAGCATAAACCGCATATTGGCGGACGTGACCGAAAACTACAGGAAAACACGTCTGGCTGCTAAATCAAAGTTCTTTAGTATGGATGAACTGCAAGATGAACCCGTGAGTACTTTTGCAGTGAAAAGAAATGTGTAAGACAACATTCCTCAAATTTGGCAGCAGCTTTAACAAGCTTTGTGTTTTCCACTTACACACTGCTTACAGAAGAATGCAGGAGAGGTGGAACAGATGATCCAGGAGAGACTTCAAAAAGTTGAGAAACTTCGGGATTCTATAAAGCTCTTAAAGGTACTCTTGAAATCCCTTTATGATTGAGATCAATTTAAACTCAATTGCAAACTACTCATGGGTCATTTTGTACTTTCCGGAACATTATTCTCTTGTATAATCAGACATTCTGTCTAACCATGTTGTCTTTTGTGTTTAATGATAGAATGACACATGTGAACGATTGGATGAATGGACGTACTGTACCTTTAAGTTGTGATCTTCCTCCACACAGAACTCTTGTCTCAGGGAGGTTCAGGAGAATCAGAGGGTGTTTTCGTCTTTGTTAAGCACCCTAGAGAAGAGCCATAAACTGGTGGTGGCTGCAGTCGAGCAGAAACAAAGAGAGGCAGAGAAGAGGGTTGACAGACTTGTGAAAGAGCTGGAGAGAGAAATCCAAGAGCTGAAGAATGAACACACCAACTCGGAGCTATTAAATGACAAAGAGCGTCTTAAAAAGGTTTCAAATTCTTCTCTACGAGAATATTTCTTTTATACAGATTTATTAAAAACTAAACATGGCAGAGTAATGTTTTTATTTTCATCTGTAGAGTTTCAGTCAGATACCCAGAGCAATGAGAGACTGGTCTAAAGTCACAATGGAGACCGATCCTTGTGTTGGATACACCAGACAAGCAGTGGTTGACTTCATGGATACAGTCATGCTGGAATCTAAAAGACTCTCTAAAGCTGGTTTGTACAATTGGTTAAAATATGAAAAACTTTAGGGTAAAGCTTGGGTTCTCCCTCAGCTGTGACAATATAAGCCAACCCAGAAGTTATATGGTTCTGACAAAAAAGGCCTTTGGATTTAACCCAGTCTCACTAAAGTTTGTCACAACATTTAGAATCTATTGATTCGTGGTCTTTGTGTCAGTCAGTCGTGTCACCTCAACCTATTTTCGTGTCTACTTTCAATATATGAAGAGTTTGGTTCCAAAAAGCAAAATCACAGGGGCAATGTCAAATCATAATAAAACTTACAAATTAATGAGACCATACAATTGATACGAATGAGCCACCGCGTAAAATAGGTACGAATTTTGTGACTGTGTCACAAATTCTCTTGAGACTGTGTTGGATTTATGAAGGTTTATGAAATGACGCATTTTGTATTGTTTCACGTTTTGTGTAAGATAAATAACTACTCTGTGGATGAATCTCCATCTACATGTTATTTAAACTTTTTTTAAGAAATTGTATTGTAAAACAAAATCCCATTTAGCAACATGCTCGCAACCAACTACAAAGAAGTAATACTGGGAACAATACTGTGAACATATTTTGAGGTAATGTTAACCACAGACCTTAAAAAAACACATTAAAACAACTTTTGAACAATTGAATTGAAGGCGCTAATATGCTAACTTGCGTTCAGGTTTTGGCCTGCAAACAACATTGTAACTGCAGCACTCTAGCACAGCCCTCACTGCCTTATTGTTTTTATAAAGTATTGTATTTTTACTACATTATAAGAGTATATTACATTTGTATTAAAACCGTTCCTTTTATAGGAAATACACAAAGTAGGCTTATATTATTTTCATGTTTTTCAGAACTAAAGAAACTCCAGAGATACACAGGTATGTTTTGTTACAGAGCTGTTTTTATTGACTGTTTTCATATAGTTGGTTCTGATAGTAAGGGTTGTCTATCGTTGTGGTAATCCTGATCCTCTTCTTTCAGTGGATGTCACTCTGAATCCCCGGACAGCTCATGCGTACCTCTTTATCTCTGAGGACAGAAAAGAGGTTAAACACGCAAGCAAACAGCAAGAGGTTTCAGAGAACCCCAAGAGGTTTGACCGGGTGGCTAATGTAATGGCCAAGGAAGCCTTGAGCAATGGAAGACACCTGTGGGAGGTAGAGGTCGGAGACAAGACTGAATGGGATCTGGGCATAGCCAAACAATCGGTCAACAGAAAAGGAAAATTCACTGTATGTCCGTCCAATGGATTCTGGACACTAAGTTTAAAGAATGGGACTCAGTATGTTGCAAACACATTCCCTTCTATGTCCTTGAGCCTTACCCAGAAGCCCAGAAGAGTGTCCGTTTACCTGGCCTATGAGGAGGGCCAGGTATCTTTCTTCTGTTCGGATACGGGGACTCACATCTATACATTTAGAGACGCTTTCACAGATAAGCTCCACCCCATCTTTAGCCCGGGACGACCTCATGGAGCCAAAAACTCTGCTCCACTTATCCTCTGCACCAACTGTTGTAGCATCTGATCCAATTCGCCATTCTTTCAGGACAAAATCCAAGCTAAATGAACTTTATTTAAGTTATTTTATTTATCATCTCTCGTTATTACTAGTATTTAACCATTATTTCTCTATCATTAGTATATACTGTATATGTCATATCTTAAAGGGTTACAAACGCATAGTGAGTCAAAATGTTACTACTCCCTAAGTAGCAAATATTTATAATTTATAATATTTTGATTCAATTTTTATACGAATCAACTTTTCTGAACCAAGAAAAGAAGTTTCCAGATGAGTGTGTAGCGACAATGAGTCTTGGAGAAAGATCAACTCAAATGGATTGAATATTCATGGATTTATAATTTATAATTTGCTTGTCGTTCATAACAAATCTCAATTTTCCCGATAAGGAAAAATGTTTAATTAAGTACAAGTAACCTCTATAGAATTGCTTTAAGTTGTCTGACTACTTCGTTTGTCCTGCAAACTATAGTTATAGACTTCCCACTCAATTCTCAATAAGGGATTACTGCTTTACAAACGTCTAAGTAGCCTTAATTTTCTGATCAGGACAAATTAATACTTCCTAGGTTCGTACAGTTTATATGACTGAAATAGTAATATAATAAAGCTTAGGTAACGTTAAGATCTCATTTTCATTGACTTCGAGTATGTGGTGCAAATAACAGATTCAATTCAAATGTACTTTTTGGGATTTTAATAAACACAACTATAGGGTATAACACTACGATTTCACACAGAGTAAATATGCATAGACATATATGTATAGTAAAACGAAACAAATAAGGTACCAAACAAAATAATCAAGAATAGTAAAAGGAAAGAGAGAAAAAGAGAGAGTAACAACGTTTCACTCCGTTCTTTACAAGAGACCTTAAATAGTTTAAATTATCCCCAAAAGGGAGCAATTAGACGACCTTTAAATGCAGTTTGATTGTAAAAGAAGATACTTGCTTTGTTCTGCTTCGTATGTGTGTGTATCTGAGTTCAAATGTTCCGCGGCGTTCAGTAGTCCTTTCCGGGGCCTGTGGGGTGTGGCTCTAGGCTGCGTACAGCAAGGTCGCGGTTGCTAAGCGATAAGTAGACGGGAGTCCGTTCTTGCTCGCGGCGATACAGAACTTCTAGTCCAACTTAGATGACCAAATAAAGGAAGGTATAAACGAAACAAAAGTTACAGAAAAGCAAACGAAAGCTTCTTGAAAAAGTGTCTGGCCGTAGAGGTCTTCTGGAGATGTTCTTGGAAGTTAGAGCTGTTTTCTCTTTTGGCGGATGCCACGATTGACCTTCGGCATCTATTTTTATAGATAAGATCGGATGCCACCTCTCTTTTACGATGGCCCAATCAGATAAGAGAGATCGAGGCGGGAAGAATTCTCTTTGTTTTGCGGGGTCCATCCTCTTGGCTAATTTAATGAGGGTAGCGAAAAGATGCATTTATCCTCAGAAAGCTGGAAATATTGAAATAATGCATCTTTTGGTAATTTTTAAACAAGATTCGGTCCAGTCGAGTTTTTCTGATTAGAGAGAGACCAAGAATCATGATTCGGAGCATCAGGGATGCACAGATACCAGATTTTCACAGTTACTAACATCCAGAGCTAAATCTAAACATATCGTAAACATCATAATTATTTAATACATTCGCCTACACCGTACATCATGAAATATATATATATTTGGAGGACTATAGAGGTAGATCTGTTCATGAAGTCCTTATATGGTCGAAAGAAGATTCTCGTGGATTCTTTGGTGTGTCCGTAAATGCAGTCCACGTGTGTTTGGAGACAATGTGTGTGCGCAGTGCAGAGATCTTCTGGCTTGGGCCATTTGAGGGGGCAATAACAGTCACGCGGAGATCGGCTATCTCCTGAGGGCAATAAACTGACTGGTCAACAGTTCTGCTGCAGACATTGTGGCGTCTTTAGAATAAACTTATGTTGGTGTTAGTGTTACAAGTGCTTTCCCTTAAATCATTTTTTCAGGTCTTTCAGGTCAGAAGTTTGATTTCTAAGCAGTGCACGTAATTCAGTTTTTTATTGGAAAGACACTCTGTCACATGACAGAGACATGAATTTAATAATCAAACATATGTGTACTCGCTCTGTGAACTTCTGTGAATGTGAAATAAATTGAAGAAAGAAACGATGGAGTTCAAGGCACAAGAAGGCGAAGGATGAAAAAGAGGCACTAGACTCATGGGCTGGGCTGGAGATCGAGGAGCGCGAGGGCAAGAGAACAGCGAGCCATTGTGTTTGGTACACCAGGCACTGAGAGACACACTGAGTAACATTAACGCATTCACGCACTGACACGATCGAGCACATAAGCGCATGCTTCTGCCCACCGCTGCACAGAGCAGAGCTGACAGCCCACCGTCCAGCCCTTCTGAATCATACAGCTCAAGCGACGCCCGCCATAACTGGTCTGTATCTGCAGGTTTCACCTCCGTCACAGGCTTGAGGCCATATAGAGTGAAACACTGTGACTGGTTTGAAGGTACCTGGAAAGGTGAAGTATTAGCGGATCATTGACTGAGGAGGAACTTCAGAAACGTCCGTCAGGTAACAAACATTTTGTAATTTATCAATGGAAGTCAATTGTATGTCAAAACTTCATGTGGTACAAAAAGAATTCTGACCGATTTGTTATAAAAAGTGATAAATGTATGTGTGTGTGTGTATGTGTATGAAGGTTGTAATGGGCTTATCATTGAAGGCAAACACTTATGAAACAATGTTGCAGCAGTAGATACAAACAGACCCAAGCCTGCTTGGCCCACTCTGGGTTTCAAAGAAAGCGTCTTGTGTTTCAAATCTACTCATGTTTTTCTGAGATACTCAGCTCACCCCAGCAGGCAAAGCTATGTGAGGGTTGAATTTTGGAGTGGGACTAATCTTACAGTTTTTTATTTTACTAACTTCATAAGAAGATGATGCAAACTTTACTTTAAGGAAGGAGAAGATGGCAATCCACCTAGTATTCACATTGTATCTCAAAAACAAGGGTCACAATTGAAATAATGTATACATATATAAGATTTTATTGAATTACATTTACATTTAGTCACTTAGCAGACGCTTTTTTCCGATGCGACTTACAAAGAGTTCAGGGAGCAATAAGCGATATGTCATACAAGAGCAATAGTAGCCTACATTAGGTGCTAATACAAAGTTACTAGTTTCAACAAAAGCTTTAACAAATATACACTCTAAGTGTATCTCCAAGTACACATTTCTACAACAATGTACATGACATCCAGTATGCAACTCTCTTTCTGTAATTCTTATGGTATACCACAGATCCTGTTAGTAAAGCTTAAAGGGACAGTTCACCCAAAAAATGATTTACTCATTGTAATTTACTCATGTCATTTCAAACCTGTATGACTTTCTTTCTGGTGCAGAACACAAAAGAAGATATTTTGAAGAACGTTGGTAACCACACAACATCAAACCCCATTGACGTCCATTGTATGGACACAAACCACAGAGACATGTTCCACAGACGACGGGTCATATACAGGTTTTAAATGACATTAGGGCGAATACGTGATGACAAAACTTTTTGGCATGAACTACAATATGTCTTTAAATGAATGAATCCAGAATATTCCTTTAGGATCCCAAATACTTTTAAAATGTAAAGAAGCATCCATAACTTAAGACGGTTTTACTGACATGCTTTCATTTTTTCTGTCCTGCAGGTTAACATCACATTTTGTCTTCCTGCTCTTTGGTTTTGGTGGGATCCAGCTAGGAAAAAAATCTTTCTGATACTTAGCTGGTTTCTACTTACAGAGAGGTTTCTACCGTCACTTCTTCTTGGACACTTTGTAGTGATCACTTTTAAAAAAGAAAGATTCACCATGGCAACAACCGGCATGCAATTGCTAGGTTTGGTCCTGTCCATCATCGGCTGGGTGGGCGGGTTCCTTGTGTGCACCTTGCCCATGTGGAGGGTCACCGCCTTCATTGGAAACAACATTGTGACGGCTCAGATCACGTGGGAGGGTTTGTGGATGAATTGTATCTGGCAGAGCACGGGGGAAATACAATGTAAGGTGTACGACAGCTTACTGGCTCTCCCCAGTGACATGAAAGCCGCCCGGGGTTTCACTGTCCTGGCTTTGCTCCTCTGCACCCTTGCACTTGCTCTCGGTGTCCTGGGTATCAAGTGCACGCAGTGCGTGGGGCACCAAAGTGCCAAGGCACGCTTGGCCCGAGTGTCGGGCATTCTCTTCGCCATCGCAGGGTTCCTGATCCTCATACCTGTCTGCTGGACCGCCCATTCCATCATCAGGGATTTCTATGACCCGTACGTGGCGGCCCCTCACAAACGTGAGCTCGGGCCTGCTCTCTACCTGGGATGGGGAGGTTCGGCTCTGCTGTTGATCGGTGGATCGCTGCTCTACGCCGGGTCAAATCCTCCCGGGATTCCCTCCTCTCCTACGTTTAGCAGCGGCGAGAGCAGTCCGCGCCGAGGTGGAGGACCAGCCCAGGTCAAGGGTTACGTTTAATGAGCAACACGGCAGTCCCCGAAAGTCTTCTCTGCCAGTGTTTCCCATTGTGATACATTCAAGATAATGTTATGGTGCATCTGCGTCATTGATGAATTACCGTAATTACAGGTTTTCAGGAATTTTATGTAAATGGCACCTTTGTGCCAAAATGGTTTTGATCCCAACAACTACAGATAGTTACAGATTTCATACACATAGTTCTGTATGATGTACAATTTTATTATAGCCACTGTTACCTGGTGTGCTCTGTACATTCTTATGAATTTTACTGGAACATATGAATTAACTATTAAAGTGTTTAAATATATCGCTGTCATCAAAACAAAACTGCACATGAATCTTTTTTGGCATTACAAGCGTTGCCATGAAAACAGGGATGTGAGCAGCTCTAAAGAGTCATCTCATGACTAAAGTAATTTCAGGATGTAAATCCAGCATTAATCTATTTTATATCATTCAAAATATTTATCTTTATGTAATGGAGGTAGGAAATAGAAATGTTTTCTTTCCACCTCTAATGTCCACTTAAAAGTCTTGTCTTTATCTGTAATTGTCCAATATGTTATTGAATAATAAAACCAAAATAATACAAACTTTAAAGACCTTTCGAGTCTCTGTCTTTACCAATGTCATTTTTAATATGACTAATGATGACTGACGTTAAGCATTTTTAGTCAAGGTGTTTTTTTGTTAAAATGTATGCATTGAAAGTCTCTTTGGGCAATAAAATACATAAAAGTGTACAGACATACAGATCACAAGTGCCGTGTAAATTCTTTGGAGGATCTATTGACAGAAATGCAATATAATGTTCAGAACTATGTATTCAGAAGTGTATAAAGACCTTATATAATGAAGCGTTATGTTTTTATTACCTTTGAATGAGCAATTTCTATCTACATACACCGCAGGTCCCCTAACATGAAATTCGCCCATTTCTACAGTAGCTCTAAACTGACAAACTGCTCAACAAAGCATGTTACATAAATACGTCATCTCCTTCGGCAAAGAAGTGAAAACGTGACGACATCTTAGTTCTGTGTCAAACTAAGGGTGGAGTGAGCTGTTTGTTAAATTCATAACATCACCACAGATGGCGCTACATTTCCTAACTTGACCTTTAAAGGTGCATTCTCAGGTAGTGGTCTAGCTTTTGTTGAAACTAGTAACTTTGTATTAGCACCTATTGTACTATTGCTCTTTTAAGACATATCGCTTATGGCTCCCCGAATGCTTTGTAAGTCGCTTTTGATAAAATGACTAAATGTAAACGTAAATTTGCGTGGAGAGAGAAGTTAGCAAAATGTCAGTAGCTAGCTAAACAGTTTAGGTGGAGCCCCCTCAATTAATACAATATACAGATGCATACAAATTGTGACAATGTGAGGTACACACACAAAATCACACCATGTAAATAAAAATGTATACAATTTTTACTCCAAATCACACAAAATCTATATAAATTGTCCACAAAACATATGGCCAATCGAGCATTTTTCTGATTATCCAAAAAAAACCTCATAGCCTAAATGCTGAGGAAAAGCAATTTAAATATATTCAAATCTTTTTTGAAGCCCTCACAATGGAAATTAAAAATGTCAGCGTTCTGCTATCAAGATTTCTCATTTTCACATGGTCTCATGTGAGATGTAAACAGAACAAGAGGAAAACGTTCTTGGCTAAATAGTATAGACACTCTCGCTGTTGTTAAGGGGGCTGTTTCTACAGACAGCAGTACAATACCACTGTATGCTTCAGCACCAGCACAGCATCTACAATAGCCTGCATTGTGCACTGAGCCAGGTACTGACTCATGTATGACCTAATGCCACTAGTGAAAATCCGGGGTTGTAAAATATAGAAAAAGTAGTTATTGTTGTCTTGACTAATAAGGGATAAAGGAACTTGGGTGTGTGTGGTTGGGACAAAGACTAGAGATTTTTGTGTGTGGCCTAGACAGAATAAATACATGACAATACATGGGTATTTATACTAAGCACCTTGAATTGTACTACTGTATGGCCGTTTCATATGAACAGCCAGAGCTGTAGTGTTGTTGTACTGCTGTTCTTATTTTGATTCTGTGATTATATAACTATTGTGACAGTGGTTTTCCATACAATACCAAAGTTTCCACAAGGTTTGTAACAAAGGTAATTCGTGTTAAATATGTATCTTCAGAACTCTGTACAATAAGAAAGAAAAACATGCCACTTAATATAAATGAATCATGGTTTAACTAAGCATCGTTTTATTTTTTTATTTTATCATAGCAAAACCATAGTATATGGTCTCACCACAATAAGCACACCATTGAATTGGTAGTGCAGGTGATCCAAAAATGCTGATCCAAATGATAATTAATCTGCCAAAAAACATGGTTACTAACATCTTTCTATAATAAAACAATAGTTTACGGAGCAATGTGGACATTTTAGCGGCATCTAGGTTGCGAACTAAGATGTCGTCACGTTTTCGTTTCTTTTTCCGAAGGATATAAGGTATTAAAGGAAACGCGCTCTGTTGAGCAGTTTGTCCCTTTAGGGCTACTGTAGAAACAACATGGTGAATTCCATGTAAGGGGACCCGCGGAGACAGAAATAGCTCATTCTAAGTTAATAAAAACATTACTCTTCATTATATAAGGTCTTTATACACCTCTGAACAGGTGTATAAAGATTGGGAAGATTGGGATTTATCCTTTCCATTGGACCTTTAAGGAAAGGATAAAAAGTCTCACAATGATCAGAAAGCACAGAAACTTTAAATGTATTAATTATGATTGATACAACAACTAAGAAGTTAGCCTTGTTGAAATATTTATTTTTGGTCATTATATTGCGTAATTGGCAATATAAGATTGTTTAATATTTAATGAAGCCTAAATACAAATAAACAATAAGTAAACTAAATAAATACGATTAATACATTAAATATAAAAAAAATATAGCATTTGTTTTCACATGGACCTTTAACTGAATTCTGCGTCAGTTCGTATACGCCCACGTCACGCAGACGTGCGTCACCCGGCAGTGTAACCGCGCACACACACAGTTGAACAACAGCAAAACAGAGCGTCCAGTTATCAGATCCATTGGCCATTGTAAGAGATCAGACATGGGCAAAGGCGGCGCTTCGTTTGATAGACTGCTGGGTACGTTTCATTTTTATACGTGTTTGGTGTTCACTTAGATTGACAGCGCCATGTATCGGTGTTGCAAAACACTGTGTGCTAATGCTAATGCTAGCACGGTCAGAACAGACACCAACTGACATCTATTTTCTTATCTTCTCACATCAGTGCCAACACTCACCGATGACATCTGTAACTTCAACATCATATTGCGATCATCCGTATAAATAAACCCTAATTAAGACTGCAGTGAATCGTTTACATTGATTTAACTAGTTAGCAGAGCATTGCGGCTAAAGATCAGTAGGCCTCTTTTTATACAAAGGCTCGATTGTAAAACATCACAATAAATAGCAAGATAATATTTAAAGAACTATAGTAAGTCATGTTTATCCTCTCGTGTTCTCCGTTTTAAGCGTGTACAATCTGGTTAGATTAATGTACAGTTGTGTCACTATTGTTACGTTAAAACCGAAGCTAACGCAATACGTTGTTTTTAATGCAGGCAGTTTTTATTCGTTTCTTTATTTGCTTGTATATTTTTGTACACAATTTGTAAAAACGAGGTCTTGACGAATTATAAGTATGTTCAACGGTAACGTTACACGTATTTTAACAGCACTAGATAACCGTGTTTTAGCAGGATATACTGTATGACTAATGTATGACTAAAAGTCTATGGAGTTGATAATCGCCACCTTATAGGTTTTTTGTTTCTTTTATTATTCTTCTGCTTGTATTTCGTGCTTTCGTTTTGTTGATGGGTAAATCCAAGGTTATGGCCGTCACAATTGCAGTCAAAACTTTATATAAACGTTTTAATCGATATATTCAACATATTTTCCTAAACCCCTGTTGACAGAGTCCAGACATGTCAACACATTATTTTCTATTTGAGAGAAATAAACAAGCCTTATGGGGGTGGCAAAAATGCTCTGTAAATTAAATGCATAAACCAGAACCAATAATATCCCTCAAATATTGAAGTTCTTTTCATAGAACACAAACTAATTATATTTCATACAATATGGAAAATCATGCTTAAAAATAGCTTTGAAAACATTAAAATAGACCTCACATGGGTATTTAAAACCAACAAAAATGGACATCAGTGCTGTCATTTTTATGGTTGACATTTGCAAGGTATTGCACTCATGTTACTGAATACTGAACATATTTAGAGAAAGAGAGGTTTACCTCCATGTAACCATTATTACTTTCTGCTATGTCTCTTTTCCCAGACTTTAGAAGAATAGATTTGTTTAGATTTAATTTGTAGGACCTTATTAAGCAGCGAAACAAATACTGGTGTGACTGTAATGCTTCTCTTTTAGCCAGTTTTGTCTGGTGATGGTATCATTGTTATTGAGCAGGATTTGGGGTTTAGCAGTGTTGTAAAGTCTGGAAATTTGTACTTAAGTACAAGTAGTGTTACATTACTGAAATAATCCAATTTGGAGATTTATATGGAAAATATTGCTACTTTTAACAAAACACATATTTACCTTACTGATATAGCATATAACTAGGTACAACTCAGACAAAATAACCATTCAATGTGTTGTTCTGTCTGTCTGTCTATCATGAGCTCAGTTTTCCAGTTTAAACCATTTATGCACTTCCAACACGGTCCAATCATGTGTACTAGGCCCCACAATGCAGAAATGATTCAATAAGAGCCCCAAATACCAAATGCAAAAAATGTGTAACCTGATGGCTGAAATACACTATGAGACTTTTAAAAATCATGTCCTCTTATCCTTTACAGATAAAGCCACGAGTCAGCTGCTGCTGGAGACGGACTGGGAATCTATTTTGCAGATATGTGACCTCATTCGTCAGGGCGATACACTGTAAGGACCTGTAACTTTATAATTACCATATCAAGAGGAATGTATTTATAATACACAATGATCTCTCACTTCCTGCTTTCAGTGCTGTTTTGTATTTTCTTTCAGGGCAAAATATGCCATAGGCGCCATTAAGAAAAAACTCAATGACAAAAACCCACATGTGGCACTCTATGCTCTTGAGGTATGTGTAGAAACTCTTTGGTCTGGAATTGACCTAGAAAAGGTCATATTCCCACCACTGTATATATTATGTAGGGCTGCCCTCCACTAGAGATTTATTAAGTCTACTAGTAGTTGTTCATTTAGTCAATTATTCCTACATTTATGATATTAATTTAAATATTGAAATATACTTGGGGAATGGGCACATTAGATGGTGGTTTAAGCTTCATGTATGAAAAGTATATTTGATGTAACAATTCTAACATAGTTCTAAATTACAGAGCTATACAAAACCATTATAATGACTTTTAATATCATATATATTCTCTAGTGAACTAGTAAATACCAATTTCAGGCAAACAAACCAAAACAGCAAACTAAAATATCAGTGCAAAATTAAAAGGTCTACGGACACATAAAAAAACGTTTTTCCTCTGGATCAATATTTCGCAATATTTTAAATGTAGAATATTAAATAAATTGTACATAATGGTACAGCAAATTGAAGCACTTAAAAAAAACACATCAGTGGAAATAATTTAGCAGACGGCTTTAATACCACAAGAAAACTGAGGTCAGAATGCAAAAAATAGGAATAAATAAATATTTTTAAAGTTTCACGCACGGAGATCAGTTTTCCCAACAATAAGGTTAAACTTATCCTGCGACATTCCAAATCACTAAATGTTCTGTATACACCATATAACAAAGCATATTATGTAAAGAAAAGCAGAAGCCTCGAACATGAATGCAAAGTGCTTACACTTAGTCTTGTGCTCCTTTATTGATGCACTTTCTGGTCACATTCAGGCTCTTGTGCATTTCCTTGCATAATACACTTTATTAAGGTGTATATACTTAAGCCAGGTTTAGCTTTATGGAATGTCGCAGGAACTCAAGTTTTTTCAGTCCGCACCGCCGAAAAACGGAGCTCTAATTCCAGCACACAAGGACGCTGATGCGGCTGCCGTTAGAAGCGCACAAATGAGGAGGGATGAAGCGCGCATGCTCAACAGTTCTGGCAAACGTAGGATTGCATATTCCTGCATATTTTTAGCCACCATGTTACTCTTACACACTTGGAGAATAAACATTTGAACATGTTTATAATAGCATTCCTTTATCCAAGTTAACAGTAGTGTTTGAGCGAACGGCTATTTAATGCGACTAAAGCTGTGCGTATACACTTTAAAATGATAAGCAGACAATAGACTAATACAAATGTGTTCGAATAAGTGTCTTCTAGTCAAATAACGAATAGTCGACTGAATGCAGCCCTAATATTGTGTATATTTTTGGTAGTCTTAAGAGTCACCAGTCAAGGGCATGTGTGTAAGTCAGCTTTGGTTTGTCTACAGGTTCTGGAGTCAGTGGTGAAGA
The DNA here is from genome assembly GCF_947034865.1 of Barbatula barbatula. NCBI lineage: Eukaryota > Metazoa > Chordata > Actinopteri > Cypriniformes > Nemacheilidae > Barbatula > Barbatula barbatula. Next base: position 19,775,808 of record NC_136769.1, on the reverse strand, counting down.
ACTGCGGGCAGACGATTCATGATGAAGTGGCCAGTAAGCAGACAATGGAGGAGCTGAAAGAGCTGTTCAAGGTGATACATCCTAATTCATGTGTGATCTGTTGCTTTAAGAAGTCTCCTATCATCCATTTTTATGATCTCTGTCTTTGCTTTCCAAGTGGGTCAGATTCAATGATATCATGCTGCACTTAACTTCCTTTATGTGTCATCGTCACATGTTCCTCAGTTTATTTTCTAACCAAGACACAGCACATATTGTACTTGCGTTTCTTGCCTGATTTTCTGAGCTTTCCTGTAAATATTAGATGACAGTCTGTTTTTCTCGCGTTTTGAGAACTGGTTTGGTGACTTCTGAGTTGATGTCACTGTTGATATGTTGTTGTTTTTTCAGCTGTTGCTAAATTAATTTGACCATTTGCCTTTAGAAGCAGCCTGAGCCGAACGTGAAGAACAAGATCCTTTATCTGATCCAGGCGTGGGCCCACGCTTTCCGCAACGAGCCCAAATACAAAGTCATCCAGGACACCTATCAGATCATGAAGGTCGAAGGTAAGACTTCATAATAACATGCTGACATGCACTAAAAGTGATAGTTCACCCCAAAATACAAATTCGGTCATTTATCCACCCTAATATGGTTCAAAACATGTATATGACTCCTTTGCTGTGGCCCGCATAAGAAGATATTTTGAGAAATGACTCGGTGGTTTTTGTGTCCAAACAATGGAAGTCAATGGGGACCAATGTTTTGTGTTCGTCAGAAGAAAGTCATACAGGTTTGGAATGACATGATGGTGAGTAAATGATGACAGCATTCTCATTTTTGGGTGAACTATCCAGCTGGAGGAACGTCCACCAAAACCAAAAATACAGTAACCTACAGCTATTAGAACGTCTATATTTGCTTATGTTCTCTCAGGTCACGCCTTCCCAGAATTCAAGGAAAGTGATGCCATGTTTGCAGCAGAGCGGGTGAGAATATCTGTTGAGTGGAGAAATGTTCTGCAGACTGCGAGATGTTCGGTTTGTCATTCAGTTTGTCACGTGTCTCTTCTCAGGCCCCTGAGTGGGTGGATGCAGAGGAGTGTCACAGATGTAGGGTTCAGTTTGGAGTCATGACCCGAAAGGTACATACTGCTCCTTTAGTTACCTGCCATAGTGTTGTTTTTGTGAATGAGATCATTTGATCTTATGAGAGGTCTCTACTTATGTTCAGCACCACTGCAGGGCATGTGGGCAGATCTTCTGTGGGAAGTGCTCTTCTAAATACTCCACCATTCCCAAGTTTGGCATTGAGAAGGAGGTGCGAGTGTGTGAGCCTTGCTTTGAACAGCTCAACAAGTAAGTGTGAAGACAGTTATCCGGTTTTATGCTACTTCTATTGTTTTTCATTCTGTTTTGTATTAGTTTTTTTGCTTCCTTTAAAGGGTTTGTTGTCTTCATGCCCTGTTTAGTCAATTTCAAGTTCTTCCATATTGTGTCTTGGGTTTCTCATGTTAGTAAGCCTGCAGTCGTGCAAAGATTTACCAGTTTATGTGTGTCTCCTAACCCCTCCTCCTCAGCAGCCACCCCTCCCTCTCTCCCCCTCCTAGGAAAGCCGAAGGGAAGACGGGCAGCACCGTGCCGGCGGATCTCCCCCCTGAGTACCTGACCAGCCCTCTGTCCCAACAGTCTCAGGTAGTGCCCACCGAATCAGTAAGTAGTTGCGTTTCATAGAGAGCTCACACTCATGGGTGTCACAATTATGAAGCATACCACAGTCACAGTGTATTGACACGAACACTGCTGATCATTCATGCACAGACATATTTGGAACCTAAATGCCAGGCAATTTTGAGGCTCATGAGTGAGAGCGCATATTACTGTGTAGTTTGTGTGCTAACTGTGAATCCTGACTAAATCAGTCATTTCGTGTGTGACTTTCTGCACTACTCTTAGCCCCAAGCAGAATTGCTATACCAACATTTTCAAATGAGTTTCACTTCCATAATTGGGAAAACAGCTAAACTCTCATTAACTGTACTTCAATGGTTGAGCCGTGTTTGGCCCTGTCAAAGCATACCAACAAAACAATTTCGTTTGGGGTTGTTAGGGTTGTGGAAATGGGGATGTTCAATGTACAGTTTTGGGAACCATTAGGGGTAGGTGGTACGACTTTAGCCTTGTGTGACAGTGTATGTTATTTGGTAACAGAACAGAAATTCAGCAAAACATATATTGTCTTAATAAAAATTCACTTCATCTCATATGATTATTGACTGGTCGAGCTTTGACTATAACAAATATGTTAGATCTTGTAGATCCAGGGTTAAGAACAGTTCTTCGGATTGATCTCACAATCTTCAGGAAAGTGTATTTGTCTGTTACTCAAAGATCAACTCTGTTTTAACTTAACGCTTCAACTCAAGCATGAGACGGATACAGAGGTGGAGAGCAAGAACAGCCGCCAGGAGACAACGTGATATAATGGTTATTTTTCAATAAATGGTTGACATTAAATAATCGTAGTTGCGTTTCAGTCAGTGCTAAACAGATGTTATACACTGTCTCTTGACATTATGAAAAACCTTTAGATGAAGACCACACCCATATCCGCAGTACTTATGAAGACAACACAACACCCAACATTGGTATAAGAAAGAATAGGAAGCACAAGAATAATGACAAAATATATGAATATTTAATGAGTGAATGTATACAATTAGTAAAGGTTATGAAAAGCATGCATGAGATCGTAATAATAATAATTCATTATAAATGAAATAATGTTATAAACAATGAAATGCAATGCAGATGCTTTTAAATCAGAATTAGTCCTATGATTCATCCATTACTTGATGGATGCAAACCATGCAAACTGTCACACATGCATTTACACAGATTGTGATTGAAAGAGAAGACGGTTAATATCGTTTTACCCATGACCACGTCTCAATTCAATTTCTTTATGAATGCACAAAGTTTCCCCTTTGCTAATTGACCCATTTCTATGGCCATTAAATTGTCATATTATATTTCTATTGCCAGTGTCTAGTCATACCACCCAACCCTACTGATCCTATTGCTATTAATGTATTTTTTAAATAATTATTCTAATCCTTAATGATTATATCATTTGATCATTCCAATATATATTAGGCAGTGTTTTATATCAGGTCATTCCTAAGATTTCAAATGAAATGATTGATAAATGTGTTCATCTCCACTCCCTCCTGTGTTTCTCTCCTGACTTCCTCTGACCTCTCTGCTCCTCAGATGCCTCCTAAGAGAGATGAAGCCGCGCTGCAGGAGGAGGAGGAGCTGCAGCTGGCCATCGCTCTTTCTCAAAGTGAAGCTGAGGAGAAGGAGAGGATGGTGAGAGATCTGTGTTCACAAGCTAAAGCTCAAATCAGCAGCATAATGCTTTTCTGTAATCTGAAAATCCGTTTCTGTTTACAGAGACAGAAGAACCCATACACTGCCTATCCCAAAGCTGATCCCACCCCGGTGACCTCATCTGCTCCGCCCGTGAGCACTCTGTACTCCTCACCTGTGGTAAGAGGTTATAAGCATAAAAGGGTTTCATAGGATTTTTTATGGTAACTAAATTGTGTTGCTTTTTGTGTTTCAGAATTCATCAGCTCCGTCTGCTGAAGATGTGGATCCAGAGGTAAAGCTCCTTAAAAATTGCATGAAATCTGAACAAACTCATTTAAGTTGCAATTCTCTGATTTTGACATTCATGTTTTTCAAACTCAAATATGGCTGCGAGCAATTGCTATGCAATGTCACATGTGTATGTAGACATACGCTGTATTAATAAAAGTCCTGATTTGCATAATTAAGTAATACATGCATTATTTTCAGTTGGCTCGCTACCTGAACAGAACTTACTGGGAGAAGAAACAGGAAGAGGTTCGGAAAAGTCCCACCCCCTCTGCTCCTGCTCCCGTGTCATTGGCTGAGCCCGTCCCAGTCAGTCAACCCATGGAGAGCCACGCCCCAGTCCAACCCATCAACATAGTGGAGGTACATGGAGCGCCAAAACAAACAGATAAATCCTGAGATGCACGTTTTCATGTTTTCCCGCTTACTGTGTCGTGTCTTTAGCAGCAGTATCAGAATGGAGAATCAGAGGAGAATCATGAACAGTTCCTAAAAGCGCTGCAGAATTCCGTCACCACCTTTCTCAACCGCATGAAGAGCAACCACATGCGCGGCCGCAGCATCACAAACGACAGTGCCGTGCTCTCTCTCTTCCAGTCCATCAACAACATTCACCCTCAGCTGCTGGAGATTCTCAACGAGCTGGATGAGAAGAGACGTCAGTCAAATAATATGTTGCGTTGCATACTGTGCAAGAATGTTTTTAGAATTAAAAAAGCTAAAAAAAAATGCAGTCTGAAAAGAAATCAATTCTCGATATATAAAAATTGGCAGATTTTTGCTATTTAGGATATATAGGTGATGTAGCAGGAGTAGTTTATATACATTATCTAGAGTAAATTGTGATGTTAAATATGGCGGTCTCTCTGACTCAGTGTACTACGAGGGTCTTCAGGACAAACTGGCGCAGGTGCGAGATGCACGTGCAGCTCTGAACGCTCTGAGAGATGAGCACAGAGAGAAGCTGCGGCGTGCTGCAGAGGAGGCCGAGAGACAGAGACAGATGCAACTCGCCCAGAAACTGGAGATCATGAGGCAGAAGAAACAGGTGAGAAGAATGTTTTATTTATTTGCACGTGTAGGAGTCACATGACTGGAAAGCTGATTGTGATTGGTCGTTGCAGGAGTACCTGGAGATGCAGAGGCAGCTGGCCATTCAGCGGCTGCAGGAGCAGGAGAAGGAGCGACAGATGCGTCTGGAGCAGCAGAAACACACCATTCAGATGAGAGCACAGATGCCCGCATTCTCTCTGCCTTACGCTCAGGTGCCACTGCTATACATTTTATTCCTTCTGTTTAACACTCCGCTTCCTGTTAGTGTGCTGGGAACAAGAACATTCATACGTTTGTTCTTGGGTAACTGTAGATGCAGTCTCTGCCTCCTAACGTGGCAGGAGGGGTGGTGTATGCCCAAGCTGGTCCTCCCAGTTATCCAGGCACATTCAGCCCCTCTGGCTCAGTGGAAGGGTCGCCCATGCATGGCGTCTACATGAACCAGCAGGGACAAACAACTGCTGGTGGCCCATACCAGGCCATGCCTGTGTCAGCTGCAGGTGAACATCATCACTTTTCTGAAGCCTTCTTGAGCTTTCAGTTGTTTTTTTCCGTGATTTAATCTGATGTAATTCAGTGGTGATTGAATATTTCCTACATTCTCTGTTTGCTCTTGTTTAGATCCTAGCATGGTGAGCGCTTACATGTACCAGACTGCAGGCAGCGGTGGGCAGCCTGCAGCCCCCGGTCAAGTCCCACCCACCACCACTCCTGCTTATACCAATTACCAACCCACACCCACGCAGGGCTACCAGGTCAGTATTAGTTCTTATGTTAAGCTATTAAATAGCTTTATGTAGATAATAACATATAAAATGTGATTCTTTTTGTAGAACTCTCAAGCTCAGAGTTTGCCCCCCATGTCTCAGGCTGCCCCCACTAATGGCATTGCGTATATGGGCTATCAGCCGTACAACATGCAGGTATGCCACACTGTAACAGATCACAGTAAATGTATGCATTACAACATGAAAGTAAAGTGATCGGTCTAAAGGCTCTTAGTGATCGTTGTGACAATGCATTGGTTGCAGAATATGATGAGCGCTCTTCCAGGACAAGACCCCAACATGCCTCCCCAACAGCCCTATATGCCCGGGCAGCAGCCAATGTACCAGCAGGTCAGCCATATTTCATGTTTACACACAACCGAATTTAAAATGCCCTTATTTTTATATCCAAGGGGATATCAGAAAACCTCTTATGGGCAGCATGAATATTTCTTTGCATAATGCCTGCTCTTTTGATTGAATATGTTTCAACAAAACGCATGTCTTTCATGTTTGTTCACAGATGGCTCCCCCTGGTGGCCCGCAGCAGCAGTCGCAACAGCAGCAACACCAGGCTCCTCCAGGCAGTGCAGAGGCTCAGCTCATTTGTTTTGACTGATAGCTTATCGTATGCCTTCACCCACCAAACCCTGCACACTACATTCAAGCCTTTTGATTTTGGGTTGAAATGTCGTCAAGTGATTCACCCGACTGCTTACTCATATTCTCCGATTTTTTACCTTTTGAAACAAAGCTGATGTGATTTTAGGCACTCGTATTACAGAGTAACATGATATGAATCAAAAAGACATAACCATGCTTTGTCTCATTTTTCTGAGAGACGTTTGCATGTGTAAACGTGTTTTCAGAGGAGTGTGAATATGTCACTGCAATATTGTGCTTTGATCAAATGAAGCTGTTTTTTAATTCAGTTAAGGAGACCAGTTGGCTTTAGCAAAGGGAACATTCGTGCTCAGTTTTCAGCATCAATTCACTTAACTAATGTAATGTGACTTTCCAGTTCTGGTTTCCCAACGTGTTCCATAAGTCTAGAAATACTTCATACAAACTAACAATTCTGCATTAGGATCATTGTCTTGGAAGCCTGGCTAATTATGTAATGCACATTAACAACCAATGAGACATCAACTTTACTGCTTACTTTGCATATTAGTTATCTATACAAATTTAATGTGCTGATGTTTCAAAGTACTGCATGTCAGTTTGCCAGTGTCTAGACGTCACACTTGTCTTTTCTGTGTGGTTCTTTACTGAATCGCATAATCAGGGGTCCAACCAGAGGAACTGACCTCAAAGCATTCTTTGGTTACTAATGAATTGCAGTTGAAAACAGATCAGTACAATACAAATGCAAGTGTGTTTTGTTAAACCGTTGGCTTGTGGAGGGTTATGAAGAGGTGTAAACAGCTTTTGGTTGAAGGTGAACACTGCATGTTTGTAACATACACCTACTGGTGACTTCTGTAACCCCTTAAATATTATCTTTGTTCCATACTGATTTACCTGGCTTAAAGTAATTTTAAGATCATATTTAATAAATATCTTGTTCTTTTACTGGTCATACATTAGTGAAAATGCTTTTTTTCTGGTCTCTTGAAGTATGATGTGCAAAATAAAACATGAATGTTAATTTGTTTGCTTGAAGTAAGTTTGTGCACATCACTATGGACATCAAATTAAACTTTAGGCACTCAATCAAAACGCGTTGCTTTTTTATTATTATTTTGATTCAAGTAATTTTCAACTTTAAATATGCATTTCGATGCAAACAACGCCACATTCTCCTATCTCAGTTTCCAAGCTCTGCACTTAGCGTGCATTTGTTTTTTTACTTTTACAAATAGATTGCGCTCTTAATATTGTTTTAATTACCAATTTATTAAAGCTTTATTATGCACCCATAACCTCTTAAGCAATTAACGCATAACCAAGTGTTAAATAAACGTGAGCATTGTTGTTCTATGATTAGCGCATCGGAAATATAATCCCAAATTTGCTCATCTATATCAGTAAATGGATTGTGGATCAACATTTGTTGTTTTAGCAGAAACTCCAGTCATCATCAGTCATGTAATGTGTTGTCTGAAGCAGTTGTTTGTGCTCTTTAATGACTGTCAACGATTAGAATCTGCTCCAGTTGTAGGAACACGTAGTTCGTTGTGTTGTCCTTTTATAAAATGTCGTAGGGTTTTGCGCCAGTGGGCCACCGTACTTCCCGCCCAAATATGGCGGCGACCATGTTACGGAAGAATTTTAAATAAAGTTTTGTCCATGAACGCAAATGCATTGTGGGTAGGTCAGGAAAAGCGAGAAGAGGACGCCATGTGCTTCTGCAAGTGAAGATCCGACGGGCATTTAGAGTGTTGGGTTGTTTTACGGGCACTTTTTTACAGAAGTGTTATTCAGTCTATATTGCTCGTCATGTACAGCACGAGATATTGCGTCCGGGCCGCGCTGCGGATAACGGCGAACACACACCGGTGAGTAGAGAGCGGGTGACATAACGGCCAGACCCCAGTGATAGATGCGTAAAACCGGCTTTGGAACGCACATTCAAGGGCATTAGATTTCACGTTGTCATGTAGATGTGCCAGAAACATTGTAGTCGATACAAAGCTTTAAATGTTTTGTTTCCGAAGTACTTTAAGTTAAAATGCTCAGGATAGGGTCAGATAACCATTTGAGATGTAATTGACCGCACTTGTGTCTGCAGTAGAGACTGATCCATCTTAAACTGCTGCATCTAAATACCAGAAACAAGAGTGAGGGAATAGAAGTGAATTGATTTACTTAGTGATGTCCTTCAGGAACTAAACAGATCAGAAGGTCACCTGTAGTATTACTCTTAATGTGTTATGAATGGCGCAAATGTATATTTGTTTCTTTGCTTTCTTTATACTGGCATGCTTCTTTCATGTCTATTTGAGATGTAAAGTTGCTTTTGTTAATAATGTGGGAAGCATTGACATGTAACAGACACATTTCCAAAATGTAGTCATCTAGACATCAGTTATGGCATAATGATCCCTAACAAAGGAATCAGAACCAGCAGAATTTCTCTGAAGGGGTGGTTTGTGGTGATGAGCTTATTATATCATTTATTACACGTATAAATATATAGGTTGAAAGTGAACAATTCCTTTAAGAATATGTTCTTTTGTGTTCTGGAGAAGAAAGTCATGTTTTAAATCACATTAGGGTGAGTAAATGAAGACCGAATTCATTCTTGGGTGAACTATCCATAATTGACAAATTCTCATCACTGTTGTCTGAATGATCACATTTTACAGTCACAATCTACAGATGCCTGCATTGTGTGCCCTGCGACCGCTCAAGACAAGTGCCGTCAGTCCGTCTGATGCCATTGCCACACCTCCTCTTGATGGAGCACCCAAGCTGTACTCGCCCAAAATCCAACAGCTTGTCAATGACATTGCCAGTCTCACTCTCATAGAAGTGTCAGATCTCAATGAGTTACTTAAGGTAAAGCGTAACTGTACAAAAACATATGACACAATAAATCTGTGTAATTTTATTCGTCATGTCCCATTGACGTTTTTTGTCCCTCATCAGAAAACTTTAAACATTCAGGATGTTGGAATGATGGCAATGGGGGCGGTATCAGCAGCAACAGCTGCACCTGCTGCTCAGGTGACATTTTATTGAATGTACACCACTGTTATTTAGTAAAACTGCAGTTTCTTTATGACATTTTCAATACATTTGCAGGCGTCGGATGAGGAGGCTGTACCTGCCAAAAAAGAGAAAACTCATTTTACAGTGAAACTGACAGAACTGAAGGCAGAGGATAAAGTGAAATTGATCAAAGAAGTGAAGAATTGCATTCAGGGCCTGAACCTTGTACAAGTAAGTTTGTACATATACTGTCATGTGTATATAATATCTGAAATATTTGTTATGTATATAATAGCTGAAATAACATTAGAAATGATTTGTCAGCCACTGTGGCAAGAAGACATGACTGTCTTGAGTTTTTGTTCGTCTCTTGTTTGCACATTATAAGTTTTGTTCCTTAAATCTAAAGTAAGAAAATACTGCAAATATACAGTGCAGAGGTGCTTAATCATTTAGTTTGTCTTTCATTATGACATGGTTATAATTGCATTGTATTTGCAGGCCAAGAAACTTGTGGAGTCACTACCTCAAGAGATCCGTGTTAATGTGTCTAAAGAAGAGGCAGAAAAGCTGAAAGCATCACTTGAAGCAGCAGGGGGCACTGTTGTGCTGGAGTGAATACACACTGGCATGTGTAATCTCACTTGATCAGTTGTTATCTGTCAGTCATACGTTTTTTATACAACAAACAAAAAAGGAATTTGAAGAGAACTAATAATGCCTTTAAAATGACCACTTGGTCCACTAGAGATGGTTGGGTGGTTGAACTCTCATACTGAACTCTAAACAGGCTTCTGGTAGACATAAACCACCTGATCATTTACATTTGTCTGTCATTTCCTGTAATAATTAAGCAACTCACATGACCTGGTCTGAGCAGAATAGAACTGTGCTGGTCTGTGTTTCATGAAGCTGTGTCTCTCAGGAAATTGTGGTTGCCCTGACAAAGGGAAATAATTGCAGTTGCTTGTGGATAAATAAATGTTATGTATTGTATATCATGATGACTTGATCAATACATTTCAGTCATTGGTGGTCAGTGCAGACTGAATGACTTCAGGTATTATTGTCATGGCTATTTAAGAATGTGAAAAGAAATGATGTGGTGATTTTACTGACCAGGTTTACAAACTTGAGTGTCAGATGTGCTTAAATAAGTGGAGCTGCTTGATTTAGATATCGCTTAAACAGAGTTCACCCAAAGATCAAAATGTCATTTTAAATCTTTATGACTTTAGAACCCACAGAACACAAAAGATATTTTGAAGAATGTTGTTAACTGGCACATGTTCATTTGCACTGGTTTTGTGTCTGTAATATAGAAGTGAATGAGTGCCAGCGCTGTTTGGTTACCAAAATTCTTCGAAATATCTTGTATTCTGTGAAAGAAAGTCATATAGGTTTGAAATGACAAGAGGGTGAGTAAATGATGACAGAATTCAAATTTCTATCCAGACTGGAATGCACTGTTATGTACATTTTGTCCGATCAGGATAACCGATTATTCTTTAACATTGGAAGCCAATGTCCGGTATGTTCCCAAGACTGAAACAAAAGGCAACTGCTTTTATTTGAGAGCATTCACTGCAGAAAACAAGGTAACCATTAGTTCTTCTTTCCCCCTAAAATATGTACCAAGCCTCCTTACATCTACGATCTATAGATTCTTTAACCATCAAACTTTTCTGTTTTTTTAGTCAATAAACAAACTATGGATGTTCATCCAGAGCAAACCGGAAAAAATGTCTTAGCTACATGTCTAACAGGTCTCAAGACCGAAAGCATACAGCAGTCGGAGTCAAACAATATTAATTTGTTCCTATATACACACATACTGCATCTACACACTGTTCCTACATCAATTTTTTTGCAAATGGCAGTAAGTGAAAGATCATGAGTACTGTACATAATTTAAACTGAACAGCGCGGAGCTGGAGAAGTTAAACCAGAGAAAATGATTTATCGGCTATGCTATATCTGCCTAAATTTTATTGTAAATACCGATACCAATATGGCAGATAATTTGTTGTGCATCCCAAATACAGACCATCCTGTAATGTAAAATAGATAAGATTATTGAAAAAAATGCAACACTAACAACCTAAATGTAAAATTTGAAATCTTAAAATATGATGCTTAAAGTCTAAATATGAGGATTAATGTCTTCCTGGTTTATGTAATGGAAGTTGTAATAAGGCAGCCACAGTGAATATTATTAGTTTTGTTCATTACCTGCTGCTATGAGGGGAAAAAACTTAAAATAGTATTTAATAAGACCTTCTACCCGATTGCTAAGAGTTCATATTTCTTAAGGTGTTGTAATAAGTGTTAAAAGATATCTCTGCCACAGCCTTAGTGGCCGCAAATAGTAAACATCTGTTTAATATTGCACGTGACTGTTAGCACGTTGTTTAAAATGTACTTTTAAATTTTATCTAGACTTATGTGTTTAATGTCAGCATGTCAGTTAGCAAGCAGATCTCCATCATTTACTAGGTAGGGAAGTAGGGAAAATAAATACTATGGGAGTCAATGGGGGACGAGATCTGTTTGGTTGCTGACATTCTTCCAAATATCTTCCTTTGTGTTCGGCAGAACGAAAAAATGTATACAGGTTTGGAACAATCTGAGGGTGAGCAAATGATGACATTTTAATAGTACATGCATGCACTGTATCTGATTTGAAAGGTTAACAGTTACTTAATCTGTTTATCTTTTTTGAATAATGGCTAGTGTATGATACAGCCCAGCTCCAAACACAGAGAAAGAGAGGGGAAGAGCATTCACAAACCCACCACTGAGGTCAAACATTTGTGTACTATTCATGTGTTTCACATACACACTTCACACTGAAACCAATTGACCATCTTGATCACGTCCAACAGGTTATATTAAGATTTTTTCCTACTAAATATTCTTACATTGTTTTCTGCCCAATGACTTGAAATACACGCTTTAGCAAAGTTATTAGAGTGTTGAATGGCTACACGAAACAAGTAAAGGTGCAATAATGGTCATTGGCAACCCTTCAATTATCTTAAACATTAAATAAGCAAATTAAAATGACGTGGCATTTTGAGAGCAAACTTAATTCTGTACTCTTGTAAAGTTTTTGTGCTTTAGTTGTATTTAATCATTAGTTTTATAGATATTAATAGTGACAATAGGGCACCAGTCACATACGTAGTAAATGAGATCACAAATCAAAACATTTAGAGCATATATTTGAGCCTATGTTGGAATGATTTATTTTTTAATAATAATTAGTGGAAGCAAAATTATTATCCGTTTTTTATACCAAAACAGCAATACCAACGAATACAGACAATCTTGGTAGTCCCTTTACTCTTATGCGGTCTGTTGCTGTCACGCTCCAGTCCAACAGGTGGCGCAAACGCACCACGGGGGGAAACCACGCGAAGAAAGAACAGTTCGCAGATTTGTCAAGTGTTGTTGTGCATTCTTGTTTCTGTGCTCTCGTGAATTATCGCATTGAAATCAACAGATCAAGGTTTGTACATGTTAAACATTTCGTTCACTTATTTGTTTGCTGGGTCATTGACTCTTGAGTAATTATTATTTAACCTAAAAATGTTTTCCTTCCATTCAGCTTGTTCTCACCTGTGTGGCTCTGTTATCTGCACAACACATAAGAGGACGCTGCTCTGATGACACCTATGAATGCCACATTGGCCTCCATTCTAGTTTAAAGATACTCGAGCTTCAAACTGTGACCCTGTCTTTGTGCCAATGTTAATTCTATGATGCATGGGGTGCGTGTCTCTGTGGTGTCACTCACAGCCGACATCAGTGAACCCGCGGGATGGAGCTGAAAACGGAGATCACAGAAGCGAGAGAACAGACAGATGAAGGTGATTTGATTTATTCGGGTATTTATCATCTTTTAATGTTAGTATCACGCGAAGAGATGAACACAATCATAGTTTCAGAAGTGCTCGGTGCGATGTTACTGCGTCATTATCCATTATAAGTTTTTCCAGTTTAAAAGGAGGCACAAAATATGATTTTTACAAGGTATGGGGAGGAAGAAGGGTTTTACAAGGTGTCTTCACCCATTAATGTGTATATTTATTGATTTTTTTTATTTTATTGATATATATATATATATAAATGTTTTCTATTTTGGCTGTTGTTTAATTTTTTTGCTTGGTTTAGTTTTGGTTTAGTCCTGCTCCCTTTCAGATATTTGTATGTCAAGATTATTTTGTGTTGTTGTTGATTGATTTATTAGGTGAAATTGTATTTTTCTTTACATGTTCAAGTTTTTTTCAATTCAATAATGTTTTTCTATGTTCATTTTAGAACTGATGGAGGTAAAGGAGGAAAGTTCAGAACCGAATGAATTGGAGGAGATAAAAACGGGAGATCAATCTTTGTGCCACTTCAATACTGAGGAGAATTTGTCATCATTTCAAGCAGAATCAGCCAAAGGTTCACTTACGTGCCCTCACTGTGGAAAGATCCTCAGTTGTACGAGCGCTCGTAATAGGCACATGAGAACTCATACTGGAGAGAGACCGTATGGATGTGACCAGTGTGGAAAGACTTTAACTAGTAAAGCCATCCTTATTGAACACAAGCGAATTCACACTGGAGAAAGACCTTACACATGTGACCAGTGTGGAAAAAGTTTTGCGTGGTTGAAGGCTCTCAAAGAGCATCTTCTTTATCATTCTGGATTGAGATCATTTCAGTGTGAACAGTGCAGTAAAACATTCATTTCTTCAAATTCCCTGAGAACGCACATAAAGACTCATGCAGCCGTGAAGCCGTATGCTTGTTCCTTCTGTGAAAAGACATATTCATATGTTAACTCTCTTAAACAGCATGAGCAAACGCACACAGGTGGGACATCTCATGTGTGCCTTGTGTGTGGAAAAAACTTCACTTCGGTGTCGTCTTTGAAACAGCACCACAGAATTCATACCGGAGAGAAACCATACAAGTGCTCGCAGTGTGGAAAGAGTTTCACTCGTGTAAGAAACCTGCGGGACCATGAGCGACTGCACACTGGCGAGAGACCTTACCACTGCTCATGTGGGCAGAGTTTTATAGCATCGAGTACTCTTTGCACTCACAGGAAAAAGTGGTGTAAAGAGCACCAAAGTTAATAGTTTCCGAAACTGTTCGGATTGTTTGTTTTTTTACTCGGTGGCACTGAGGATTTGCCAAAGTTGGCCAAGTAACACGTACAAGGGTTAAGGGAAATGAATTTGCTAATCACTTGCATATATTCTCTTTTCTGAGGACCAAGACTGAAATTCTGGTTTTAATTCTTTTTGAGAGAATATTTCTGAAATGACTGTGGAAATGTCAATGTTGTGTAACCGTAAAAACCTGATATCAGAAATGTAAATTTTTTTTAAAAAAAGGCAAAATTCTCAATAAAACACCATATCAGCTATTTTAGCATAATCTCATACTAGTCCTATTTAATAGTAAATAAAAGTTAATGTAATATTATAATTACAGATTTATGAAGTGTCAAGGTGGTGTAACCACCATTCATGGAGCAATTTTGTAAACATTGTGCAAGACATATTTATGAGTATTATTTTTAAAAATATTCCCTATACTCCCATCATGGCCAAATATGTTTATATAGTTGACCATTTATGCCGGTCAAATTTGATTTAAATTGAAATATCAAACAAACAGTGTCACCGGTTACACCATTGGAGTTCTATAACAAACCTTTCTGTTGGGGCCAATTTAGTAAAACACCATAGTTGATGCTAATTAAAGATGTCAAATAAAACTTTTATTTGGACCTATTTTCAAGTCTTCATTGTTATATTTTTTAGAAAGTAGTACCTTATCTCCAACTTTAGAATTAAAGCTCTGAAAGTCCAAGATAAATAATGATAAATAAGAGAATTATGTTCCTCAACTTTAGTTGAAATGTTTAGCTGTAATGCATATTTCTATTTCATGAATGAAGTGGGTGTCTACATTTGAACATAAATTCAGTCACGAATGAAATTATTACATTTCTGATATTTTATCATTTCTACAATATCTGTTGGAGACTTATTTATTTGAAATATGAAAATTACTAGTTTTTTTCGTTTAGTTTTCCTATTTTTAATTTGCAGTTTAAAATTTGTTTTAGTTTTAAACCCAATGGCAGTCATCCTCAATAGGTGCCATCCGGACCGCGAGACACAGCCTAATAAACCATATAAATCTTTTGACTATTTTGGTTGTTTAAATTGAGCCGCGTATTCATAATGTAGAATCACATCACACGCGCTCTCAGGAGCATTAATGTAATTTATCTTTATAGCTATATAAGAGCAGCAGACACGTGGTTATTTTAACAACACTTGTGCAGACATGCAGAGCAGGTGAATGGACACACAACAGTAAACAAAATGCAGAGAATATTAAAGCATTTGTATCCGTCAGTCTGTTTACGGTTTGCTATTAGTCTCCAACCTTTCAACCAGATTTATGTTATTTTATGAACCATAACGTTTTTATCTACATTTAGCATAAGCATTATTGGTCAGCATTTAAACAGTTGTGACCCTGTGGGAACCCAGGCTAACATCTCATAATCGAATTGATTATAATAATAAACATAAAAGAAAATGCCTCCCTTCCCAAAATGAAGTTGGTGAGAAGAAACTGAGATGGACTACTGCTTCGGATGACTACTTTTCTTAACTCCACATCACAGAACCCTACAGAAACATAAAAGCCCATTTAATAAAGTAGTTATCCTCAAAGTGAGCAGCTTATTTTTGTTCCAGACCCATAAGCTGTTATTTACTTTTATAGAATGCAAAATAATTTGAAGAATCTAAAGCTTTCCTTCACCCAACAGTTCAAAAGCGTCTCCTATATGCCTTTGGTTAGATAAAAAGCAGATAGATGTCGGAGGTAAAGTTGAAAACTCCATAATTAAGAAAAAAGTTGGAAATTTGTGCAGTAATGTGTTGCAGATCCATCATTTTCTACAGATGCTTTTAGCATCAGAAATGATTCTATTCTTGATGATTCTATTCAAAATGATGAAATTCTTACCCCCTCTTTTAGTCATGGCTTCACAAGCAGCTTTGCTTTGCTGGTGTTTTCTGGCTTATCTCAGTATCAAAAAATAACATTAGATCAAGTCTGATGACACGTTGTGTTACTCAACCCATGTCATGTCTGTGTTGATAAAGCACAAGCTCTAATACTAGATGTAATTTGCCCTGCAGGTAACACATACATAACATAATGAAAACGTAGGCCTACTGGGAATTTTCTGCCTTTTTCTTACGAGATTTTTTTTACGTTTTGCGATTTATGTTTTGCAAAGTTTGCCCTATTTACTGTGAATGTACAATGTAATGTAAAAATTGACTCAAGTTGTAAATATGTAAGAATTATGTAATATAAGAATAGGCGGTGACGTCTTGGCTATATGGTCTGGCAGATACTGACATTCAGGACTTTTAAATCGATACTCAAATCCACACTGAAAACAGACAGTCTACAATTGGAAACTAAAAATGAAACGATGGCAAAATAAAAAAACTACCAAATATATGGATAACACTGCTAGGAAATGTATTGAAGAAACAACTGATCGAGCAAATTCCTAACGATAACGATGTTGCGACCACGCCATCTTGCGGACAGCTGTGGTGTTTTTAAATATTGTTTTGAACCATTTTTATTAAGAATGATTATGAATATTTTTGATAAATATAGTCATTATTTAATACAACGTCTATGGTATGTATGTATTTTCCACCCTCCGTTTTCCAAGAATGATTTGCATAATATAATTAACATGGATCAATAACATAGCAATATAACATAAAAAGTCGCTTTAATGATAAACGGAAAAACATGGCAAATAATTCAAATTAATTGAGGTGAAATATCACTATAGTTAAGGACAGCGGAAAGACCTATTTATTTCATTTTAATTTATTTAAAAGAGTCCGCGCCGGAAGCCTGGGGGGAAAGCGCTGTGCCGCGAGGTGTTACGGTGAAATAGCACCGTGCGGAAAACATGTCCCGAACGCATCATTGACTTTAACTAACTAAGACACCATGAAATTAATTTGTCGATATTTACTCAAACAGCACCTGTCGCGGTGTAAGAGAACTTTGATCGGTGACATATTAGTGAGATCTGTCGCTACTTTCTTGCCTACTCACGCCGATGAAGCTTCTCTTTATGTCCATGTAAGTGTAACATCCGATCAACAGGAGGACTTGCACGTAACGTCATGTCTCAGCCTGATTAATACTGCATGTCTTTCCCCCAGTGGCCTTATTGCTTGAAACGATGTTCCTACTGCAACTTCAACAAGTATATTCCTCGGAGTCAAAACCACAATGTTATGACGGAATGTCTGCAGAAGGAGACTCGGACTTTACTGAAGCTCAGCCAGATCTCTCGGTCAGTCAGCGTGTAACTGCATATATGACTTGTGCATTATTATACACTCATGAGTGAGTAGTTAATGAAATATATATACAAAATCATAGTTTTTTCCCTAAAACTAGGTCAATACATCTTTTCAGCTCCAATTAAAATGATGCAAGTCTGAACCTAAAGTAGTTAAGATCTAAAGCCTTAAAATAACTTATTTCATTTGGTATGAACTCTTTCACAGGATCAGCTCTGTGTTTTTCGGAGGAGGAACACCCAGCCTGGCTCAGCCGTCCACAATTGCAGCTGTCTTAGAGACGGTCTCCAAACATGCACACGTGTCAGGTGATGCAGAGGTCACTCTGGAAGTGAATCCTACGCCTGCTGGGAAAGCTAGTCTGCGAGACTTCACGCTTGCCGGTGTCAACCGGTTTTCTATTGGCATTCAGGTGCGTTGTATGCATTTGACAATCTTCCACATTCAAGCTTACACACATTTCTTAGGCGCAGATTATAAAACGGGATCTAATCCTTTTTTTTGTACAGTCGCTGAATGACGATCACCTGAGGACGCTGGGTAGAGATCACAATTCCCAGCATGCTCTTCAGACAGTGTCAGAGGCCAGGATGCTTTGCCCTGGACGGGTGTCAGTTGATGTCATGTTTGCTCTCCCAGGCCAAAGTGTAAAGTCGTGGGAGGACGAGCTGAAGAAATTATTGCAGGTTTGTGACGATCATGTTTCACTGTATCAGCTCACGTTGGAAAGGGGAACCCGACTTTTTAAGCAAGTTGAGCGTGGCGAACTAAGTGTGCCTGGTGATGATGGCGCTGCTGTGATGTACAAGTCTGCACGGAAGGTCCTGGAACAGGCTGGGTTTCTTCAATATGAGGTGTCTAACTTTTCCAAAAATGTAAGTTTTAATATTTGATGTGCACCTTCCCTTATGTACAGACCTGTATGTACGTTTTAAAATATATAAAATATGTGGTCTTAAAAACAGTTTGTCATGTGATGTTGTGTTATAACATATCAGCTTCCCATATATATCCTGTTTAAATATTTTTTATTGAAATCGTTGTTTAATGATCAACTACTGAATTAATTGCAGAATGCTGTCAGTCAACACAATGTGGGGTATTGGAGGGCACAGCAGTACATCGGAGTAGGCCCAGGTACATAAATACACAAGGCAACAGTCAAAGAAACATTAACTGTGAAAGTTAAGTATAGCTTATTTTCCAAATATATTTAGCTTAATACCTTGTCTGTTAGGGGCACATGGACGCTTTGTACCACGTGCAGTCGGAGGAGATCAGAGGGAAGCTCGGACCCAGGCGTTAGAACCGGACGTTTGGATACGAGAGGTACAGAGCCAAGGTCACGGAACGCGGCGACGAATACAGCTTGACCACCACGGCCTGTAGGAGTAATTGATTTGTCGGTGCTGTAAACAGGACATAATAAGCAATAGCACAATTACACAGGATGTCAATGAGCTATTGAATTGTGTTGGGATGTTCTCTGTCTGCAGGCTGGAGGAAGTTATGGTCATGGGATTGCGCATGAATGAAGGAATCAGCCAGCAGGTAAAGCAGACCACATTAATCTTTTAACTAGTCTGATCAAAGTTATTGACAGAAGTCCCATTTAGAGGATATAAGCAACTTGTAGTGCTTCACTTTCACCAGAATGGATTTTATGACATCATCGTTCTGCACTATCTAGCAGATTTTCTTGTCTAATATAAGCAATTTTTATGTTGTTTCGCTTAAACGGTGCAGCAATGGAAGTTATTCAGCCCAGAAGCAGACCTCTATCAGATATTTGGGATGTCTGATAACATTCAAGAATTGCTAGCAGAGGGCCTTCTAATAGTTGATGACAGGTGATGGCTTTATGTCTTAAATATTCTTTGTACATTTTTGCACTTTATGTTGGCATTAAATTTTTTTTGGATATATAAGAATTCTTCCTTGATGTTTGTCTTTGTATTGCAGGGGTTTGCGGTGTTCCTGGGAAGGCTTAGCTTTACTGGACAGCATCTTACCGACACTGCTCCTAGAATTAGAGAAGTTTCTCCAAAGCAGGTGTATTATAAAGACACGAATCAACAACAGCAAAACTGACATGATTCAGAGAGACAGATGATAGTATCAGTATTTTTCATTGTAGCTAATACCAACTTGTAATTTTAAAAAATTCACTTGAAAACAGTAAATTTGTCTTTGCCCTTGAAACAAACAAACGTAATGATAATTACTAATAAAGACACTTCCCTCTTGTATTCTCTCCTTAAAGTGACTATTTTGATTTATGCAGCTTGATGTGACTACAGTACATCATGGGGCTTTGGTTGTCCTTAAGTGACATTTGATTTGGCATTGAGTTGATTTCTCACTGCAATCTGCCAATTGAAGTTACTCGCTATACAAACCACCCACATGAACAGAAGGAGTGAGTGTGATTGAAGAATGATTCATTTATGCAGTCTCCCATGTGCTGTTCCACTAGAAGCACAATCTTAATGTATTTTCTCATACGTGGCCCTTGGCCACAAAACCAGTCTTGAGTGGCACAGGTATATTTGAACAGTTTGGTTTTAATATGTTAACATGTTTTATTGTGTCAGTTAACTGTATTTCTTTGTTATAATGGCTCAAATTAAAACAAACCAACTGCAGTTTGATTGATATTAATTCGACCGTACGATAAAAAATAATCTCATTTTGGAACCAAATTCTTCAGTTAAAGCAATAGCCAACAAAACATTGTATGGGTCAGCATTTTCATCCTTAGAATATTGACTAAAGATCATGTTCCATGAAGATATTTTGTCAATTTTCTACCGTGTATATTTCAATACTTATTGTGGAGGCATCAAAAAGGGCCTGAAACACACTTACAAACATTACTCACTGCTGCCCGCTCTTTAGGAATGACCCATTCAAGTTTGGTATCTGTGTAAAGTTTAGAATTTCCACTTTAGGGTTCATCTACCCCCCACAACGTCATTATAGGGGAGAACCAAACCATGTTTCTTCTTAGCAACGGCCTGCTACAGCATCTCTGATTAATAACTTTAAAGTCTCTTTTCTCAATATTTAGATTTGCAACCTCAGATTCCTAAATATCTGTATCTCAGACGAATAGTGTCCTGTCAAACCATACGTCAATGGAAAGATGTATTCAGCTTTCAGATGATGTATAAATCTCAATTTCCAAAAAGTCACCTAAGACTTGTTATCCAGGGTCACAGTATGCTTGTAAATTTTGCCACTCTGAAAGTTTTAGCCGACATTTTGGTTTTGTATAATAAGTTAATTTCATACCAAAATCTTTTTAGTTTCATGTCCCATTCACGATAGAGTCCCGTATAACTTATATATGTTCGCTGTCCATGGTACTGAACGCCGGAAGCTGGCGAGCACCCAGGCGCATGCGTTATGTCTATATTCTTACTGTTAACATACTGTAGGCATTCGTGACGTGTCTTTGTTGGATGACTTCTCTTCAGCTTCATCTCTTTCACTGGCGTGTTATATAATGTGTAATCGCAGCACGATCCCATTGTCTTGAGACTGACACATATGAGCGCGTGGGCGCACTTTCTTACTAGTATGGCACTTAACGCCAGCACGAGCCGTGATGACTCAAGATTGCAGAATATGAGAGATATACTTCACCACCAACGCGTTTCTTCACGTTGTTCGTCTATAAATGGTCATGCGGTTGAATCACAGGATTCTCCTTAAAACGCAGAGGCGTACAGTAAGAACGATATGTTTTGCTGACATTGAATGTAATGGGATTGTGAACGCGTTTGGTGACTTGGATTTCAATTTTTCTTTACATCAGTCCCTGAAATTCTAATTGTTTTCCCTAAAAATGGCTTTGCTTTTGAAAAGAAATGACTCGTTTCGTCTTAAGCGCACTGCGTCTTTTATTGTTCTTCAGAAAAACTTTGATTCAATGAGGTAATATTGGCTTGTTCGTAATATCAAGAAAGTCTGCAAAGTTGAGGTGATACTCAATATCAAGAAAACATGCAGATTCATAACACACATACGTTCATAAAAGTGTCCCCTGGTCCAGCCAGGGATTCATAGAATATAATAACTCTTACGTAGTTGAATAATTATTATTCAAAGGCTTAAAACAGAGTTACTTTTGTAACTCTTTTACTGTATTTGACACCTCTCAATAGGTGTACTTCGTTTAGGGGTCGTCGGCCCCATTACTCGCCGCAGATCACTGCCGAAACTCGGTCTGCGCGCGAGCGGATGCACGGCCCCACACGGCTCGTTCATGGCTCTTTTGTTTCTCTTTCTATTGCTCAGCGCTTGATACGTGTTGATGGAGATGTCCCGATGGAGAGAGGGTCTGGTTTCTGTGGGGAGTCCTCCCAGCACCGCCAGAGCCTCAAACATCTCCCCCAGTCTGGTGCAGTCTTTGGCGGAAACCTCAAAGAGGACGCGGTCCTTCCCAAATTTCTTACTGATATCTGATTGATGCACAACTCTTGAGGAATTGATATCAACTTTATTGCCGCACATTATTATGGGAACCTGTCCGTTTTCTTTGGTTTTTGCCAGCTTGGATTTAGCAGCGAAAATCTCCTCGCGTAAAGCGCAGACTTCTTGGACAGACTCTCTGTCAGTAACGCTGAACACCAGGACAAATATGTCACCTGTTGAAGCACGTGAAACAGGATCATTAATAATGATATTATTTGTTATATTATATAATTATATTACAAATATAAAATGAAATTGGAAATGTAACAAAACTTTGCAGGCACTGACCTGTCAGAATAGAGAGTCTTCGTTTGGCAGGAAAGTCTCTTTCTTTGGACGCGTCCAGGATATCCAGCTGGTATCTCTCACCTCGGATGTGATACAGTTTGCTGTGAAAGTCTTCGGTCGTCGGCTCGTAATGTTCCTGGAACCCATCACCCAAGAAACGCCGGATAATTGCCGTTTTACCAACTCGGGGTGCGCCGAGCACAACAATGCGCCGATAATGACTGCGTTTAACGGTGACTTGATCATCGTTTTCACTCTCGTATCCCACATGCTCGGCTTTATGGAGCTGAGACACGGCGAATGCGTCCACAGATCTCCGGGTTTTGCGTTCAGGGGACGAGTGCCGGTTTCCGATGCTGGAAGACCTCACCATCCTCGACTTTGGATGTTTCCAGTGCGATGTTACGGTTTTTATGATGGGGAGCTTGACCGTGTGGAAATTTGCGTCTGGAACCGGCAGAGTCGCGCCGTTCCCTGCTTTGGCTTGTATGCATTGCAAACGCGCATCAGCTGTTGCATTGCCTTCTGAACGATAGTTGCTACGGGTGAGCGTCTTGGTGCCATCAACTGAAAGAAGTGGCTTATCAGTTGTGTTCACCTCCATGCTCTCTTGTCTGCGTCGTTCACAACGGCTGTGTCGTTGTCGGGCTGTGGGTAAGGGATGCGCAGCACCCCGTTCTCTCCGTACAGTGAGCATTGCGCTGTCCGCGCTGCGCCTTTTATATGGAGATGAATGGGTGGTCTAATGTGGTGCGTCATACGTCACTTGCAAACGCGTTACTGGATTCATTTGTGAATCTAAAAAACGCTGCCTATTTAAGGAATTATCTACAATCGCCGATGAAGGCTGACCACTGTAGATCCATCACAATATCAGTCAATACTTTTTAAGTGAAGTAAAATATGAGATTCATGTTGAAATGTTTATCACAACAATTCCAGAAGTCTATTCCACCAGATCATAAAAGTAGCCTTATAGTAAAACAATGTATATTTATCCAAACAAATTTAAAGCAAGACTGTGTACAATTCTTTTATTATTGACCCACACGCTGTCATTCCAAACCTATATGTAGAACACGAAAGAAGATATATTAATGATAACCAAACAACACTCGTGTCCATTGTTGTGTGGACAACACACGATCCATTTTTTTCAAAATATCTTCTTTTGTGTTGCACAGATGAAAGAGTCATATACAGGTTTTGAATGACATGATGAGTAAATTATGACTGAATTGTTATTTTTGGGTGAACTGTCACTACGACTTTATTTTAAGTTATTCCTATTTATTGTCTTGACAGTGAGTAACAAGTTGCAAATGACTTTACGGGGAACATCTCTGATTACGTCATTAATTATAGCGTAAAGCATTTAAATTATTAGGCAATTTAAGCCGGAAAGCCCATGCTACAGTATGCAGTGTGGGAGCGCATGGAAACATTGGGTTCAGAGAGGTAAAGGTTTATGAGTTTGTTTGTACGTGATACAAGTACCTCGGGAATTGGATCCATATGAATGTTTCCATTCCGTTCCATTAGTACCTGTCCAATGATGTAGTTGAGTGTTTATAAATAATATGTGTGACATTGATTTTGTTATGGAACTAACCGAGGCGACACGACCATATTGTAGCAATGGAAATAATCACGACCGATGCTAAATGCACTGTGCAATTCTGCAAGTACAAAGAAACGGTGGCACCATGAGAACTGCAGATCTGCTTCAAAAGGATCTTCGATGCCATAGAAGAACCTTTTGGTTCCATAAAGAACCTTTAACATCTGTAGAACTTTTCTGTTTCACAAAAGGATCTTTGTGGCAAAAAAGGTTCTTCAAATTTTAAAAAGTAAGAAAGAGATGGTTTTTAAAAAGGACCTCCGACTGAATGCTTCTTTATGGATCCAAAAATGGTTCTTCTCTGGCATCACCGTGAAGATCATTAAGCACCTTTATTTTTAAGGGAGTAGGCCTGAGGATTTCGCAGAAATAACTTAAACTTAAAATACACCCTTAAAGACGAAGGTTCTTTGTCAGGGAGTATTGTTTTCTTTTTATGTAACATGGAAGTTGAACTAGCTTATAGTGCAGCTCTGGTCCGCTATTCTTGCAAAAAGAAAAACCTGTCACAAACATTTAAAAGATGACAGCCTCTTAATGATTTTATGTTTTAATGATTTACTTAACGATTTAAGTAATGTATTTTTAAGTAAAGTATGTGTACACCGTGTGTTTGTAGAACCATGTTGTTCTGCAGTATTTTTAGTTTTTACTGTTACACAGAATGCAAAATATAATTTTATGTAGTGTTTGAAAGAACATTTTCCTGCATTTATTGTTCACGGTAGCACTATTGCTTAACAGCTGCATGTAATTATTTTTACAATGCTTACCATAAAACCTTGAGACTTATGTTAAGGCCTCAATGTTCTCTGCCGAATACACATCGCCATGGCAACACCTCCCCTTAAAAGCAATGATTCCCACAATGTATTCTATAACTCCTGAATGCTGAAGACTTCTCTTGTATGCTCACAATACCACCCAGTCCTTCAGAGCAAAAGTATGGCTTTTTGAAACATTTATATGTGAAACATTCATACCACAATAACATGGACGTTCTCTTTACACTGAAATATAACCAAGTGCAACCATGTGAGGGCAGCAAATGCGTGATCGGTTTCATTTTAGTATTTCCTTTGTAGTCTGTGGTGTCATTGGAAGCAAACTCTTGCTTTTCCCCTCTAAACCCCCTATCTGTCTGCATACATACTCTGATGAGACCACCATATCTTGAAACAGACTTTTGTCAAAAAGTATATTAATGATTTTTTCATGAAAATATCTATTGTAGAAAGATATGGAGAGGTTATGTGAATCAGAGATGGAAACTCGAGCTAACTCTGCTTACTTTTAAAGCATAAAAGTGAATGCTGCCCTTCCCACAGAACTCTTTCCAAAGCCACGCCTGTTCAAGTCAATAACCTTGTTTCCTTCATTCATTATGTCAATATATATTACAATACAGCATTACATTTAGATCACTTTTATTATGTTTATGAAAAACATGTTTCGCTATTTTGTCTTGACTGTGTTTTGTTTTAACATTCATATTTAAAAACCTGCACTGGTCTTTAATGCATATTTAAAATAAACAGTTAATTGATTATCCAGAATAGATTCTAATGTACGTTATACCTGAATTAATACAAATGTATTATTAAATAATAATAACAATATTAGTCCTATAAAATAATGTTTTACCATTATAGCGTTGTTACTTAAGTTTCTTAAAGGTCCAGTTTATGAAAGAAGCAGCCTCTAGTGGTGAGGTTGCGAAGTGCAACTGATGGCACACTCAACCCATCCCCCTTCCCTTTCACGGAGGCTGACACACTAACTACAGGACTTTATTAAATCAACAATGGCTGAATCTGAAAGTAAAACAGTGAAGACATGTACATGTATGTTCTCTTCTTTTGAGAGAATACAGTTGCGCAAATGCTTTGTTTAAATTGTTTAAACAACCAACCACCCAATAAGACACTAATAACGATCTCATTATGTGTCTGAAAAAAATAGTTTTTTTTAATGGTCACAGTGAAATTTAACTCAGGCCTAGCAGAACTCTCACAAGATCAAACTAAATAGGACCTTCAATAATTGAGACCAAATGTTGTCTCTCAATGTATCTAATAAATCAAATAGTTTTCAAAACAAAATGGTGAAATTTTTGTCACTTATACTTAAAAAAGTAAAAACAAAAGTGACACCAAAGTCAACCCTGTTCATGGAAAGTGCCAAACAAATGGACATTGCTAGCAGGTATTGCACTGGCCTTTTTCTTAATGTTGAAGTTCGCAGTTTTCAGTTTAAGAGACAATATCAAATTGTGACTGCTCTTGAGTTTATTTGTAGCCTTCCTTTGTTCATCTTCTGAAACAAGGCGAGTGTCCTTTATCTAATTTTATCATCCGCAGAGCTGGTCTTTCCAGAAACTCTTGCTTGGCCAAACAATTGCCACGAGAAAGCTATGAACAGAAATCAGGCTTTATCCCTCTCTTACTTTCTTTTATGCAAGTTAATCTTGTCTCAGCCTTTGTCTAACCCGTGCTGCATTTTATTTTCATTTGCTCTAACAGCAAAATATAAGTTATAATGATTATAAGTTTTAGTGTATAACTAGACCTCATGGATCGTCTTACATAAAAATGCGTGTAATGTGTTGAAATACTATGAAATAAAACAAATAGGCCTAGTAGCAGAATACGTGTGTCTTATCTTTCTAGTCTCCATTACATAACCCATTGCCATGACCTCCCTCTTGAAAATAATGAATAACTCTAAAGGTAGACAGTTTGTGGTCATTTAACACCAACCATCCTCACGTGATTTACAACAAAGCACCTCCGAGAACCACCTTGCACTTACATTTAGGAATCACACACCTTCGATCATTATCACCATTGAGATCGGCAAAGGTCGTTAAACATTGGAAAAGTTTTCCTTTTTAATCCGACGTGTGAACGGAACGCAACGGGTTAAAGGCCGACTGCGCAGGCCAGCCTCCCTCCCATCGGTTCAGTTTACTCCGCTTTAACAGGGCAGGGGTGTGGGGGGCTTCTGTTGTCAGCGAGCCTGGGACCTTTTTCGGGATATGTACCGACATCGTCCAACCGGATAGGCTCGCACAAAGCAAACAACGTAAACAAACGAGAAAAACTTCGAGGACGACAAACGGTAGTCGGGCAGCTTTGGAAAAACGACCGAAACTAGTACGCGCGGAGATGCGGAGGGGAGCGCGGCGACCGACAGGACTCCGAAGTTGGGACTTTTATGTCAAGCTATGAGAGGTAAGGACACAAAGAGGACGTTCACACGGACGCGGTTTTCTATCTCCCGGGACAGCGTATGATTTCCGAATGTGAGTCTCTTGTTGACTCCAGCTGAGTCATGCGACCAACATCGCCTTCCAACATTGAGCTCTTTGCCGCAATACCGCATTGTTACGGGAACGCTGCTGTGGGACTTTTATCATGTCCCATAACACTAAAATCCCGAAGGATACTGTTATAGCGGTTATTACAACAGTTACAGCGATTTAAACGCGGAGGCTCGGATTCAAAGTTGTGCTTATAGCATCGATCGACTGGAGTAAACTAGCTGATTTACGTCAAAAGAGTGAAGTTAGTCAACGAAGCAATCTTCCAACTATTTTGTCGGATGTCCAATGCGTGTAAACTTGCATTACACGTGTAAAACATTTACATTATGCGAGAAGATAAATCCCCTGGCTCATTCAATGAAATGGGTGTTTTTTTACTTATTTTAAAAAGCCTATTTGTATTTCTAGGACTTTACACGTTTGGTCTGATATTTGTAAATATATCGTATCGAACCGCATCAAGGAAAATGACTAAATGGGTTGACAAGCTAGCAGTTTAATTCCAAAAGGAAAGTCACCCCCCAAAAAAATCACAATTAAAACACCCAAATGTTAAGTGCGCATAGTTACTAAACTAAATCGCGATAACGTGTTTTGTTTTATGCACTTTGTCTCGTACTGTCAAACAAAAAACAAGATAACGTGATTTAAAAAGATATGCTTCCTGAAGTGATGACGTCGCAACAACAGTTTGATTATGGAAGAGTTCATTGTTTGTAAAAAAGGGGGGTATGTTGGTAACAGGGTTGACTTTCTGTGCACCCCGTGGACAGAAAGGTATTTGTATTCGTTTTAAAGAGTCCAATATAAAAATATATAGAAAAACCAAACGTACACTGTATTGTACCCCCTATTGTGGCAGAATATGTAAACCAATTGTTTCACACAGTGAGAGAAAAGCTTGCATGCGTTTTTATTCATGGTGGAAATAATTGTGTATTGTTCGCATCCTCTTTTCTTTGCAGCAGGAGACTCCCTGTGGAAATGTGATGTTGGGCAAACTGCTGTTATTGATTGTCGGCTAAACCCAGTTAAAGGGACAGTTCACCCAAAAATGACAATTCCGTCATCATTTACTCACCCTCGGGTTGTTTCAATCCTGTTTACATTTATTTGTTCTGTTAAACACAAAGAAAGATATTTGTAAGAATATAATTTTCACTTCCAAAATAATATTTTACCTTTTTTGTTCTGTTGAACACGAAGTGAGATATTTTGAAGAATTTAAGAAAACAAACTGTTCTGGGGCACTTTTGACCACCATACCATGGTAGTCAATGACGTTCCAGAACTGGAAATCGCTAACATACTTCCAAATTTCTTTCTCCGTTCAGAACAAAGTAATTCACACAGGTATGAAATTACGTGAGGGTGAGCAAATGATCATAGAAACTTTCATTTTTGGGTAAGCTATCACTTTAAGAGAGAGAGCACACCACATCCATGTCATCGCCTGTGTAAACTGTATCAGTTTCCTGAGCATGCGAATTTGATGTGAGCTTTTTCCTTCAGGGTGTGGTCTTATTTCTATAAAGTTACATTACATTTACATTTTAGCAGACTTTATTTCTATAAAAATAACAGTATTATTGTCATAGAAACTCTTTATTTTACTTTTCATACTGTTTTTTTTAGCCTGTTCTGCTGCTGTATGCAGACAATTTACATCTCCGTTAGAATGCAACAGATTGAATGTTAATTAAAAAAAAATGCAGTTCACAAATTTATTGTAACTTTCCTCATCTTAGAACAGCAAGCCTTGTGTTGTTGGGTTTCAAATAAAGTGGTTTTGAGCTAATTTCACGTGCCATCCATTTTAAAAGTTTCAAATAGTTCGAAAAACGTTAAAAGTTTGAAAGTTGAAGTGCTTGGAATATTTAAGTTTCCACAATAGCATCTATTGTTTTCTTGGTTACTGGCTGCTTCAAAGAAATGTTAACTGCACCTGGTGTGTTTTATTTTGCAGAGAGAAGCCAACTTATTTCTTTGATTTCTGTGTCAAAAGTACTAACTTTTCAGCTGTGGGACTCGGAATCCATTGGAATTGCAGTTTTTTCAGAAGAAGTTCAGCACTCCATAATGTTTATTGGATTTGAAAGGGCAGAGACCCTGAGCTGTGGAGAAAGTTGCCAAGTTAAAATATAACATATGTTCCCTTTGCTGCAGGTTAGCTGTAGATTTCACTGAAGACATCTCTGTGGTATCGTAACTCGGCACTCAATCTTCAAGTCATCATGACCACCTCATCTTTACGCCGGCAGGTGAAGAACATCGTCAACAACTACACGGATGCGGAGATCAAGGTCAGGGAGGCGACGTCCAACGACCCTTGGGGTCCTCCCACCTCGCTCATGCTGGAAATCGCAGACCTGACCTTCAACGTGGTGGCGTTCACAGAGGTCATGGGCATCATCTGGAAGCGGCTCAACGATCACGGCAAGAACTGGCGGCACGTGTACAAGGCCCTCTCCTTGATGGACTACTTGATCAAGACGGGATCAGAGCGTGTGGCCCAGCAGTGCAAGGAGAACATCTATGCCATCCAGACTCTGCGGGATTTCCAGTACATTGACCGAGACGGTCAGGATCAGGGCGTGAACGTGCGGGAAAAGTCCAAGCACCTGGTGTCCCTGTTGAGGGACGACGAGCGGCTCAAGCACGAGAGATCCCAGGCGCACAAGACCCGCGAGCGTGTGGCAGGAACCAGCAGCGCCATGGGATATGGATCTTTACCGCCTCCCTACCCCGGGCGCCGTACCAGTCAGCCCACCATGACACCGCTGTACGGGGAAGAGATCGGCAGATCTAGGGGCTCACCGACCTCCTTCAATTGTGAGTGTGATTGTGCTTATGTTTCTGTGTGGGTGTTGTGTATTTGTCGTCAATCAGGCTTTGAAGTTAAAGGTTAAACAATTGTGTCATTATTTACTCACCCTCTTGTCACTTCAAACCTGTATGACCTTCTTTCATCTGCACAACTCAAAAGAAGATATTTTGAAGAATGTTGATAACCGAACAGCTCTGGCAGCCGTTACCTACTATTGTATGTACACAAAACCAATGCAAGTAAATGTTTTTTTTTTTTAAATATCTTCTTTTGTGTTCTGCGGAAGAAAGAAACTGACACAGTTTTAACATGACCAGAGGGTGAGTAAAGTAAATGATGACAGAATTTTCATTTTTGGGTGAACTATTCCTTTAACTATACCGACGAGCAATCAATGTCTATTATGAAAAGTCTGTACACTACACCCATAAGAGAAAGACACACTTTTAACCTGTAGCAAGCATGTGCTTCCTCATTTTTGTGAGCGTGGGATACCTGTGGCTTTTCATGATGAGGGTGTGGATGACTGAAGATAAAAATAGTAATCTATTAACTGTGAAGAATTAAGGAAACTACAAACGAGATGGTTGGGTTTTGCAAGTGAAAAATTAAAGGTTTGACATTTTAAAGTGCATCAGGTGTATCAGGTTTTGATGTTTCAACGCCTTGAAAATCATGGTCATCCTCCAATAGAGGCAACCAAATGGATGGACCAAAAATAAAAAAGCAGCCAATAAGGGTCCAGAGTAGGATCCTTTTTAAAAGGGTATTTTAGGCCTTTTCCACACGAAGACAGGAAGATTTTTAGAAACTCAGATTTCAGTGTTGTCATGTAGAAGGTGAAACCAGAGAACGCGTTGTGATGGAATGCATGCCGCTATCTGCTTTGTTTTTACGTAAGATTCCAGGCTTCTGATTGGCCAACACAGCTTTATGGTTAAGGTTATATCGCCACCTGTTGGTTTGGCATGCTTTTAACAGCTCTTTATAGCGTGTTTTTGCGTTTTCGTGTGGATGCAGGTTTTTCAAAAATGAAGAAGAAAAAACTCTGCATATTCAAGGCAAAAAGTGACTCATTTGAAGATGCTAAAATATGAGATTTTAGTTTTGGAAAATTCCTAAACTAAGAACTCCTAAAGAGTTTTTTAAATGTGAAAATATGAGTATGTGACCCTAAAACTTTGAAGGATAGTGTTCCTTAATCTGACATTCCTTAACTCTTTTCCTGCTTTTATAATACTATAATAAAGAAGGCAAGTAGACATGTTAGGACACAGGGAATTAAATATCTATCACCTCCTTGAAACGTTATACAGATTACGGAGAGCCTGAGGGGACAAACCTCTTGTTTTTTGTTTTCAACTACCATCCCTTGACTTAAAATGTGGTCATGTCTGAGGGAGAGACAGTTAGTGTGATCTTTTTAGTTTGATCTAATGTTTAACATTTACATAAAAACAGATTTATCATTACCACCTTTTTTGTAAATATTGCACACACGCACATTTCAATATTTTATAAATAATAATATTTAATGTTCACAGCTGAGTTTCAGTGTTATCAATCACATCTCTGATGGGCTCTTTTCTCAGGATTACCTGTCTCTAAAAACATTTAGTCATTTAGCAGACGTGTTTTATAAAGTAAGTCAAATTACACATTTGTATACAGAGGTTTATAACACAGCTTAAGAACTTCAGAGGTCGTTGTAGTTCTGTCTCTGCAGGTTTAGATGTTATCGCTTAAAAATGTATTTCTAGAAAAATAAATCTGGAACTTTTGCTTTCAAAGACTGTTGTTTGTGGTCATCTAAGCGCATGTTGTTTCAGATATGAATATGATTTCAGGTTGTGTCTTTTTAGCTTATATATTTTCGGGGCATATCTGTTGGATTTTCACATCCATGCTCACATCATGGCGAGCAGCGTGCTATGTGTTGTATGTTACAGCTGCGTTCTTCCAAGATGGTTGTATTGTGTTTGCTGAATGATTGAGTTTCTCACAAACAGTGTTTTCACAGCACTGGGTAAAGATCACTGCATGTAGGGTAGTCGCGTCTCGGCCAACTGGGCCAAATGGGTTCAGAAGTAAAAATCCCATTCACTTTTCCCATCGATAATGTGAACCATGAGCTGAAATGTTGTTTAGCCATGACAGTTGCATAAGTGCATGACTTATTTTTTCAGGATTGTTTACTTTCTGAATTATTTCTGAAGAACTGCATTACCCACAATCTCAAAGTGAACCCCAATGAACCAAACAGAGATGGCGTTTGCATAGAAATTGAAAATCATGTCTGTGTCTGAATATGAACCTGTAAAATTGACATTTCTGGTTTATTTGAAGTATACACAATGTGGTTTCACTTTTACTTACACCAACATTTTATCATTGTGCAAGGTATTTTGGGGAAGTACAGAACTTTCTGTTTTAAAAGGATACTTCACCCTAAAATGAAAATGCTCTTACCTTCAAGGAGAAACAGAGAAATTCTTGTGCAACCAGTTTGTCTTAATGCACTCCAGTGATTTGACTCCAGGCCACCAAGCTGATGTGAAAGTTGAGCACTATCAAGAAGGCTCAAGGCCTTGGCCTCTCTCTTTATGCCTATTGTGTTAGCAATCTATAAATCTAAATGTGCCAAACTGTAGAAATAGATTAAAGGCATAGTTCACCCAAAAATTACGTAATTTACCCTCATTGCCATCCTGGGTTTTCCTTTCTTCACAAAATTCGCTGCGTTATAATGGCATTGTATAGCCATCACAAATGTAATCGAATCAAATCCAGGTGGTTAATACACGTCTTATGAGATAATTTGAAATGAGTAAAGAATATTAATATTTTAAACGTATTTAGTCACTTTTGGGGGAAAATGCAATACTGTACATCACTGGACCTCCACAAAACGTGGATTACTTTGATGATGGATGGTTCAGGGATGGGTGCACTTTTTGGAGTAAAAAAGGGGGGCTCGGTCCAATGCTATTTAGGAAGAGTAACAATAATATTACTCGGATTGTTACGCTGTAGAACATCAGTCACGTACACCAAATTATAGATCCAATTTAATTTAAATCACAGTAACTTGAGGAGGTTTGAAGAGACTTGTAGACAAGAAAAGCTTGTACACAGGGAGCAGGTCTCCTCACTTCTGATGTCCAGCACACACCACTGCCCTGGGCCCAGTTGGATAAACTTAGCCGCGAAAATAAGACTGCGTCTAACAACTAGTCTCACTAGTTAGGAATTATCAGCCTTACTTTTCTTATTTCAATAATCCCAATCTACCATTTATGTAACTGATTTAAAATAGTTATGACCAATCTTGAAGAAAGAAATGAGATGATTACTAACTTCTAAGACTAGTCTAAGCAGTTTATGCAACCGGCCACAGATCCAGATGGGTGCGCTGCCAAATAAAACCTGCACTGTTGTTATTATAACGTAAGCTTCATCAGCAAACCTTTCAGCTCCCGCTGGCCTACACAGACACCCCATTGTTTCCCCAGCAGAGTCATAGCGGCACAGGAAAGCAATTCCAACCTCGGCATGGAACAGCGGCAATCGGGCCCTCGTTTAACATTCACTGGCACTGCCAGCCCTTTTTCATCCAAACCGAGAGGTTGAGTCAAGCGTTTTCTTCTTTTTCCTCCTGCCAGCCTCCTCATCCTCCCCTCATCTGGCCCCTGATCTGGAGCGGGCCCGGCCACAGACGAGCGGAGAGGAGGAGCTTCAGCTGCAGCTGGCCCTGGCCATGAGCCGAGAGGAGAGCGAGAAGGTGAGCTTCACACAATACTGCTCTCAACCGGATTATTGTTATTCTCTGTAACACTGCTGTTCTGCTTTCACTTCAGGAACAGGATATGACATCAGATATCAGACGGTGCCCCGACACAGTATCAGAGGTGCTTGTTGTACAAATGTAAACAAAGTTGTTCGTAAAGTAATAGTTCACCCTAAAATGAAAACGTTGTCATCATTGTCCTTCATGTCATTATCAAACCTATATGACTTTCTTTCTTCTGCAGAACACGAATGACAATATTTTAAAGAATGTTGATAACCCAACTATTGTTAGGCTACCAACCTATCTTTTTTGTGTTCTGTGAAAGAAAGAACGCCAGACAGGTTTGAAATGACATGAAGGTGAGAAAATGATGACAGAAGTTTAGTTTTTTGGATGAACCATCCCGTCAAAATCAAGCATGTATTAAGAAACCGAATAGGTTTGACCAAATTGTGACATGAAAATTTACAAGTTTGGTTTCTAATTTTGATGAATCACAACACAAAGCACATTGCAGTCTGCACAAACAAAGTATTTGCTCTTGACTGACAATATTTCAAGACACAAAACTCATTGCAGTCGACATAAATCAAATCTTTTCTTGTTGCAAACCAAATAAACCAATAAATCTAAGCCAACATATGGTAGAATTGGACATGCACGCCTTAAAATTAGATTTTAGTCAGATAATAACATTTTTGGTAAATTTATTCTCACAAACTCTAGCGTGTCTATAAGTCACTGGGCAGGATTTATTCTCCCTTACTGACCAGAACAACCCAGTATATTTTACCTTATTCCACGTCTACCTTCTTTTTTAGATTTGCTTAAGATATAAACCATGCCATGCTAGGTATCACTAAACACACAAGCACGAGACATGCACATAACCAAACTTATACAATCACAAGCTGGTCTGATTTCCGAAATGACATGAATGGGATAAGTAGAAGGCATGGCTTTTTCCACCACAAATGGATTGGATCTTGAAAAGAAGGTAATTCAGAAACAGAGCTTAAGCTGTCATCATATACATTTACATTATTGATTTGGCACATATTCATATTCATTTGGCTTTTATCCGAAGGAGAGCATATACATTTTGTCAACACGCAAAAAAACAGTACCATTAGTTTACAAGGCCATGCCACTAGGATTAAAGCTGGAGTAAGCAAGGGAGAGGATGAACAACAATTATTATTATACACAAGACAAACAGTTATTGGTTAGTCAAATAAATGCAGAACAAGTATGTTTTGAGTTGTTTTTTGAAAGATGTGAAAGATGCTGCAGTTTAGGTGGCAGTTCATTCCACCATAGGGGAACTCATCAGACAAGAGCACCACATTTTCACAGTTTGACTACAAGCAAAACATTCTTATGGATTAAATGTGACATTTATTGTTTACAAGTAGACTACTAGTAGACAAAACTAGTACACAATGAACCGTTTAATTCAAGTGTGACACGTGAATGTTCTTAAAGTCCAAGTGAAATAAAAAATCACAATGATATATCGCAGCGTCTATTGTAAATAGTTGATCAATGTGGGTAATTTTCTAAAAATAGCGTGGATCTTCAGTTAAAACCTGAAATTGCACTTCCTTCCTGTAATGACTATCCATCTTATGGCTAAAATACTCTACTTTTGCCAAGAGTTTGGCAAGATTTTCAGTCTGGACTTGATGCAGAAAGTCCGTGCCAGTCTGCAGATATCCTCAGTTAGTGTGTTTCTATCGTAAATTTTCAAAAAGTCTGCAAGTGAATGATGTCTAGTTCTAAAGTCTGCAAGTGTATTCCAGCCATTAGATGACCTATGTTAGACGGCTTGGGCGGAGCATCTGTTAACTCCTCCCCTTCAACTGTGAGTCTGCTACCAGTTCCATTCCAAAATGCTGCGGCTGTTTTTATACATTCAATCAAATCGCAGGGAAAGACGAAAGCCACGGCCACTATTTTTGTCATTCAAATCTCCGTTTCACTCGGAGACGTGTGAAAACCCGATCACAACATCCGGTTCACGGGGACTTTAAGGACATCTCATGTTGTAATGTGCTTTAAGTGGCAACTGTAGTGTTTTCAATGCCCTAGTTTGCTCCGAGGCTTTAGGACATCGCTGAATGCAGGCGAGTGATTCGTTTTGTTGTACTCTTGAGGCGGGAGCTACACATCTCTCATTGTTCAGAAAGTGCGCAGTCATCCAGCAGTAAAAGACATTAGCATCCTTTCATCTCACTGTGATAATGCAGGGCTAATCGAAGCTACAGTAACTGTTAGTGTGTTACCGGACTGACATATTGATCTAGTGCTCATAATGCAAGTCAGGCTCGGCAGAGGTCCCATTATATTCATGACAGCGGGATGTGTGTGTCAGGAAGTATGTGTCAACATCAATCCACTGCTGTATTTATAAAAAAAAACATTTTAACAATATGCTTCTTATAGTTTTACATTTAAATAGGAATGTGATGATGATTACCGTGTTGTTATATTAAATGTAGTTGTTTTTCTCACAATCATTGACTTCTCAATAATCTCACTCTTCTTCTTGTCCAGCCCCCTCCTATAGATATCGATGAGCAGACGCAACTGCAGATTGCGATGAGTCTCAGTAAAGAGGAGGCACAGAAGGTACCGCACTCTTTTGTTGTCGATATGAGTGGCGTGTGTGTATGTTGAACAGTGTTGGGCCTTACTGTAACTGTTCATTGCTCAACATCAGTTCATGTTGTCAGCGGTGTCTCTGATCTGATTGTATTTGCGGATGTATGTAGCCGGCGCCTCCGCCCGCAGTTGTTCTGGACATGGATGAAGAGGCACAGCTCCAGCTGGCCCTCAGCCTCAGTAAAGAGGAACATCAGCAGGTAGTGACAACTACTGACTCGGGACTTTTTTAAAGCACATTTCTAGAAAATGTGTGCGTAATCATTTCAGTATCATGTCATCTGAAATCAGGAGAAGTTTCTATCGGTCAGAAATGATGGGTCATCAGACCCTCTCCAAAAATCCCGTATATATATAGCAAGCTTCTTAGAATTACTCGCAAGAACACTGCTAAGAATTGACTTAAGAGTAAAACATTTCTTGGCTCAAAGCTGCGCTTAAAAGTTGGTTCTAATGGAGCTCAGTCGTAATTTAAGTGACGTGTAGGACTACATCTTAAGTGTCAGCCTCCGAGATGATTTACGACACTTTGCTGTGCTGCAAAGGGGATTTTATATGGGGAAGTGGTTATACAGCATACGTTGCATAACATTATTGCAAGCTAATTCATTACGATAACATTAAATAAAATTCATTAATTTCCTCGTCCGTGAACATGGTGGGCGATCTCCATACGCCTCGGGATGGTGAAAACGACATGTCCCATAATTCCACTCTCCTACATAACGTCATTTAACTTAGCTTTTTGTTGTTGTTTTTAAAGTGCGGCATCTTGCGGTTCAAATTTACATATTGTGGCTTTAAATCGGTGCTGAAATTAGTTTTATTTGCTTTAGTCGAGTTTAGTTTTCAATACAATGTGATTTTCATGACACATACCATTGAGAACAATACAGCATAACAAGAACGCACACAAAAATAATGCAAATACATTGCAATTTTGCATAAATTTGATTATGAAAAATTATGTGTATATGTTTTTCCTTTAATAAATGCCTTTCGCAAATCTTTATAAAAAAAGGCAAACAGTAACAGCTAAATGCTTTATTCTTGACTGCTGGTCTCTGGGCTTTCCACATAAAGGTTCATTATGTTTGTTTTTATCCCTCATTCCTCCTCCTTCACTCCCTTTGTCTTTCTCTCGCTCTTTGCCAAATCTGCACATTAGTAACTCTCACTTGCACTCCTCAGTTCCACATTATTTGCACATTTGACCCGTTCTGATGAATCCCAATCTCACATTAAGCCTTTTTAGAAAATATGTGAGATGGTAGGCACAATGTTTGAGCTGCTTTCTTTCAACACGGAAACTGTCTAGTTTTAGAAATATAACTAAATATTCTCCCTTACTGCTCTAGGTCAAAATGTATTAGTGTTTAGAGGAAGGCATAATAAAAGTAGTGCGTAGTGAATAAAAGCATGAGCTCAGATGAACAACATCAGTGATAAACCTTGATTTACTTGCTTACTTCGGAGAGTGAAACAACGTTTGTTTAAGGACGAATAGCAGTTTTGACATTCTCCCTAAAATCTCATTAATTGGTTCACAAAAGACAATAAAATGAGGTCAAAACAACACGAGGGTGAGTAAATGATCACAGAACTATTTTTTTAAGTTGTGTATTCGAATGAATGGCGTACTACATGCATGTGAGATTTTTGCGATGTTTAAGATAAGTGGTTGTGCATATAAGGCTTTACCTTTGACACATCTGTCTGTTGGTTACAAGGAGGAACGCAGTCGTCAGGGAGACGAGTCGTTGTTTCAGAAAGCTCTGGAGGAGAGCAAACGAGACGTCCAGGCCAGAGGAGGAGGAGTAAGAGACAATACTTTATAATGACAACTATAAATATTTAAATACAACATTCTTTTTATGATGGTGCCAATCTAGGCTTTCCAAATCTGTCAACTGTGAAAATCTTTTCTGAATCCACTGTGACTGTCGCTGTGTATTGCCATTCCTGCTGGTTAGGACAAAAACACAGCTTTACCTGGAAAAGACAACATTTGAATATTTTTTTATTCTCTAAATGTTTCTGTTTTGTGTTGCGTTCTTAAAATGCTTTATATGCATTTTCTTAAAAATCAAATATGCAAGCTGCTGTAGTGCAGTTAGAAAAAACGCATTGCAGACTCTGTGTGAATACTAGCCTAAGGCCATGTTCACACTTGACTTCTTTTTTTAAACTGCTAGCATCGGTTTTACATGATAATCTCATGGAGTAAATCTTGTTTTCAAACGCTTCCTTATTCTGCGGAGCGTCTTTTGAGGTTAGAAAAAGTTCTTCTGAAAAAAAAAACGCCCTACGTCAAGCACCTTTTTCGCAGCTAACCAATGTCAGAGACCTGTTGTTTCCATGACAACATGCGAGGAACGTGAAAATAATAATAAATGCTGACCGAAATATCATAGTTTTGTATAAATGCAAGATTAATTTTCACTTATACCAATGACCCATAACTTATTCCATCTAGGAAGAAATTGTTATTGTATGTGATTGGTAATAGCAAAGACGCTCTCTGTTTATAACATACGTTGCTGGCTGCTATTTGTAACTAAAAATATCTAAAAAAAAGCGCCATTGTCAACGTTTTCTTGTCAAACAATAAGTCAAGTGTGAACACAGCCTAAGGAAACATATAGTTATTGTGTAGTAGTGACCTAAAAAGTGTCTAAAAGTGTTCTGCTTTCTTCTCTGGCAGTCTGCCATGCTGGATCTTGTAGATATCTTTGTTCCAGCCCCTGATGTGCCTTCTAGGGCCAATCATTGGGATTCGTCCGGAGGCCATAGTGCCCAGGCTGGTCCTCTGAGGGCTGACCCCTGGGACTGTCTGGGTAAGATCCACAGAGTTGTTTTATCTGTACTAGTACAGACATTGATGTCGTGACCTGAAGAAATTCCTTTGGATAAATATAAAACTGCAGTGAGTCTAAAAAGCTGCATATGCTACATATTGAGCTCAATTGATTCAAATAAATTGAGCAATATGACTGTAGATTTTTTGTAGACGTTAGATGTAAATGTTATCTTCCTAATACTGCCTCATTAATATCAACTCAACACGACTGATGGATTGTGTTTAAGCAGAGGCCGGCTCTTTAAGTGCCAGACATGGTAGCTCTTGGATGGCACCACCTGCTTCAAGCGTTCATTCCCAGCCTTGGGCACAGCGACAGCGACCTCCTGACCCATGGGAGGCTCCTCAGAGTGGCCCGAACCCTGCTTCTGCGAATCAGACCTGGACATCCCTTGCACATACTGGTATATGAAGCTGACCAATAGTGGTTGCATATGTAAATGAAATTGAATGAAAATAAATATCCAAACTAAAAAAACTATGTTTACTATACAATTACTGCGATTGAACATGCAATCAAAATCTTATTTGTTAGGGCATATTTTGACAATGTTTGCTTTTAAATGCACCTTAGGTTTGGTTTAACACTAAACTTATGAAGGAAAATGGGGTTTATTTGAATTCAGATTTGGACATCACTTTTGGCCACTAGTGTATATTAAAGCTCAGAGATATACAGTTTACTATAATATACAATACAAATATATTTAAGGGAGGGAAATTCTATAAAGAGTATTTTATTGGACATACATTTGTATACACTCATGTATGAGTCATCAATATTATTCTGCCAACAGAAACTGTAATGTTTTAATGTGTAGATCAACTTTTAGAAGTACCCTCACATACATATCAGAAAACCAACAGACATGGAATAAATACTTCTTAGTGTGTTTTTAGGAACTGGATTTGATCCTTTTTCTCCCCTACCTGCAGACAGACAAGGATCTATTGGTCCTCTCAGAACTCCATCTCCCCGGCCAGGAAGTCCTTCAGGCAATCCCAAGCACTTTGTTACTTAAAATAAATATGTACATATTTTAGTTTTGCCTTAATATTTTCTGTTTATATTCCTCATGTCATTTAGATGACGATCTTTTCGATGAGGCTATGGACGGAGGTCAGTCAAACGTGAACGGCCACGGCAGTCCAGAGCTTTTTAATATGTCTTCCCTTGGTGAAAATCTACCAAAACCAACCTGTAGCACCCCAGAGGCGTTCCTAGGCCCCACCGCGGCATCGCTTGTCAACTTGGACTCTTTGATACCCTCCAACCCTCTTGCCAAGAACTTCAACCCATTTTTATCAGGTTAGAACACACTAATTGAACTGTAGACCATCACTAATTTAATATAATTTTGTAACTTTTTTCATTTTACACGTTTTTTTCTTTTGTAGGACTAAGTGCTCCCTCAGCAACTAATCCATTCCAGCAGGAACAACAGCGTCTCACTCTAAATCAGATGCGTCCCATTTCTACATCACCTGTACCCACATCTCTCCCCTTTAATGCCGCTCTGACCATGTCTGCCAGCAAACAGCCCATGTCCTTGCCCAGTACCTTCACCCAGTCTTTGCACGCCCCGCTGGAAGTCCCTGGAAACCTTCCCCAACCGCTGCTACCCCTTTCAACGACATCCACGCTCGGAGATCCAGACCAACACAACCAGAATCCATTCTTATAAAAGATAACTCATCCAGACTTAAACGGGCCGGACAGCATCTACTGGTTTGAAAAAGACAATGCTTTTAAAAGGACTACCAACTGGATCAGTAGTTTATTGAACCTACTTGTTTTTGTATGGCTTGGCTTTTTTCACAGCCTTCTGGTTTTGCTCTTTGCAGTTACTCTTATAGGCCGTTCACACATACAGCGATTTGTAGTGACAAAAGTGGTTTTTAGTTTTACTGATGAAAGTCATTTCCCAATAGAAGTGAAGATGCCGAAATTAGTCTTAATCTTTGGGAAAGGCGGTCAGCATTGCTCATCTTGGATTGCCGTGCCTTGTCAACCAAATATATTATGGACTTGATGTCAGTCGGTAAACACTGACAATAAGTGGGTGGTCGCATAAAACAAATCACAAACTTCCACCGACTTCTCATATAAAACAACTATTTTGAAGTAGACTTCATGTAAAGCATACTCCAAATGACATAGGATCATTTTAAAAAGAGGCAATTGGTAACTTTTTCCGGTTAAAATTCAACCAAAATCTGATATCGAGTACCTAAACAAGTAATCTTCTCCGCGATCTCCTAAACGTAAAACCAGCCACAACAGTAAACGTAAATGCCGGGTTTCACAGACAAGGTTAAAGAAAATTATTATTGAGCTGTCTAACTGAACATAACAATGTTTTGTCTCAAGATTCACACCAGTGATGTTCTTATCTAAGGCATTTTATTAAAAGCAACTTAAATGTTCTATTTAACTAAGGCATAGTCCTGTTTTAAGCTTAACCTTGTTTGTGAAACCGGCAATAAGGATTTATAATTTGAGCTGTCGGGTTGAATTTGGCATAAATGTAATTTTTTAACACTTCAGTACGTGAAGTAACCTGCAATTGTTATGTTTCAAACAGGGGTGGCGAGAGAGAGAAAAAAGTTACAGATTGCAGCTTTAAGTACTGAAGTGTTTCCACACAATAAACCTTGGTTCAGTGTAGTGAGGTGTATCCCATGGACTTCAACTGAAACAGAGCAGCCTTTAGTATTACTGTTTTTTGGGGGGGGTCTGGCCATAGTTCTCATTGGCAATGCATGGTAGGTGTGTCCAGTGATGCAACAAAGTTGAGAAAAGTTTGCCTTTAAGCAAATGAGCAGCGACTTAACACTACCAGTAGGATTGAAGACGGTTCATGTAATCTGTCTTCTGTGAGTTACTGTAGTCGAGAATGTATTTTAATGATGTTAGATTCATGCATTGATAATCGTTTATTTAGTTTAGGATGAGACCCGTTGCTGCATATGATACACAGCTGCTCTTCTCTGGAGACTGTTAAAGATCCAGTGTCCGAAATTCTAGCAATCTGTTTAGGGCCACTGTAGAAACAACATGGTGAATTCCATGTAAGGGGACCCGCGGTGTATGTAGATAGAAATAGCTCAATCAAAGATAATAAAAGCATAACGCTTCACTATGTAAGGTCCTTATACACCTAATTATGTATATTACATTGCATTTCTGTCAATAGATCCTCCAGAAAATGAGCATTATCAGATTAGAATGACATCTTTTATGTCCTATAGAAATATTTTTACATTTGGGATCAGATTGTACAAAGCTGTGGCCAGTTGTGCACCTCACAGATAACATTAGAGCAGCTAACAGTAGATCTGACTGCTAAGGTGACCTTCAGCAATAAAATCGCTGTTTGTGTAAACGTGTGAACATCACCTGTGTATCACAAGGCAATACAGAACGATGCAAGTTTCTTAACAAATACTGCTCCGCCAGACATAATCTTACATTAACACACCTCATGCTTTCAGTACTATTCGTAAATCAATACATAATCAAGCACAAGTCCAAAGCCTCTCATACGTTTGTAGGATTATTCTAATGTTATGCAACAATTTCTAGGTCTGCTTTAATGTCCATTTATTAGTCTGGAATATCTGATGATTTCTTGAAATGCTCTCATGTCATCTACTTGAGATGAACTGAAATCTGGGGAGGTGAGTCAAACCCAGGCAGATGATGGATCTAATGTGGGTGTGGCTTCTATTACCAGGAAGTCAGATGATAAAAGGGATGGAGATTTTGGATAATTTAAAGAGCATATGATTTTATAAAATGGGCATTGACTGCTGAATGAACAGACTTCAAGCAAGTGTATTTAAATACTGTGGCATTCTGAATGAATTTGTCACATCCTAACAGAATGTAAGAATGTTGCGCATGACATGTTGCTCAACAAATACAAAAATAAAAAAAAAACACGCCTAATTTTGTTGTTGCTTCGATAAGAAGTTTTTAGAGAGAATGGAACATTTTGGCAGTACTCGCTGAAATCATACCCCCCCCTCAATCTCAGGTTTGCATGGTCAGAGATACATGAAACTGATCCTGGTGACATCACTTGTCTTAAGTCTGTCTCCTGAAAAGCACAATCCTATATTTTTATAAAAGGTGTTTAAAAAAGGGGCTACATACCCTGCCTCATTCTCAGGATGGCAAGGTTTGAGATACATTCCACTGATCCGGATGACATCTCTCAGTCTTAGGTCCGTCTCCTGAAAAAACGTCTCGGTTACGTATGTAACCTCTGTTCCCTGATGGAGGGAACAAGACGTTGTGTCGAAGCCGACAGATGGGGTTCGCCCTTGAGAACCAATCATCTCTGACTATTTTGAAAAGGCCAATGAAATTGGCGAATGAAATTTTCATGCCGGGCTCCGCCCCCGGATATCCGGGTATAAAAGGGGAGCCGGCGTGCTCATTCATTCACCTTTTGTGCTGAGGAGCCTGAGAGCATCTCGTGACTGCTGCAGCGGACGGCTATTGTCGTGGCATGAAGGACACAACGTCTTGTTCCCTCCATCAGGGAACAGAGGTTACATACGTAACCGAGACGTTCCCTTTCTGTCGGTCTCTCGACGTTGTGTCGAAGCCGACAGATGGGGTCCCTATTGAAAACGCCACGGCACTAGCCGCGTCACAATCTCCAGCGAAGCGACGTTGACTGGCATAGGCGAGTCAGACGTAAGCGCTCTCGCGAAATTGTAACCTTCCAGTGGGCAGGCAGGGGCTCCCAGAGCTTTTGGCAAAGATGAGAAGCCCCTGCCCTCGGCCACCACAGACGGAGGCCTTGTTCTCTAAACGAGAAGCCGTCCGGTACCGTAGGGCTACTGGGTAAGCGCTGTTCCCTCAATGTGGACGTGCGCTACGGAGACCACTTCCCACCATAGGGAGGAATACAGTGGAGACACCAACATGGTCTCACCAATAGGGGAGAACTCATGGGAGGTATGTGCGGAATGCCGCAAGGTGGATGTCCACCTGGGGGAGGTCATGGGTTGCCACGCGGGGAACCATCTCATGACGACATCTCAGACGGAACCACCCTAGTGGGGGGTTACTACGTGTGGGGCACTAGGTCCGGTTAGAGCTATATGTAATAACTCAGCTTGATACCCGGCCATAGGTGGCAGGGCTGCTCCGCCGAGACCGCCGCCCTGAGTGCTTATTGATGGATGGACGGACTGCCTATTCTTCACCCTTGGGGAAAGAAGGGAGGCAGCCCATATCACACTGATCCACCTAAGAAGGGGAATGGCGCTATGCGCAGGCGTACGCCCCACGACTGCTGGTCTCACCTGTTGGCAAGACTCGAGCTGCCGACTCCCCACAGAGGTTTGCAAGCCTCTGCGAGGTATAGCGTAGCCCAACCCGCAACTCTACAGATGTCTGC
The DNA here is from genome assembly GCF_947034865.1 of Barbatula barbatula. NCBI lineage: Eukaryota > Metazoa > Chordata > Actinopteri > Cypriniformes > Nemacheilidae > Barbatula > Barbatula barbatula. Next base: position 19,730,984 of record NC_136769.1, on the reverse strand, counting down.
CAGAGAGGCGCACTGAGCCGATGCCCACGAGGAGGCCACACCCCGAGCGGAGTGTACCGTCACTCAAATGGGCACGGGCTAGGATCGGCACGCCGTAGTGACGGCGTGTGCGACCCAGCGCGACAACTCTCCTCGGATACAGCACTCCCGTTGCTGACCTCCATAACAGACAAGAGCTGCTCAGGGCCTTGAAGCCCTCCGTGTGGTTCGAGTAGAGGCGCAATGCGCTTACTGGACACCCCACGTACAGGTTGGGTCTTTCTCCCGGTGTGGGAGCGCCTGCAAGTTCACCACCTAGTTCCCAAAGGGGGGCGGCGGAACTTTGGGCACGTGAGTCGGCCGGGGTCTCAGGATCACGTGAGAGTCACCGGGCCTGAATTTTGGCAATCAGTGGACACGGAATGCTTGCAAGTGCCTCACCCTCTGGATGGACTCGAGCCCCAGCAGGAGAGCCAACCCCCCTCGCAGAACGAGGAAGGGGGCTCTCCGCAGGGCCCGAAAAAAGGGGACCCAAAGGTCCACCTTAATGTCCCAAGAGGGTACAGGGCGCGGACGAGGCCTTAGCCCCTCGCGCCGTAGAGGAACCTAATAATCAGGTCATGCCGCCCCAGAGGCTCACCAGCAACTGGTACGTGATAACCGCGACAGCGGGTACCCAAGCTCCAATGTGGAAGGGGAGATTACTCCCCAGCCTCTCCTGCAATAGGACAGCACGTTCCTGAGCGAGCAATTCTGCGGGTCTTCTCCTCGAGAAGAGCACCAGGACGAGAAGGGGCGCCACTTAAAGGCATCCAGCCTTGTGGGCATGGCCCTTGCCTGAGTGACAGTCTCCACCACTGTGGGGGGTAGATCATCCAGGAACTCCTCGTCCCATCCAGGAGCCAGACCCAGAGGTCCGGCTCGAATGCCACAACGTGTCCATCCCCTGCGAGTAGGCCCTTCGCCAGGGGATTTGGCCAGGGGGAGTTGTCGTCAGGAGTATTAGCTCCGAGGACCAAGTGTAGTTGGGCCCGTAAGGCGCAACTAGCAGCACTTGATACTCCCTTCCCAGACCTTGCACAGGACCTGCGCAATGAAGCTCACTGGGGGGAAGCGTAGTTCCGACCTCCCGAGGGAGGGAGCTTCAGGGAATCGCCAGAGTCTGATGTCAGCAGGTCGCGCTCCGATGTTGCAAGAGACACCTCATCTCCACGGCTCGTGTCCGAGCGCGTGGCTGAGGAATAAGATGGCTTAGGACCATCCTTGAGGAACTGCTAAACAAGCGAGACGGGGCGCGAGCGGTCCGCGAGCCGGCCGGCTGACGGGTTAATGCTCACGATAATCCCCACATCACCCTCGCTGCTCGCCGCCTCTGACGGCAGGGCCGTAGCCGCTGCGGTCACAGAACGGGAAGCAAACGAGGTGTTGGCTGGATCTTACAGAACACAGCCACCATGACGCAACGTCTGAATAGCCATCCGCCCGCAGTGACGCAACGTCTGAATAGCCATCCGCGCGCAGTGCGGGCAGGACGAATCCACGAGGCTGCCACACATTGGTCGGACCCCCGAACACCTGCGGCAACCACCGTGTCCGTCCCCGTCCTCGATGAGTGTACTGCACCCAAGAGATCAGCGGGCAATGCCACACTGAGGAAATTGCTCTTTTAGAAAAATACCTCAGGAACTGCCAGGAAGCCCAGGGGAATCTCCGCTGCACCGCGTCGTAGAATTCGGCAATTCGAAGAATGTCATCAGATGCGAAGGCTCCGAAGAATAAATGGTGAATGAATGAGCACACCGGCTCCCCTATTATACCCGGATATCCGGGGGCGGAGCCCGGCATGCAAATTTCATTCGCCAATTTCATTGGCCTTTTCAAAATAGTCAGAAGATGATAGGTTCTCAGGGGCGAACCCCATCTGTCGGTTCGACACAACGTCGAGAGACCGACAGAAAGGGAACAGACATAGACAAGTGTATTGTACAAATCAAACAACACATTTTTGGCACAAATGGAACCCCATAGGAAGCAGGTTGCATGCCAGTGTTTTTTGGTGAGGCTTTTATTAGTTAAAAATAACAGAGTTTGGATATTGGATTAGTAAATTTTGAAGATGTGTTTTTAGTTTTATGGTTATATTTAGTTCTCAAGTCTAAATGTCAGTCACCCGGTTAAATTCGGGGCATTCACGTAACGTTAGGCCTACTTATACCCAATGCTGTTATATATTCTTTACACCTTTTAAGAATTCCTGGACATTTAATAACTTTAAAATTAGGTTATCGCGGGTGCATACACCGTATAGTATTGAATTTAACCATTCATTTCGCTAATTTTTGGGATTGCAAGTGATACGAGATTGGCCGAAGTCTGCCACCATTACGGAATATTCCGCCAACCTCAAGCATCTCCGCCATGGCTTTGGCGTCTTTGTCATCAGAGGAACTTCTGTCAAAATTAACAGAGGCTGGGCTTGAATTGTCAGAAGAAGAGAAGAGCAAATTCAAAGGTGAGCTTCATAGTTTATGTTAATGGTAGCTGCACGTTTTAAGTACGGCAACACACACTGTTAATTGAGTAGTTTTACATGAACGTTTTCCTGCCCGGCTATATTGTATTTACATGTAGCCGCATGTGATCTGTCTGTCATACTTTTCCACTTCCTGTACTGGATATTTTTTCTGCGATTAAATGACAATAAAAATGTTGGCTAACTAGCATCTTCTTGTAGACTTACATGTATTCGACCACTAGGGGACAGCCCTAATTGCATGCCCATCTCAGGAATTCGGGTATCAAAATTATTTCCAAAATTCACAGAGGTAATAACGACATCAGTTCTTTGTTCATTTGCAATTTCTACCTAGGAAATTTGTATTCACGATTATTCCAATATCATGTGAATGCGGTATTAATCATGTTTGTGAAGTTATAAGCATCATTCATGTTTTGTTAAGTTTGTTGAAACGGAAAAATTTGTCTTTGGCTTGTAGATTATGAAGTCGATGGGGAAACAGTCTGCGCTGGTCTAACTGATCACATGATTGCACAGCTGTTTGCAAAATCTTTTAAGAAGCAAGTAAAATTTATCAGACTTGTTCAACAATTTAAAGAAGACCAGAGTGAAGAACCAGTACTGGCAGCATCCTCAGATCTGGCAGCATCCTCAACTGACAGGCAAGTAACAGTATTTCCTTACAATTAAATTCTCTTCAGCAAAGGTTGAATTTGTATGTCTTCGGATTTTGTCATAATAACAAGTCTGTAAGTGATATCAGTCTTGATAGTACAGTTCACCTACTTTTTGTACACGAAAACGCAATGTAAATATAATTGGTTAGATTCCAACACTGGTTGATAATTAAATTTTCAGGGCAATTAAAAACAGGTTGTACCAAAACAATTGTTTGCACTTTGAAGTAATTTCACTGGGTTTATGACTTTCTGAAATACTTTTTTAAAATGTCCAGCACAGTTTAACAATTTTGGTCACAATAACTGTGGTGTCTTATATTTCATGAAGTCTTTATTTTCTGCATCATTTCCCTCTTTCAACAGCCAAGACCAAAGAACCAATACACCATTTCCTCCAGTGTTCTCGTTACCAAAATTCCCAATTGACGTTCAGTCAAAACTGGATAGCAAAGAACCCTGTCGTAAGATCAGCTCTTACCGGCATAAAATTATAAGAGTGCTGCAAGAGTCTATGGCTCAGCACACACTGTTTATATAAAGTTTACATATAAGTTTATATAAAAAAAATAGAAACAAAGAAATTCCTGTTGTACATTTGCACACTCTTTCCTTTTGACAGCTATCCTTCAAACAGTGACTATGTTTCTGTAGTCAAGGCTTTAATCTCTAAATACCCTTTCCTGAGAGATGCAGAGGGAAATGGATATGTAAGTAAAATGTGTAATAAATAATGTTTCTGTCATAATAGATATTTTGGTTGAAGGTTTATGAAACCAGCTAGTTCAGTAGGTGAGAATCAATGAACTGGGATCCACTTTATATTAGGTGGCTACAGTGTACGAACATTTAAATTAATAATTTGATCGTACATGCTAATTTGTATTTATGTTTTAGAAACACCTGCACGTAATTACAGCTTATATCAATCATAAAATGAAATATGACTTAATATAATTTAATATGACTTTAAAATATTAAGGCCCACCAATAATCATGTTAAATACTTGTGATTTTAATAATGAGCGTAATAATCGTGATTATGATTTTTTTCCTTAATGGAGCAGCTCTATTTACAGTTTCATGACCTTTTAACAGAACACTGCTACTTGTTATTAAAATTGTTTAGCAAGGCTTTTTAATTTCCCAGAAAGTACTAAGTGTGACAGCATACTTGGCACATGTCTCTAAAAAGAAAATTCAAAACAGAATGATCCCCACTTGTTAATGAAGAGGAGGTAAAGAAGATAAAAGTGAAATATGGTCACAGTGTAAAGAAACCTGGAGAAAAAGATGCTAGTTGTCAAAGATCCAGCCAATCTGTGGTAAGCATAAATGACAATAGAAACTTTAAAATAAATCTTTATCTTTAAACTGTAGTCTTTCACCAAAGGAATTGTTCACTCAGATGAAATGACTGAATTTTGCGACCAATCGTGTTTGTGCATGTCTTTATTTTTCCCTGCATGGTTGTTTGTTACATTGTAGCCAGGTGAAGACTGTGTCCCTTCTGTTGGTGAGGATGCTACTTCAATTAATGCCCATGTGAAGACCTTACGGGACCAGTACAAGAAGACCCAACCAGATGTTGCAATAGTGGATGAAAAAATGAAACAAACATTTGCTTGGAGGAGGAGGGAAATAGTGAATGGCACTCCTGTTGCTGATATATTTTTTTCAGTATGTTCCTATACACTATTAATCAAGATAGATTGTCAAATTTGCTCCATCGGCTTATGGTGAATTTATTTGTACAGTAGCTCTCACAATGCAAAGCTATGCGTTTGCTCTCAACAACAGCAAAGACAAACACACAAACAGAATTAAATATTTGTTATCTGCATTTTAGCTATTTCAGGAATTGGGCCGAATGCATGACGTATCTGATTTAAGCCGGCGCTTCCAGGTCTCCTTCAGCAAAATTGTGCACAGTGTGTTGAGGTTAGCTAAGGGGAAATCTTCTATAGAAGCACAGTACATGGATGCCAGAGGAGAGGCTGTAGCAGAGAATATTTGTGGTATGCATGATTTCGGTCTAGGCTTTGCTTGTTTTAAAATTTCTATTTTCGTACTGTTCAACATTAGACCTATTAAATGTATCTTTAGATATGGATTTCCGTGCTGCTCTGGTTTTACTTCCAGTGATATTCAGGGAGAAAGTGGACAAATATGTCACCATTGGAGTCGTACAGGTATTGCCGTTTTTCCTATGCATTCACAAAAAATTGACTCTATCCCCTCTCACACTGTAAAATCAATAAATTTATGAAAGATTGCAAGAATTACTTAACTGGTAATTATAATAATGTGCTGTTCACACATGCGACGGGGTTCCATCTCTTTACTGGTTAGATGCCATTCACACATCCTTACTAAAATACCAGCTAACTCGGTGGCGGTTTCCCAGACAGGGATTTGTTTAAATCAGAAGTTTAATTATGAAATTTAAGTGATTTTAACAAAACACGTCACACTAAAAACATTACTTGAGTCACTTTTGACACAACACAATGGTACTGGTGTATTTTATGATATGTCTGTGCAAGTTGTTATCAGTTTGAACAGCTCTAAGACTTTATTTAGTCTAGGACTAGGCTTAATCCCTGTCAGGGAAACCAGCCCTTTAAGTCAATTTAATTATTATTATGAGTTTTTGACTCTTTTATAGTCGTTTGGGAAATAATTTTACTCCGGACTTTTCTAAAACTGATTTTCTTCTTTTTGTTCAGGATGAACCAGCTACTCCATATCCCACTGTACAGATTTTGGGAACATCTGACTGGAAACAGGTCTTCAGTGAGAAGAGAATCTTCAGCACTGTGAAAATGGAGGGATCTGAAATTTGCCAAGCAGTTGGAGTCGAGGATGGAGTTCTTTCCGCTTTTTTTTGCGTATTTTGTCTTCAACCTTGCGTATCCCTCGCACAACAGAAATACCCTGCTCTTTCTCCAGAGGCATGTGTTGAAGGTAACGACACTTGGTGACAAGCCTTTGTCAACTGCTGTTGTTAGGATTATCAATCTTTTATCCTAGACTCAAAGGATGCCACGGCCCTACGCTTGTCCAAAGTGTTCACGTCGACATTATACTGCAGCAAAACTAATTAAACATATAGGCTTAATTCATGCTCATGAACCTAATTTTTCTATCTGCTGCGGACTTGATGAGTGTCAGCGTTTCTTTTGCAAATACGAGTCTTTCAGGCGTCATGAATATAGAAAACACAGAACTCACATTTGGACAAATGAAAAGAGGTTAAGTATGGTTAAGTATGTTTTCAACATAGACACATTGTGGATACTGTGTGGAAAACTGTTGCTTCCACATTTGTTTGATTCTCATTTTCATGCATTTCATGTTTCATATGACAAGGACTGGTGTTGTTTGATGCCAGGAGATGAACTGGACTACCAGGCACTTGACCTCTACATGGTTGATGTTTTGTACGTAGGAGCCAGATATGTGTAGTCACTGTACTGGTTTTTGTAGAATTGTTACAGTGTTTTTGCATTATCGCATTTGTTTGTGTTGGGAATAATTTATTCTTTAAAATTGTAATGTTAATGGTATTGTTCAGGCAAAAATGAAAATTCTGTAATTCACTCACCCTCAAGTAGTTCCAAACCTGTATACATTTACAGTATTTTTTCTGCTGTACTCCTAGAAAGATATTTGGAAGAATGTCAGTAACCAAACAGATGTCGCCCAGCATTTACTGATGCAGTCAATGGTGGTCGAGACCCGTTTGGTTACCAACATTCTTCAAAATATCTTCCTTTGAGTACAACAGAACAAATACATTTATACAGGTTTGGATCAACTTGAGGGTGAGTGCATGATGACAGAATTTTCATTTTTGCCTGAACCATATCTTTAATGAATGGTATTGCATGAAAAGTGATAAAAATATGAATATGTTCAATTGTATTGCATACAGTTTTTGACCATTATTATATTGTTGGTTAATTTTTATTGTAACATATTACATTTTAGTCAAATGGTTTGCACCAAAGAGACATGTTTTTAAAAGAAGCGATGCTCCTTTTTTCTACATTTGATTGTAAAGAGGAAAGTTGATGTTTATAATTTTTGTACTCTTGTATGCCTGAACTTTGTTGGTTTAAACCCCTATGTATTTGATGGCATCTTTTTACATTAAATTCTATTAAAATGATGCTTTCTCAATTTGTTGCTTAACGTGTTTTATTCAAATGATAAATTACCTGTAATAGTGCTTAAAGGAACACATTTGCCATAGTTAAGGTACAAACATGCTTGTCACTGGGGTGGTACCTTCAAGGCCAAGATTTGTACCCTTGTTGCAGGTACAATATTGTACCAGCAAGGTTTAAAAAACAAAAGGTACATTTTGGTTACACACGGTACAAATCATGTCCTTAAAGGTACATACTGGAATGGTACAAATTTGTTTCCCTGTTATAAGGTACAAATTTGTACCAAATTTTGCCCCTGTGACAATGGTTTGTACCTTCTTTGGTACAAAATTGTACCTTTTTTTCCGAGAGTGTACAAAGTAATTATTTTGGCAAAAGTCAGAGAAAAAATCTGATCATGATTAAACCTGAAGACAATGTAATAGACAATGTAATAAACAACCAAAACCAATTCATAAAGTTCGGCCTACTAAATATTAGATCACTAAATTCAAAGGCAGTTATTGTAAATGAAATGATCACGGACAACAGTTTTTGATATATTCTGCCTTACCGAGACCTGGCTTAAACCAAATGATTATTTAGGACTAAATGAGTGTACCCCACCAAGCTACTGTTATAGGCATGAGCCATGTCCGGTTGGTCGGGGTAGCGGTGTCGCTACAATATTTAGAAACCTTCTAACTGTAACTCAGAGAACAGAGCATACATTTTAATAATTTGAAGTTTGCGTTGAGCATAAGTATTCCTACCAAAAGTAAAAAAACCTTGCTTTCTCTTACATTGGCTACTGTGTATAGACCCCCTGGTCCCTATACTGATTTTCTGAAAGAGTTCGCGGACTTCCTATCGGACCTATTGGTTAACGTTGATAAAATACTAATTGTCTGAGATTTTAATATCCACGTAGATGGCGCTTACTATGCATTAGCTGTGGGGTTTACAGAACTACTACACTCTTTTGGAGTAATACAACACATTAAAGGACCCACTCATGGATTTAATCATACACTAGACCTGATTATATCTCACTGAGCCGATCTAACCAATATAGATATTATGCCTCAAAATGACGATGTCACCGATCACTATCTTGCACCATAGTACAATAGCACCACTCGCGCCCTTATAAGAGAAACACGTAAACTAGAGAGCAAATGGAAAAAATCCCAATAAGAGTTTTAAAATTGCGTGGAAAGAGAGTGTAAATTGTTATAAAAAGGCACTAAAAGCAGCAATGGCTGAGCACCTCCGTAACCTCATAGAAACCAACAAAAACAATCCAAGGTTTTTATTTAGCACAGTTGCTAAATTAACAAATAAACAGACATCAACTGACCTGGCTATTCCGCCGCACCTCGGTAGCAATGAATTCATGAAATACTTTACAGAGAAAATTGAAAACATTCGCCACAAAATAGTAAAAACTCAACCTCCAAGTCTGTCCTATAAATTATTACCAACCATCGCTCCAAAATGAAAGGCTACAGCGTTTTTTTCTACCTATAAAACAGGAAGATTTAATTAAACTTATTGCAACATCTAAACCTACAACTTTCTTATTAGACCCCATACTAACTAAATTATTAAAAGAGTTACTACCTGTTGCAATTGAGCCCATTTATAACATTATCAACTCGTCAATTAATCTAGGCCATGTCCCAGGACCCATTAAGATGGCCGTCATTAAGCCTCTAATCAAGAAACCAAACTTAGATCCCAATGAACTAGGAAACTATAGACCGATTTCAAATCTCCCATACCCAGTAGCGGTTTTAGGCACGGGCGAACCGGGCAGTCGCCCGGGGCGGCATTTTTTCATGTCACATGGGGGGCGGCACCGGCACGAGCAGTAAAAGAAATCTCTGGGCCGCAGCGAAGCGGTTTTCTATTATCTATCATTCATTCATTGTGTGGGGAATCGGTAAATTGGTGCCCCTGCATGCTGAGAAGGTGCCGTGTGTGTGAAGGGGAAAGGGTAGGGGCGCACGCAGGGTATAGGTCACCTCTGGGTGTACACACTGAACGCGAATGAAGCGTTAAGCGCGATCGATTTACATGTCAAGTCAATTCAAAGACGCGATGACCTACTTGCGGTGCGATCCGCGCGAATGAGGCGATTGAAAAATCTGAACTGTGGCGAAAATTCGCCCTGCCCATCAGGAGCTTGCTCTAGTTGTGCCGTGATTATTTACATTTAGTCATTTAGCAGACGCGCTTTTATCTAAAGTGACTTACAAAGAGTTCGGGGAGCAATAAGCGATAGCCTAGCTCATAGAAAGAGCAAAAATACAATAGGTGCTTATACAAAGTTAGTTTCAACAAAAGCTAGACCAAAACCTGTTGAGAGAAGAGTGTTAGTGTACGTTATTTTTTATTATTTGTCTGTCAGGTATGTTTTTCTGAATTGTGTGAAATGGCTAATAAAAAATAAGTAATACAAAACGATTATGGCAGTGACTCATTTCCTGGGTGACAGTGTTTGGGGGCGGGGGGATATCCGTTGATTGTCGAATGTCAAATAAATAGAGATGGACAGGAAAAGGTCAAAGCCATCAGGTGCACAAAAAAAACGGATTTGTGCAATTGAGAAATATAATTTTCTCTTTCACTTATGTTGTTATAAAAAATATGACGAAGGGGGGGGGGGGTTAGGGGCGCTCAAAGGTGGTCTCGCCCGGGGTGCAATTCAATGTAGAACCGCCACTGCCCATACCTGTCTAAAATACTAGAAAAAGTAGTGTGCACTCAGTTATGCTCTTTCTTACAAAATAATGACATACACGAAAAATTTCAAACAGGCTTTAGATCGCATCGTAGCACTGAAACTGTGCTCGTTAAAAATGCTTATAGCATCAGATAAAGGTAACATCTCACTCCTGGTCCTGCTTGACCTTAGTGCTGCGTTCAATACCGTAGACCATAACATACTTCTAGATCGCTTACACAATTATACCTGTATTGAGGGACAGACACTACAATGGATCAGATCTTATCAGACAGACATCAATTTGTCCATTTAAACGGGGAATCATCAAATCTAATGCAAGTAAAATATGGATTACCTCAGGGATCGGTTCTGGGACCCGTGCTGTTCTCCATATACATGCTGCCCCTTGGAAACATTATTAAAAACATGGAATTAGCTTCCATTGCCATGCAGATGATACTCAGCTATATATCTCATCAAGACCAGATGATTCCTCCCAGCTATCCAAATTGGCAGAGTGCATCGAAAATATAAAACATTGGATGACCTGTAATTTCCTTCTTTTAAATTCTAATAAAACAGAAATATTACTTATCGGACCAAAGACACGCAAACCGATTATTTCTGATTATAAACTGCAATTTGAAAGATGTACTGTTACTCCAACAAAAACAGTAAAATATCTAGACGTTATATTAGACAGCAACCTGTCATTTCGAACTTACATCTCAAATGTTACAAAAACAGCCTTTCCCCTTCAGTCGGTCTCTCGACGTTGTGAGAGACTGACTGGGGTTTGATCTTGAGAACCTACCTTCTCCGAGATAATTAATTATAAAACGCCAATGGGCTTGGCGAATGGCACGCGCACGCCAGTCTCCGCCCCGTGCATACGGGTATAAAGGAAGATGGCGGCGGTCATTCACTCATCCTTTGTTCTTCGGAACCTGTGTGTTTGCTGATGCTACACGCGATACTCGACTTCGAGAAAACTTTTAACCTGCTGGATTTATGACGCGGAGCAGCGGACTTCTCCTTTCGGTGGACTTCCCCTGGGCGTTTCGGCAGAAGGCTACAGACCTTAAGAGGTAAGTCCCTCTGTCTACGAGCATGTCTCATAGCTGTATCCTTGGGTGCGACAGACTCATCCCGGAGTCTGACGGCCATGATTCCTGTGTCACTTGCTTGGGGCTCAAGCATGCTGAGGCAGGTTTCACTGATGCAATGTCCCGTGTGTGCGGACATAGCAATCAGGGTGTTGCGGTCGCGGTTGGCTACGTTCTTTCGAGCGCTGCCACCACACCGTCTGTTTCCCAGGCGTGTTCAGCTGCCGTTTCGGCGAGGTTGACCGCTTTGGCGAGCGGCAGGGGTGATTTAGGGACGCCGATAGATGTTGCTCCATCAGCTTCACGCTCGCGGACCATCTATACCCCTTCACGCTCACCTGGTTCGTCCCCTACGAGCGGCAGACGGCCGTCTCATAGTGGTAAGACTTCGCACACGGATGATGACGCTATCTCTGTCGCTGCGTCGGACAGCTGCCTGCTGGCAGCGTATGCGGAAGACTCCTCTGATCTCCTGTCGTCAGGCAGTCGAGCTCCGGAGGAGACTGATGCTGAGATGTCGGCCATGCTTGCCCGGGCAGCCGCGAGCATCGGGTTGCAGGGTGTAACAACATCCTCCCCGGAACGCTCGCGGCTAGATGCGCGATTTCGGGGGCGTGGTCAAAAGCCACGCCCCGCTCCGTTACCGTTCTTCCCGGAGGTGCATGACGAGCTCGCCAAGTCCTGGAATGCACCCCTTTTGGCACGTTTCAGGCCGGAGGGCTCTGTGGCTGTGACTTCCCTGGTTGGTGGGGGGCTAGAGTCTATGTTGACGTTCCCCGCGTGGAGCGTGCAGTCGCGGGCCACTTGTGCCCGCAGACAGCTGCCACTTGGGGGGCTCGACCTAGACTCCCGTCCAGAGCATTCCACGCCATGGCGGTCCTCCGGGTTTTTCAGGCGAAAGCCCTGAAGGATTTGGGCGGCGGGAAGTTCGACCCAACTCGTATGAGTGAGCTACGTACTGCCACAGACCTCGCGCTACGAAGGCCACGGCACGTGCACTGGGTCGGTCGATGTCCACAATGGTGGTCCAAGAGAGGCATCTGTGGCTTAGTCTTGCGCAGGTGAGCGGCGCCCAGAACGCCCGTTCCGGATGCGCCCATCTCGCAAGCAGGGCTGCTTGGTGATACCGTGGAGGACGGCAGTGGTTCCCAGCAGCCCTGCCCTCCCGCGGCGGCCCTCCGGTTGAGGAACCTCCCAGAGGACGACCCACCAGAGACGTAGACCCCCGCGGAAGAGGGCATCTGTTCCCCGTCAGCAGCCCGCCAAGAGGTTCTTTAAAGCGGCCCTGACGGGACGAACCAGGGGGAGATTTTACTGGGCCCGAATCCCGGCCTTTCCAACGCCGGATCGGAGAAGGACGCTGCCTGCCGCGTTCCATCGAGTCTGGGCCCTTTTCAGGGTCCGGCGCCCACATACTCACAAAGAGACAAATCTCCCCTGGGTTTTCCTCCACAACACTCTCGTCCAGACGGTGTATTGGATGGATCGGGTCGCCGACCGCAATCTCCCCCGGACATTGCGTCAGGCCGCCTGAAGCAGGTAAACATACAGAGCCGTCAACCTCCCGGGGGGTCCCCCCTGTGCGAGGTGACCGTACTGTCAGCCACCGAACCAGCCTCCCCCGGCACGGTGAGGCAGATTGTCCCTCTGGTCCCGTTGTCGCGGTTCTTGGGCGCTTGGTAGCGCACCAGCCCGTCACACTGGATAGAGAGGACAGTCCGTCTCGGTTACTCGATCCAATTCACCAGGCGCCCCCCCAAGTTTCGGGGCATTCTGTACACCTCGGGGCGAGGAGAGAATGCTTCCGTACTTCGGCAGGAGGTCGCCGCCCTTCTGGCGAAGGGTGCGGTCGAACCCGTCTCTATAACCGAGATGTCGTCCGGGTTTTACAGCCAGTACTTCATCGTGCCCAAAAAGGGCGGGGGGCTGTGGCCCATTTTGGATCTGCAGCACCTGAACAAGCACCTGCACAAGCTGCCGTTCAGAATGCTGACGCAGAGGCGCATCCTGGGCTCGGTACGTCACCAGGATTGGTTCGTGGCGATCGACCTGAAGGACGGGTACTTTCACGTCTCTATTCTCCCCCGACACCGGCCGTTCCTACGGTTCGAGGGAAGGGCGTATCAGTACAGGGTCCTGCCATTCGGTCTGGCCCTGTCTCCACGTGTTTTTCTCCAAACAAGTGGGGCTGCCTTAGCTCCTGTCAGGGAGCAAGGCGTGCAAGTGCTAAACTATCTCGACGACTGGCTTATCTTGGCAAACTCGCGAGATGTGTTGTGCACGCACAGGGACCTTGTGCTTCGGCACCTAGACCGTCTAGGCCTCCGGGTCAACCAGGAGAAGAGCAAGCTCTCCCGCGCGCAGAGCACCTCTTACCTCTGTATGGAACTAGACTCTGTCCGTATGTCAGCACGTCTCACCAACGAGCGTGCACAGTCAGTGCTGCGCTGTCTGAGGTTGATCAGTCAGAATCCCTCGACGCCGCTGAAGAATTTTCAGAGGCTCCTGGGGCACATGCCGTCCTCGACGGGGGTAATCCCTATCGGGTTTATGCACATGCGGCCGCTTCAGCACTGGCTACAGAGTCGGGTTCCCTGGACGGCGTGGCACGCCGGCACCAGGCGGATTACAGTAACGCCTCAGTGCCTTCGCACTCTCTTACCCTGGTCAGACTTGACCTTTCTCCGAGCGGGGGTTCCGCTCGGACAGGTTTCGAGGCGTGTCGTGGTAACGACAGACGCCTCCCTGCAAGGGTGGGGTGCGGTGTGCAAGTGGGCACGCAGTATCGGGTCGGTGGACAGGTCCCCGACTGCGTTGGCATATCAACTGCCTAGAGTTGTTGGCAGTCCTTCTGGCACTGAGGAGGCTCCAGCCCCTCGTGCAGGACAAACACGTGCTAGTCCGGTTGGACAGCACGACTGCCGTGGCGTACATCAATCGCAAGGCGGCATACGCTCACCGCAGTTATCACAACTCGCCCGACGCCTCCTCCTTTGGAGTCAGCAGGTGAAATCCCTGCGGGCCACGTTTCTTCCGGGCAACCTGAACCAGACAGCCGATGCGCTCTCTCGACAGTGTACTCCCCACGGAGAGTGGCGACTCCATCCCCGTGCAGCCCGGCTCATGTGGGAAGCGGTTCGGCAGGCACAGGTGGACCTGTTGCCTCCCCGGACTCCACCCATTACCCGCTATGGTATTCCCAGACCGAGGGTCCCCTCGGCACGGATGCCCTAGCACACAGCTGGCCGTGGGACAAGCGGAAGTATGCCTTCCCCCCCAGTGAGCCTCCTTGCACAGGTCCTGTGCAAGGTCAGGGAAAGGGGCATCAGGTTCTGGTGAGTGGTGCCATACTGGCCCAACCAGACCTGGCTCTCGGATCTGGTAGATCTGACGACGGCCCCCCCTGGCCCAATCCCCTGACAAAGGACCTTCCGTTGCAGGGGAAGGGCACGTTGTGGCACCCCAACGCAGGCCTCTGGAACCTCCATGCCTGGCCCCTGGACGGGACGAGGGCTTGCCCGTTAGCGGTCCGGGAGACTGTCTTACAGGCTAGAGCCCCGCCTCTAGGCGGTCATACGCTTATAAGTGGCGCCAATTTGTCCTGGTGTTCTCCCCGGGAGGAGAACCCGCGGAGTTGCCTGATCGGATCAGTGCTGACCCGCAGGTAAGTATCCCCGTCAGCACAACCTGGTCACCAGGTTCCTCAGGAGCGCGAGAAGGGTGTGTCCACCTTGGCCGCGCTCCGTACCCTCTTGGGACCCTAATGTGGTCCTACAGGGCCTTGGTACGGCCCTGGTGAGCCCCTAAGTATTGCCAATCTTCCTCAGTTGGATGAAAGATGCACTCTTTGTGGCGCTAACCTCCATCAAGAGGGTGGGGGACCTACAGGCATTCTCTGTGTCCCAAAGGTGCCTGGAACTCGGGATCGGTAATTCTCACGTGGTCCTGAGATCCTATCCCGACGACGTGCCCAAGCTTCCCACTACTCCCTTCCGGGACCAGGTGGTGAACCTGCAGGCGCTCCCCTCCGGAGAGGAAGACCCAACCTTTTTATGTGTTGTGTCCAGTACGCGCGCTGCGCCTCGGTCTGGACCGCACACAGAGCCTCAGAAGCTCTGAGCAGCTCTTTGTCTGTTCTGGGAGACGGCACCCGGGGGGGGCTGTCTCCAAACAGAGGTGGCGCACTGGGTACCAATCCCAGGATCGCCGTGCCCGCTGGCAGTGAGAGCCCACTCCACTCGTGGGCACTGGCACAGGGCGCCTCTCTGGCAGACATTTGTAGAACTGCGGGTTGGGCTACGCCCAGTACCTTCACGAGATTTTACAATCTCCACGTGGAACCAGTTGCAGCACATACCCTTAAACGCCGCCAACGTTTAGGGTGGGCTCCTGGTTTGGGCGTACGCCTGCGAAAGTGCCTTCTCCCCTCACCAGGTGAGACTAGTGCGCTATTGTAGCCTACCTACTTTCCCCTCTCGGGCGAAGTATAGGCATTCCATCCATCACTAAGCATTGCACTTGGTAACAGACTGAGCGGAGCCGTCTGTTAGAACCAGGTCCGTTATAGGTAGAGTCATCCCTGCTCAGGCAGACCCCTGTATTAGGACTAGTGCCCCATACGTAGTGACTCCCCACTGGGTCGTCCCGTGTGTTGAATTCCTCACTCAGGATTTCCCGATTGGTGAATCTGTGACCTCCCCGCCGGTGGTAATCCCACCTGGATTGTCCCCCTATTCGGGCTAACACCTTTCCGCATGTTGTTCTCCCCGCCGGGGAGACCATGTCATGTCCTCTGGGTAGGATGTGGCCTCCGTAACACACTCTTCTAAGAGGAGAGCAGTGTTTCCCCAGTGTTCGGCTCCGGACAGCTCCTCGCTACTAGAGGCGTACGCCACTGTCCGTGAGGCCGTCAGTAGAGGCTTCTCAGTATGACCAATACTATATGACTGGAAGATAACGTCTCGCGGTAGCACTCTTGTGACTCGCTAGCCCAGTCAGGGTCGCTCCGCTAGAGGTCATGATATCGGTGCAAGCGCTGTGGCGTTTAAGATTGATCCCCAGTCAGTCTCTCACAACGTCGAGAGATCGACTGAAGGGGAACGTCTCGGTTACGTCTGTAACCTCGGTTCCCTGATGGAGGGAACGAGACGTTGTGACTTCATGCCACAACGCTGCACCGAATCACTGCAGTGAACGGGAGTGCCCTCTCAGGTTCCTCAGTACAAAGGGCGAGTGAATGACCGCCGCCATCTTCCTTTATACCCGTATGCACGGGGCGGAGACTGGCGTGCGCGTGCCATTCGCCAAGCCCATTGGCGTTTTATAATTAATTATCTCGGAGAAGGTAGGTTCTCAAGATCAAACCCCAGTCAGTCTCTCACAACGTCTCGTTCCCTCCATCAGGGAACCGAGGTTACAGACGTAACCGAGACGTTTTCCACCTAAGAAATGTTGCCAAGTTACGAAATATTCTGTGTTGCTGACGCGGAGAAGCTTATTCATGTATTTATGACCTCAAGACTTGACTACTGTAATGCGCTACTTAGTGTTTGTCCTGCATCATCAATAAACAAACTACAGTTAGTTCAGAACGCAGCTGCCAGATTTCTAACCAGGTCCAGAAAATACCATCACATAACCCCAATGTTATCAACCCTTCACTGGCTACCCATTAAGTATCGTATTGACTTTAAAGTTCTTTTAATCACTTATAAAGCCTTAAAGGGTTTAGGCCATACCTACCTAACAGAGCTTCTATCACATTACAACCCATCACGCTCTCTAAGATCTCAAAACGCACGACTTTTGATAACACCTAGAATAACTAAATCCACCAAAGGGGGTCGAGCTTTCGCATACTTAGCACCTAAACTCTGGAAAAGCCTTCCTGATATTATTCGAGGATCAGACACACTCGCCCAATTTAAATCTAGATTAAAGACGCATCTTTTCAGCCAAGCATTCACTTAATGCAAAATATGTTAAATAAACCACCAGGAGACTGCTGACATTAGATCTTATTTTTCTAGGTGTTTATATAACAAGTTAAACTATTCATGTACTGTGTTTTAAATTTTTTTGTGTAAAGCTGCTTTGGAACAGTGCACATTGTGAAAAGCGCTGTAGAAATTGAATTGAAGGGAACTTAGTGTATTCTTTTACTGAACTCCTTTTTTACATGTTTCCCTTCACGTGTCTTTTCTTCTTCTCCGATACCAACTCCACTACTCCACACATTATACAATACTGCCATCAAGTGGTAAGCAGTATTTCACTGATTAGTACTTCCTCCTGTCTTTAGAATGTTTTAGTTCTCTAATAAATGAATAAATTAATGTATGCATTTCAAATCAATTATCAACACAATGTTTAACATATGTATACAGGTAAATAACAAAACTCAACTGAAAAGAGGTGGAAGAACTTTGGTTGCTCTGTCAAAATATCTATTTTGTTTGTCTTTCACCAGTTATTTTCTTCATCTGAGATGTTTGTTTGGTTTAAACCTTGTAACGTGTGTAGGTGTGGTACATAGTTTAAGACCTATTAACATTTCAGTTGATGAAACACCACACTCAAGAGGGGAAGTTCTGTAACTAGATACGGATCTGAACCATCTTCTAAAGCTTTCTTGAGATGCTTTGCACTCCCCGTTCTGCTTTACCATTTGCTTGTGGATGCAATGGGCTGGAGGATGTATGCTGGAATTCACACTGCATTGCAAATTGCTCAAACTCCTTGTAATTATAACATGGCCTAATGTCACCAACCACAACTCTAGGAATTCCTCTTCTCTTCGCTCTCTCAACGGAGGCAGTCGCATTTTTCTTGCTCCCGTCCTCCCCTTTTTTTCCTGCTGATCTCGTGTCTTGTCTCTGCACTACTCTAAAACTGAAATTATGGATCTGATCAACTGGTCTCTCAACGCTATTGACACGATCTTTTCGACGATAAGCTTGGGTTCGGGGGAACCTGTCTGCCCTGACGGAACGTTCGTAGCTGGCTACACGATGGACGCCTGGGAGAGATGGCGGATCATGTCTGGCTCCTCTTTCCGTGGAGGACATTGAAGATATCTACCTATTCGGAACCATGATAACAGGTATTATGCTGATTGGATTAGGCTGTGCCCTTAGTTATCGAGAAATTAAGAAAACGGTAACAGCTCTCAAAAGTCTCACAAGGCTGCCCGTTATGATGGAAGTCGTGGGAAGAGCGGTCGGCTCTGGAAATGAGACTAATAACCGCAATATGGATTCTATCACGGAGAAGCTCACGACTTTGCAAAGGAAAATTGATATTGTTGGAGACCAAAATGGACAAAGAGAGTAGCCATGGAAATGCAATGCGGTTGCTCGCCCTAAGACTAAACAATCAATCTTATCTTTTTCGACTCCCCCGTATCAGCCTTGGCCAAGGCTGGTGCTGGAATTCAACCCTGAGTGGAGCAGTACGGAGAGACGCTCTTGCGTCCCTCCCCCATTCTACTGAAACACCTGCACAGACTATCACACAGACTCTCACACACACACACAAACATAGGCCGCACTCGAGGGCGGTCACCCATTCCCAGATCCATCGCCTCCGTTGCTTTGACCCGCCAGCCTGACAAAGGGGGTCTGTATAGGGCGCCACCATGGCAGCAGGATCAGATGGCTGCTTGTCGGAACTGGATTACTTATCCCTGTTGCAAGTCTTGTCTATGGTGTATTGTGTACATGTTTTTCTCCTCACCTCCCCCATGTTATGCTTTATCTTCTTCTAAAAATACATTTCGTTGCACTGTACTTGTATGTGTGTAATGACAATAAATTGAATCAAATCAAATCAAAAAGTCTGGAGAATATGAATTTCATGTGAGTTATTACAATACTGGCTGTTGCATCTCCCAACAGAGCGATCTCTGGATAGTTGGAATAATAATCTATCACCAACAGATTATCTATGCCATTTAAATGAAAGAGGTAGGTACCAAATTTATCCCACACTTCAGATCTGATATTCTATGATGATGGGTTCTTTGACTTGTTTGTTTCTGTACTTTAGGCATGTTTGACATTTGCTCCTCTTTTACACTTTCCGATCCCTAAATGTTCATTCAACATGTCAGAACGCATGTTCTCTAGGATAACAATCCTGTTTTTTCGAAGCAATAATCCATTCACAAGAGATAGCTCGGACCGAAGGTGAAAGTATTGGGAAGTCAAACCCTTCGGCCAACCATTCTACAAGTTGTTGATTACTACCTATAGTGTGACATCTTTTGGGGTTTCATGAGCCAGCTGTTTCAACTTGTAGTCTGACACAGGCAAAGTCTCAGATACCAGGTTAACATGCAAGTCAACATCCTCTTCTGGAGAACTCGGCTTGTCCTGTGTGCTTCGGACAGGTGCACCAGAAAGGGCATCCGCTGTCACCAGATATTTGCCTGGCGTGTAGGTCAACCTTAAGTCATAACGCTGAAGTTTCGTCATGAGGCTCTGTATACGTGGTGACCAATGTACCCCCTAAGTTTTCATGTGTCTGAGCAACCACACAAACTCTCTGAGAATTCCTTGGACCAATGTGAGCAACATCAGACGTGCACACTGTGGCCACACCAGCAGGGCCTCCTCTAGCCATTTTGGTGCCCTAAGCATAATTCTGTTATGATGGCCCCGCCAAATGTACACCTTTCAGAGATCAAATTTTGTTCACATAAAAACATTCACATTTTGCACAATGAGGCTTGGTGAGTGGATGTGCCACTAACCGTTCGTTTTCTCCTGTAGCGGTTTTAGGCACGAGCGAACCGGGTGCAGCACATGAGGGGCGGCACCAGCACGAGCAGTAGCTAAAAAAACTCTTGGCCTATTATCTATCATTCATTCATTGTGTGGGGAATTGGCAAATTGGCGCCCCTGCATGCTGCAGGTGCCGTGTGTTTGAGAACGGGATAGTTCACCTCTGGGTGTGTTCACATCGAGCGCAAATGAAGCGTTAAGCGCGAGTGATTTACATGTTAAGTCAACACAAGACGCGATGACCTACTTGCGGTGCGATTCGCGGGAATGAGGCGGCGCGGGGGGGAGGGCGCTCAAGGGTGGTCTCTCCCGGGGTGCAATTCAATGTAGAACGGCCACTGGTTTTGCCATAGTTTCATTTTGACCCCTCTCTGTAAACTAAGCGTTAACCTGCTATACAGCGGCACATACGCATAAAGCGCTGTTCATGACGTTGATTGGCTGCGTAAGTAAATAAGTGTTAGACGCATCATGTCATTGGGAAGACAGTGTTAGTCATTGTTTTACTGCAGTTACCACTTGTTGTCACCTGTCACTCACTGACTTGCATAGCAAAATGGTATAGAATAAATTTTTATGCATTTATTTACGGATCAGGTAGGATTTTATTTTATGTGCTGCATAGATATGCTGTGCGCGGAGATCGCGGGACGATCAAGCCACAAGAGAGGTAGGTGAAAGCCGTACGGGCCGGGCCAAAACCCAGGACAAAGACCCAGGTACGGTAATTTTTGGGTTTTGCGGGGTATTATCGCTGTTTAGAGCTGTTGCTGATGGACGCTGATTTTGGCCAGGCGTTGGACTATCTCCTCCATGGCTTGTCGATCTTGGGTGACACAGAGAGTGGGAGAAGCAGAGGTCTGCAAAAAGATATGGGAGGAGAGTTGAGGAGTTGCCGTGTGTGTGGTTTCCTCCTTAGGGTGCCTGCATTCTCCTCCAACTGTGACGGGTGGAGGAACAACAAACACGCCAAGTCACGCTTAACACACCCCAGAGGGGAGATTTATTGTAGTACCGGCCCTTGGCCGTGAAAAGGATCAACAAAAGTGAGTGTCCTGTGGTGAAAGTCCCTTGGTGCGTGTGCAGTGACTCCTGTAGGTCCTCCGTGCTCTTCGTGATTGTGTGTTGTGAACCCCTTCTATCCCTTAAGCGCGGTTACTTCCGAGTTTGAGGTGGTTTCATCGCTGCCGATCGTCAGTCGCTTGACCCTGGCGTGAGAGAAGAGAGTGGGTAGTCAGACACATAGAGTTGTGGAGACGTTGCTCACAATGCCTCTGGCGAAGCTGGCTTTTATGCCGGTTGAGATGAGCTCCTGGCGACTGTCAGCTGTTCCTGGTTGATTCCCATGGCAACGCTGTTTGCACTAGGGGTGACTCGTCACAGAGACATCCAGATCTTACCAGGTGACAAATGGAGTTCCTCAGGGATCAGTTCTCGCTTCTCTCCTCTTTTCTGTAAATACCACCTCCCTGGGTCCAATAATTAAGTCACATACCCCATCATCTGGACATCGCTCTTCTTGGATGAAAGAACATCACCTACAACTCGAGCTCTCCAAGACAGAACTTCTGGTTATTCCGGCCCACCCATCAATTGAACACCACCTTACCATTCAGCTTGGATCCTCAACTATAACACCCACCAAGTATACAAGGAACCTGGGGGTGATGTTCGACGACCAGCTGAAATTCCCCTCCCACATCGCAGCAACCTCTCGAACTTGCAGATAGGTGCTCTACATCATCAGGAAAATCAGGCCGTTCTTGTCAGAGCATTCCTCTGAGCTGCTAGTCCAATATACATTCGTTACAAATGGCCTAGCATCTAAATGGGCCAAAGTATTTTCCTGTTTTTTGTGCGAGCTCTTTATTTGTCACTACTGTAGAACACTATTATTGTAAAACTATTGTGATGACAACCACGTGGAAACTGTGACGTTGGTCATTTTATAATTTAATGATCCTAACCTGCTCTTGGGTTATGGGACTATCTAGGAATTGCTTGCCAGCCCTGTTGGTCTAAGTGGATTTCGTCCAAGTACCTCTGCCCTGTTGGTCTAGTGGATTTTCATCCGTGTACATTTCTCCTGTCGGTCTAAGTGGATTTCGTCCAAGGAACTCTGCCCTGTCCGTCTAGTGGATTTTCATCCGAGTACGTTTACCAGAGTACATTTTTGTGCATTTCTACTCTCTAGTTTTGTTGTGTGAGGTGTCAAATAAAAGATTTATATACCCTGCTTCTGACTCTCGAGTTTCCGTAACAGATAGATCTGACCAACATGGAGTCACAGGAGGGTCCGACCCTCTGCACACAGCCCTCGCTTAGCAGGAAATATTATAAGGGCAGGAGACCACCAGACTCAACGCCGCCACCTAAGAGAGCGGTGCCCTCAATGCCCAGGTGGCAATGCCTAGTTCACGGCTCGCCTTGGGGAGTTCCAGCGTACCCCGCCACTTGTGAACCCGAACCACACACCAAAAGTCCACCTGGTTACAGTGGATACCCTAACTACCCTAGTGGATACCCTGTCGGGCCTTCCTTTCCCTGTGTTCCCTTGTTTTTTTTCTCCAGCCCCGACGCTATTCCACCGAATCGGTAAGGTAGCATATGTCATTACTCTCCTCTCCATATCGGCCATAGAGTGGGCAGATGCCGTTTGGGATGCTAAGGAGATGATCAGTTTATTTGACCGAATGGCCCAGGGGGATGAAGCGTCTTGTCAGCTGGCATGGATCACTCAGAAGAGGGCTCTGTAACCGAGTAGGCTATTCACCTTAAGACTCTCGCTGCGACTGGAACCCCAGTGCCCTCCATGCCCGTTTTCTTGATGGAATCAACCCAAACATTGCAGATGAACTGGCACCCCTTGACCTACCCAGTGAGTTGGATGTTCTCATTAAACTCTCAGTATTAGTGGAAAGGCGTATGGCTGGGGAAGTGCGAATTCTACACTGAGTCAGTTACGTTCCTTGGCCCCTTCATCACCACCAATGGTATCAAGGCGGATCCGGCTAAGATTAAAGCTGTGGCCGAACGGCTCACCCCAGACTCTCGCAAAGCACTTCAAAGGTTCCTGGGTTTCAGAAACTTTTACCACCGATTCATCAGGAACTTCGGCCTCATCACCGCTCCTCTCACTGCATTGACCTCCATAAAAGTGCTTTTCAAGTGGAAATATGATGCAAAGGTTGCCTTGGATAAATTAAAGTATTTTTGTCTCTGCACCTGTTCTGTCTGTTCCAAATCCTGCTCTCCAGCTAATTGTTGAGGTCGATGAGTCTGATGTCGGGGTCGGCACAGTTTTATCTCAACGCTCCGCTGGTGGTTGGAAGGTGCACACGTGGCCTTCTTCTCCCACTGCCTCAGCCCTGCAGAATGTAACTAAGAGATCAGAAACCAGGAGCTGTTGGCGATAAGACTGGCCCTGGGGAAGTGGAGTCACTGGTTGGAGGGTGCAGAGCGGTCGTTCTTGGTCTGGCCAGACCACAAGGAATATGAATAGGTAGAGTTCGACACACTGTCGCTTTTGTTGGAGACCACTGAGGAGGAGCTCACAACCGAAACCATCTTCCCAGGAAGGGTGCTGGTATGGGCTCTCTCTTGGGGGATCGAACGGCGAGTAGCATAGGCCGGACAAGGGGTGCATGTGCCAGCAGAGTGCCCAGGGGTAGGCGGTTGGTATCGGCCGCTATGCGATCTGATGTCCTTAAGTGGGTTCACTCTTCTAGATTGGTCTGCCATCCAGGAATTCGAGGAATGATGGCTGCCATCTGCCAGTGCTTCTGGTGGCCATCTCTGGTCAATGATGTCATTTTAGACGCCCAATCACCCCCCCACTGGTCTGCTTCGCACCCTACACATTCCCTCCCGCCCCTGGTCCCAAATGGCTCTTGATTTTGTCTCTGGGCCACCTACCTCCAAGGGCAACGTGATGGTTCTCACTGTGGTGGATCGTTTCTCCAAGACTATCGAATCGGGGGCCTCAGTTCTTCTCCCGGTTCTGGATAGGGTTTTGTAGAAAGATTGGGGTCTCAGCAAGTCTGTATTTAGGTTTTCACCCACAGACCAACAGGCAGTGCGAGCGAGCCAACCAGAATGTCGGCAGAATGCTCCGTTGTTTGACATCCTCCAACCCGAGTTCTTAGTGCTCTCAGTTCCCATGAGTAGAGTACGCCCAATATTCCCTTCCCTCGGCTGCATCAGGTATGTCTCCTCTTAAGTGTTCTGTTGGCAATACCCCCCCTCCCTGTTTTCCTCGCAGGATCCCGACGCTGCTTTTCCGTCTGCTCTAGCCTTCATCCATCGTTGCTGCCACACTTGGGAGAACTGGAAGACGGATGGCAGCAGATGATCGCCATCGGGTCTCTCCTCCTACCTTTATTTGTGGTCAGTGGATATGGCTTTCTACCAAGGACCTGCCTCTCCAGGGCACCTTCTAGAAAGCTGCCGGCCAAGCACATTGGTCCATACAGCATCACAAAAGGGGTTAACCGGGTGGACGTCAGGCTCAGACTTCCCACCTCCCTTGGTTGGGTCCACCCTGTTTGTCATGTGTCCACGGTCAAGCCCCTCTTCACCGTGCCAGCAACCACCCGGTTCCCTCACCCCCACGACTAGTTGATGGCTCCTCCACCTACAAGGTGAAATTGCTGGAAGTTCATCACAGAGGCAGAGGTCTCCAGTACCTTTTGGACTGGGAAGGCTATGGTGCAGTGAAGAGATGATGGGTACCCTCCCGGGACATTCTGTACCCGTCTTGGATCTCGGACTTCAATCGGCGACGTGGCGCCGCCGGGGGGGGTCCTGCGTGGTCTCGGGTCTGAGCACTTGTTTGTTTTGTTTCATGTCAAGTATGGTGTGACAGCTCACCATGTGCTCGGTGTCTCCGTGGGCGCCCCGCCCTCATGTGTCTGCATTGATTACCTCATTATTGTTTCACTCTTCTCACCTGGGTTGGTTCTGGTTTTCTCTCTCCCATCCTGGTTTCTGATTTTCACTTGTGAATCTTTTCCCTTCTTATATCCGTTTGTGCCTCTGTCCTGTGTCAGATCGTCAGTGTTATTGTCTCGCAACCTACCAGTCGTTATGTCTAGTTCTTGGGCACTAGCTGAGCTGTGTTTGCCACGTGGTGTCTAAGTACCTTTGCCCTGTCGGTCAGTGGATTTTCCGTAACAGTATATATGTTTACTTTTATTCAAGTACTTAATATGTGTACTACGTCAACCACTTCATTTATTTAACAACTGACAACCATATAAATTTAACAAGCATATAAATAATGACATAATAAATTTCTTTGGCGTAGGCCCTGTCCATAGCTCGAATGCAGAGGGTCGTAGATACTTACAAATCCTGCCAGGAGATGAAGGCAGGGGCGGACCAGGATGCATGGACAGGGACCAACCTGGTGGTGGTGGTGGGGAGTATGGGGGTAAATGACTGAATCAGTATCTGCATATCTTATATACCCCAAGTGTTAGATGATGATTGGTTAGAGCTATAGGTAATGAGTGACAGATATCGTTAACGTCTTCCTGTCAGAACCCAAGCTAAAGCTATTTTTTTTGTCCATGTAGTGTAGCTTCAGTAGTCAAGTCAAGTTGAGCTTTATTGTCATTCCAATACATAGGGGGATCAGATTAAAAGATGAGAAGAAATGAAACAGGAGAAACAATGAAAAGTTAACTTTTCAATAAGAAATCAGCAAAAGATTGTGGAATGAAATGTCGTTCCTCTGTGCTACATAAATACAGACATACAACAACAGAGTAAAACAAGGATAAACACAAACCAATCTACTCAAACTAAGAGAGAGAGAGTCTGACCAAATAAACTATGCAAATGCTACAAATACATACTGTACATGTGCAAAGAATAGAGAAACATTGCAAGTCACGCAGCTAGTTGGGGAACAGTGCAAGATAATTTGTAGTGCAAGCATGTAAACATACATGTTACATGTTATAACATATATCTTCACAACACTTATTGCAATACTCACATTAATTAGATGCAGTGGTTTCATAACATAGCACGAACGTTGTGTTTGTTTATGTTAAAGAGGCCATAGAGTTTCTTTTAGTACACTGAATTAATTGCTTTTGTAGGGAATAAGAAAATCACCTAAAGAACAGACAGTCTTTAATTCAGAGATTTCAGTAAAACAAAACATTTCAAAAGGTAATTCACAAACAGTTGTCAAAAGTAGAATTTTGAAAGGACAGACAGACAGAAAGTCTGGAACTTTTTAGAAAGTCTAGAACTAAGTAATCTCAGTTGGTAAGACGTGTGTGAATGATTTAAATGTTTGCACAAGAAAGCATCATACATGAAAATACAGATTTCATGGGGTTCTAAAATGTCCTAAAATGCAGGTTCCTGGAAGTCACGTGATTGCCTGTAATCTCTTTGCTATGGATTATACGTCACAGATGCAGGTTCCTGAAAGTCATGTGATTTCCTGGAATACGTTTGTTACTTTAACGATAGACTTTCTCTGTTTGGCTGACACACCTATTTATGAATTACCACAGAGCACATCATAGTTTAAACGCAGAGGAGTGATTGTGTTAACACTCTCTTACATATGCTGATTCAAAACAAGCAGGAAACCTTGAATTGCTGTCTGGAATCCAGCCTTACACTCAGGTTTGTCTTTATTACACAAAACTTTTTCTTTTTCTGAAGCGCTGGGTAGTTTGTTCATGATCCCGTCGTCTTCCCATCAAACACATTTATGTTGTGGCAAGGGTTGGTGCCACGTTTCATTTTGTCGGACACTGATGATTTATTTTCCTGTGACATGTCTGCTTGTTGTGACACGTCTGGTATTGGTATCAACAACAGGCAAAACTAACATCTCTCCAACTTCATTTTAAATACTGGTTAAAGTACATAATGAAAAACAGTTTCATTATTACTTTGATTATAAATTAGGTTAAATATAAAATGTAAATATTAAGTTAACTGTGTTCCCTGTCTGTTTAGCAATGTCTGTATTTAATATATTGAATAAATGTTTGTCTTTTCAAAAGTTCTGTTACGTTTAATGAAGTTTATTGGGTTGTTTTGGTTAGGTGTTTTTGAAAAATATCATGTGATTTCTGGTTAGGGAACATAGGGAGCTTCTATACTCCAACGATATTACGTTGTATTGTGGGATTTTTTTTTTGTTGAGAAAACGTTTCATTACACTGGAAGGATTTAGCAAATAAGCCCTTAAAATGCCCAACTCCATGATCAGTGCCCTGACTACTGAACAAGGGAGATGCTGGGAGATTAATACAAGGGAGATGCAGGGAGATTAATATGGTTCT
Source organism: Barbatula barbatula (assembly GCF_947034865.1). Lineage (NCBI taxonomy): Eukaryota > Metazoa > Chordata > Actinopteri > Cypriniformes > Nemacheilidae > Barbatula > Barbatula barbatula. The sequence continues at coordinate 19,703,720 of NC_136769.1, read as the reverse complement.
ATAACAGCTTTATACTCCACATCAACCTGTGTAAACTTTGAAGATGAACAATGAAATATAGTGCTATATAATTAAACTTTATTATAAAAATTTACAAACTAATACATGGATATTGTTGAAATTACATTTCCAAAAACGAAATAAGTAAAGCTATAAGGTTTATTTAGCATAAAAATACATTAAAAAACATAAACCATACCAGCAGCTCAGCTTGAAATCAGATTATGTTTGATAACAAGCAAAAGATACCAGGTCCAGTACCTATGTCCGCTTTCATCGCCCAAAGCCTGCCCAAGAGGCCATATGAATGACAGGTAAATAAATACAAAACAGCTTTTAAATACAAAATAAATACACAGAACACAGCCATTTATTATGTAAAACAAATTTTCTGGATGCGATTAATTGATGACAGCACTAGTTAAAATGCATATCAATGCCGAAAATGTCTTGGTTACGGATGTAACCTCGGTTCCCTGATGGAGGGAACGAGACGTATTTGTCTGTCCACCTGATGGGGTATAGCAGGGGGCAGAAGAGCTGGGAGGGCATACCGCCTGCCAGAGGCCGGAGCCTGCGGCCGTCTGCCCAGGGGGGACGGGGGGCCCGCTGCTGTCTCACTACCAGAGGAGCACCCGCCGGTCACCAGGGGGCGCATGGTCAAGAGCCCAGGGCCACTGCAAGGCACCGCGAAGGAGAGTACCTGGTTAAGGAACGAGCGGCAGCATATTGGGGAACCGGACTACAATTCTTTTGTTTTTTCCTCTCTCCCCTCTCTCATTACGGTCTCTCGGAGTGCTCCCGTATCATTTCTCTCCTCTCGTCGGTGCATACCCCCAGGGGATATTTCCGCCAAGGCTGGGCGACACCCCCACCCCCGAAGGTGGGGGGAACAAGCACAGTCACGGGGTAGCCGCTCAGAGCTCCTGAAGCTAAGATAGAGGCGTAGCGCGCGTACCGGACACAACACGGATGGGTTGGGTCTTCCTCCCCAGTGGAGAGCTTTTGCAAGTTCACCACCTGGTCCCGAAAGGGAGTTGTGGGAATTTTGGGCACCTAGCCAGGCTGGGGTCTCAGGATAACTTGAGAGTCACCGGGCCCGAAATTTAGGCATTATGGCACTATGGAAAATGGCATTTAGGCACTATGGCATTTAGGCACTATGGAAAATGCAGGAACCTAATGACCAGGTCATGCTGCCCTAGAGGTTTACCGGCAACTGGTTCATGATGAGCGGCGATTGCGCCTCCATACACTTTTAGCGTGGATGGGGAGATATTACTCTCCAGCCTTTCCTGCAGGAAGGACAGCACATACCTGATAGAGCATTTCCGTGGTTTTTCTCCCTGAGAAGAACACCAGGACGAGAAGAGGCGCCACTTAAAGGTGTACAGACACCTTATGGCCGAGACCCATGCCTGAGTGACAGTCTCTACCACCACCGGGGGTAGGTCACTCAGGGTCTCCTTATCCCATCCAGGAGCCAGACATGGAGTTCCCAGAGGTCTGGTCTCGGATGCCACGACGTGCCCTTCCCTGGCGAGAGAAGGACCTTTATCAGGGGAATCGGCCGGGGGGGGGGGTTGTCATCAGGAGAATTAGCTTTTGGGCCAGTAAGGTGCGACTAGTAACGCATGATACTCTTCCCTGACCTTGCGCAGGACCTGTGCAATGAGGCTCACTGTGCCGAAGGTGTACTACCGTTTTTCCTAGGGCATCCGTGCCAAGGGGGGCCTTGGTCAGGGAGTACCATAGCGTGCAATGGGTGGAGTCCAATGAGGCAACAGGTCTACCTGATCTCCTCATCATCACGCATCGTGTCCGAGTGCGTGGCGGCGGAGTAAGACGGCGTAGGACCGTCTTTTGGAGCAACGGTCCGCGAGCCGGATTAACGCTCAAGATAATCCCCATTTCACCCAAGTTGCTCACAGTCGCTGACCGCGGTCACAGAACGGGAAACAGACGAGGAGGTGGCTGGATCCCAAAAGAACACACTTTTCAAAATAGTCCGAAGATGATAGGTTCTCAAGTCAAACCCCATCTGTCTGTTCGACACAATGTAGAGAGATCAACAGAAAGGGAACCTATCATCTCCGATTATACTTTGAAAAGGCCAATGAACTTGGCAAATTGGACGGCACACTAGACTCCGGGCATAAAAGAGAAGATGGCATGCCCATTCATTTTGGCCTGAGGAACTTGAGAGGCACCCTCGTTCGCTGCAGCGGGCCCGCACAGTGCTCATGTCATGGATCACATAACCGAGACGTTCCCTTTCTGTCGGTCTCTCGACGTCCTATCGAGACTGACAATTCTTTTGAAGTCATGGTACTTCATGTATCAACACCTAATACTAAGGATAAAACATCTTTAAAATGTATTCTGGCTATTGTATATAGGCCTCCAGGGCACCACACAGATTTCATTTAAGAATTTGGTGGGTTCTTATCAGAACTACTACTGGCTGCAGACAGAGTGATTGTTGTTGGTGACTTTAACATCCATGTAGATAATGATACAGATGCTTTAGGAATGGCTTTTAAAGACACTCTTAACTCCATGGGGAGGTCAGGACCCACTCACCTCCATAATCATATGACTAACTACAGCGCCCCTAAGGAGAAATTGCATTTATTTTCTACTGTAATTCACAATGAACTCTCTAAAATCATTTTATAATCTAAATCAACTGCATGCATGCTAGACCCTATACCTACAAATCTACTGAAAGAGATGTTCCCAGAAATTATAGATCCTCTATTTAGGATTATTAACTCATCTCTGATATTAGGACATGTGCCTAAAGCATATAAGGTGGCTGTTATAAGGCCCCTTGTCAAAAACCCCATCTCGACCCTGGAGAACTAGTTAACTACAGACCTATTTCGAACCTACCTTTCTTATCTAAAGTTCTGGAAAAAGTAGTCTCAACAAATATGTTCATTCCTCCAATGGAATGAGATTAATGAAGATTTCCAGTCTGAATTTAGAGCACATCACAGTACAGAGACTGCTCTGATTAGAGTTACAAATGATCTGCTTATGGCGTATGGTGCTTCTAGATCTTAGTGCTGCATTCGACACCATTGACCACAGCACGCTCCTACATAGACTCGAAAACGATGTCGTATTAAGGAAATAGCTTTGAAATGGCTTAGATCTTTTTCATGCGACCGTGTTCAACATGTAGCAATAAACAATGAGGTTTCACGCAAATCGCAAGTCCAGTACGGTGTACCACAGGACTCAATCTTAGGGCCTATGCTTTTCGCATTATACATGCTACCTCTAGGAGATATAATAAAGCGACACGGAGTAAGCTTTCACTGTTATGCTGATGATACGCAACTTTATATTTCCTCGAAGCCTCATGAAACACAGCAATTCCATCGAATAGTGGAATGCATAGTTGATATAAAAAAGAGGATAAGTAGCAATTTTTTATTAGTGAACTCGGACAAAACTGAAGTGTAACTTATTGGACCGAAAACTGCCATACGTAATAACCAAGAATACTACAATTGATGGATGTTCCATAAGACCCTCATCTTCAGCAAAGAATCTCTGTCATTTGAGAACCAGGTCGACAACACCTGTAAAATTGCGTTTTTCCGTCTTAAAAATATATATAAAAACTACGTCATATGCTATCAGCAAAAGATGCAGAGAAGCTTATTCATGCCTTTATGACATCAAGACTAGATTACTGTAATGCACTATGTGGTTGCCCTGCAGGCCTATTACAAAAACTCCAACTGGTCCAAAATGCGACAGCTCGAGTTATTACACATAAAAAAAGTATGAGCATATTAGCCCGGTTCTGTCAACCTTGCACTGGTTACCTATAAAGCACTGCATTAACTTTAAAATCGTGCTTATTACCTATAAAGCCCTGCATGGTTTAGCTCCTCACTACTTGAGTGAACTTCCCAGGTGTTACAGTCCATCACGTGCACTACGCTCTCAGGCGTCAGGTCAGTGACAATACCTAGAGTTTCATAATCAAGTGCAGGCGGCAGATCCTTTTCCTATTTAGAGCCTTAACTTTGGAACAGTCTTCCCTGCATTGTCCGGGAGGCAGACACACTCTGTCAGTTTAAATCTAGACTAAAGACACACCATTTTAATGTTGCATACACTACACTATCATAATATATATATTACAAAGACCTAGGCTGCACTGGTTAGATCAACCGGAACCAGGAACACTTCCAATAACAACTGATGCATTTGTTGCATCAAAGAGTGCAGAACAGTACTCTACTCTCAGCCAGTCTTGTCTCATTGTTCTAAGGTTACTAGAACGGGCAGGACACAGTCCAAGGTTACCGGAGCGGGTAGGGCGCAAACCATACCCATACCTGACAAATGCTGTGATGATAGAGCTGGACGAAGGACGTGGCGACTCTACAAACTTCAGCCACTATTAGATTATTAATGATAATCTTAAATCAAACTTTTTTATTTATTTTGACTTGTTGTGCAAGCACTGTCGAGCTTGTGCAGAGGCTGCAGCTTTTGCCAGAGGGGAACTGGAATCCCCTGGCTAGGCCTGGTTTCCCTCTGAGGTTTTTTTTCTACTCCAATGGAGTTTTGGGTTTCTCGTCACCGTTTGCATTCTGTTTGCCTGGCCGGGGGGCTGCTAGAATTTTATAGTCTTATTTAATTAACACTGCATATAGGAATTTATAGTGTGTCTGATATTTGACCTGTGTTTTGACTTGCATAACCTTTTATGCTTTACTTATAGTCAATGTTTGAACCCGACGGGGACAATGCCTTTCTCAATGCTCCCATCACGGCTCGGGGCCGCATCGATTTGCTGGGAAGCACACGCTTCTTCACCATCAAGAACAGTGTCACCAAACAGTCCCTGCATGACAGGTGCATCCAGAAAGCGTACTTTCTAGGCGTCACACGTCTGCGCAAGGCTGATTCATAGTGGACATCAGCCAAACAGTGCACGCCATCACCTATTTGGCCGAAGCCCAAAGTTAGTGGCGGCGCGCAGCTGAATCGTGTCTTCCCTCGAGCAGGGGCAGCTTAAACCTCAGCAGTGCAAGTGTTCAGCACTAGTGTCGAAGAACTTACATGCTTTGGAAAGGTTGGTCGATCCCTCCTGGTGGCGGCTGTCTGCGGGCACAGGAGTGCCGCGACTGCACGCTCGACTTGAGGTACATCGACATATTCCTAGCTGACAATATGCCAACGTCAAGGAAAGTCAAGGCAACGAAGCCAAAAAGGGGGCGTTCCCAGTCTTCGTGAGCTCGTCATGCACATCCGGAAGAGAGGTACGGGGTACCAATCCAGGCCGCCCGGGCAAGCATGACTGACAGTTCCGCGTCAGACTCGTCCTGGTCTCGTCTGGCCGAGGTCGGGAGCTCCAGGGAGTCTTTTTTGTGCCCACTTGATTGGCGAGTTGATGATCAGCAGCTGTGACTCGTCCGTTTACCTGGCGATGCTGATTGCGCAAGGGGTTACTCGCCACAGCTATTTATAGCTATATACACAACAAACTTACCTTATATACTGATTTTCGTAATCAAGGATATGCATTGCATGAATAAAAGATTATACAAAACAAAGCATTACAAAGATTGCACATAATAATTTAGAAAACACTTCAGTCTTCATGTGATTATAAATTTATTTTTTGTACATGATTTGTGGAGTAATATGAATCATATCTAAATGCTCAGGCAAAAGTGTGTTGAGGCGGGCTGCAGAGAATACTAAAACGCTTTCTATTTTTGTGTTTATTATTTTTATTGAAGTAATTTCCATCTTTGCATTTAGAGGCAGAAGACGCCAAATTCAGTTTGGGTATATAAGTTCCTTCTTGTCAATTATTTAACATTTATTATGCATGCATACAATCGGATCCAGTAGAAAGAAAAAGCTGTCAAGGGTGTTAAGTCCAGTCTTAAAAAGTTTAACCTAGTTGTTCAATGTATTACCAACTTACCAGTAATTATTGGACAACAAATTCAAAAAGACAACATAGACCTTACAAAGGCTTTCATTTTTGTCTGTGTCTTAAAATGTGAGGGTGATGCATCTAGTTTAAAGAGGTCAGCAATTTAATTAAATAAATAATTATATGTTAATCATGTGCATGATTGCCTTTTTGTTGTCTATTTAACAGGGAGAAAATATGGATTTCAGAGGAACAAGAACTCAACCAGATCAGCACCTACGACTGGAGAAAACTATAAAAATAAAACAACTATTTGACAAACTGCATCCCAGAGGCAGGAACCACAAACTAAGAGCTGCAGATATTCTTCAGATAACAGCACATTCATTACAGTGTCATGAGTCTTGTGCTGAACATGAGCTGGTCAAGAATTATCTACAGAAACTACTGATGATGAACTACAGAGCAAGAAACATTCAAACTAAAGAGACAGATGAACAGCATCACACACAACAAAGAGACAATGACTTGTCTGAAGATGAGGAGGATATTTTTGATGAAAGATGTTGGTCTGGTTGTCCAAATACTTCCCTGGACTCTGTTCACCCAATGGATGTTCAAATGGCTGTGTTTCATTCAGCTGATAGTTTCCTAAAACAGATGATGATCACTAAACTCTCACAGTGTCAGTTTGCTCTTCCTCTACTAATTCCGGATCCATTTACACAACAGATTCAGTTCCCTCTCTGGACATTCAGACAAATCAACAAGAGCTGGAAGATCAGAAATACTGATAATAAAATTATCAGTAAAGTACAGCCAGTGTACAAAGCAGAAACTCCAATGGTGTCGTTCTTCAGATTTGGTTCTCTGTCTTCATCTAAATCTCAGCTGATGAACAGTCTGATCAATGAGAAACACCACACGTTCTTCCACAGAAACTGTCCAGGCAGCAGCAAAACCAGACTGCTATTGGATGGAGTGGTAGAGATCACCTGGTTCTGTCCATCTGGAAAAGACACAGACGCATTCACTGACTGTGTTGCTTTCTGTAATCTTCATGGTGATGCTGGAGACAATGAGAAACAGCTGAAGATTCTCACTGAAATGTCTTCGGTCAATGTTGTTCTTTTATCACATCTTGACAAGAATGACAAAAACGCATTTAAGATACGAGAGCTGTACAAAGTCAAAAAACCACTTATTTGCCTTCTTACTGAGGATGGATCTGCTGCAAAGCAGATGAAAGAGATATACAAAATTGGCTTGAAAAATAGAAACCAGTCAGATGTATCTGTAGAACTCAGAAGAGCTATAAAGGATTGTTTCTCATCTTCAGCATCAGCATCCATGTTCAGACTTGAAGATGTGTCCAATTACTCAGATATCGGAGTAGATGAGGAAGATGATGAACACTACAGGAGAGGAAGAGAAGCAGCGCAGCAGATGATGAGTTTACTGGAGAATAAACCTCTGACAGAAATCAAAGAATCACTCCTGCCCTGTCAGGGGAAACTGTGGCATCGGTGGTGTCAAAAGAACAAAGAACTTCATCGACCTCAAGGGGAAGAACTTGAGCAAGAAATAAGCGTAAAACAAACCGACATGAAGAACATTCGTGAACAGCAACATGAATCCCACATCAGTGAGTTTATAAAGTTTTTTATAAAACAAATGAACTCAAATGAAGCATTTAGAATGCTTTTTCTAAAATTTCTCGGAATCCTTATGGATGAATTAACCTCAGTTGATCTATCGGCTCTACATCACAAATATGATGAAAAGTGGTCAACAGTCTTGGAACAAAAAGAGAACAAAGATAAATCTGAACAACTCAAAGCTGAACAAACAGAACTTGATAGAATATCTGAAGAGCTTCAAGCAGCAACCTTTGGCTTGGAGCACATCATGAGAGAGATCGGTCAGATCTATGAATCATGTTCATCTGTGAAGAAGAATAAGAAAGACCTGCAGTTTCCATTCTCTTCTCTCCCAACACTTGCGGCAGAGATGATGATCGCTGGATATCCACTGGAGCTGATGGATGGAGATGCTGCTCATGTTCCTCTGATTTGGATTATTGCTGTTCTAGATGAACTCGTCCAGAAACTGGGAGATCAAAGAGTCTTTGTGCTGTCAGTTTTAGGGATTCAGAGCTCTGGGAAATCCACCATGCTGAATGCCATGTTTGGACTTGAGTTTGCTGTCAGTGCTGGCCGCTGCACCAGAGGAGCTTTCATGCAGCTGATCAAAGTTTCAGAAGAGATGAAACAACAGATGAAGTTTGACCATATTCTGGTTGTTGATACTGAGGGTCTTCGGGCTCTAGAACTGAATGGAAGATCCACAAGACATCATGATAATGAACTGGCCACATTTGTTGTTGGTCTTGGACATCTGACACTGATCAACATCTTTGGAGAAAACCCCTCTGACATGCAGGATATTCTTCAGATTGTTGTACAGGCCTTTCTGAGGATGAAGAAGGTCAAGCTTAACCCGAGCTGCATGTTTGTACATCAGAATGTTACAGACGTCACAGCTGGAGAGAAAAACATGGAGGGAAGGAGACGACTGCTGGAGACACTGGATGAGATGACAAAACTTGCTGCACAAGAAGAAGACTCTGATGCACAATGTTTTAGTGATGTCATTAATTTTGATGTACGTCATGATGTGAAGTATTTTGCTCAGCTATGGGAGGGAAGCCCACCCATGGCCCCACCAAACCCAAACTATTGTGAGAATCTTCAAGAACTTAAGGAAACTATTATTTCACAAGCTACAAAATCAGGTGGAATGATGTTGAATCAACTGAAAGATCGTATTCAAGATCTCTGGGAGGCTTTACTGAATGAACAATTTGTGTTCAGCTTCAGAAATTCTCTAGAGATTTCAGCATACAGGAGACTGGAAACAGAATATAGCAAATGGTCCTGGACTCTTCGCAGTGCTATGCTGGAAATCGAGAACAAACTACAGAACCAAATAGAAAATGAATTAATTCATGAGATAAGCGAAGGGGATCTCAAAAGAGAACTCAAACTAAAAAGGGAAGAAGTGAAAAAATCCATGTCTGAATTTTTTGACAAAGAAATAGATAAAGATATACTCATTCAGTGGAAGGAGTCTTTTGAAATAAAAGTTAAAGAGGTTCACGGGAACATTGTAAGAAAAACGAACACACAATTAAATGAGATTCTTCAGCAGAAAGACCTGAAGAGAAAGATTGATGCTCAGAAGACACATCATGAAAACACTCTCTTGGAAAAGAGCAAAGAACTTGCTTTAAAACACAAAGACAAAACAAATGATGAATGCACTCTTAAGAGAGAGTTTGATTTGTTTTGGGAAGAGCGTGTGAAGAAGATCAAAAAAGAAACTCACCCAATCAAAGACATTGACCTGCTGAGAGATGTGAAAAAACTCCTCCGTGATTCTTATGAAAATTGCCATGTAGACAAATTGAAGGGCACCTGTGATATTTTCTTAGTCCCAACATATTCAGATTATGTTCAGCTGAAAAAATCATGTGGCATTACAGGACCTGTTAAAAATGCCATCAAAGCAGCTCAACAGAAGTTTGGCTTAACTCTGTCTGAAGAGGATGAAATGAAAATAGGAAACTTGATTACAGGCATTGCTCAGCAAACAGACAAGATGGTCAGGTCATTTGACATAGCAAAAACGGGCTACAACATCAACTATATTTATCAGATCACAGATTACATCAAGACAAGAATAACAGAGTATGAAGAGGGACCAGTGCAATATGTATTCAAGAATGAATTCTTCATAGATTTGGTATGGTCTCTATTTAAAACAGAAAACAAGACATTCGCTGACCAACACAGAATGTTCAGAGAAGCCAATGATCCTGTTTTATATTTGGAAAAGAAGAGAGAAGAATACTATAGTATTTTCCAGAAATTCTGTCAAGGAGCAACATCAGCTGCTATTTTCGGTGAAATCATCTGTCAGAAACTAAAAGAACCCATTCAACAGAGTGTTTACAAACAGACTGCCATAGATTTAGCTGATGAAATAAGATCAAACTGTCCATCACTCAATGGAAACAGATCAAATCTGGAGAAACACATCCTGAAGAGACTGGCAGAACAGGAGAAGTTTTATAACTACTTGAAATACATAAAAAAGCCCAGAAATCGCTTTAAGAGTTTTATCAGAAATGAAGTGGATCAGTACATCAGAAATGATTTTTTTATCAGTGTTCAGCCCAAAATGAAACTGAACATTGAACTCCTGCAGAAGAAGATAATGATGGCAGCACATGGATCTACTGAACATGTTCAAGAGAACAATGATGATGTCGATTTGTGGTTGAGGTTTTTCACAGAGAAGCTCTCAGATGTTCTCATATTCTCAGTGAAGGACTTCAGTGGAGTAAAACGTGATGATGTTGATGATTTCAAGCTCCTAGAAGATGTGATAGTTAAAGATCTTCCTTCTGTAATGTCTGACATCAACAGAGAGTTCAACACACATTCATTTAATGTAAAACTGGCTCTTAGCAACAGACCAGATGAGATTCTGATTGACCACTTTTGTCAGTGCTGTTGGGTTCAGTGTCCGTTCTGTGCAGCCATCTGCACCAACACAATAGAAAACCATGATGGAGATCATAGCGTTCCTTTTCATCGTATTAATGGAATTAACGGCTGGTTTTACAGAGGAACACGAAACCTTTGTATCAACATTTGCACATCTTCAGTAGCAAGTGATGGATCTTTTATTGCAAATGACTCTGATGACTCTGATGTCTCAGATGAGGAAGTCCCCTGGAGAGAATACAGAACAGCAGGACCTAGTTTTGCTAACTGGAGCATAACCCCTGATCTCTCTGAGCTGCCCTACTGGAAGTGGTTTGTGTTCAGATTCCAGAAAAACTTGGAAAAACACTACAAAAAAACATTCAAGGGTTCTGGCAGGATTCCAAATGAATGGAAACAAATTACAAAACAAGAAGCTATTGAGAGTTTGGATAAAAACTTTTAATGAATATGAACTGAATGAGCAGATTAAGAAACCTCTTATAAAAAGACTACAACACACGAAAAGTAGTTCTGAATTCACAAAATTGTAAAGGTATATGAAGCAAATTTTCTGTCCACTGCAATATGTTATTACACAATATTATTATCACTAGTTTGACAATTAAAACCCTTAACTTACTCAAGTTAACTGAACATGCAATTATATTTATCTATATCAGGGGGTGGGATGATATCAAACAAAGTGTGTTGATAAACCTAAACACAATGTAAGATTGAGCAGGACCAAATCTCAGGTGTCTGGGACACCTAAAATGTTATGTAAATATCAACACAAATTATTATTGTTTCACCAATATTTTAATATTTTTATAATTATTGGTGTTTTAAATTTCTTTGTTTGTGTAGTGCATTTAAACAAATTTATAATCTGACTTCAGTCTTGAAGTACTTTTTTTGAGTCAGCCTACATTATTTTAGATTTTTAGCACTTTTAGAATGTTTAAATGTCAATGTGGTAACACTTTACAATAAGAGTCAATGAATAATCATGTACTAATACCTGAACTAATACTTGATTCCACATGAACTAATGATGAATAAAGAAATGGAGTTATCAAGAATAAATAAAGGGCTAGCAAATACTGGAGTCATGAGGATTTATGTGTTAATACTGCCCAGGTGTTTGTTAATTAATATATTTATCAACACCTGGAAGTAAAACTTTCCAGATCGACCCTAACAAATTAAGTATTTTGCAGTACTTGTAATGAGTTCTTTTGTAATATTTTAAATTAATTAACGTGTACAATTTTATCACACTTTTACTACTTTTGATTTAGCACCTGTCACACTGCTGGATTAGCGGTGGCCCTCCGATTACATATTTTCCCCATTTTATAGAGAGTGGGGCAATCCCATAAACAGTAGAGTATGTGACTATGCATGAATTTACTCAATTACGTTCAATGTGATTTTGATATTTTGAGTGATTTTATGCATGCCACTACTGTAGCTTCATTCAATACAAAAACAGGCTACTTCCTGTGGCCGTTTTAGAAAGCCGGGTAAGTGCAAACTCAGAGTAAATTTACCCCAGAAAACGGGATACTCTGGGTTTAAAGGTTCAGAACGTGAGGTAAGTCAAATCTTGCTGCCATTATATTAAAATCACTGCATTGGCTACCTGTGCATTTTAGAATCGAGTTTAAAATTCTTCTCTTTGTTTTTAAGTCAGTACACAATCTGGCACCGAGCTATCTGTCCGATCTTCTCTGTCCACACAATTCCTCACGAAACCTGAGGTCTGGTGATCAGAGACTTCTGTCTGTCCCCAGATCACGGCTCAAGAAAAGAGGAGACAGAGCCTTTGCTATAGCCGGGCCTAGGCTGTGGAATAGCCTTCCGGCTTAAATCCGAAACGGCCCATCTCTAAATGTTTTTAAATCCTCTCTCAAAACCTACTTTTTTTCTTTAGCTTTCAATTCATTGTGATCTCTTGTTATTGAAAGTTTTGTCCCTGTTATCGCATGTATTGTTCAGCCCTGGTTGCTGTTTTTAAATGTGCTATATAAATAAATACAAACTTGAAACACATCATTTTAATAGCCAATTAGTGTGTTGCCTTTATACAATCCTGCTTATTATTTTTCTAACATAGACCATTGTCTATAAAAAAACAAGCAGACACAATTACTGAATTCATCATTCACTTTATTTATATTACAACAAATGATTAAAATGTATATAAATATAGCAGGATTTAAAAAAAACTACAACATAAGCATATATAACTAACATAAAATTACAATGATTACATATCAGCAGGTGCATCAGGTAGCAATGCCGCTTCATGCAGAGGTTGTGCAGAGGACAGACTCTATGATGGCTGGGTAAACTGTTTTAACAGAGTTTGTGGTAAAGGTTGAACTTCTTCAGCTGATGTAAGAAGTACAACCTCTGTGAGTCTTTTTTAGCAATGAAGCCAATGTGATTGTCCCACTTTAGGTACTGAGAGATGGTGGTGCCCAGGAACCTTAATGACTCCACTGCTGCCACAGAGCTGTTAATGATGGTGACGGGTGATGCAGGGTGGTTTATCCTGAATTCTGCTAACTTTAGAAATCTGACAGGAGGGTCCTGGGCAGTGCAGTCATTGGTGTACAGGGAGAAGAGCAGCGGGGAGAGAACCCACCCCTGGGGGACGCCAGGGCTGATTGTGCTGTTCCTGGATGTGAGTTTCATATTAAATGTAAGTATAAAAGCAGTGAGTAAGCCAGTGGCGACAGTGGCAAGGAACCAAAACTCCACTATAAATGTGGAGAAACAACCTTGAACCTTTCAACCTGAAAATGTTAAAGTATACTTTTTTTAAGTAGTTAAACTCATAGACACTAGTATTACCATAGTAACTAAGTCTCCCTCAGTATTTCCTACAGTTAAGCAAACTATAAAATACTAAGTGAAGTCAAACTGTAAAATGTTACAGTATACTACAGTTTAGTAAAAACTAAGGTATAAAGTATAGGGATGTAACGATTCACTGTGAGTTGGTTTAAATCGATTATAATATGTGACTGTGGTGAGGAGGGTCGAGAGCCGTGCGGCGGGGCCGGTGGCGTGAGTGATTGTTGGAATCAGCTGTGTGCACACCGGTCCCGCATATCTCACGGAGGAGAGCGGGAGCATAAGAGGACGAGCGGCAGGACTTTTGACGAGAGGACATAAGTTAAGATTGTATTTATGTTCTTGTGGCCGGCAGTCTACCGTGAGGTGGCTGCCGGTCTTTTACTTCCATTGTATTGTTTGTTTATTTTGATTGTTTGTTTATTATTCAGATTGTTTTACGTTCGCCGGTTCCCGCCTCTGTCCTTCCTTTATTGATCTTTGTTACATTGACGATTCAAATTGGTTGAGAAGTTAAAATAATCGCAGTTCATGTTTTGAACAGCAGGGGCCGCAAACTTGGTAAATGTGGATATGCTGATATTTCTTAAAAAAGTAAAAGTCAGAAAAAGCACAAAGTCTAAGTTTGTTTATATTAAAGAGAATTTAGTTGTATTCATTTTTTTTAACTGAAATTTAGTTACATTTACATAAAATACGACAATGTGCAACATTGCAGAAATATTGTGAATAAAATCGTGAGAATTGTGAATAAAATCGCATCGTGAGATCATAATCGTGAATCGCAGCACAAGCTGAGTGAATCGTTACATCCCTAATAAACTATATAGAGCCTGCTATTCATTTTAATTAATAAGGTATTCTAAATTGTGACTGTTTTAACCTAGATCTAGGTCCCTTTTGCATAAGGAAAGGACTTTAAACCAAAGCTCACCCATACAGGATGTGCACTGCGTCCAGTGTATAATACCTGTGAATCATCCTACACATGACCTCTGCATAGCACTGCACTTCTCGTCTGGTCCTCGACTCTTGTTGGGAGAGGCGTTACACTTACCTGTATGCACCGCTGACCTTACTTAACCAGGGGTGTTGTAAGAGCTGCTCTAAACTCGGTCTTTCGACTGAATTTTGTTTCAGGCACTGTCTGATCACATCATGGCATTCTGTACGGCAGGAGACAAGTAGTAAAACTGAGGAACTTATTCATTGAGTTTTTCAACTTACAATTATGAAGTATCTATCCCTGTCCCTTTCAGGTATAAATTTGATGGCGACCTGCAAAAAACTAAGTTAAATTAATGCTTTAATGATGTCACCTGACATAATAATCAACCCCAACTTTATGCATTAGCTTTTCTCCAAAAGGGACATTTTATTAGCATGTTTGTTTTCATAATGATTCATTAGAACATCATATTATGTACAAATTAAACTACAAGATACCATTTAGAATCTATAAATGGGTTAAAATGAGTTTTGACAAAAATTGTGGACATTATTAAATAATACATAAAAATTCATTAAGCACGAATAGTTCTACCTTTCAGCTATCGGATTTGCACGTCCCTCGAAAAACAGTGCCAAAGCTTCCTGAGCCCAGCATCTGTCCCACTACATAGCGGCATTCAAGTCGACTTTAAGCAACATGAAAAAAGAACAGGATTTAAATTTTTTCTTTCGATTTCTCATTTAAATTCAACAGTAATTGCAGAATGTGGAATGTGCAGGTTGGTGGATATGTGAATATTTTCTGTCATAATTTTACTTGGGCTCAAGGGCTTTTTACATTTCTATAGTAAAAAAACGTAAAAGTATACAGATATACCACAAAGCAGATATTTCTTAGATAAAAGATGTTCTTTTTATGGATCTGGTAAAACACAGTACAGCAGTAAATGACTATTACTAGCATCTATAACTTGTTGAATCACACTGAATTTGAAAATGAGAAATATTACTTTGTGTTCTCTTTTCCAAAGTTTGCATTACTCTAGAATTGTTAAACATACCTTCATAAATTTTTTGATTCTGGTTATTTGACAAACGTTTAAGGCCCTCTGTACAAGGTATGGGAATCTAAATAAGGCAACATGTACAAATTGTAGTATGGTTTCAATGGTTGAAACCCAAATGTGTGTCAATTATTCTGCTGATAATTATGAGATATGATTAGTTAATTTAGGAAAAAAACTGAAATGTACCATTTTCTTTATTCTATCCAAAAACACATGTTGAACCTTGCAAATGTACCTCTAACTGCCAAAATACACTGAAATGGTTAAATTGAGAGCATATTTTGCTCTCAATGGTTTTATTATTAAGATTCTACAGTAATTGTATTGCTTCCAGATAAGTTAGGATTTTTGTTATTTTATCATTTAGGGCTCAAGCAGAGATGTTGAAAGGGTGCCTTTAGGAACAGCTCTGTTTGTTATTGTCTCCGAATAAATCACGTTTTGTAGGCCAATACATGGTCACACTTCAGAAGTGGAAAATATCTTGTCAAATATTCTAAGTCTTAGAATAAAGTGTGACAAAATGGTTTGATGGCACTTCAGCATTTTAACGAAAGCTTTGTAGATGTGATAGAATAATAAAGACAACGCAATAGAATAAAATAAACAGAGATTGTTGAATAATATTAGTTGTCCTTCGAGGCTTCGTCTGACCATAGATACAGATTTAACAGGCAAAGACGGTGGAAAATATCTGCTTCATATGGAATGAATATCATTATAAATGATAATGAATATACTGTAATGTGAATGTAATCACGTCCCAAGTCTTTTGGTCCCAAGTCCGGCGGTCCGTCAAGTGCCCGGTCCTGTCTTTCATCCGGCCTTCCAGCCGGTGTCTCAGCCGGCCTTCCAGCCGGTGTCTCAGCCGGTGTCTCATCCGGCCTTCCAGCCGGCGCCAAGTCCTGCCCTGCCGGCCTTCCAGCCGGTGTCTCATCCGGCTCCTCCCAGAGCCTTCCAGCCGGTGTCTCAGCCGGCTCCTCCCAGAGCCTTCCAGCCGGTGTCTCAGCCGGCTCCTCCCAGAGCCTCTGGGCCTCCGCACTCTAGAGCGCCGCCCCCAAGGGTGTACCCTGGGACTCCGCAGTTACGAACGCCAGGGACAAGAACTGTTCCCCCTTGTCCCAATCCCTTCGGACTTCCCCCCATGGACTCATGTGTTCCCCCCATTAACTCTGTTGTTCCCCCTTCCCCCCTCCCTTGTTTGTTATTTTTATTATGTCACCCCAACCCTTTTGTAAATTATTCTTGTCTGCCCCTAATCTTGTTTACAATGTTTTGCCTTGTCTTGTCGTTGTCCCAGTCTGCCTTGTCTTGTCAGTCTACCCCTTGATGAACACCTGGAGGTGTTCATTTAAGGGGGGGCTTATGTCATGATTCCGCTATCATGTCATGTTTATTCTTGGTCTTGCAGCGGAGTCATGGCATAGTCTTAGGTTTTGTGTGAGAAAGGCATGGCTTTGTTTTGATTCTAACTTGCCATGTGCTTTCTCGTGTCTCGTCAGTGTTTCCCGCCCTTTTGTCTCGTTAACCTTCCCTGAGTGTTTCAGTACCTACACCTGCCCATTGTTATCTCCTTTGTTAGTTTTCCTATAAGATGCCCTCATGTCTATTGTCTTGTGCTCGTTCGTTGTACTTGTTACCCCGTTATAGAAGCCTGGTATTTTGTCCTAGAATCATTGTCCTGTAAGAGACTTAAGTTTAGTTGAGTTCTTGGTGAGTTTCAGTTTATCGTGTTTGTTATTGTCTACTGTTTTGTTACCCCCTCGTGGGTCTTTGTTTTCTGTTATTATTAAAGTCTGTTTGTTAACCCCTTCATCCCTGTTTTGCTGCCTGCATTTGGGTTCTCCTGCACAGTTCCTGACACCTTCATACCTCAGTGACGTAAAGGTCAAGCACACCACAACATCAATATCTGACGTGCATCTACAGCTTTGATCCCCTTCAGAGATTTGGTGTAGGAACTCAAGAGTTCAAGTTCAGACTTTGCGTCATCTAACCATTGTATTCTGGCATTAAAAGGAGAGGTTTCGTGGATCTTCATGACGTCCTCCAGTGTGTGCTCTCTCCACCTCGTATAGCGGGCAAGACCCTTCTCACTGCTTTCTAAAACGCTGTCTTGTAACTACTCAATGAACTGAGGTTAGCCTCTCTTTAATGTCACTGAATATATTGACATTTTTAACTTTTAGCAGGTCACTGCATCTCCTCTCCACCTCTTCCAGATCCTCCCTTACAGCTTCAGTGTAGGACACCAGACTTGTGCTGACTTCTCTCACCAGCCGAGCAGCCTGCGTGTCTAACAGAAAAAGAGGATAAAGGTAGACTTTTACTGGAATCACATTCTGTGGATTGTCCATCAGCAGTTTGGGGAGCTGCTTGTACACCTGCAGAGCTTCCATGAATGTGGTGGGGTTCTGCTTAAGCTTAAGCTCCGTACAGTACAGCTGTGACCACATGAGTTGCAGTTTTTTGGTCAAACACCTGAGGGTAGGTGATGTGTCCCAGATGGGTCATGGTGAGCTGGTCAAGTCTTGTGGTTTCACTGTAATACATTGTTACTCTGGACTGATGGTTTGAGGATTTGGTGTCATGCAGATACTTGGCAGATCTCTCCACCTGCTCCGGGTCTGTTGATAAGGCCACTGTGGAAGTTGGAGTAGTTTGCTCATTTTGTTTTGCCAGTTTATTTGTAAAAAATTTGATATTGACTTCTGTCCCTTCATTGTCGCAGCCTGGTAATGCCGCCAGCGGTTAAACAGGTGCCTGCCATTAGCTTACGACGACGCTCACACATGACAGACCTAGTAACTACGTCGACGTAACGTTATAGTTGATAAACAATGCACACTAATTTTAAATCAAAAACCAGCAGTCAGTGGGAGTTTTTTTACCGGCAGCAGTTGGTGAGAGTGAGTGAAGCTGTGTGGTGACTAGTATTGTTTGGCTCGTAAAAACACAGATACAACTTAGGCTTTAATTCATATAAGATAGTTTGTCAGAGTACAAAAGTTGCCCGGGCGGTGGCCCCCCCAGTTCCGCGGTCTATGGGACATACAGTGGAAGGAAATGTCGTGCCTCACAGGACCAAGGTGCCACATATATACAGGCATAAATAACTTATACAGGCATACTGATAGTTTGACAATAAATTACTATGTTAATACTATGTTAATTGTGAAAGATGCCCACTGTCACCCTTTATTGAATGGCACTCTCCTCATGTCTGTATGTCCTGTAACAAAAAAAGCTATTACAAAAATACCCACCGGTCTTTACAAAAACTGAGACAATTTGCACTTTCCCTATGATCCCTTACTTACAGCTCGGCAAAGAGCGAGCTCTCCCGGCGATTTGCACATTGCGACAGCTTTTGCGGGGCAGACATTGTCATATAGAGCGAGAACGATCTTAAAGAAGGTTGTGAAACTTTACCAAGTTTGCTATCTTAGAGGTAATACTATTTTGAAATTTCGGGGGCAATTCGTTTTGTAGTTATTAGCGTTTAATGGCTGAATGTGTCGGGAACAGGGACGTGCACAGGGGGGTTGCTCAGGTTGCCCATATGCCCTTCTCGACTCACGTTGCCCTTCCGAGGTGGAAAATAAATAAATCATACAATGGATGCAGAATTTCACATACGTCTAGATAAAAAAAAACGTGAAAAGCCTCATTCACTTCCGTATTCGGCCAACTAAAGTAAAAGTCAGAAGGGGAAGGGCAAACTCTGTTTACGGGGGTGCAGCGCTGCACGCGACCGGCACCTGAGCTGAGCCTGCATGAGCGGCCCTAGAAGGAGATTGTCGCGGTTATCGGGTGATACGACTCAACGTTGTCTAGGGTGGCCATACTTCTGGATTTCGTCCGGACAGTCAGGATTTTAAGCCCCCTGTCCGGCGTCCGGGGCAGCCTCAAACCAGACACTCATTTGTACTCGTTTTTGGAGTTGTCCTGAATCGGCCTAAACAAAACCCGCTTTAGAACATTTATTGGGACGCAGCAGCATAGCGTCTGACGCCGTAAGATCTCCGGTCAAACAAATGATTTGGCTGAAAGAGGTGTCAAATAAATATCTGATATATCATTGGTTAATAACGTAAACAAGCCTCCACGTCGTGGAAGTGGAGTCCACATGCTGGCTTCGTCACATCATAACGGTAACTTGCTGAAACGTCAGACATCATTTAGTCCGGAATGGACAAAAGAGCACAACTTTATATAAAAAAACAGTAGAGACACTTTTCATGGATGTCGCTGTGAAGCAGGGCTGAACTGGTAATCTGGCATACCGGGCAAATGCCCGGTGGGCCGACGCACTTGGGGGCCGGTTGATATAAAATGTTTTTTTTTATTTGCCAACGACCGGCCCATAAAGCAGGGACAGCGGCCCATTGGTTCATTATCCATACTGACACTGGGCTGGCCCAATCATCTCTTAGGGTTAGGGCTCCACCCCTCCCCCTCGGTTTCCTGTGTCAAATGCAGTTAGTGGGTCAGAGCCAGAAATCTGTGGATTTAGGATGGAGAAACAAAAGCGGAAGGGCAAGGGGGGTGCGGAGCAGTTGCGGGCCAAACAAATAAAAATTCTAGAGGTTGATGCCTCAACATGTGCAAAAATAACCGACATGTTAAGTGCTGTAGCTTCAGTTTCCAAGCCTATAGTAGCTTACCTGACGAAATTTTGCAAAAACAGGTGAACATAGCACATGGAGGAGAGGTGACAAGCCATGGCGGCACCCAGGCAGAGGAGTTGGTGTCTGATAGTGAAGTCAAGGAGAGACAGAGTGAGTAGGAGAGTGTACTTGAAACGGTAAGCAGTGTTGGGCAGTAGCGTCGCTACAAGCAGTGACGCTACTAGCTTAACTACATTTTTCAGTAGCGTGGTGGTAACGTCGCTGTTTTCTGAATCAAATAGCTTTTCAGTAGCGAAGGTCTTTTGTTGATCAAGTAGTGCGGTAGCGTCAACACAAGCTAACGTTACATATTACCAAACATTTCTGAAGAACAAGCTCATATCGGAAACACAACTGCTAAGGATCACCGATCCTGGTCCAGTAAGTGACGCCACCACCATACAGGGACCGGCCGGTGACTTCTTCGTGTTTTACGGTAAACAGCTTTTTGGTGCATTACTGCCACCTTCTGCTCTGGACGGTGACATCACAGTGTGTGGGCCTGGTTGGGCCACGACGAAGATGATGATTTACCTAAATCAATGAATATTATAGTAAGACAACATAATCGTTGCCGCTATTATAATGTCTGTCAGATTGTCACCTACTGCACTAGCCACTCAGTCAGCTAAAGTCAAATAACACATCATAAGCTATTTTGCATTGTTTTAGGAGCTAGGTTAGCAGAGTTAATTTATTCAATTGCAACTTCGGCTGGTTATTCTAATGTTAACTAGCTTTTATAACATGGAGCACATTGTAATTGACAGAGTTGCAAAGAAGAGCAAGCTACTGAGGAAACTGCTGTTATTGTAAGGTGAGTTGAGATTATTGATATTATTATAAAAATATTCATAATATTGTAGACTGAAAATGTGACTTGTTATTCTCTCTCTCTCGATGCCCTCACGTTTGTGTATAAAATATGTGCAACCATCTCTCTACATTGTGATACTTGTATGGGGATCATTTTTCTCATTCAGTTATCATTCTCGTTTCTCTCTCTCTCTCTCTCTCTCTCTCTCTCTCTCTCTCTCTCTCTCTCTCTCTCAGGCTGCCCTCACTTTGTGTAGGCCCTACTCCACTGCCACCTTTGGTCACCACGGAGTCAGTCAAGAGAGAGTGAGTACACTGGTCCATGGCACTTAGTTCTCAGCTTTGTAGGGGTTTTTGGGAATGGAAAAGTAGATATGCATATCTACAGGGACCGCAAGGATGGTGTACTGGTTGGTTGTGTCCGACCGATTGTGGTGGGCTGGTCTGAGCAAAAATGCCAGGGCCCTTTTTTTATCCCAGTCCAGCCCTGGGTTAGTGTGACTATCCATTGATCATTCCGTGGTGGGCGTGGCCGTTTAAACTATGTTATTCACATAATAGACTAAAATGCGTATCGTTTGCATGTTCTTTAGAAAACGCTTTGTCATGGCAATATGCCAATGGTTTTGCTTTGCAGCTTACGTGGATGATACTAAACATGCAGAGCGAATCGAACACGTTCTGTCGTTTATTTCCAAGCTGTGTAAACTGCGTCCCTAACGTCACTTGCTGCGTGTATTTTTAGCTGCATCGTAACTTTCAAAACTTTCATTGACGCAATAAAACTCAGATGTCGTCGGATGCATGTATACAAGGCTTCTGTCGTGTTCTATCTTGTTATTTTGTCAAGCTTTTTTTCAAAAACCTCAAAAGGAGAAGAGAGACCAAAAGACAAAAAATAGGACATTCAAAATGTAGCGCCCAAAGAGTTAACGTTTCACAATTTAACCATGCGTAAATAAATCATGCAACAATGCATAACACATTGCAGGCAATACCAGACTGCGTGTTCTCTGGATGCACAGACACAAGATATTACAAAATAACTTATGGTTGAGTGACAATAAAGGGATTTGATTTTAAAACAATCAATTTTATTTTGTTGAAATAAACAAATGAAACAAGTAAAAACCCTGATGTGTTTTTTTTGTTGTTTAAAAGCAGCATGCAAGAAACTGCTGGCACACAATCTAATTTCATATTTTCTGTATGATTAGAAATATGTTTACATGATGTACAGTATGTACACAATGTTTAAAACAATTTGAATACAGAAATGTCAAAGGCGGTTATAGCAATGATTAAAAGTCCAAACCAAAGAAAAAAAAGAATATTATTGGGTTTGGCAATCTGTTCCTTGCCCATCATTCCTTTACACTGAAGGAAACTTATATGTAAACATTTTAATAATTAATCCATGTTTCTACATGATTCCTTGTTAAGCAATATACACGAGCTATGGTGTTGAGTTAAAAATAAAAACCTCTGATAAATAAATAACTTGGTAGCAGGATTACAAAGTTGAAAAGAAAAAAATGCACTTTCTTTGTCATTGAAAAAAGTTCTATAAGATGTACATCAACCAATGACAGTATCAAAACTGATATTGAATGAGTCTTCTGGTGTGTTAAAATACTGTTTTCTAATAAACAAAATTTAGTGTCTTTAGATTACGTTTTGTATTATGAAGACGGGGACTGGGCGGGCTACCCAAAGTGTTAAACTCCAGAAAGGAGGCCAAACAGGTTTTCATAGAAATTCATAGCAGTCTGGTGCCCACTGTGGCATTGTCCAAACAACAGATGCCCTCAGTCAGCATTTAACTGGCCTTCCATGACTGTGGATCTTAGAAATTGGGTCGATTTGTGGGTTAACTTTTTAACATATGCCTATAAAATATGGTTTTGTTGATGCCTAGGCCCTGTTTAGTTTTGTAATATGATTTAAATGCATCTCTTGACTAGTAATCACCTAAATCCAGATAAAAAAAATGTCCACTTTAGAGAATGCATTCTGTCCCTGGACTTTAAAAGTAAAAGATCAAATTCAAATAACACTAATAATGATCTAAAAATCCATAAACTGGAGCTACTTACTCTCTGCCCTTCCACTTACCTTTGCATGTCCATATAATCCACAGCTCCAGATGGATGCCAACCTCTCCTAGAATCAAAAGAGATTCATCCCGAGGATACCTGTGACTGACAGCTCTGGATGTGCCATATTTTTAGATCTCTCCTGTTTTTATTTATTTTAAACTGCCTTTAAACTTTGCAACATTTAAAGCGCTTTATAAATACATTTGAATAGATTTTTTGGAATTGTCAATGCATTCTGGTATCACATACAATGTTTAGTTTAGTTTATTAATTTATAAAGCACATTTTAAAACAACAGATGTTGTAACCAAAGTACTGTACAGATATATTAAAACCCTTATTAAAAGAAAATAATTAAAAGCAAAATTATCACACGGGATCAAAACCATAGAGACATATGCAAATATATATGGAAACATAAGGAGAAGATGTAATATTGAGAGGAACACTGATCCAAAGTCTGGGAGCAGCCACTGAGAAAGCCTGGTCACCTTTCGTTATGTAAAGTGAACGAAGAATAAAAATAAGTTTATTTGAAGAGCATAAAGATCTTGAAACATTGTGCAGAACAAGAAGATCACTGATATACTGAGGGGCAAGCCCATGTAAAGCTTTATAAACAAAAAGCAAGATCATAAAATCAACTCGGGACTTGACCGGTAACCAATGGAGAGAAGCAAGAACAAAAATAATTTTTTAGTTTGAGTCAAAAACCTGGCTGCTGCGTTTTGAACCATCTGAAACGATTTACAGCTGAATAAGGTAAAACCAGGTATAAGGATTTATAATGATCTAACTTTGAAGTGATAATGCGTGAATAACGGTGTAACGAGCAAGGCGGGACGAGAGCCGTGAGAACTCGCATCTCTCATGGAGGTGCTCAGGCAGCAGGAGCGACCGGAGGGTATGACGAGAGAGGACCAGGCCTGAAGTTTATGTTGCGTTTTATTTTGTTTGTATGGCATTTTAAGTTTGTGTTACTGTTCGCCAGTTCTGCTCCTTCCTTTTATTGAACCTTGTTACAAACGGTTTCAAGATTTTTCTTAGAAAGCATCATCTTTGTATATAGCTTTGTATACTGTGCTAGGCTTTAATGGACTAGTTTTTATGCACTCATGTATTTTGTTGCCTATGTTGTTATAATTGCTTCCAATGTTTCATCATCTGTTAGTCGCTTTGGATAAAAGCATCTGCTAAATTACTAAATGTAAATGTAAATCTTGATTTTTTAAAAATAGATCTTAGTTGAAAGAAACTGCTTTTAACAGTCAAAAGTCAAATTGGAATCTAAAATGACACCAAGATTTTTAATATGGGCATGAACATATGGAGATAAAGAACCAAGTTGATTAAGTCAAAGGTCATAATTGGTCAGGCAAAGATAAAAATTTCAGTTTTATATTGTTTAATTGTAGGAAGTTCATGTCCAACCAGCAGGCAATCCAACAGGCCGGACACAGAAACATTATTAAGGGTAATTAATAAAAGAGGGACGAGAAAGGAACCCAGGGGAACACCATACTGTATCGGACGTGGGTAGAAAATAATTCCCTACTTTCACAGAAAATGTTCTCCCTTTGATGTAGGAGGCAAACCACTCCAGCACAGGGCCATGAAAACCCAGCGACATGTTCTAGTCTGTGTAGAAGGATATTGTGATCAACAGTGTCAGACGCTGAACTTAATCAAGTAAGACTAAAATACAGCCAGAACTATGCAGCTCCCTGAAACCAGACTGAGATTTGTCGAAAATATAAAAAGTAATCCGGTATGAGGAGATCTGATGGTAGACAACCTTTTCCAAAACGTTGGAAATAAAAGACAGATTAGAAATTGGTCTGTAATTATTCAAGTCATGCTGTTTTTTTAACACGTGGATGGCGTCATCAAATGCCGCTCCTTCTCTCGCCTCTGAGCTTTCAAGTGCACAAGTTAGTTTTGCAACCTGTTTATCGCGAAAGAAGTAGCAAAAGTAAGGCAGATTTGAAACTGCAGTGACGGGTTTGAGAGGTTGTAGATGCCTATTTGTGGTTGCAATTCAAATTTGAATCTAGGACAACGTGTAAATATGTGCTATGCATTTGTATCTGCCAATTTATTTTGAAAATGCCAGTTTACACATTTGTGCCAATTTTTCTGCAACTTCAAATTCAGAAGGTCAGACTTGTGCGTTTTGTCCACAAGTGCAAATCTCAACATTCAACTTCAGTTTTTATTTTACAAGTGTTCACAATGGGGCTGTGAGTGTACATTTTAGTGTATATGTTTACATGTTCACAAATTAAAATCTACACGCTCTCAAGTTTTGCTACCGATTTACCTTCATACTCTCACGTAAATTCAGACTGGAGAAAACTGTGACGTTGGTTCAAAACATGTGTAGTTCACACTTCCCAGTAGTAAAGATCTAAAGATACACATTAGTTTTAGTAAGCCCAGGTAACACAAACATAGAAATAGTTTGTCGTTTTCAAATATGTTTTTAACAAACTTTCCCATAAAATAATGATTGCAGCTTTGCTCCATTTAAAGCAAAACGTGAATTCAGATGCTGAGGAATTACAATAAAGTTACCGTGACAAAGTTATATTTTATTTCAACAAAGTTATTTTCTATTTCGCGCTCTCTCAAATATGAACGCGTTTCCATTTTATTTGACCCTCGCGGCTTGCCGTCCGTTGTCAACTGTGTCGCACAACTCAATGGAGACCTACCGGGATGCATCACATAGCGATAAGTTCACTCTCGCATAAGATTTTGTGTCTTTTATAAATATTCAGTTTTAAGGAAAAGACATATGATAAATTAGAGTGTATGTTTCGCACAATACAGGGTTATATTGTGAAATTTAAAGAAAAACGTGTCTAGTTCTGTGCACTAGCCTGAACCAGTCGTATCCTTTCATTCTGCGACGCTCAAAAACAAACCCATTAACTCCTTTTAATCCGTTGATGTCGGATGACATCGCCGACTTGCATTACTAGATTCCGTGTGTACAAAACAGCACTTAGCCATGGAGGTTGTTTGCAATGCTGAAGAGTCAGATGTGATGTCTCAGACGTGTGTGCTTTCTGAGTTCAGTGAATGCGTAGAAGTGCGAACTGTCATCAGCAGTCTACCCGACATCCATCACGACCTGGTCTGCAGAGAGAACACCTTTGAGAAATTCGTGGGTAAGAGTCTCCCATGTGCAAGCTATAGAGAACGTGAAGCTGCGTCACGCCTTGTTGAATAATGTTGCGCCATCTTGGGAGGATCGCTGGAAGTGTTTTGTTGTTCTTGTTTGATTAGGAAATGTAACTAGGGTAGGTCGGCCTTGCTGTGTTAAAAAATCCAATAGCATTAGGCAAAGGTGTTCAGGAAAAGCCCGTAGTTCTTTCACTTTCGATTTCTCCATATGTCAAAGAAAACAAGTAACGGTACATATTAAAACAATAATAGCAGTGTATGATCCTCCCAAGATGGCGGCGCACCTGCAACATGTAACGTAGGGCGTGACGTCAGCTTCACATGCTCTAATGCACATTATATTAATATGTTATTTCCATATCTGTGTCTAAAGCAGTCGCTAAGATTGTCTGCTTAATGCTTAACCTTTTCAGTAACGATGGACCGCTACCAGGAACAACCACATCTATTAGACCGTCACTTAGGTAAGAGGATCCTGATGCTAGATGTCTAGTATTATGATTGGGATGAAGATGGGTGATCTCTTCGCACACCTTACATTTCTTCTTGTGCAGAGTGGATGCTGAACATGCTGTTGGAGATGATCCGCAGTGAGAAGTCGCCACCTCTTCTGGTCCATCTCTGTTTCAAATTTCTCTATGTCATCTCAAAGGCAAGATGGTGCACAGCTCTATAAGTGTCTCATAGACTCTTTGCAGCGATACAGTGACTGAATGTTGGTGGTTTTGCAGGTCCGAGGCTACAAGGTGTTCATGCAGCTTTTCCCCCACGAGGTGTCAGACGTTCAGCCCGTTCTGGACCTCTTATGCAGACAGGACCCAACAGACACTGAGGTAGACATTCATTCCTAACCCCTCATGGACTCTACAGTATAATGAGACATACCTTATCAGTTTCCAAAGTTCTTAAGTGACGGAATCTTGATTTTGACATATAGAAGAGGCTTTTATTCAAAACTTTGAAAAGTAAGAAAAACAAGCCGACTTAACATAACAGGGATATAAAATGTTAAATTAAAAGTGCTGTGGTACATTTACAGTTGTTACAGGCCTGTAGCCAGAGGGCTACGACCCACCCTTCACTGTCAAAGGTCCTAAATTTAAGTTATCTTTTTTCTGAACTTTTGTAATGAAAATGTGTCCTTTAAAATAACAACTGCCAATAATTATGACCATGGTCGTCGGAAGCACAAAAAATGTGAGGGCAAAAACCACACTACTTCATCAACAGCTTCAGTGACTAAGACGTGTGACGAGTAATATTAGTTTTGACGCTATCAACCAATTCGAATCCACCTCTCGCCAAACTAACTTTTCTACATTTTCACATATCACATCGTACATGGATTTATTTTTTACTGTACGGGAACATTTTTGTTTTATTTTGGTGCATGATCTCGCAGCATGCCATAGTCAACCCTGGCTACGGCCACGAAAGGACTACTAACCTTAGGTAATACTGGAGTCACGAGGATTCATGTGTTGAAACTACACAGATTAAGAACAATAAATGTGGGGGGAAACCACAAAAAAGTCCTCTTTTTGAGAAAAAGAACCACCCTTTTCACAAAGCTGGCTACGGTCCTGTGTTGATGACTTTTGTAAAGGAAGAGAAAGAAAGAAGTAGAGGAGAGATGTCATTTATATTATTATTATATTGCTATTATTGTATGTTTTTAATTAGACGTGGGAAACACGCTACATACTCCTCCTGTGGCTCTCCATGACATGCCTCATTCCTTTTGACCTGTCCCGCCTGGATGGCCACTTGTCAACGGACTCCGAAGTCAAAAGAGAGCCTGTGATGGATCGTATCCTATCTATTGCAAAGGTAACGCACAGAATCGCAGATCATGTGTCAGGTCTAAAACAGGTCTAGTTTAAATTGATTTCAGCCATATACATGTGTACAGTGGACCAACACACTGTAAAAACTGTTTATTATTTTATACATGAGTCATCCCAGATCTTAAGAAATATATAGTGAATCTACATAATAGGCAGATTTTGTCAACAGGGTTATCTTAGCTGTTACCCCTAGTCTACAATTGTTTTTATATTGGTTAATGCTGCTGTTTGGTTAATGACTTGTGAGCTCCCAGCATGCACTGCGTCATGACATGACTAAATTATGATTCTGCTGTTATAGTGTTCTTGGTTTCCTGTTTGTCATCTTCAGTGCTGCTGTTGTTGCATGTTTGAGAATGAATTTATACATTTCTACTAATTTGCTCTTGAGGTATCTGAAAACAGGATTTTTTACTTGAATATATTGCAGCACAAGATCATTTGGATTTAGTGATGGCAAGGCATTGCTTGTAAATAAACTTAAAGTATAAAGTAATTGTACCCTGTAAAATACACACTCTAGCCTCTGGTAGAACCAGTCTTATACACTTTTGAACTTGTCACGATTGTCTTCTCTTTTGATTGATCTTGTTTTTATGTTTTTAGTCATTTCTTGGAGTCAGTGACAAATCTCGAGACGCTGCATCTGTACTGGTGTCTAAGTAAGCTACATTTGTTTATGGTTTTCTATATGTATGTGTAATATGTTGATGCATAAATGAGAATTAATAAAACATAATTCCTTCCTTTTATCCTTTAAGTAAAGAAGAATTCTCACTTTTCCCCTGTAGTTTTGTTGCTAAACTTTTTGAGTGTATGGTTAAAATTAGACACAAATCACCCTTTAAAACTATATTAGAACAATATCACTATTAAAAATATTGACATATACTCTGTATATAAAATAAAATGATCATTAAGGTCTTATTCAAAAATATTTTTTATTGTCGACCATACTGGTCCAGAAACTTTTGCCAGTTTTACTTCTCAAGCAGCAGAGGGCGCTGTGTAACCACTTGTGAATTATACAACCAAAAAACAGGTTTGTGACCCGACCAGATGTGAAGCAGAAGCATTTGGGAAAATTTCTGGACTGGTGTCTGACCACAATCTCTCAGTCCAGTGAGCTGACCATGGAAGGAACTGTGGCCCTCGATGGAGCATTACAGTCACTGGCGAGTCTCAAATCTCCTCTTTCACGTTTCACACAATCATTTGCCCGTTTCTCCTGTTGACAGAAAGCCCAAATACCACATGCAGATTTTACTGCGTTCAAAAACAAGCTTCTCTTAAGATTCAAGTCTATTTATATTGCCTCAGGAAGAGTTCGTTGATGATAGGACTTTTATTTATTTATATATACCTTTGTCTTTCTGACTGTAATCTTTATTGTTTCCGTGCCGTTTATTTACTAAGGGTAATGAGGGAAATGGACTACATATGTTTGTTCCATATTGTTTGCACTGGTGAGACATGTGGTCTACTCTTTAATAAAACATAATATACTGGTTGTAGTCCGGATAGGGGTAGAAAATGGTCCGGTTGTTGTTCAATTTGTATAAAGCTCGTCTCTGTCGCCCGAGGCCCTCAAAACTGGCTCTGTGTGTTTGGAAGGCCCGAGGTGCTGAAACAAGTGCCACAAGTTTTGCATATGTGCTTTAATAGTGCCACAAGCCATAGCACAGGAACATGTCCGGTACACATTTTAATAGACACGTTGCAAACAGGTTTATGTTGATGTGAAGTCAAATTTTATAAATGATGCATAGGAAAAACAGTGTTCAAATGGCCTTTTTATTTTCAGGCCCAGCTTTTCAAGCATGGAAAACGTGATGACTTCCTGCAGTATGGTGCGTATAAGCCATTAAAATATTTTGGTCAATAATATCAGAGATATGTGAATTTTTCTGGCTCTCATTCTTTCTGCAGCCCCTACAGTTCTTCAGTGCCTGAATCAGAAGAGAATAACTGATAGTAACCAGGCCACATTGCGGAAACTGGGAGTCAAAGTTGTCCAGAGACTAGGCCTGACCTTTCTAAAACCACGTTTGGCTAAATGGAGGTAATTTGCTTAACAAAAGGGATGGCCTGGGGCCAGTGTAGGATAGTTTTATGTTATTTGCCCTAGTAGACCGGTGCTACTTTGTATTCTGATATAAAACAAAATCGAATAGCGAATATCAAAATTGTAAGAAAGATGTGTGAAATGGTTACAAATGAAAGAAAAGCTTGTAATCAACTAGTTTATGTAGAAATGTGTGCTGGTTTTGGTTAGTAAACATTTTTTATTTCATCATGCAGATACCAGAGAGGATGTCGGTCTCTCGCAATGAACCTGGCTCAGTCGGCCATCATAGAAAGTGTAGAGGCTACAAAATCGGACCTGTCATCCGTCAGTCAAGAGGAAGACTATGACATACCTGAGGACGTTGAGACTGTCATTGGTAAGAATCCAAGCACAGTTTTGATCTATCTGTGTTGTATTTACACAATAATAAATGCTTTGATGTACTGCTTTCTAATGTTGTAGAACAGCTGTTAGTTGGACTGAAAGACAAAGAGACAATAGTGCGATGGTCCTCTGCCAAGGGGTGAGAAAAAAAAGAAAAATCACAGTTTACATTTTGTATCTTGGCTAGGTTAAATAATGCAGTGTAATAACTGTATAAATTGTAAATAGTATAAATAGTGACGCACTGGCATGAGAATTAATGTCATTCTTGTCTTTCTCTTTAACCCTCTCCAGGATCGGAAGAGTGACCGGTAGGTTACCCAAAGAGCTCGCAGATGATGTGGTTGGATCTGTTTTAGAGTGCTTCAGGTGCGTTATGACAGAAACCAATGACAATTTAAGTTAACCTAACGGTGTATCTTTCATGGAATCTGGTTAATATTTCCATGATACAGTTTCCAGGAAACAGATAATGCCTGGCATGGAGGCTGCCTGGCTCTTGCAGAGCTGGGTCGGAGAGGACTGCTGCTTCCTTCACGTCTGTCAGATGGTTGGTTTGCATTCTTGTTTTAAAACCATCGTTTTAGTTGACCTGACTCCGAAGAAGATATTTTGAGTTTGTATCAGCTGCTATTCTGTACGAAAATTTACTTGTATACAATTGAATACTCGATAGATTGACACATAGAAAACCCAGATCAAATGTGATGTCGCATCAATAATATCAAACATCATTTGTTCATGCACGTCTCTTGACTAGATGTCTTAACAATGTTTTAAGTCTTAACATTGAAAATATGTAAACATATATTGAAAAAAAGGATTTATCTGAATATTTTATATGGAAATTCATATGATTTTGGACATGACAGTTACTAAATGATGACTACATCATTTTGTTTCTTTAAATTTGAAGAAATAACAGGAAATATGCTGTTTTTTCTTAATATCAGCCCTTTCGTATTACCCTAACTATAATCTTGCAAAATAAAAGTTGCAAATCCCTCTGTTATACCGTACACTGTTTGTAACACATTCATAAGCAAACATCAGATACACTTTATGCAAACACTATTTAAATATCTTGTTTGACAAGCTTCTTTATTTAAAAATGCCACCACCTAGTTCCTTCTAATGCACAGTTACATGTTTTTCTAAGTGTGTCCAAGTGAACAAAGTGAACAATCTGAACTGCTTTCTTTTCCAATCAGTGCAGATTATTTGCAAGAATATTTAACAGTAAACACTCCATTGACAAAAAAACTGTACAGACATAAATTTTATATCTATTGCTACTCTGTGTAATTGCTGCTCATCATTCTGTAAAGTCTTTGTAAAGTATTGCAAGTGTCCAAGCTTTCCAATCTCTGCATCAGCAGTTTTGTGACCTTTTCCTTTGAGTTCGAGCTGGTTGTTGTACCCTTGTTTTCTTGGCAGTGTGTCTCAGAGGTCTGCTTCTTGCCCGTTTTTGCCCTGGTGCTTGAGTGCCCTGTTTGAGCATGTCTGGAGTGTCCTTGCCTGGATCGTTTTCTGTGGAAGAAAGCTGTTTGATGTTGTGGCCCTTGGTCATTTCTTGTTGGCCAACGGGGGACTCGTTGATAACATGCCTTGAGCTAGCAAGCTGACAAAGAGCAAAAGCTGCGGAGTGCCTCTGATCACAAGGGTCTAGATCTTGTTCTCTGGCTGGAGACATCTCAGAATTGGGTTCTTTTTTTTCTGTTTTAGAGTCTGTTGTGTCGGGAAGGGCTTGAATGTAGGTCTCTGCCCTGAGGCAGAGGTTGAGTGGTGCCTCATCTTGACTACTTTCTGAGTCAGAATGGAGCATGTGGTCAGGATCATGGTGCATTGCGTTTCTGTATGCGGCCTGGTCCCTCTTCGATAGGTTAAGAGGTCCTTGCTCATCCTCGGTCTCTTCATGCTCTTCCTTCTCTGATGAAATGTCACTGCTTCTTGCTGAAACTGTGGTTGCTGTTTCATTACTGGAAAAAAGAAGACAACATCACAGTGTTATTGCAAATTCTGTGATTCTATTGTTGACATTCTTACCAGCCTTGCTCTTACTTACCTCTCACTATTTGGTAACAAATGCTCTTGAGGTTGTCCACATGGGCTGTTGGCTGCTGTGGTTTGTGCGGAAGGCCCTTGAATACCATGCTGTAATTGGCTGACTGCAAGTGTCTGCCCGTGGGAAGTTTGCCTGAGTGTAATGGGGACACGCTGGTTGAAATCTGCAGCACTGGGTCTGTCTGGAGACCCAGAGGCAGCAGAGCCTGCTAAAGGACTCTGGCGGGTACCCTTGTCTATGTTGTGCTCCTGGATTCCTCTGTCCTCCTGGATTCCTTGGGCCAAGTGCCCTCCATACTCTCTGGGGTAAAATCTGTTGTTGTATGCATCCAAAGGTAAATACCTAGAGCTCCGGAGGGGCATGGGCAGTTCAAGGTGTTGATAGAGGCTAAAGGGTAATGGTGGACCGGGAATAATAGAATGCCCATATCTGTAGTGATATGGGTGGAGAAGGGATGTACTTGGAGGTATCAGAGGTGATGGAACAAGGGGTCTCTGGGTCTCTCGGGGTGTGAGTTGGAAGGCTGAAGTGTTTGGTTGGTTTGATAAATAATGTGTGTAAACAGAATGCAGGGGGCGTTCTGTCACCATGTGTGGGGAATACTCCGGCATTAGAGGATGAAGGGGTGTTGTGGAAGTGGGAGGGACCCAGGGTGTCATTTGATGATAGAACTGGGGAATGTATGGCGTTGATTGATCATCTTTGGGCAGAGGGAGCGGTAGCGCTTCGCTTTCACACGTTCGGGAAACCGGAGAGAAAGCTGAAGATAGTTTGTTCTGTTGAGTGTTAATGTTTGAAGTTTTGTGTCTAGTCTCACTAGTTTCCCGAACTGGTTCAAGAACCGCATTGTTGATCTCCTTGATAGGACCTTCCAGCTTTTCCTTGGTTTCTTTTCCCATTTCTGCTTTTTCAGTTTTGTTGGTTTTGGTCTTCTCAAGATGTTCAACCTCCAGGGATGATTCTTTACTGTTTTGGAAAGAAGGTAGGTTACGTTGAGGAGCTCTAGGTGATTTTCCTGTCTGCTCCATGCGTTGAGACACCAGAGAGATGGAGTTCTTGCACAGGTTGTACTTCATATGGTTAAAGAGATGAGACTTGATGTTGCAGGTGAAAGGACATTGGAAGCACTGATATTTGAAAGGTTTGCCAAGAGGTCGTGGAATGTAATGGGGTTTCTTTGGTTTTCTCCCCTGGAGGGTGTCCATGCTGGCACTCTTTTCTGAATCCAGTACTGCGTGGTTTGTCAACTCTGTTTGAAAACAGAAAAAACAAAGAACAATTCTGTTACACCCTGCGGCAGAACTTGTTTTGTTTATTCAGTCAATGGTGCTACATGTAGGGCTGCTCGATTATGACAAAAATCATAATCACGATTATTTTGGCCAATTTTGAGATCCTGATTATTTAACACGACTACTCGGTAACCTTTAAAACAAAAACGTCTGAATTTTTTTTTAAGAAATAGTACTGCTGAACCACTGTAAAGGAAAGGGTTCGCTGTGGATTTATACTACAAGAAAAGAGAGGATCCTTGCAAAATGGAATGCAGCACAATAATCGTTTACCTTTATTATTTCGTTTTTGTAATTGATGAAGGCCAAAATGTACGATTCCGATTCATTTGCGATAAATTGCACAGCCCTAGCTACATGCCGGTAACAAAAAATATATGCATGGTGTCTAAAACCTATCAACTTGGCATTTTTTATATTGGTTATCAGCCCTTGTGTAAGCATGATGTGCTCTAGCTGCACTTTTGAAGCCAGCGCAGGCCTGTAGTAACATGCTCCCTTTTTTTAAAACCTGACGGCGTGGGAAACCACATACACCTGTTTCCCATGACTTAACCTGCAGGATATCAACTCAAGATATTTAATAGTTGATCTCGCTTGCACTCCAAACTAGAGAAGCTTACAAAGTTATCCAAATGAAATTAATCTGTATTAAAATATCAAAAGCCAGTTGGATGTTGTTGCTTCAGATATGGAATTAATTTGTTCATTCAGTGTTTGTGGTGTTATTCTGCACTATAGCACGGATACACAACGGTCCGGTAAGTTTGCAAAGATTTCGAGGCCTGAAGGTTTGTATTACCGGGCAGAAGATCTGAGAAATCAATTGCCAAGCTAGTTTTGCTGAAAGTGACTCCACCTTAAGGAACCTGCTTGTCACGTGCTGTCGCAAGAAGTGGTGGCTCAGGTTTTGCTTCACATGTTTCATACGAAGCCGCTCCCTCCTCAAGGGAGACATTTTTGTACCGTGCAATTTCATTTTGGTCCATTACTTGACTGTTTCTTCACTTTCCTCTATGCCCTAGATTCCGAAATATCTGGTAATATTAATATACCAAGAATCTTTTTAATTTGGATTTTAGTTTTTCTTTTGTGTTATTTGTACATACGTTGAACCCCATAGACAAGAACCAAATATACTACAACAGGTGCACCTGTAGTCAGTAGTAATTCACTCCTACCCCATAACCAACAGCTACAACTACAGCATCAATTCAGCCTTTACAGCTGCTGAAACATGTCGGTAAACTAGATTTATCAGTTACAACAAATGCAATTGAATATTGCTCAGCATTACCTGTTGACACTCAATGCTCTGGATGAAGGATGTTTGTTGTTAGATATATATCCACAGCCAACCTCCTAAAACGTACAATGGTCCTCGAGTTGAACACTTTGTCCGATATGGTTGCCTCTGAACGCAGGTGTCCGCTCGTTCAGGTGTCTGACTAGTTTGTGATAAGTCTGATGAGTCTTTTTGACTGAGGTGGAGATTCTCTTTGGGGTGGAGTCTATGCCCAAGTAGAGCCCGGAGGCAGCATCAATGTGCCTGATATTAGGCAAGCCCCGAGCCTAGTTTGCCTTCCATCTCACCTGCAACAGAGTTTGTGGCTTTTTTGTTTGCTAAATGGCTGAATTCGCACAGGAGTGGTACAGTTAGGTGTGAAGCAGGTTCGTCAGAGGGGTGTGGAGACAAACCAATGAGATTTGCATGAAGCCAAATGTGTGCTACACTTGATGTAAAATGTCTTTAAATGGCAAAGCACCAATATGCAGATTATATTCTTAGTAGCCCAGTTGTGTATGCTGATCTAAGAATGCCTAGTGTGTATTCCTTTGTAAGAATGTAGTAGTAGGTTTCTCTGTTCTTTCGACAAAATTTGAACACTAGTATAAATCATAAACTACTTTGAAAAGAACATATCAAATGGTTATATCCTACCAAAGATGCGAAGCTATAGCTTAATTTTCTATTCCCAAACTAGTCATTTGTGGATGCCTATTGTTTTATGTTTTCGGTCCAACAGTGGTGCCGCTGATTGTAAAGGCTCTGACGTATGATGAGAAAAGGGGAGCCTGCAGCCTGGGCTCGAACGTCCGTGATGCAGCCTGTTATGTGTGCTGGGCTTTCGCTCGTGCCTACGACCCAAGTGAACTTGAGCCTTACGTCAACAAGATCGCCAGGTAAGATCCCAACGCTAACTCACCAACTGCACTTTACATAATACACCCTATTTTTGTAATTCATAAAATCTTTAAGCGCGAGTGATTTACATGTTAAGTCAATGCAAAGACGTGATGACCTACTTGCGGTGCGTTTCGTGCGAATGAGGCAGCGCGAATGACGCAAATTGCGCTAATGACGCGAATGTGAGCGTTGAAAAAATCTGAAACAGGAGCTTGCTCTAGTAGGGCCGTGAGCGAGCGGCAGAAGCCCCTCCCATGACGTGAATTCGCGTCTGTAATGATGCGAGTATACTCAAAATGTTCAAGCGTCCAACTACACGTGAATAGCGTGATTTACCGTGTTTGATGTGAACACTCTATAAGACTAAAGTTGAGATTTTTGATTTTGCACAGTAGCAAGTATTCCAAAGGCAGGAACCCATCACATTTTCTCTTTTTAATTGTATCTGTTAGAACTATAATAGACATAGAGTTTGCTTGACTCTGGTATTTGTCATTTTAGTAGGCCAGCTAAATATATGCAAATCTATCCTATGCCATCCCTGAATGGAAAGTGGCTCCTGTACACCACTCTTTATATAAGAGTGTGATGTGACCATTCTTAAATCTTTAAGAATGTGTTTTTGGAAGCCATTCAGGAGGAAACTATTTCCACCAAACCATCAACGGTAAGAGCTGATCTGATGTCATGATGGGTGAACAGCTCAACATGGGTGGCTCTGATATTACAGTTATGCTTCCTCTCCAACAAAAACCTAGTTTAGGTGAGGAGCCGGACTGGCAGCCCACATACTGAATAGGTTTTATTTTTAAATCCTAGTCTTTAATTCCTAATAATTGAACTATATTCCTCCTTGCTCTTTGTGATCATTTCATCTCAATGAGCTGCATCATGTTCTTTTAATGCACTGTGGGGACATTTTATTCTTTTGTAACAATGGCCTTGGTACAGTATAAAGGAGGGACATTAGTTTTTGTATTATAAACCTCTTAAAAATGTTCGACAAAACAGCCTTTTCTCATACCTGTTCACCCGGCTAGAGGTATTTACTGCCTTAAAACCAGTTTATACACCTCTCCCGGCTCACAACCTCTCCCTTCTGTGAAGAACACTTCAGTCTTTTGAGCTACGTTTCTGCTGGTACATTAAAACTCTTGGCTTTGTATGAGGTGCAGACACTAGAAACAGGCTTTTGTAATGTACATCTACACCGCAGCCCTATTAACATGATGAAAGGTGATTTTAGGCGTGCATTTATTCAGACGAACGGTGCAAAGGACGTACTTTCCTTAATAGGTTACAAAACTGTTGGTAATTTAGAAGGAAAATTGGTTTCAATTGCAGCTATAGCTGGTTATGACATGGTGCAAAAGTGGAAGCAGATTTCAATGGTTCGAGATAGCCATGCATACTTATAGTTACAACCTTGATAAAACATGAATAGAATAATACATAGTAATGAGATTACGCTACGAATAAAATATTTCTAAAGAATTCTTTGAAGGTGAAAGACGGACCGATGAGTGAACAATCCATTAACTCCAAAACATAACTGTATTTATCTCTTGATTAATATTATATTATATTAATAATAATTTATCATCCAACATAATTGTTAACATTGTGAGTTTAGGCATTGTTCTACTTTTATTTAAAAAAAAATTGCATTTAGATTAAATGGTAAATCTGAAGGATCTCAATAAAAACATGTATTCTATCATTCTTTTGTCAGTTCTGCTGGTTATTTTGAATGATGTAGTGGTGAATCAGCCCGTGAAAACCGTTTCATCAGCAGAAAGTATTGCTCCATCTTAGGTTCAACAGTCCTTAAAGGGATAGTTCACTCAAAAAAAGAAACTTCTGTCATCATTTACTCACCCTCAGGTTGTTTCAAGCCTGTATACATTTCTTTGTTCTGTTAAACACCGACAAAGATAAGTGGGAAAAAAATATTGTATATTTTTTGTTCTGTTAAACACAAAGTTAGATATTTTGAAGGATTGAGGAACACAGTTCTGGGCACCATTGACAACCATTTAATTTTTCCTACTAAGTGATCAATTGAAAATCGCTAGCATTCATCCAAATATCCCTTCTGTGTTCATCACAACAAAGTAATTTATACAGGTATGAAATGACATGAAGGTGAGCAAATGATGACAGAATTTTCATTTTCGGGCGAACTATCCCTTTAAGTCGTCATCCAAATGTAATGATATTACGCTGAATGACAGCTGAAAGATGTTGCGCTTGCCCCCCTCCCTGTTTAGGGCAAGTGTGAACCTGCGTGTACGGTAACTGTTGGTGCGCTTTGCTTTGCACCTTGACTGCGTCGGCCCTCCCTGCAACTTCCCTCCTCCCAAACCCCACACTGCTGCCAGGTTTCGCCTGTTGTCGCGGGTTTCGGTCGCCATTTGGCACACAGGCTTTAGGCCTGTCGAGTCCTGTCTTCATTTCATCAGCAGTCAAAGGTTTCGCTTAGAAACTGTGTCATTGCTTGAAACTACGGCATTGTTTTTTTTGTGCCATGCAGGAGTGTTTTTGATAACATTCGCACTGAAACAAATAAACAGATGCAGATACAGATTAAAGATCATTTTACATGCAGGTCACAGTGTATTTTAGTGGTGGCAGGTGAAAAAACGGAGCATGTGATGAGAATCTTGCTGCTAGCCACACACGCCTCGAAAGATGAAAAGACGGGATGTTTTTGTGTATAAACTGAAACAACAAACTCATTCAGTTCTCTATAGTTGACTAAATAAATGAAAACCCTGTTTTTGAATACTCACTTATTATATATGTTGACTTTTGTCTCGCACAAATCTTTCACATATACTTGTCATATTATCATACCTTCATGCCTCCATTTAAAGCCAAAGTTGGATTCCCAGTGCATTCAAATTGCGCGGACAAAAATGATTATAGTACATTTATATCAAAATATTTGTAGTGGCATTAAATGATCACATATATTGTGTTTTGTCATTGCTACAGTGCACAAATAAAATATCGCCTGCTATTACATTATGCATAGAAGAACATCATCGTGGTTGTTATTTGTTATATTGTGTTTACAACATTACCTAAAAATTAAATGCTTTCGTTCCATGTCCGTTTTACGTTGCTCCAGGCCACTATCAGTTGTTCATCGAAACCGGCGTGGCAGTGTTAAGCCCGTAGGGTTGTGTGTGCGCAAGTGTTTTTGTATACTTCATTCTCTCAGGCTGTGAGTGATGGTGGGAATACCTCGCAGGCACGTTCACACAGAAATAAAGAGGGAAATCAGAGTGAAACAGGCTGATGGGGGTGCTGAAATAATAGATGAGCAGGACACGCTTGTTTTTAAGATGATGTCTCATAACAGGCAGAGGAGGTGGTGGTTGTGGGGGGGGGCATAGTGTATGCCGGTAAAGAGAGAGAGAGAGAGAAAGAAAGAAAGAGGAACAAAACAATTACAAATACATATCAAACAATTGGTCAGTTTATGATGTACTTAATGTCCAATATATATTATCACCGATCATGTATATTTCTGTTATCTTACCTTTCACAGTGCTCTGGTCATCACAACTCTGTTTGACAGGAACATCACCTGCAGAAAGGCCGCCTCTGTGAGTTCATCCCAAACTACTCTCCAAGGCTGAGACATGTCATTTCCACACTACTAGTGTAATAAATGTTCAATGCGGGTTTCCTGATGGTCCCAACTCGCGCCATTGGCCGTAGTTTTGTCTTGACTGGGAAATAAATGGTGTGGTGCTTTCTCCATTTGTATTATAACATGGAGCAGGTGACACACCTCAGCTTTAATTGTATTTACTGTTACTGCTAAATACATTTTGGGAAATATAATATCTCCTTGGTGTTCTCTGTTTTTAGGCCGCTTTCCAGGAGAATGTGGGAAGACAGGTAAAAAGAAAGCCAATTCACACAAACACCTTTTAATAGAGAACAAAGGCAATAAACGCAGGGATTTTTTAAGCACTATATTGCTCTGATATGTCCCGTCTCCACAGGGCACTTTCCCCCACGGCATAGACATTGTCACAGCGGCAGACTACTTCACTGTTGGTAACCTGAATAACTGCTACCTGACTATCAGGTGAGGAATAATGTGTGACTGACAGCAGTTTAGGCATATTTAACCGATCTCCATTATGGTTGAGTCTACGCTGTAGGTACGTTAGAAAGTACAGATCATGTCGTACGCCCCAATTCTTGTGAACAGACCAGGACAAATCAAAGACGTATGTTTTGCGTGCGTCACTGAACGGAGCAGCGGTTACGCTGTTTACATCCTCAAAAAGGGCTCACCCTACAGAAAAATGCTAGCCTAAGGGAACAAAGAGCCAAACTGGATGCTAACTTTCAGCCTGATGGGAAATGCTCTGGTGATGTTGTCTACTTCTGGCCCAAGGGTCAGAAACATGAAACGCTGGTTGTGTTGCCACAGCTGGTGAAGTATAGAATCGACAACTTATGATTATTGCAATATTGAGTGTTTCTTTAATTAACTGGGATATAGACCAGGGTTTTTAGACCACAGTAACGATGGTTCAACGCGGGTCCTAAAAGAACTTCCTGTTTTAGTTCTTTAACGCGGCACAAACGTTTAAGCAATATACAATCCACAGAACATTTATAACCAAAATGTAAATGTTAAACAAATATCTTTAAGAGTCAGTCATATATGTGAAATTTAAAAGAATACAAATAATAAATAAATAAATTAAAACGAGAAGTTCTTCTGGACCAGTGTTTACAAGTGGTCAATTTAAATAATAAACAATATAACATAAATAAATTAATATATAATAAATAATTGTACAATAAACAATACGTAATATAATAAAATAATATATAAATACATTTATTTTGGTAAAATAACAAAGCTGAGACTGTAAATATATTATTATTATATGCTTTACAGTATTTGCTACTTGTCTTCTGTTACTTATTTGGATAATGATTATATGAGCTTGTTAGTATTTATCAGAGGTGGACTTCTTCTTGTAAAACCAGATTATTGTTATAGTAAATAAATAACTTTTTTCTTTGTTTTTATCCGAACAATTTCTTCTTTTTCAGTGTCTATATTGCTGGTTTTGAGGAATACACCAAAGCACTCATTGATCACTTGGTGACTATGAAACTCAATCACTGGGACGGGTAAGAATTTGCGTGCTTTCACCGGTTACCTGTTTTTACATTGGTTTTGTCCACAGAGTGACATCTAACTGAATCTTTGTTTTTTATTTCTCAGGGTGATAAGAGAGCTGGCCACTAAAGCATTGCACAATCTAACTGTCAGGGCTCCTGAGTACATGGCCGGCAGCGGTGAGAACTGCTTCATATTCACTGCTTCAAGCCCTGTATTCTTTTCAGTACTGTTACTGCTGCCTTGAATACTCGTCAATCAATTAGTTTGGAGTTCTCTCTTTATCTGTTTACAAAGATTGTTTGCACACATTTCACTTCCTTGTGTTGATTTATCTAGCTACTATGTGCTCTGCTGCTTTTGAACAGTTTGAGCCTGTGTCCCTTTCCTTTTTGAGAGACATCTTATCTAAGATGAAACCATCTGCCTGCTGAATTTATATCATTCCTTTTACATTTTTAATGAATGTTTTTGAAACTCTTAGACCAAAAATCCAGGCAATCATAAATAGTATTCCCTCAGGAGTTGTGCCTTAAATTTAAACATGCAATAGGGGAACCATGGATTCAGAAATCAAACTTGGATACCTCTATTCTTGATCATTTTAGACCTATCTCAAAACTTCCGTTCCTTTGCAAAATATTAGAGGTTGTATTTACTCAATTACAATCCTTTTTAGGTCAACATGATTTGCAAAAAGTGGTTAAATCACTCCACAGCACAGAAACTGCCCTGTTGAGAGGCTATAATGACCTGTTACTAGTTACTGACTCAGGTGATTATGCTGTTCTTATACTCCTAGATCTTACGGCAGCATTTGACACTGGTTTCTCGGTTGGAGCATTGCGTTGATGTCAGGGGAATTGAACTGGAGAGATTTGGATCTTATATGTCTGACCGAAGTTTCTTAGTCCGCCTTGGGGATTTTGTGTCATCCTCTGCATCTCTTTCATGTGGAGTGCCTCAGGGTTCTATTCTTGGATCTATCCTATTTTCATTATATCTACATCCGTTGGGGTTCATTTTTAGGAACTACGGCATCTCGTTTCATTGTTATGCAGACGATACACAACTCTCTCCCTTTGAAACAGAAAGATACAAACTCTATAGCACCACTGTTGGGTCTGTCTTGATGTGGTTAGGGCCTGGATGGCTGCAAATGTTATTAATTCAATGAAGAAAAAAACAGAAGTCGTCATATTTACTCCTGGCAGCACATGTGACCCCCTTGATGTAGAGTTGAGTGTTTTAAATCATATGTAAAGCCAAACGTAAAAAACCTGGGTGTGTTAATGGACAGTGATTTTAAATTGGATAAACAAATTAATTAATTAAATCGTGAACATATTACACCCACACTGGCTTCTCTTCATTCACTTCCTGTTCGTTTTAGAATTGATTTTAAGGTTTTAGTTTTAGCTTATAAGTCATTAAAGGGTCTGGCACCAAGTTATCTTTCTGATTTAATGCGACCACATAATCCATCAAGAGCACTTAGATCTGCTGACAGTTTACTCTTGGTTTTACCTAAAACAAGGCTGAAAAGCAGGGGTGGCATTTGCTGCCGCAGCCCCAGAGCTCTGGAATAGCTTGCCCCTATATGTTAGGCAGTCCCAAACACTTGCTGTTTTTAAATCCAGTCTTAAAACGCATCTGTATACTCTGGCATGTAACTTTGTTTTATGTATGTTTTATGTATTTTGTTAGTGTTGTTATCTGTTTTTTTTTGCTATGTGTCAAATTTGTTTTATAGATCTTTGTACAGCACTTTGGTGAAAATGTTGTTTTAAAAAAGTGCTCTATAAATAAACTTTGATTTGATATGTTGGTAAACCCTAAACATTTAGCGAAATCTGCACTATAACCCATCATGCTTCGTATTTGGTTTTAGTTTTACCCCAGCTGTTGCCCATGGCGACGGGAATTGACCTACACACCCGTCACGGTGCTATACTGGCCTGCGCTGAGATTACTCATGCTCTCCACAAGCTTGCCACCCAGGACAACAGGTCACTCACCCTTTCTTTTACCACATCAGACCTGAATTAAAAAATATTCTCTAATGCCTTTGTTTGTTTGTTTTAGGTCAGTGACTGACTTCCTGTCCTCTGACACCATTGAAGGCCTTAAGGGCATTCATCAGAAGGTCTGTAGTGTTTCTATAAATGTCCAAAATGTAAAACAAAGGCTGTATGCTGAAACTAACTCTTTGTATGTACATTCACTTGCAGCTCTCTGACAGAAGACAGTACAGGTAAGCACTTGCCCCATAAACTGTCAGGTTATGACATCAAAAAGCTTTTAAGAGGGACTAATTTGTCTATAGTTTGTGACTGAACTTCTTTTCACCCTAGGGGATTTGGTGGAGAGCTCATGAGACCAGCTGGTAAATAAACCAATGATGTACGGTTATTCTGTGGCACTGGTGACACTTTTAAGCTTGAATGATAAAATCATTTTAAATAAAGTGTTGATTGAAAAGATGATGTTGCAGGGTATTACTGTACTGCTCTCGCTTTGTGGATTTGTGGATGTCATTTATTTTTTAACACAAAGATATTTGGTGGAATGCTTATAACCAAACAGACCTTGACTCCCATAGTAGGAAAATTGTTTTATAAAAGAAGATATTTTAAAGAATGTACGATAGCAAACAGTTCTGGAGCACTTTTTACTTCCATTGTCATTTTTCCTACTACAAGCATTCTTTACAAATACATTTATACAGATCTTAACAGAAACCGATGATGACAGAAATGTCAATTTAAGAAGAGTCCAATAAATCATCAGTTGACCAAGCAAGCAATTTATTGGATTTGTTATTTTCTCTTTGCAGTGTGTGCTCTCATTGAAAAGCTGTCTCTCTCTAAGATGCCTTTTAAAGACGATCCGGTTATCAGTGAGTCGTTCACGCCATCACAAATGTG
Source organism: Barbatula barbatula (assembly GCF_947034865.1). NCBI lineage: Eukaryota > Metazoa > Chordata > Actinopteri > Cypriniformes > Nemacheilidae > Barbatula > Barbatula barbatula. The sequence goes on along the minus strand of NC_136769.1, from coordinate 19,659,661 downwards.
TCAAAGATTGGTCGATGGATTTTGAATGTGAGTCTAGATTAACGTGTATTATGATTTGTATTGCAGCTAGTTGGCAGGGGTTGATAGATGACAGCCTAAAGAACCTTCAAATGGTCTCCTCTGGGGCCAGACAGGGTATACAGGTAGAACATCTTCAACTAAAGGTCTTAAAGGTCTGTGTTTACTACGGGAAAGTTTCAGTTGCTGATAATGTGTGTTTTTTTGTAAAGGATGCTGCAGTTTCAGCGTTGGCAGCGTTGTGTTGGCAGTATTATCAGATTGAGACGGGGGTGGCTGATCTGAAAATGCAAGGTACAGGAAAAAAGAGTCGCTCTGGTTAACTCACCATATTATACTTTACCTTTATGGGTGCATGTATGTGCGTACAAACGTGTGTGTTTTGTCATACAGAAGAGCTGGTCGGTCAATATCTGTCTGCTCTGGGGAGTCCTGTGGTTCTGACCCGCTGTGGATGTGCTCTCGCTCTGGGCACACTGCCTCCTTTTATGATCCACGGCAAACTGCAGCAGGTAGCACCGCTCAACACCCTCTGACTAACACTGTGTTCATGTTGAGCTCAAGACAGTACGTCTGTCAAAGGTTTTCATTGATCTTCCATTGCATGCACACAAAACCACTGAGACATTTCTCATATCTTATTTAGTGTCATATAGAGGTTTAGAACGACATATGGGTAAATAAATGCAGCAAAATGTTTATTTATGGGTGATCTATCCCTTTAAGGAACCACATGAAGTCTGCAGCTGTTATTCAGGGTCTGTGTGCGTGTTTCCTAGATCCTACACGGGCTCCAGACCGTTTGTCGAGTGGCACCGAAAGAGGAGAGTCTCACAGAAGCCAGAAGGGATGCCGCCACTGCCATGTCTCAGTGAGTAACACCTCTCGTCTCCTCTGCGCTTGAAGAACCAGTCTTGGCGTGAGCCAACTCGGTCGACGCCTGCTCCTTCCTGCAGGACCTGAAATTCACGACTTGTCTCACGCCACCGCTGTGTCCCGTCTTGTATTGCACGTCCATGAGTCCTGCGCTTTCTCGCCCTTGCAGGGTGTGTGTAGCCGTAGGAGTGCTCGCACGAGGCAACCCGGACCGCGTGCTTTGCGAGGACAACATAAGGGGCGTGTATGAAGCCTTGCTGGGCTGCATGAACGACTACAGCACGGACAGCCGAGGCGATGTTGGCGTCTGGTGAGTGCGCACGTATTTTTGAGAGATGCGCTCTGGGGTTGCCAAACAAAACCCTTTGACGGCAGCATTGTAAATAGTTCTGTTATGGTGTTATTTGGTCTGCCATCATTCAAACGGGTTCTTTCAGCAATATTATACAATTATTGAATATACTGCGAATTGCATATATGGATGTTTTTTCGTGCAGTTTACTTTTGACATTTTTGTTTCTACTTTGAAACCGATTAAGACACATATCAATACGATATTATTCAAGTATTATAACAACTCTGGTGTCTTGTACAGAAAATGCTGTTAAGTATTGGTTTCACACACATTCCCTGCGGCCAGGCTTACCTACGCTTACCTTAAAGAATGCCACCAGACCAGCCTGCCACAGCCCTACAGCCTAACCCTTGTTGCCCCACAAGAGATGCATTCCTCTCCTAAGTGTGCGCAGAAAGGTCCCTGGGCCCTCCAGACAGACCTTCCAGCAACACCACGCTGAAAACCCCAACAACCTATATATGTAGTTGATATATTTTGTTGGAGTAATGTTTTCTAAGTCTTCCTTCTGTTGTAGGGTGAGGGCAGCTGCAATGAGCAGTCTCATGGACGTGACCCTGATGGTCGTGGCATCCGCACCAGAGCTCCTCTCCTCTGACCTGTGAGACGCTCGCGATCTTTCATAAATCCAGTCCCGTTACCCTACACCACACGGGTTGATCTGTATTGTTCTCTTTTGTGGTAGTGTTCAGCGCATGATGTGCTGCCTAGCCCAGCAGGCCGCTGAGAAAATAGACCGCTACAGAGCGCACGCCGGCACCATTTTCCTGCGATTACTTCACAGCGTGGAGCCCACAGTACCTCACATTCCCCATCGGGAGGAGCTACTGAGCATCTTCCCTCCGTGAGTGCAGAATACATTACCATTAGTTTTTAAAACTAAATGACCTATCGCTGGTTTAAAATCCTGTGCATTTTTACATCCCTATAAAAATTGCATCAGTGTTGGGAAAAGTTACATCAAAAAGTACTCAATAAAAAGTGTTCAGTTTAGCGTAACTCACTAAAAAGTGACTCATTTACTTTTAATAAACAGTAATGCATTGTTTTTTGTGTTACTTTTTCTCATCTGAGCGATGGGTTACTTTTTTCCAGGCCTTCTTTTGAAGTGAAATGGGACTATGAAATTCAATTTACAACATTAATAACGAAACCTTTGTTTTCTTTTTTTAAAACACAGTAGCACTGTGCATGCCAAACAAAAGACCTCTTAACATTATGGGTTATATCCCCTAGCGTATCACTTTTTGGTGTTTTAGTTTATTTTTGTTCCTTTTTCCCTGGGTAGGCTGTGGCCTAGAGATCAGCAATTTAGTACGTTGTTAAAAATACATTCAAGTAAATGTAGGCTTCTTAAAATGCAATGAATTTGTGCTCTGTTGACAAGAAAATGTGAAGTTCACATCACCAGTTTGATGTTTAATAAAAATAGTCGTTATATGAATTAATAACATTCAGAAAGTTAAGAAATATTTTAATTTAATCTTCAGAATCTGTATTGGCAGATATCAAGCTGAATCGACTATCGTGGAGTCATTTAGTATCGATGCATCTCAACATTTTTGCTAATACAAGTTTCTTGAAAGCCTTATTAATGAAAAGGTCTGACGTCTAATGTGGTTTAGAGGCAGGCATGATATTGGTTGTTAGGTGTGTTTTTTTGGTCCAGTTTTTGCATCAGAGTCACACACCGTCTGTGAATGCGTCAAACAGTAACAAGGCTTAAATGATCTCGGCCATTATTTCAGGGAGGTGCCGAAAAAGCACATACTTTTTGTAATGGCTTTCAATTGTGATCGTAGTTGTCTAAGTTCCACCCCAGATGCTTGATCCACACTCATCTCTCTCCCCGGGTGTTTCTGTACCACAGAGAGACGGGAAAGTCCCTCAACTGGAACGCAGCATCACAGGCTTTTCCTCACATCACTCAGCTGCTGGGGCTCCATCAGTACCAGTACCACACGCTGCTTGGCCTCACCGTATCTGTGGGCGGTCTCACGGAATCTACAGTAGGTTACTTTACATTAAACACAGCAAAGACGCAAAAACATGACGCCATCTTAGTTCTGTGTCAGCCACCGTTGTGCTCCGAAAGGGAGGGGTGAAGTGAGCCGTTGGTTGCAATTCACAAACTCACCTCTAGATGCTGCTAAATTTTAAATACTGGACCTTTAAAGGTATGGTTTACCTAAAAATAAAATATGTGTCATTTATTCACCCTCATATCGAACAAAACCTGTATATGACTCTTTCTTTTATAGAACACAAAATTACTATTAGTAATTTCATATTTTAAATATCTTATTTAATAATAATGATTCATAATTTTGAAACAATATTGCATTAAATATTATGCCATCTCCAATTTTGAGAATAAAAATATGCAAATAAAATGCGTTACATGAGGCAGTTTCTAATAACTTGTGTGACAAGTGTCTGTGTAATAAGAAGGATGATTTACAGTAAGCTGGGTGTTGATGCAAAAGAAACCCCTTCAGGGTAAAAGGAGACAAGCTTGCTGGTGATGTCACACGAATGGACCAATTAACAAAAACTGCAATAGAACATAATGAATAACAGAACATAGCAGAAGAGTGACCTGCGGGCGGCGCTGTTGACACTCTTTTTCTAGGGAGTTTGTGACTGTGGTCAGGAGTGTGAATTGTCTCAGGGACATTGAGACTCTCAGGCCGTGTATTATTTACTTTGCATTACTTCATGTCAGCTTTGCAAAAATTGCAACATAAACATGCTCCATTATTTTTGGTGCTCAAAATAATAAGCGGGTGTTGAAACGTCATGCTGTTTCTTGAAAATGTCTTACATGTGTTAAAAATTTGCCACAATCCCTAGGCTTTGCCCATCCTGGCCCCAAGAGTGCACATGGTTTGTGTAAACTGCTTGGCGGCAGAACCACAGCTTTTTTTAACAATCCTTTTTTCGCTGTTTTTCTATCTGACTTTTTTATTTTATATTATACTATGCCGTTTGTCTTGTTTCGTTTTCTGTTTGCTCCTGATTTTATCATTTTTAGGGTGCCGTGTAACCCTTCCAACACCCTTCCAAATGCCATCCTTGAGTCTTGTTGAAGAGAAGTGTGTTAGTCATTTTTAAGCAATCTGACTCGTGACAAATAACGGGGGAAATCTGACAGGCATGGTTCTGTTTCTTTCCTACTTTCTTTCCTCTTTAGCTGAATTTCATTTTCAGTTTTATTGAGTTTCATTTCATTCAAAACCCGAAGCGTTGGAGGCTTAGCTGTAGTGGCTGATGTGACCAATCATCATTTCATATTTGTTATTTTCTTTATTATTTAAAGCCATCGGTTTTTGTTGATGATGAAAATAAGGAAAAGGCCTTTAATGTGAGCTCTGAGTGCAGTAAATGTCAATCCATCAACCAACTGGACCTTAATAACCTAATAAACAACTTCCCCATTACACCACGAAGAGTCTCTCTCTTTCACCTTCAGCCTGAAAAGATTTGAAGCCAAAACTAGTATATTAATGATTGGTTCCCACAGACTAAATGGTGAATGACAGTGGGACTGGGAAGCATAGCATAGCAAAACAGTTTTTCAGAAACATGCACACCTTAACACAGTTTACAGCGCTGCTTTCTTTGCTGATTGTTTCCTGTTTTCACTCTGATACTACAGGAAGAGGAACTTACACATCATTTATGTTCTCAAGTACCATTACCTCACTAATTCATACTGCATATGAAGAGATAGGAGCAACAACTTGTGTGTGCAGCAGTGGTAAGGAAATGTAAACCCTGTCTGTGAAATCCAGGCTAAAGTCTCATAATCGAATTAAATTGGATTTCAAATCATTCATTGTCCTTAAGATTTTAGTCTTTAACGTGGTCTATATACAAAATATCAATGTGGTCTTTTCACAGAAGCTTATGTACATTATACAGGGTGATTATTGTTTTTATGTAGAAAAAATATGTTTCAAAAAAGTCTAAATCTTATTTTTGAATGTGTGTCCACAGGTGCGCTTCTCGTCTCAGTCTTTATTTGAGTATCTGAAGTCCATTCAGCAGGATGCAGCAGCTCTCCGGCAGTTTGGAGACACTGTGTTAGCGATCTTCAGAGATCACCTGCGCAAAGACAGGTACACAACACACCTGCTTTGAGATGCACATGCAACTGGCAGGAACGTAAACGTTTTTTATGGATCTCCCTAATTAAAAAATAAGAAAAATATTAAGAGACCCTTCCAAGTTTCCATTTAACCAGCATTTCTAGGTGTATTGGGTTTATCTATAAAGAGGTTAATATTTCGGTGACATTTCTCAGTTTCCGAAGGCAGAACTTAAAATGGTTCAACGTTTAGTTCAATCGTTTGAAATAAATTGTAATAAAACTGTAATCTAATGTAAATAAATCATGATTAATAAAACAATATAATGGATTATAATTAACAAAATATCTTTAGACAAATAATGCAAGGGATTTTATAAATGAAACGTATTCACTCTACCCTACATGTTAATAATGTATCTTACGGTTGTCATTGTTAGTTTATTGGTTTGTCTCGTCTGACTCCGCCCACAGGGTGTCCGTCCCTTTACTGAAGATGGTGGATCAGCTCCTGGCTAACGGTTGCTTTGACCTCTTCACCAGTGAGGAGAGGTGAGCGTGGGAAAGCCCAGCATCCATTACAGCCATCCTAGGCTCAGACGAAAACCACCCAGAGCTCGACAGCAGAGATGATATCATAACATAAATACACAGATCAGAGTCACACAGGGAATGTTTAAGAGAACCAACGATGAACCGAGCCAAACCGTGTGTTGAAACGGGAAGGTGTGTGATGGTTTGATCTCATCTTGTCATCTCTCTTTCTTCAGTCATCCATTTTCTGTGGAGCTGCTGTCACTCTGTAAGGAGGAAATCAAGAAGTCCAAAGAAGTCCAGAAGTTGTTGTCATGTATAGCCGTGTAAGTCTAGTTTGTTTTCCCAACGTCCTACACACATATGTTACATTTGGATCCAAAAGATCCTCTCTCTCTGATGGGTTCGCTCTCTCGCCCTCAGGTTCTGTGGAATGGTCCAGTTTCAGGGTGACATGAGGAAGAAGGTCTTAGTGCAGTTGTTGATTTTGCTTTGTCACCCCTTTCCTGTGGTGAGCATCTGCCGCCCGACTCCACATTTACAGATCCGATGTTATTTTGCCTTATTTCTTTACGCACGTCTGTCTTCTCTTGCATCCGAAGATCAGAAAGACGACAGCCAGCCAAGTATATGAGATGCTCTTGACCTACGACGATGTCATAGACGATGAGCAAGTGCTGACTGATGTCATGGCTTCGCTCAGTGACACCAATTGGTGAGCGTCGACCCTTCTTGTCATTTAGGAGAATAGCAAAGGTGTACAGCTCAGATGACATCTTTTCTGTTTCACCTTGCAGGGAAAGTGACATCGCTACAGTGCGCGCCCACAGGAATCAGATCTGTGATTGGCTGGGAGTGCCAAGGCCTACGCTGGTAGCCAAGGTAACACCTTTAAGCCATTAAACGGTTGTGGTTTTGTGGGAGAGTGTGTTGCAGTGTGGCGTCAGCTGCGTCCTGGAGCATCTGAGATCCAGATGCAGCTGCTCATATGTTAGTGGGTGGGAAAGGTGTTTGTATTTTCCATTGATTTGACAAAGTGGTGCGAGTAGGACTTTGTTGGTATTAATGCATTTGACATACTTGACATCGTTTTCTGTTTGTTTGTTGTGTTTGTGTTTCAGGGTGCACACCAATAGCTCAGTTCGTTCTCAAGCAAACTTAAGCACCACCAGATGCTCTCTGTACCCTTTTGTGTTGTGGACACCAGTCTGCAGAATGTGTTCTCAACTGTCAGCTAATGCATTCCATCTACTAACTTGTGATCTGTCATCATTAAATTCTTTAATAATCCACCAGTTACAGTTATTGACAGCATTTTTAATACTGTACTTCATTTTTCATAAAAAAGTCAGTGCACACAAGTCATAGCATACATTTCTTGAAGAAACCCTATCTAGCACAGTTTAACCCTTTCATTCATATAGGTCACTACAGTTTCTTGATTTCCATGGCATAGATGCACATCATCCACTATCACAACTCTTCAGATGTCTACTCAAGTTTAAAATAAAAACTGAAAAATATGTTTTGAAACAAAAGTTCGAAATCCGTTTTTTGGTGCACAGATAAAATCCTGTGATTTTCATTATTCATGCATATAAGGGTTACGTTGTTTTGTTTTAGGTAAACTTTAATGTACCTACATTCAATTTTAATCGAATTTCGGTTTGGTTTCAGTTTGGTGTTGTTCATATTTACATCTTCAAACCGATTGTACTTTTTTGGGAGAATATAATTGCATTTAGTTTCCCACTTCATTCCCCACTGTACACAACAGCTTTTTGGACAAGCAACTTTTGCAATGAAGCTCAATCTAATCCGCTTCATTAAACTCTAGGGCAGCGTTTCTCAACGGGGCAGTACCACCCCCCCAGTGGGCGGCATTAAGAGAACTTTGGGGGCGACGGAAGCAAGATTTTTAAAAGGGGGCATTCAGGTGCTCTTTGGGGGCGTTCGCAAGTTTACACCAGGCAAGATAAGATTAAACATTTACCTGCAAAAGATTACGATCTGTATCCGGAGCAGCTAGAGCGCATACTGAGTTTTAATGTAGACGTGAATGTTTCTGACCACACACACACCACGTGATCACGTATAAGGCGTATATGCGCCGCTTTCTTTTCTCTCTTTCTACATTTGCTGTGGGACCATCTGGACCTTTCCTTGCACAGTATATGACAGTGGAGTTTGCATGAACAGAGTTGTGCATGAACTTATTAACTTATTTGGACTAAGCCTTGGAAAATGTTGTCAATAAATTACATTCACTTCCACTGTAATGAAGTCATTTAAAATGATTTTTTTTGCAACTGTTGTGTAGAAATGTTTAAAATGTGTATGAAGATTATATTGCTTTCATTTGCCTGTTATTAACACAAATTATAAATGACACCTTTTATTAGACCTTTGATCGAAGCACACACTGCCACACACACAGAGGCCTATACATTTACGCACAATTGTTTAAAAGTAAGGTGAATCTAAGCAGATTTTTAGGTTTTTATGCATTTAGGAGAGTATTGAAACTAAGTTATTCTAATCTTTTTTGCTCTTTGGGAAAGTATGGTAATTTTCCAAGCGACCAATCAAATCTTTCAGTGACATGCTTTTTATTTATTTCTATTGGTATTTCACGAGACAAAACAAATGTACATTTAATGGGATGGCGGATTACCTCAATTCAGTGACAAAGGGGTAAGGGGGGCGCTGGCCAAAAAAAGTTGCTCTAGGGAAAGCAATAACATTTACAGGAGTGGAAGGCCTGGCAGTGGACACACAAGCTTGGTCTGGTCATTTCAGTCCTGGCTTTCTCTGGCGACGTGTAACCGAGTGTCTGGCTGTGGGGAGAGAGGATGTCTGCCGCTCACTTACACTCTTCCCAGCTCCACTCACAACTGCTCTCAAAATACACAACAGCACTCCTGACTGAAACAAAGGTTTGATTGTTGAGTTGGAGACGGGTGGATGGGGTCTCCTTTTTGTAGAGAGGTGCAGTAGATGAAGTTTAGATGACAGCGTGCCACCAGAATTTGGACATCGCTTTGTGTTTGGGAGTTGGTTAAGCTTGCTGGCATGTTCAATAAGAAATCAGAAATTTCAATATTTAGAGGTGAAGGATTCTGCCATGGGTAGTAGTGGTTCCCGCATAAAAACACCTGACGTTTTCAAGTTTGTAAAACCATCTTTAAGGGATAGTTCACCCAAAAATGACAATTCTGTCATCATTCACTAGCCAAATTTGTATACATTTCTTTATACAGATTTACATATTTCTTACCATAGTGGGTAAAATTGCTTATTTTTGTTATGTTGAACACGGGAATGTATGACGGGAAACAGTTCTGGGTCACCATTGTAATGTTTCCTGCTATGGTAGTCAATGGGGTCCGAGAATTGTTAGGCTACAAGCATCTGTCCAAATATCTTTCTCTGTGTTCATCAAACAATTCAACTTATACAGTTTTGGAAGAACTACCGAGTGAGGAATTCGTGAGGAATTCGTTCTTTGGGTCCTTTACGCTTTCAAACAATAATGTAAAACATGAAGGTATCTCTGTGATGGGATTATAAATGCCAGTTAAGCCGATTACGTTCATAAATGACACCTGCGCACAGAGAGGTACTATGACCAGTTATAAAGAGCCTTTGTTGGTACTGCCCTCCTAAAATAAAGGGAAATTGAGTTTAAAGAGATCGTCTGGGACACGATTACATCATCCTTAATGTGTCTCTAAATTACATCCATTAAATGCACAAGACAGTGTAATGGAAAACAATGTACACCGTCTCCCACAACGCCATATGACAAACGTCTTTCCATGGGCTACAATGGCACACACATAGAACCCAGTCGACGGACATGTTCCTTCACCGCTAAACAAGATTTGCAAGGAACAAATAGCTTTTATAATTTCTTATAACATCGCATCTGCTTTGAATTCGGTACTGGGCACTACTGCTTTTTAATAAATGGTGCGTTTATTAAATAGCTTCTGTGCAGGCAATCTCGGCGCACCTTACCCAAACCTTAGATGTTTAGTTAGTATGAGATTTCAGCCTCTCTTCTCCTCTAACCTTTTGTAATTCGAATTTAATTAATTTTGGAGGGAGAGACGGAAAGTTCTGTTAGTAATTCTTGTGTTTTTATCCGGCTGGATTACCCAAATACCAAGGGGCTCTGCTACAGTGCCGAGAGTCAAGAAGAATGCTAATAATTCTGAAAGGCTTACAGTTGGCCGACAGTAGTCATGGCAATGCTTCACGTACAATGGAGGTCTTTAAAAGAGGCCGATGGCGGGGGGGGGTCTCGTTCACTCAGCTCTCTTGTGATATTGCGAAATGGCAGATTGGGCTCTCTCCTGAGCTGTTTGTTATGGGATTAGGTGCCGCCCATAGTGATCTACACCATTACAGGCGCTCTTTTAATGACGCTTTAATAAAGTACAAACTATAAACCCTCTGTCTTTACAAGAGGGGAATTTAACCAGCTTAGTTTGAGGGACTGTTTAAATGTCTCAAGATGCTCTGTCTCTTCACTGAAATGAGTTTTGCTTTGGCATATAGAAAAAAAAACGAATGCGAGGAGTGGATTTGCCAGCCAGGCCACTGTTCTCTTCATAAGCATATAAGTAGTTGAGTATTGTAAACGTATCCAGAAAAACTGCAGCTCCCGCATTCACATTGTAGTGTTTTGAGGACAATCTGGACCTCTGTGATATGGTGGCACAGTGGTGTAGATGGACCAAAACGCTTGTTGCATCGTCTCTGCGTGTACAGATGAACTGTAGCTGTCATCTCTGCGCTAAGGAAAGAGCTCAGTTGTCTCATATATATTTTTAGGGGCTTTTGCCTTTAATTTGAAAGGACAGTGGAGAACAGGCAGAAAAGCTGATGGATAGAGACAGGGGAGTGGGACCGGCAAAGGACCCTCGAGACGGGAATCGAAAACGGGTCGGGCCACAAGTGCACTGGCACTTTGTTGCCGCATTAACCACATGGGTATTGGCGCCGACCTCATTGAGGTTTCTTCTTTACTCTTCTATACTTTACATCTTCTTTACTTACGCAGGTCTTGTGATTTTGATTATTATCTATTTCCATTCAATTTTCTTTTTGTGGAGAACAACAAGTCATCTTGTCACAGGAGCATTTGTGTTCTGTGTCTCAGAACCAGTATTCCAAGCAGTGGCCTTGTTAAAACATTAAAGGACAAGAGGTCTAATTGAATTTCATTATCTCACTTATCTATACAATTAAATCTGTAAACACACCTTACCCTGGTAGGTAGGGATGGGCAGTAAGAACAAAATAATATATATTATGTAATGCCGAATGTTGCATGGCACCATGTGATATACCAAAATTAAGAGACAATTTCAAACTCATTTCAAGTTTTTTGTTTCGTTCTGTGAACTACTAACAACATTTCTGCCAAATTTCAATTGAACAAATATACAATTTGCATGTATTTGAAGAAAGTGAAAAGTGGAGAAGCAGGTGAAAATAACAGAAAAGATGCTCTGTATATTTTTCAGACTTTAAATAATTCAAAGACAAGTTCAAATTCACTTTTAAGCAATACAACAGTGATATTTCAACATTTAGGAAAAGTTCTGAATTTTTGTCATAACCGTTTCCATGTGTCTTTCACGTTGCTGTTGGATGACTTTGTCACTCCTGAGTTTTGATTTTGTCCAACTTCAACAGACACTGGACTGGAATGACCACAATACATCTAGAAATTCGCAATGGTCTCTTTTTTCTGCGGCTGTATATCAAACCTTTTAATGCACAATATGCATATTACACATCATGCTTTTGCTCTCCTTATCTCCTATTGCTCCATAATCAATAAACAGTTTAGGGACTGAACTTTTTAGGTAATGTGTTTATTTTAAGAGCCAAGGTTAAACAGCAAAACTTATATAGACCACCAAACCCTAGTTGCCACCAACCAGCAAAAGCAAAGAACCGTTAGTCTCTGTTTCTACCAAGGTGCGCAGTTAACTTTATCTAAACAAGACTGCAAGACGACATGCAAAAACAGTTTTCACCACATGTTCCCATTGTGTGGCTTGCGTGTGTAATGATTTTCCAGCACATACCCAAACCACGAATCCCACACGGAACATTAATTTGTAATTTTCCTGTTTATTTCTGCAGCTTCTAACAAGAATGGTCTCTACTGTATCTCATTAAAAAAGGGGTTGGACAGTGCTTCATAAATTCATCCCTGCTGGACACAGCTCTTGGTATGTGGAGGCCTTTGTGTGTTGGTATAAATATTGAGGTGTTTAACTGTGTCCAAGTGGTGTCCCGAAGCTCTTAACACCCGGTGGGAGGGAAATGACACCCTGAATCTTAATGATGATGAGCAGGATTTCACGAAGAGAGATCCTGTGGAGGGTTGGCACATATTGGAGCATAAGTCTTGTTAAAGATGCATTGTGTACTTTTTTCAAAGTCCAGACAGTGTCTTTCTCAGCTTGAAAAAGTGTAGAAACTGCAACGGTGTGGTGCTTACCGATCATTGTTTGTTTGTTTGAGTAACCTGATACAGGAACACGGGGTGGGACTTTTGTTATGTTTAACCAAAAACAGGAAACCTTTTCGAGAAAAGTCATTAATTCCATTTGTTGATGCTAATGCAAAATAAACGAAACACTTCTTCATGTTAAAAGTAGTTGCTTTGCGTGAAGGGATTGTTTGTATGTGTTTAAGGGTACACGGTATGTTGGTGGGGACCAGTCCAAACAAATATAAATGTAACGTTAAATGTAAAACTACAGAAAGTGTTATGTGAGGGTGAGCTTTAGGGGTCAGGGATACAATAGAAGCCATTATAGAAAGTGTGTGTGTGGTAAATGAAATGAAATGAAACAGTTTTTATCATTGACTTTCATTGGTTTTGCACGCACAACAGAAGTGGATTAGTCCCGCCGTTGTTGGCAACATTCTTAAAAAAATCAACTTTTGTGTTCTGCGGAAGAAGGAAAGGTTTGATATGAGTGAAAGATGACAGGATTTTCATTTTTGGGTGAACGATCACTGTAAATAATCGTTTTGTGTGTTGGTGGGCGCATCTGAGGTTTTAAAGTATTGCCTTGGCTCAGGCTCAGCACATCATTTTGATAAAACACAGCAGTTGTCTCCTCTCTTAACTTAAAAAAAACAATAAAAGAGACAAACAACAGTATTATCTCGCGAAGTGGAAGACACCACTTTATTAAAGTGACCATTTTTTCCATAAACATGAAAGCTATCCGAGACAACTGTGAGAGAACTGTGATTTCATAACACTGCTCTTGTAAAACTAATGGGCTATTGTTTGTTTTGAGATAGGGATTTCGGTTTCAAAAAGAATCTGGCTGTAAGATCTCATGCCCTGTGTAGTGGGACGAGAATCCACAGGAAATGTTTTTCTCTCATAAGCTGTAGGAAAATAGATATATGAACCCCCGAGCCTGTTCATCATCATGTTATCATGTATCGGGGCTTGCGGCCTCTGCTTGGAACCAGAGGGCCAACTCAACATTTGTCAAGCGAGAGGTCCGGATGCCAAACGCGTGGCTCTCTCCCAGATAAACATCTGTGGACATCCACAGATATTTCATTTTCGAAAAACACAGAGGCTTGCGAAAGGGAATCTTTCCGTAACAAATAACCAAATAATGTAATTATAGGATTGAAAGGCCAGATATACTGTAACTATATGATTACAGTAGAAATAGCCGGGATGCTATAATTATGAATATGACAGCTGATGTGGTCATTCTCCAGGAAACCACAATCCTTATGTCTTTCCAGAAGGCTTTAATGAACAGTTCGAGAGGCATGCGCTCCCTGCCTCAGAAATTGCCACGTTGTTGTTAGGAATTATAGTCATTTGGGGATGGAGGCTGCTGGATCCCGTGGGGAATGTGCTTTTATAGACCACAGGTTAATGGGCAGGCTGTTTTGATATAGCGCGTGGAGGGACGCCTGTAGATTATCTCATTAATCGAATGGAGAGGTCACGTTCAGTTACTGACTTCGAACCTAAACTACGTAATGATGTCATACATTAGCATAATTGTCATTTTTAGATTCACAGTTTTTTTGGTGTATAGCATTGCAACATCTTTTTGGTGAGACAATTAAAAAAAAAACATATTGAAGAACATTAAAGAGATACTTCAACAGAAGAATATATTTTTACAAACACAGATGAAGATATTTTTAGAAACGTATCAGCAATTTGATTGACAGGCGATCTGATCAATCATAAAGCCGATATTATGTGCCCCCCGTGACAGACCGCCATTTCGTCCGACAAACAAACTAGTCTAACACCTGTCGTAGAGCTTTGCTGATGAATATAAAAAAATAGCTTTTTAATTATTGTAAGTCTCTTGAATAAGGGGTTAGGTTTGTACATTTTATATGATTATGCTGAGGTGGATGTTGCGTATTGTATTGTTATGTATTGTGGTGCTGTATTTGTTAATTGTATCGTTGATGGTATAGAAAGACCAAAGGCAAATTTTCATCCAAGGCTGTATAATAAAGTATAACTGAACATTTCAAATCCTGAGCCCACATTGACTGCTGGCATTGACATATTGAGATGAATAATTATTTGGAGGACCGATCTGTGGATCGTAATGGAACAATCACTTTGAGAACTTTTCCTGCAAGCACCCTGAACTAGACAAGTGGAAAACGTATTTTGAATAACACCACGTTATAACCTAAATATGTGTTGAGCGCTTTTCTCTCAATAACATAAACACACAACAATAATGACAGCGGGGTAAAAAAAAGGAAAAAAAGAAAGCGTCTGGTCTAATCACAGTGATGTTGTTCGATATGTTTATACCAGCTCTTTATTTCAGCACTATAAGTCACGTCACGTTTATTGTTTTTAAACAATATAGCATATTGCTTTTAAGCCACAAAAAAAACTGTAAAATAGCCTATCATGACTTTCTATAAGCCTACTGTATAATTGAGACAGAAGGCAGAAAGACATAGGCAGCGGAAACAAGGTCCTATAGTGGGTTTGTTTGTACGCACTTCAATCCACACCCGACATTCTTGGTTTGCTTCTTATTTATTTAAGCGAGGAAATTGTTTGATTAAACATTGATTAAAATTAAGATACAATTTAAACAAAACGAAATTCACTTTCTTTCTAAACAAACCTATGACGTGGTCATAATCATGTCTGACATGTCATATTGCGCCTCTTAAAATGCTGTTCAGTGTTTACTTTTCATAACCAAAATAGTTATTATAATAGTGAACATATATATATGAACCTAAATATGTTTTCTTTAATGGAAATAGTTGAAATTGCATGTATTAGGATGTTTTTATAGACTTATTATCGTTTCTTATTCAAAAGTGATATACGATAAGATACCCATCTGTCACGTTCTGCATCCGCCACTGTCTGTATATACAGTACTTTACTGTGTTTTGCAAATACTTGGTCAACACAATCCAAGCATGAAGTGTATATACATAAGTGTGTCTTTTTGTGTGTAACAAACCTCAATATTCAAGCGTGTGATAGAGTAACCTTCATGTTTTAACTATTACACCTGACAAGTCTGACCTGTTCCACGTTGATCTGTTCCACGTTGAGCGTTCTGCAACATCGTTGACTAGTTCATTAGTTCTCACTACATTTCTACTCTAATTTTTTTTTATTCTGGCCCATTGTACCAAAAAATATAGTTCCAAGTTTGTGCCTGAGACGACAAGTCTTGTCAGCTCTCTTCAAAGCCAAAAATATGCAGAGATTGACACTGAAAATGTTTTTGTATCTTCCCTTGACTTTCTTATGGGACCTTCGTCATTCATGTAACGTGACCAGGGTCTTTCATCAACTCCAGTCCCCTTGGCCCGGTCTCTGTGTGTTTCAGCGGTGACCTCATAAGGACAACTCGAGCTCTGTCTGGCACGTGTCCAAAATGATCTCATCACAGTTAGAGCAGCCAGCTGGTGATGGGGCCGTTGCTCCCCTGACCCCGGTCTGCTCTGCTTGTCTTCTGGTTGTCCTCCCACCACCTACTAGGTCCTGCTTCTCCGTGGGCCAACGGCTGCCGCATGGCCCTTCGGCGCCTGGATGAGCGGCAGTAGAACCGTATGTCACATAGAGAGAGCGAAACAAGTTTGGACTGGCCGCACTCCAGCACCGAGCAGCCAGACACTGGGGTCAACCCGTCTTACGGGTGGTCTGCTAAGGAACGGGAGTCTGTTGTCCTCCATTAGATGCACATAATAGAAGACTGTTATGCTTTTCTTTCTAGGTTGCAGCGAAGCCCCTTTCATGGTCAGTTCGCTCTATCTGTCTAGACTTTCTCAGCGTTTTGGGACCACGGATGCAGACGGAATGCCATGCATCATGGACGTGATCGCAACACATCCAATGAAGATGAATGAGGCTGGTCTGGTATTATGTTGTATGTGGATTTGACAGTGTCCTGCGGTACGTCTACTGCTGAGCACTATTGAATTACCGCTATTATGTCTCAACCACCAAAAGTTGGACTTTTGTGCACATCTCCGTTCACGTGAAGTTCTGTGACCAAATCAGTGTGAGTTCAAAGGTCGGTACTCTCAGGATCAACGCACCGAATTGCAGAGATATGGTCTGAGGCGTCGGATAACGCCGTTAGGGTCAATGTGATTCCATCGACCTAAATGTTATTCTGGATCTCAGCTCGCAGTAACCCGCTTAACCTGGAGCCAGTCTGCTGGAGGCGTGCACACATGCGCGGGGCCAGCCAGAGGTCAGACTTCACCACAGAGCTATATCTTCTTTCTCCCTGCTGCCCTTTTCCAGCCTGCACCCTGCATTTGGATCTCATTATGCAATTCCCTCAAAATTCTCCAATAATTAAAAAGACGTTCTCGAGTAGATTAACAGCTGCTCCCTTGGATCCGACTGAGCCAATCCAAACACGTACAGAGAGGCCTTCGCAGAGCCGAGTGGGGTCAGTGACAGGACTCATACACTGGGACTGTTTGCCAGCTCCGGACACCTCTAGGTCCCAAGCACAGCTGGTTACTGTATAGGGTTAAACACAAAAATGGATAAAAAATAGTCTCTCATGCTCATACCGCTTGTCTGATTCATTTTGCAGCACTCCATAAAACGAACTATGACAAGGTTAACTTTTTACTTTAGCGTTCATGGCAGAAACCTTTGTTTATGTATGGTCTTTTATTTCGTTCACTGTTTATTTAGGTTGAAATGTTTTTATAGGCTTCCATTAGAAAGACAAAAATAATAAATCAAAAGGAATCACATCATATTTATCAGATGTCATTAGTTTAATAGTTTTGAATCGTAAATCATTGAAATAAAACTCCGGGTGGTTAAAGGGGATTTTCGAGAAATGTAGTCTTCTCATAAAAACCTTTGCATTTAAAGTTAGTATTGTCTTATTAGGGTAGTAAATGTATGCCTGGTGATCTAATTCTTTCTCAAAAAATTTCAGATTTCTATGCTATTGTTTGACAATACGTTTTCAGCAATTCATTTAATAAAGCATTTCAGTAGCTCAGCTGGTTTATTACTAGAGAACACAGGAATTCATTGGATTTACAATATTGTGAAAAGTTATTTTACGACAACCTGCTTTTAAAGCTACCTTAAAGGGATAGTTCACCCAAAATAACAATTCTGTCATGAATCACTCACTCTCTAGTGGTGTGGTTGGCTTGTGACCAAACAGTTCTTGGCAAACCCATTGACTACCATAGTAGGAAAAAATATTTTATAATATCTTTGTTCTGTTGAACACAAAAAAATATATTTTCAAGAATGCAGGACTGCAAACTGTTCTGAGGCACTTTTGACTGCCATTGTCATTTTTTCTACTATAGCAGTCAATGGGGTCCAAGAACTGTTTGGTCACAAGCATTCTTCCAAATATCTTTCTTTGTGTTCAACCAAACAAAGATATTTATACAGATTTGAAACAACTAGAGTGAGTAATTCATGACAGAATTGTTATTATTTAAACATTGTTTGCAAGTTGTACAAAAGCTTTCTTTATCTGTAATCGCATATGGACTTGATGATGGTGAGATCAGATATCATATAGGAGCCCATATAGCCCATATATACAAAGGGTGACAATAGTGCTGTAAAGCATGTGTTGAGTAGGTGCAAAAAAGGACACCAAGTTTTTCAGAAGGATGAGGGCTGTTTCAAGCCCTAAACTTGTGATCGTAACAAACGGAAAGACGCACCCTCCACTGATTCAAATGCACATCACAGGACACCCAAATTAAATGATGTCCCTAGTGTTTCACTCTTTCTCCGTGTTTATACTTTATGAAGTTATCATTTTCTGTCATTTGATGCAGGCGGGAGGGAGGGTTTATAATTTAACATTTTCTGAGGGATCTACATTGCACGAGTTGTGAATTTCAGTGAAACCAAATACCTCTTTAGTGCAGTGCCTCATTATTATTGTTTTGCTGATAACAGGAAGTGATGTCCAACCACACAAATGACCAAATGGAAAGCAGAGAAAGCATCTGTTCTCCACACTTTCCTTCTTTGAACATTAGAGGTTGATACGAGCTCTCTGCTGATTTACTTTTATTGTATGTGGTTCGAGTAAACATTTTAATAACGTGAAGGGAATTTTGTCTTGTCTGGTTAACCTCTGATGACTGGATGTGTGTCAAAGACACTTATAATTACCCGAACTGACTCGGCTGTGTGCATTCGGCTCTCTGGGTGATGTGTTATGTGGTCTTTAACAGCAGACTAGATTGTAGCGTAAAGGTATTTATTTTCAGCTAATGGCTTACTAAAATAAGTAAGTTCTTTTAAAGTAAGTACAGTAGTGTTCAAACGGGATTATGAAAATTAACTTGAAGATTTATTGGATCTTTGTGGCAAAATGATTAACTAAATACATTTTTTATTCAAAAATAGCAAAATCTTCAATCGGATTGGCTGGATTATATATATTTTACATTTAAAAAAAGGCGCTTAAAAGGTTCTTCACAGTGATGCCATAGAAGAAGCACAAAGAACCTTTCAGATCTCTTTCTTACCCTTATATAATCTGAAGAACCATTTTTTCTTCGCTATAAATATATTTTTTGATGATTTTTCATGTTAAAAGTTCGAAACCCCTTAAAAAAGTTTCTTGGCATCACTGAAAAGCAGCTTTCCTTTTAAGAGCGTATCCGTCTGCTGCAAATCGATCCACTGGTCTTTTAAGGTCCACTGTTTACATTGTAAGGATATGAAGAAATATTTAGGAAAGGAAAGTTTGCAGGGCTGGATGGCATGTGTGTATGGCCTCAGGGGGTGGGTTGCGTGTGGGGGTAGGTGGTTGGGCATGCAGCCATGCTCGTGTGGTCCCAGCCCCCACATAAGAGCGCAGGAACAGCCACATCCGCTCAACCCCTCCATCACACTATTTTAAGAACCGAGACTTGGGGAGTTGAATTAGACCCAGACATTTATAATCACTTCCATCAGCGGGCCCGTGTAGAGGAGGGTCTCCTTCTTTAAAACAAACCCTGATTATGGACAACAACTTCCAAAAAGCCAACAGCTGAGTCAGCCATGCTTCAGTTTGAGTCACTGTCACGGGTTGATGCTATTCAAGAGGTGTTGTTCATGTTTTTTGAATGCTGGCATTGTTCTGTCTCCAGCCGGGCTGCAATGCGTTCTTATTATTGTGTGTGAGGGACTGTCATTGAGAATCAATGTTGAACTCGACAACAGGCTTGTGGCTGTGGTTTCTGTGGACATCCATACTCTGTCATTGTTGTGGAAAGCAATGATCCCTCTTCAGAAGGAACTGCGGGATCTCCATCCCAACCACTTCCTCGTTGTCATTAGTGTTTCATCTGAACTCCTTCATGTTACATCTCGATGTGTCAAACCGGGTTATTGTGTTTTCTAATCTCTCAGGGCTCAAAAGTTTTTAAGTTTGATGACAAGTGGATCTTTGTATGCCAGTTTACTTTTGACCAAATGAGCAATGTTTTGTTTAAATTAGCAGCAGTTATGAGAACCTGACACAGTCTTATCCCTGTGCTTTCCAAGGCCTGTTTGTGTGGTTCTTTAAAGGAAGGAAGGACAGGGCAACGGGCTCAAATCAGAGACTGTGTACATGCTGTCTTGTGTAAAGGGAAGCCAGAGCCGTGTGTGATGTGGTTAGCCTCGTGCACATGGAGACCATCCTTTGTCCGCTGACTGTTGAGATCAGAGCAGCGCTAGCCGGAAACAGGCCTGTCCCGCTCTGCCCGCCACAAAGAGGCTTTGAATTCTGTGGTTATTTGCTGCGTGCCTGGCAAACAGCTTTATTGTGAGCCCGCCGTCTCCATTCAACAGCTCGCAATTCACATCATTATGATGCATACTACGCATATTGCTATATATTAAAACTAAATAATATATAGTCTCTATGAAAATCCTCTTTTAAGTTTGACTGACAACCTTACATTTTTAAGGCTCATGAAAGTAACATCTGCACTGTAAAAAAGTTTTGCTTAATCACGTTTCGTTTTGTGCCGCGTCAAGGTGCGGAAATGTCCCAGCAGGATCAGACCGGTGTACATTCACGAATGTGTCAAAAGTTAACAGCAACAACAATGATTATCAGTTTATGCCGTGAAACTTGCATACTTTTAAGAATTACACATTTAGTCGAGCATGATGAATTCTTATTGCTACTGTCGTAAACACCTACAGCCTACTTCTTAGATCAGACGACTTTGTGTTGTTTCCAGTCGGACCTCAAAAGAACGCGACAGGCACGTCTCCCGGGAATACTGTGAAATTCAACCAATCAGATGACGACTTTGAACGTGCTGAAGTGTTTCCAGAAACGTGTGCCTTATGCATCAGACGTTCAGCCAACGGTCCTTGGGCGTGACGTCTGAGGCTGAGACTACCTTCCAGTAACAAGCTGTTTTTTTCAAAAGGTACAGCTGAAGCATGACAAATTGTTACATCATTGTTTATCAGCATTGCTTTGTTCAGACAGGTCAATTCTGATGTTTTTCATAAATTTGCAAGTACTTTGGTTTTAATAGTATGATGTAAATGTATTGGTTTAATCTTAAAGCACTTAAAACACATTTTGTGTTCGGTTACGGACAACACACAAAAATGTTCCCGCATTAGTTTTAAAGTACTTTTACACAAGACGGATGGAAGAGAAAACAGAAAGGTTAATTTGTGGCTGTTTTAAAAAGCATGTACACAACAACGTTGTCAAAACGTGTAACATAACTAGACATCTAGTCCTGTGGCAGCTGCCGTAGGGCCTTGAAAGGGAGCGGTGGAGTGAGCCGATGGTTGTGATTCGCAACCTCACTGCTAGATGCCGCTACATTTCATACACTGGACCTTTAACTGAAAAACAACAGCATCTAATATAATTGAAAACGTATTATATACAGCAACTTTGTTTTGTGAAAGGATGGTTGAGTGTTGTCCACTTTTAAATTATGAGTAGTTTGTACAGATTGACAGGATTTCCTCTACCAGTTATGTAGTCTATGGTGAATTACAGTCCACATATACACGGATGACAGAGGTTATTAGAGGAACAAAGATCCACATTTTGACTGCAGCTCATGTACACTTTATCTAAAGACATTATTTATGATGCATTTTCTCGAAGTGCTACAGTATGCCCATTCAGAAAAGCTTTTGTATATCTGCAGGCATCACTACACATTTACAATAGAGGCATGTGTACACATAAAAGAAGAGTATTATGAATAGCGAATAAGATACTTGATGATAACAGTTCAGTTATTCTGATCAGCACCCACGACAAACATACACGCACGCCCCTGCGCCTCTGCTCGTGTTTACTAAGAAGGGGTGGCCGAAATTTAGGAACAATGACATGTGTGAATGTTGTGGTGGGCAGAGATCCATAGTGATAAACAGTGACACAATGGTTTAGGCCACAGACAGGGTGCTCTTCCCTCCGTGCCTGCCTGACCTGTTGTTTCAGGACCAGGATGTGCGGCGGACCCCCGTGCGTGAGTGGCCCTCAGGGGTCAGTGTGGTCCCGCTGAGCTCTTTAGAAACAGGATGTATACCCTGTGCTTACGGCCCTCCATCAGGACAAAAGAGCAGAAAAACACTTACCGTCTCCTACCGCAGCTGCAGGTTCAAACTCGTACGGTGCAGTAACAGCTCACAGCCTTTCTGTGCCGCAGGTGTGGGGGTTGATGTTCTGTGTCAGTCATGAGGTGAATACAGCTTACTGAAAGTTTGTGTTTTTAATAGGAGACGCCTTGGCCGAAACCCAGCCTTGTCTGGGTCGTATTCTCCCAAGATTTGAGCCTGTCGACAGGTCACATCACTCCTCGAGAGAGATAAACTGTGAGCATGGCTGTTCAAAGCCAAAACATAATCCTGTGTTATCTCTGTCACCTTATGAATACAATGACACACTTTGATATAAGGTTACTTTCATTAAAACGTCAGATTCAAGCATTAGACATCATGCGCTATATTTGTACATAATTTCAATATATGCTATAATTTACATAAATATGCATGTACTGTAACTAACACATTTAACATTGTAGTTATTGTATTATGAAAGTCATGTGGACTTTGCCATACTTGATAGAACCTTGACACATTGAGTTACTACAAACTGTGTCCTTGATAAATCCTTGATATTTATTAAATATCTACAATAATTCAAATATTTCACAAATATTTCAAAATCTTCACGGATTTTTTAAATGTGTTTGAAATTACTTTTTTATGGGATTTTTACAGTGTGTCGGAAAATTACTATTTTTCACATCATATGCTTTTCATAAACTTAATATATTTCTAGAGGAATATTTATTATTTTCACTTGCCAGGCTAGATTAACATGGATGTACCAGTGGTATACTGTAAATTTAAGATGTACAGTTTGATCAATGTCTAATGGGGGGTAACCAAGAAACATGCATACAAAAATGTTAACGCATCTTTAATATTCATTGAATAAAGAGCGACCAATAAGATCCACCGAAAAGAGTCATATATCAACCATGGAAACAGGAAAGTTTTTTTGTTTGACACTAGTTGTATATTTTGCTTCCTGGCTGTAGGTTTATCCATAAGACACTTTAATGAACTTGTCACTGAGACAAATCAACAGACCAGTGCGTGTACCAGAGCTTCTCAGATCGATCTATAGTTAGCAGCGAGCCATCGCTCCTCAGTTGAACAGAAGTAATGTTATGACTGGCTGTATTCTGTGTTTACATTGAGTTTAAGCTTCATACGCTATCTCTTTCAGTCAAGATCATTTATTTATTAAACACTTCAACACGTGTCCCCGAGGAGTGGACAGACCGTATAGCTGCACATTTCCTCAATTGTCTCAATGACCACTGAGTGTCCTCCTCTGAAGACACAGAGCTGACGCGAGGCAACAGTACCACAGCTCGTCTCTCTCTCGAGTCTAGATTTGTGGTATTGCTATTATTCGTCACACATTTCAGTTTTTGTTTCATTGGAGGTGTTTGTGGTCTCTGGACTTGGTCAAGTACTAAAATAGCTCTTGATTTTATGTCTTTCTCTAATTTCATTTGACTCATCCAGTCAAAATTCCCATTTCAGCCACAGCTGGAGCAGAAATCTCCCTTCTCTCTCGCCCAACTCTATCTCCACTCAAATTCCCCTCTTTCTCTCTCTTCCTCCCCTGTTTTTCACTTCATCTCTGTCTTTCTTTCAGCCTGTCTTTTTCCAGCATCAGTATTTCTCCTCAAATCATTAAATCTCTCTTTCCAGCTTTTTTTCATCTAAACTCCCACAATCCCCCTTCCTCCGTGTTCTTTTTCTCCTCCCTTGTCTTATAAAATCATCTTGTGGGGGTGAAAAAGGGGAAGTTTTATCAAAAGTAGGAATCGGCTGGTGCCAAAGCCCACAGTCTTATTCCACAGCGCACAAAGAGTTGCTGTGGAGATTGGATTACAGCATCACATACAACTAAAATTAAGTTTGCTCTCCTGCTTTTATTTTCCTTGTGAGGGCCTCTCCTCCTTAGGACTGTCTGTCTGTATTTTGGGCCCTAGTTTTGTTTTTACTCTCCCACAGAATACTCTCCCAGATTTGCTTGTGCTGTAGGCATTTTTGTCTCATTGTTTCTTACAATTACTGGTCCAGTGACCAACATCTACGCAGACAGAGAGTTCACCCACTGGTCTGACCTTGTATAGTATTATTCATAAATAATAAGAATCACAGTGAAGCAGATAGAGAGAGAGAGAGAATAACTGTTTTTTAGAATTACGAAGAAAGCTCATTTCTAAACCCGATCTTGCAGGAAAATTTTACAATTTTTTTAACTAGGTAGCCATTTCATGAATGCATATGATGTAAATAATGCAAAAACACCCAATTATAAGAAGAAAGCAAGAATAAGTCCCCTTGCATTAATTTACTTCATGTTCCTTTTATCAAGTATACTTTATGTAGTAACATTTTGAATATCGAAGTGCAGTGTACTTGTAAGTGTACTGTTTTAACACTTATTAGGACTAAATTATTCTTGGGTGAACTAACATTTTCAAGAATAAAATATATATTTTTAATAATTAAAAGTAGTACATCAAAAAAACTTAGTTTTATTTAAAATTTTAAGAAGTATACTAAAAGCACACTAGTGTGAACTATTGTAAGGGGACCCCATCCCTATCAGTGGCCAAAAGAAGATCACAATTCACAATCTGAGATCATTCTGGGATATTCATGGGGTTGTAGCCTTAGATGAATGCTAACACATTCACTCACCATCTGATCTGATAAAAGAGCTTTCCAAAATCATGAGCTCAAATGTACTTGATATTCATTTGAAGGTATAGTCCGGTTCCCAGTTTGTATGAGAAAAACAAGTAAACAATAATCGTGCATGATGCTTCTGATGAGCAACTGGATCTGCAAGTTTACAAGGTTTGTGCCATCAAATCTTTCAAAGATATTGTTCTGTTTAAGACAAAAGGTAAACAACAAGCTTGTGCAATATATATTTTCTTTTGTTTTAAGCGTCACGTCAAGTACGTCAGCATGAAAAGAAATTCTGACGGCATTAGACTTACATTTTCACTACTTTCCATAACAGGGTTCACATAAACTACTGTGCAAATATTTGAATATTTACTTAATTACACGTCAACCTATAATTATGGCACCCTTTCAATATTTACCCAAAGTGTCAAAGTGAATTGGGGTTGCCTGCTGTACCACCCCTTACTGTTTCAGATCTTGACCAGAATAAACTACAATAAATGGCATACGTATGCAATTAAACGTCTGCTGTTTTCAGGCAAAATCAAACGTTTGAGCTAAAAATGTCTGCGTTTCATCTCCAAAGACCAGCACAGCTGTAAAGTAATTGAGAGGCGGGTTTAGATTTATCTGAGTACTGTATTGAGCACAAGATGAAATAGAAACTTTATGTAATCCAGGAACGAGGCTCAGCTACTGTCCACACAGCGCACATTTGGTTTCAGAGCAGCGCACCAACTATAAAAACCCCAGAGACTGATATCCCATAAGCCCAAGAGGTAAAACTGCACCCAAATCTGTGACCCATCTGCGTGGATTGATTTACAGCATGGAACAGTAATACTGCCGTTTTTCCTTGGAATTACCAGTGGAACAAAGAAATCTCTGTTTCGTTCAGTGAAATGGTACAGCGAGCAGGGTTTTAGCAGTCCTTGCTCTGCCTATGGGACTCCTTTAAAGGTGAACCTCAATGTTTTACATGCGTTTGGAGGGCTGCTCCTGGTTTGACAGAGTACATACACAGACCTGGCATTGGCTGAGGCTTTGGCATTTCTTTTCACCTTCTGCTGCCTGAAATTGAAATATACACTTTGGCTTTGACAATCTTAACCGAGTGTGACTATAAACACCATATGCATTCCTTTCCTGTTTTTCTCTGATCTCGCTGTTTCACACTTTCTTCTCCCCTCTGCTCAGTTGCTGTCAAATATACACTAAGGTTGAACTGTGTTGTACCAAATGTTGTTTCAAGGTTATTCTGTGGATCTACAAATCAAAACAGAAATGTTTAATGCTTGTATTTGTTGAATTGGTATGCCTGGTATTATTTCATCAGTTGTGAGGTTGTACATATGTTGAATGTAAAGTGCTCATTTCAAACCATATCCCAAGTTTACCTTTGCAAAACGGTTTCTCACTGCAGTACCTCCTTCTTAAACAAAACTATCTTACACATAATTGCCGTGAGTGTCTTGATCTGCGCTTTGCATTTTGGAGCTAGAAAAGGTTTGAAGCGGTACGTTCCAGCTGCACCGAGTCACATTATGTAGAAAACATTCAAGAAAATTCATCACGAGTTCCTGTTTTATTGCCGGCTTGGATCACAGTCCACAACCCCATTTGGAGGAGCACTTGAGTGCATGAAAGTAACATGAGGTCTAAATAGTGAAACTGGGCTATTCCTGTTCCTTCAATAAATATGGATAGTCATTTCATTGATAAATAAAACATTAGCCCTTAAACCTAAAAAATAATACAATAAGGTAAGCGTATTCATTTAATCTATTGCAACACACTCCCTGCGCATCTAATTCGCTGTGTTGCAGTGCATGTGTGTGTGTGCATGTGTGTGCATGCTTCTGGAGGTTAAAGCTCACTGGGATGCTGGAGCTAAAGTGAACCAGATGTAGTGAATGGAACACACTGCGTTTTTGCGCGCTGAGGTAACTCTCTGGTTTATGGCAGAACGATATATCCACGCTCGCACTTGTTCGCTTATGCAAAGCGGCGTTCAGGCAATCGTGTACCACAGAACAGCCTTAGAGCAAAACATCATAGTTTAACAGTAGTCCAGATGACCATCTGGCAATCCTTATTCAACCCCACTGCCGAAGACCAATATTCAACATTTCCATATGCAACATTTGCTTATAGTTTCACATATATGGTACAGACACACAAAAGTAATGGACAAGAATTCGAACGTACTTATGTGTAATGTATTGTACATGTGGGCAAATGGCAATACACTTAACCAATCTAAACTAAACGTGGTCGTTCTACAAAACAAGTTTATGAGGTAGCTTATGTGTATGATGTGAAGCCCCGCCCCAAAACCTTGACCTTCTAAAACTACAACCTACAAATAAGATTGTACGAATGCGTACAAATTAGCCACCTCGTAAAATATGTATGAATCCCTGTGAGGTTGTGTTTGCCATTTGTTAAATATGGTGTTTTAAGCTTAATTCATTTTCATACATGTTGACAGTTATGGCTTAGCAGGGTCAGTTCCCGTTGAACTTGCCATTTCAAGCCATTTGATCACAAAGAAGAAGGAGGGTTGCCCAACTGAAAAGGATTGACATTTTAGGTCCCTAACTGACAAACATAATAAACTCTCTTTTAAAAAAAAGCATTTTAGTTTAAATTAAAATCTCATCCAGCTAAGCCACGTCCGCTCTCATACAGCTAAGGTAATTTTCCACCAAGTGATAATGTGGTGTTTAGTAAGAAAATGATTGCATTTCAGCGAACCGACAGCACTACAAATAAATAAAAGTACTGTTTTAAAAGTACAAAATGATCACTTTTAATAGAAGATGGCTGCAGAGCTCGACCATTTGATGTGTGCTATTAAACCAACTGGAAGATCTTTTTTTCAGTTGGATTCAAATTATAGATTAGATTCACATTATTCATACATATTATGAAATCACAATTGTACCCAAAAATTACTTTTTGTCAAAGTTTAGCATTTCTTTACTGAAAAAGATCATTCTTTCAATAATGTTACATTATGATTAGAATCAAACCTGAGCAAGATGTTACAAAGAGAAAAGTTGGAGTCTTCAGAGTTTATCATCTGATTTCCATCTAAAATTATATTTATTAAATTTGATCTGTTTGATCTAAATAATCATTACTAACTGTAAGAGAACTGTGTGTCTGTGCAAAATTCATCCTTATCTCTCTCTCTCTCTCTCTCTCTCTCTCTCTCTCTCTCTCTCTCTCTCTCTCTCTCTCTATGTGTGTGCCCGTGTGAGCCTGATCATTTAGCATTTGAAATGCTTCTCCTTGTTGGTTGTCAGTGTATGACATAGTGTATGGATAATTTGATTCACGAGGCGACCTGGTAAAAAAAACGCCATTGTTCCCTATGGATGCCACGAGCGCATGATGTTACCTAGCTAGTTGAGATTTAAGCAGAAATAGGTCATTGCTCCGTGTGCATATACCCCATTTGTTTTAACTTAAAAATTAAAAGACAGATGAAATTGGAGAATTATTTACAGTGTTGGTAAAAGTTGCCAGTTTTGGAGCATATACTCCCCTTATTCAAGTGGAATAATTCACGGTATAAACCAGCACTTCCTTCTTCAACGCCCCATTCCTATCCTTATGAAAAGCCTCTGTCATTCACCTATCTGCCACCCTCAGTCACAAGATATAAATAACTTCCTTTTAAAATTATACGTTTTAACTTGATTTATACTGACTGAAATTGTCTCGAGAGACAGTAATTGGGTAATGGAGATGAAGTGCTTGTTAACGGAACATTTTGGCAGATCTTGTATCTGTTGGCCTTAGAGTATGATTGAACCCATTGGAGCCCAAATGAATAGTCACCAATCTAGAATCACTCCTTCTATTTTCTCTCCATCCATTTCATTTTCCATCGTTTTCTTTCCCTTGGCCCTTTTGCAGCCATGTACCACTTGGCGGGACTGCGCTGTATCAGCTTCTCCAATTTTGAACCCAACATTTTTCCGAGACTTGTGAGCGAGCTTGTTTTGGCTTCAGAACAGAGGCAAATGGTCTTGGGACCAGATCAGCAGAAAAAATATGCTCTCCACACCTCAGTCTCTTCATCCGTGTGGGCCTTCTCGCCTGAGGCTGTTGGGTCACAGAAAGAATCGCTTGGTGAGTAAAATCCTGCTCGCTATACCGTGTACGATGGGTGGAGGGCAAAACAAAGAAAAGAAGTAATCCTTTAGGTTCAGCGGGCAAGAAAAGCCAACAGTGGCGTTACGCTGGGGCCGTGTCATTCAGAGTGCACAGCTTCATTCAGCACTCTCAAAACAAACACACAAAGACCTAGTCAGCGACCGACCTTAGGGGAGCAAGCTGTTGGAACTTGTTGTTTCCGCACACGGACGTATTAACACCGTGAACACAGACACATTCCATCGTCGTCACACTACACAGAAATTTCTACCCTCTATCTATTGGACTCTAACCACATGCAAATCACGAGGGCAGTTGTTTTGCATTTCCTAACGTTTCCAGAGACAGTGGGTGAAATCAGAGATTGGAAAGACAGCTAACGTGCATTTTCAAGTCCACTTCATAGTTTACATAGTTCATACAGAGCTGTTCACCTGAAAGTCTTCTGTTAGGAAATAACAACATGTAAAATCTTGGTCAGATTAAAAGTCAATGCTAACTGAACCCATGAAAACAACATGGTTTCATGCTTTAGCTAGCCAGACCTGAACTAGAGGTCAGTGGCACGAGGTATGAATACGGCTTTTGATCGCCCATCTCCTCCCACTTCATGCCAACCACATCCAGATTCTTCCAAGTACTCCATCAGCAGCAAGTAGTGCATGTGTCCTGGATGAACCCACTTCTTGCAACCTGACTTTTTAGACCTTACTCAGAGCAGATGACAAGTTAAAAGGATGCTAATGAAAGAAAGTCTATGGGGGATAGATGTACAATCAGTCCGTGTTATATTGTTGTGTACCCGGAAGTCAGTTCAGCTGACAAAACATGAGCTTTAGCAGAACACTGACTGGAACTGTTGGTCAGTGGTAAGTGACATGAATGGGGCTTTCAGTCGCCCAGCCCGTGCCACGTAAAGCCAACCACATCCCAAATGTTCCATCAGCAACAAGTAGAGTCTTGAAAGAAATTGTGAAAACCTCTTGTAAGAGGTCAACAGCTCCAACTCAAGACTTTAGTCAAAGTAAATGTCATGTTTCTTTCCTGTTGCTCAGTAGTATGAGCATTGCGTTAACAACGCAAGGTTGTGTGTTCGAACCCAGGGGATTGCAGATACCTATGTAAAATGTATAGGATAATGCAATGCAAGTCGCTTTGGATAAAAGCGTCTGCCAAATGCCTAAATGTAAATAGTAAATGACGTAAGCTGTCAAAACGTACGCTTTTTCACAAATTTGCAGAAGTAAAAAAACTTGAAAACACTTTGAGTTATTAGACTGTGACATACGGTACATCACATGAAATGAACTGCACAGCTACTCAAAATCTAGTATTCATTCACATCAAATTAAATATTGTCTACTTAAACGGTGGTTTGTATAAGATGGGAAAGAAAACTGCTGATTGGGATTTGGGCATTTCTATGGAATTTCTTTGCAAACATGTTTCGCTTTATATTCTAACCTCTCGCTCTGATCTGGTCACGTAACTGAATTGTCAGAAGAACAGCTGGCTATGTCTGCATGATTGTGGGATGTAGACTCATACCCGTAAGAATCTAAGGCTGCATTTACAGTGGGAGGCATAATGTACAGATAAGATATTTTGACACATATCAAATTTTCTGTCCCACCTGTTTACATTTACTTCGGACATAACTAACTTTCACTAAAACCCCACCAGACAGTGCTACGCTGTTCTGGACAAATTGATCTGCGCTGTGCTATCAGTGGAACATGGATTTGCTAAGCACTGTCTACCAGGTTCTCACAGATATACTTTATGTGTGTATCATTATATTCAGCTGACCTATTTTAGACCTATATTTTCGTGAGTACTTGCTGTGCTGATTCATCTGCTTAAACATTATTGACATTAATAACATAACAGACACTCAATCTTGACAATAATTGGTAGCACACGTGTATGTGTAGAAATGAATCAGATGAATCAGTTAAAGTTGAATTGAATGTCTAGATGTAGGCTAAATGATATGTGATATATACAGCATCACCACATCGAAGCATCCCAAATCATATCTTATAGATGTTTTGATTTTTAAACGCATGCAACAAGGTCCCATGCATGCTTGACGCCTTTGATGTAGGTGGCGTTTCCACATGGGTTAAAATAAAAATCTCATGACCATTCAGACACGCTGGGCATGCACAAACAAATGTAAATCATTGTATTGGCATACAAAAGTTGGCTGTTGATGACAGTTGGTTGGAGGACAGTACACTAACTCTCTCTCTTTCTCTCAACAGGTAGTGGTTTAGCTTTTGTTAAAACTAGTAACTTTGTTTTAGCACCGATCATACTATGTCATATCGCTTACTGCTTCCTGAATTCTTTGTAAGTCGCTTTGGATAAAATGACTAAATGTAGTCACAGACCCTCCAGTACAAAATGTACATAATGGCGGGGAAAAGCAAGGACGTTTTCGCATGGATAACGTAAAATGATGTAATCCATGTTATTGAGCTTGTTTTGTTTTCATCCAGGGCCACTGAGTGAGCTATTTAAAAGCATTACAGCCCTCGATTCTCTCTCGCGTAGCGATAATGTCCACGTTTTTTCGTGTACACAGTGCAGCTTGAAGTTAAACAAGCCTGAGTTTTCAAACTAAAACGTTTCCAAAAGTCTCAGTTTTCACGGGTAGAAAACTCAAGAGTAGCGTAAATGCCAGGCGTAACCTTAGCAAGAGCTATGCGTTTTTAAAGGATAATGCACTAGTATAAACGTCGCCTTAGTTGGCGCCTTAATGTGGCCTAAGAAAAAGACAAAAGCCTTGTCTTTTTTCCAGGCCTCTGTCAACAGTGGGTCTGCTGGAGCGTCGGTTGGGGATCAGGCAGGGCTGAGATCCACAGCACCCATTGACTTCAAAGTGTGGGGTGTCAAGTCGCATTAGAGGAGATGAGAGACAGTGGACGCAGAGAATAGCAGCAGTGAACAGAGGAGCTCAGGAAAGCAGAGCTGTTGTCTTAACTGGCAAATCAGTCATGCAGTACTATGAAAACATCTCACACGCGGCACAGAGATACAGTATAGTGAGGGAAAGATGGAAAGTGGGAACGTGGTCTGGCTGCAGGTAGAGAGGATGGACTGGGTCAGAAGTCGACTCGCAGGAAGCAAAACATCCTGCCAGCAGCTCAGAAAAATCATGTCTCCACTTCTGCTGTGTAGGGATTGTTCGATTGGTTATTTTAATGATCTTGTTTTGTAACTTGTTGGGAGGTCTGATCAAGGTTTGGAAGCGTTAATCAATTATTCACAACTGTGTCGACTGGCTCTTCTTTAAAACCCAGATTTATGCACAATAAAACCACCAGTGTTAAATGAACACTCACAGTGTACAGTGTACTGTAAATTTAATCCACACTCTGAGCGTGTGGATTACATATAGACTGTCAGAGTTCATTTGACCTATTTTAACACTGGTGATTTTGCATACCTCAAATGTATGTTATTGTACAAAAGAAAAGAAAAAAATAGCTTGAAGTCAAACCGAAACCGACAATTCTTATTGTAGGAATGTGAGGAATATGGAGTGTATTCTAAATTATTTATCATTATTATTATCTCTTTTCTGAATGGTGTATGTGTTATCAAAACACACCCGGGACCACTGATTTAAAACCTCTGATTTGAAATATCATGAATTTTAAGGTTAACTCGATAAAGAACAGGTGTTGTTTTGTCATTTCTCGGCTTGTCTTTGTCCATACATCCATGAGGGAGAATTGTCTGTTCAGACGGGTGAATTATCAGCAGGTGTGACCTTTGATCCCAGTCTATCTCACCTCTGTCAACACACCGTGCCGTTATTCTTCACTCAGACACAAGGTTGAACGCTACAACTCTTCTTTGTCTCCTTCACCTGCTGGTGGACAGACAGGCCGTGTTTCTTCTTAAAAACAACCCAACCCTTGTCTCTGCACATCCAGCGATCAGCATCAGTAGATCTGTCTGCGGTGACAGACAGGTGAGACAGAGACACTGGTGATGAACGATCCACAGAAATTGGATAACATGCATCTACTACAGTAGTTGAAAGTTGAAACCAAGGGTGTTTTTCAACCTGGAAAAAAGTAACCACAGTATAGGCTAAATATTACTAGATTTCTAGTCATTGTCATCAATTATTAATCAACAATCAAACATTGAGGACAGCACAGGAATGTTTATTAATATAAAGTTATACATTTTCAGTTTTTTTGGGGGGTGTGGCAAAATTCACAAACACAAGGTGTTCTCATTAATCTATGAAAAAATTCCATAAACTCTATCCTTACTACTGAGGGATGCATGCCTTAACATTCCACTGACCGCCTCTTCATCCACAGGCACGCAGCCATGCGTCTCCATACACACACACTTTCACTCACACAAATACTGTACATCAGACCAGGCCATTGGGTGTCCAGATGTTTCCTTAACGGATAAAAGTTAGAGAAGCTCCCTCGACGGGACGCTGGGGTCAGGCTGAACTCGCACCAGAAACCATCCACGCTTCCAAAGGGTTTTCCGGCCACTCCACGACACGCTTTGCCAATATTTGTGATTTACTCCCTCAGGATGTTGTGAGGGACTCTTAGAGGAAGTGTGAGCTCACATGCATGTCATTAGGTGTGCTCCTCTCTGATAAGAACCTGGGTGGAGAATAATAAATCTCATAACACCACAATTTCAAATGTGATGGATGGTAAAGCTCAAAAGATGTGGATGTCAAGAGCTTCGAGGGATGATTTGCAAATGTTCACGCTGAAAAGTAAAACACTACGTTGATATTAAAGGGGCCGATATTCTACATTTTTAACCGTTTATGTTTTTTTCCCTTAAGTCTACTTATAACGGTATATGTTAATATGTGTATGTCTGACCTAAAAACGAATTTAGTTGTAAATTACTTTTTCGACCCTTGACTATTTTAGCTGTTGTTTATTTAAAACTCATTTAGTACTTGAATGTTTTTATGGAATTTTTTTATATATATATATATACATTAATAAAGCTATGGTAAAGTCAGTCTCAAGTTCAATTGTTTGTTGGCAATATGTTGTTTAATTCTGATAATTTTAAAGGCATTTTTATTCCCCCTTGAAACTTGGTCCTGTATGACTAAAAAAACTGCCTGGAGTTTGCTTATATAATGTTTTGATGAGTTTTTTTAAGTTTGAACTTTGGTTTATATTCACATGAAAACATCATTGATAAAATATGATTGAGTGGTTTAAAACACTATTTAGTCCAAGATGTCTGTCTGTGCCTGCAGGTGTAATCTGTGTAATGTTATCCTATATAGATTTTTTTTGCTTTCTGTCTCCTCACATCTGAAGGAAAATAAATAATAAACTGTGGAAAGCTTTCCACCTGAGAGTGAGAGAATAAGTGAAAAATGACCTCAATGTGAACAAAGAGTCCATTATCGGCTGTGATGGGTTTATGTAAGCGGGGATGCTAGACAGGAGAGAGACAAGAGCGCAGAAAATGGGGAATGAGGTGATAGTAAGGTGATGAGCACTTCTGAATTATTGGCTTTGTTTAAAGATATATATCCTGGGATTTTGATTACACGCTTGAGGTAACGGAAGAAAAAGCCTCTTGGCGCTGCCCATGTGATGTTTTACATGCTTTTACAAGTATGCAACAGGGCAGAGCACAAACATCTTAAAGGGACAGTTCACCCAAGAATCTAAATTGACTCATCATGCCATGCCAGTGTCATCACTTTACATGTATAAATTGCATTAAAGCAGTTTTAAGTATGATTTTATTTCGATAGTACGTTGCTCACTGGCTCTGAAACGTACAGACCATGGCTCACAGAAGCGGTGGGATGTTGATCGGTAGTGGTTGGGGATTGGCGTGCCCACGCGTCTCAACCAATGAGAGCATTTGGGGTTGTCCTAAGACTGCTGAAGCGCGCACATGAACCAGGAACACTAGAATTGAATTGAAAGGTACCCAACTCTTAAATCTCATCATGATGACAGAGTTGATAGAACAAAGCACTCCATTTCATCTCCCTTCCTTCAGCCATGCGCTTATCAACCGGTGCCCTCACCCACACTAAGACTTAATATGCACGGTTTAAAGAGGTTTATTTAATGCTATTAATGACAAAGGGGAAGGAAATCCATAGCCTGCAGAATGCAAAAATTCCCCCGCTTAGCTACAAAATCGGCAATGATTATGAATTGTGTTGCATGTATTGTGTGCAGTGTGAGGCTAATGCAGAAAACGTGCTTAAACACAGTCAGAGCGTAAACTACTAAACTGAGTTCACTTTCACAACTGAAACCCAAATAAACACAAAATTACATTGGTTTTTATATAAACATTATATTACATTAATGTTTGGAGTGAACTATTCTTTTATTATCTGCACTTCTTTCCAGATTCTTTCATATCTTTAGTGCTAGGAAAGCAGAAATGTTTTTTATGATATATAATAATCTTAAACAATTTACTATTGCTTATATCATTTATATTGATCCAAACACTTTTTTTCAGAACAATATCTGTTAGCATCTTAAAGAGGCTGTAGAATTAAAGTCGAACACATGGATGAACAAATTTGATTAATGAACCAAACACATTCAAATAAAAAATATAAAGCATTGGGATGAAAGGCAAGTATCGTTTCTTATTTCTTAAAGGGCGAGTTCAACCAAAAATCTCCACGTTCCACATTCTTCTAAATATCTCCTATTGTGTATCTCTTTGCTGAAGATATAAAGTCATACGGGTTTGAAATGACAAGAGGATAAGTAAATGATGATTTTTGGGTGAACTATCACTTTAACGGGGAACAGGCATGCAGAGTTGTTGTGTGAAGATTTTGTTTTGTCAAAGTTGGAAAAAATTGAAAACTTGACTGCCTGATAAACTTCACCAGCTGAACGAAATAAATGACATAAATTACATTGTCACTGTTTTTAGTTATTTAAGGAAAATTTAAGCAAACAGCCTGAGCCCTCCTCCGGCACACGTCTGTTTTGAGGCACCTGTCAGCTGTCTCTGTCTTTCTTCTTCACAGTTCACCTGCGCTTACTCATGTCTGGTCTTGCATTGATGCCTCCGGTGATTAATGCGATCCAACAGGTGTTTGCAAAAACAAACCTCTCCACACGCTGCAATAGAAATGAGCCTCTTAAGGCCAGCGGGCATTGTGCTGTCACTATTCATCAGCATGCAGGTTTCCAAAAGCTCACCTGAAGGAGCACCTCTCTTCATTTTTTCAAGAGCACTGTATAGTACTAACACCGGTGTGATCATCCTGTGAGTTTGTGAAGTTTTGCTTGTGGCTGTGTGTGTGACTTGAAGCATGACGGCGTGTGGCTGCGGGCGTGCGTGTGCCCGTCTGACGACGTCAGTGTGTAAGGAGTGTGACTTCGTGTGCACGAGGCGGAGCAAAGTCCCGAGGCACTGCAGCCCACAAACTAGCTAAGCGACTTTTTAATTTGTTTAACGCTGTGATGATCCTCATGTCCTCATCATGCAGCATTGAATCAGACCTGCTGCGGTCTAAACATTGTCAGCACATGAACCTACAGTATTTTACCAAAACAGCAGAGCAGCTGCCTTCATTTTACATTTTACATTTATTCATTTGGCAGACGCTTTTATCCAAAGCGACTTACAAGTAGTTTTATACAGTGGCACATTACTGCAGAGCAATCAGGGGTAAGGTGCCTTGCTCAAGGGCCCTTCAGTCATGACCTGCTGGCACTGAGATTAGAACCGGCAACCTTCTGATCACAAGCCCAACGCTCTAACCATTAGGCCACAGACTCTTTTTTTCAGACTCTTTAGCTGTCCTTCATGTCACACACACATGTTAATGTTTATATAAAGCATCAATGCCATTTTTTACTTCACTGAACACTGGAAACTTAAAATAGCTAATTTTGCCGAGGTCTGTCTTGGCACAGATTCCTTCCATGACAAATCCTCTCCGGTATAGTCTCCACAGGTTATGCATTTGTCACTTTGATATTTAATGATCCAGGCCTTGGCATATCACACTTGTTTTTCTGTGGGACAGCATAACGGCAAATGAAGTATTTTGCAAGGGCTTGGCAGTGATTGGCTCAACCTCCGCCTAGTATTTGTTCACTCAGATTTCATTAGAAAGACAATCCCTGCACTGACGCCAACACATGAAATGATACGAAAATGTGGTTACATTCTATGTAAGGCTGACAGAGTTTACCCCTTCCACAGAGTTCTGAAAAACTTCTATAAACCTCTGAGGAATGCCCATTTTCAAGTGACTGCTGAGGGATTCTGTCAAAATCTCAGAAAAAAGCCCTGCTATTTTCTGCACTCTTGGGATTTTTCTGCTTATGTTAAATATGAATGATAAAAAGAAACTTGCAGAATTGTTTTTTGTGGCGTTAAACACTGTGATAATCCCATTGAAATGCCATGTCTGTTTATGTGAGAAATCAGCACTGTTGTGCAACAGTCAATTGAAACCAGAAAGAAAATAAGTAGGCCTTGTAAAATAATAGCTTATTTCTTTACTGAAATGACAATTTGGAGTAATGTGGAGGAATTAATTTGAGTAAATCACACCAGCAGGTACCAGTAATACAGTCATAAATTATAGTCAAACTGTAGATAATTTAGTCATTTAGCATTATTTAATCTGAATAAAGATAACACATTAAGTACTTACCCACAGATATTTTTAAGGTGTTTTAACTTTTAATCATAAAACATATTAATCTTAATACTAAATTAATACAAATTAAAAAATGCTTTGAAAACGTTTTATTACTTTTTTATTTCCTTTTATATCTACTTAAAAAATATACCTACTGTTTTGAATCTTCGTGGCCAAGCATGCCAAAATATCTTTAAGACACAATTGGATTCATATACACATGGACAAATGGGCTACAAGACAATGAACAGGATAAAAATCGGGGTTATGTCAAAACATTTCATTTTGAAAGCAGAAAGTTGAAGTGAATCTTTGAACTTGTATTTAGTCGACCTTGATCAATACCATTTGCTTCTGTCTTTCTGCTGCAAATGAGGCGATTCTGTAATTTCACATCAAGAAACTATGATCTAGTTTCATTGCATGGATCCTTGATGTCAGTGATGAGTAAAAAGCCGCTCAGCCAATCTCAGTTCGCTCTTTTCAAATGAGACAGGTGTTCAGCCACCTGCATGACAGCAGCAGACTCACGGTGAGTTGAAAGCATTGCAGCATATGATCTTTAAAACAGGAAAATAATTGTTTACATTGAAAAACCCAAGGAGGAGAAACTTTCACTTCTATTCGATATGGATCCGTCTCACAGAGCTGCTTCTTTAGATGTAAAACATCCCTCAAGCTACATATCTGATGCAGTATTCTGTTGTATTCAACTACATGAACCGACACTCTCTGATTTTTGTAAATTGTAAAAGGTAAAGTTGACAGCTTCCTTCTGACAAACAATCTTGAAAGCGTTATAAGAAATTACAGACCTAGAGCACCAAGCTGGCTCTGGAGTCCTGTTTGTGATCTAAATCCATTTGTTTACAGTTCCTAAGACTGAACCCTGAATGTACAATGAAATCACTGTTCTCCAAAATGTGTGCATGTGTGTGTGTGTTTATCTGTCATCTGCTCTTCAGGAGGGCAGGCCGCAGTAACAGATAGAATAAAGTACCAGTTGGAAAGAATGATGCATTTTTATGTTGGTGTACATATACACTCTTGAAAAACGTGGTACTTCGACTATACCATAAAGAACCTTTAACATCCTTTCTGTTTCACAAAAGGTTATATGTGGCAAAATTGATCTTCTATGGCATCGCTGTGAAGAACCTTTCAGCACCTTTATTTTTAAGAGTGTACAGTGGCACCAAAATGTAGTAGATTTATTTCAACTTTATTTTATTTTTAAACCCTCTGACGGAATTTCCAGTCCACAACAGTATGACTTCATCAGGTACTTGCAACGTATTCTGTGGTGACGGATCAAAGCATCATTTGAGAACATCTGCTTCAGTGTTTTGAAGGAACACTGCATCTCTTGTTTATGGTTAAGTTGTCTTCACTTCTTTTAAAGTCAAACTGTTGAAAATGACCATAGACAGAAACCAGACATTGTTATACCTTTATCTTCAAGTTCTTATTTCCTCAAATTGAAGATGTTCTGCCCAAGTATCAAAATGAAAACACACACATCATCTGTTAAGCCAAGAACGCCTAGGGACTTTACAAGGAACTCCCACATGGTACTAAGATATCCACACTTGTCTGCTGCCATCATCTGCACCAATGGCTATTTCTTTTCATGCTCTGCCCACTTTGCAGTTCAAGCATATCTAAAATTATTCTTCAACAATCAAATTCTGATCTCTCTTCCCACACCAGGGTTGAAATGCCGGCCAAGAGGTCTACACAAGCTCCGTATCAAATTGAGCCTGTTGATAGTGATCTGAAAAAGAGGAAGAGCCCCTCCTAAAGATGATGAGTCAAACTTAGATTACTGATGTTCCCCCATTAGCTTAAAACCCTCCTACACCCAGATGTTACTAATGTAGTGTTCTTTCTCTTAAGACACGTCAAATATCTGGAGCAAAAATGACATAAGTTGGAACTCGAAATCGATGACTTGTGCCAAGAGTGTTTGATTCTGTTTGATTTCCTTCGGAGACTTAAGCCATAGGTTCGACTGAATGTATTTTATCAGTATTTTTGCTATAGAGACAGCTGTGACTAATGTGGCACTACCACCATAAAACAAAACACCTGCTAGAGCGAGTCTCTCATTGGCAGTGAATTCCTCTGGAGAGGGGGTTTATGGAAAAGAGGGGAGCTTGCTAATGGATGACTGACAGCTTGAAAGCATTTAAAG
This sequence comes from Barbatula barbatula, assembly GCF_947034865.1. NCBI lineage: Eukaryota > Metazoa > Chordata > Actinopteri > Cypriniformes > Nemacheilidae > Barbatula > Barbatula barbatula. The sequence goes on along the minus strand of NC_136769.1, from coordinate 19,619,969 downwards.
TCTGAGGGCGAGTGATATACAGCATACACACACATACACATCCACGCATGCAAAATGTCACCTCAGACGGTTCCTGTACGATGCAGCCATCTTGCATTGTTTAGATTGGTGAGCGATAGAAACTTCTTTCGGTTCATTTCATTCTTAAAGTATTATCTTCCGTCCTGGCAAAAACACACAAATACCTATTTGCACATTCTTCCGCGTCGGCCCACTTAATGGCAGTTTCACCAGAAGCAGTAACAGACAAAGCTGCGTCATGTACTGCACTCTTCCAATGAAATACTAAGAAAGCTCTTAGTTTCTCCCTTACAAAAGGTAAACAGCTGTTTTTGAAGAATTGCTGAAGCATGTCAGGTATCTGCTTATAGATACTGGCTAAGTGTCTGGGATATGCCAGGTATGCAACGCTTCTGTCCGGGTTCTATCAGCGAGCTTCTAGCAACGCTTTATCAAACGCAGCTGACATTGACTGTGATTGCTGGTATTGTGAAACTTCGCTAACAACACCACCTGCGAACACATTTGAATAGGACAGCTGGTTGGTTTATTCCCTCCCTCATTGTGTTGGTATGTTTATGTCCAAGAGGGCTTGGTTCTCCTTTTACAGAGTTTCTTGTTACTTGGAAAAGTGAATCAGTGATGATGTCACACTATGATGCAAGACTCTCTCCCTCGCTGATTTCCGTCTTCACGCAAACACGCAAACACACAAACACATGCATGCACGGCACACGTATACACTTTGACTGACAGCTCCACCTTTGCATTAGTTATTCACCTCAGGGACTGGCCGCGCACAGCTCGTGACTCATTCCCTTCATGCTATTAGGAAATAACTCAGAACCGAAAACAGCCTGAACAACGTACACCTACTCTAACATGACCAACCTGATTTGTTTGTTTGTTTTTACTTAAGACACTAAAGTATAGCTAAAGGGAGTCATCATGTTTTGTTCAAATAATTTAATATAAACACGCTTGATATTCAGAGACAAGTGTCAGTATGATTTCCTTAAATCCGTAAACACTGGTATGCTGTAGGAAAATCATAATATTGCTTTTTTTTGACGTTGTGTAGCATCACTAAATGTGTTTTGTTTTTCTGACCAATGAAAGAAATGTTAAAGGGCTCATACCACATATACGACAGAGAAAGTTCTGGCATGAAACTCTAGATGGTGCAGTCCTGTAGTCTCCACTTTCTTAACTTACGTTGTTGGATCACGTATAAACATTTTCTGGGTTAATTTAACCAAACGGTTGGGTTTGTCTCTTTTTGACCCAACACTAGGTTAAAAAGAACCCAGCATTTGTAAGAGTAATGATTGGGTGACACTTAGCAGATGAACTATAGCAACCAAAACATGTTATGTGTGACCTAGAGACTGATCCCAAATCTGGTATACATTCTATCCAAACACTGACGTAAACAGGTACATCTCTCAAAGGAATAAAGCGAAATTCAAGTAAAAAAACAGAGGGGACTAGCCGTCAGCCAAACCCCCAAATAACCCAATGTGCTATACAGAAATCAAAGTGAGATGTTTTGAGTTTTGCTTGGGGATTATGTAAACTGAGATGACCTGTATGTATTAATTGTTTACACATATTATTGTCTGTATGGAAATGGTGATCTGCTTGTCCTCTTACAAGACATATATATACTGTGTGTAAACTGACATGGACAGGGCATAATACGGGAAACATCTGCAGGTGGCTCTGCAGGACTTGTGCTCCACTTGTCCTGACATGCACACTGTTCTTGAGGAGGAGATGTATTATTATCCTGTGAGCCAGCAGTGTGCCTGTATCATAACAATACCTACATCATTTGTTGTGAAACCAGTGTAACTGTCTCTGAGATCTCTAGTCTCTCCTGTCTAACGGGTTTTTACATCGCAATGGAGGATGAACGAAGAATACAATAATACATTTTATGTAAAAAAAAGTAGATGATTGTAACATTGGGGATATGTTACATACCTCATTTTAACATTAAAGGATGAAAGAGCGTTGGCTTCTATTGGTCACATTATAGATTAAAATGGTCTCAATGTCAAATGAATAGATTGAGATATAAAACGTGCCCCTGTATTCATGAATTCATTCTAGCACAGAATTAAGTTTAATAAGACAAAAAGTCAAATGAATGCAAACGTGCCACAGCGTAACAGCTCGTCTCAGTGAGCTTTTGAAGAACTGATATGAATATAAAGTACAATAGTTTTACAAAACGATAAGGTGCTATTGTAGTACTTGAGTAAAACCATGCCACAAAAGAACCATGGTTTTATGGAAAAACCCATGCACATAACCATGATTTTATAATAAATAAAAAATAAATAAACCAAAAGACATTGTTACAGCACTTTTACTACAAAAACATGTTTACTTTTCGTATCATTTTACATGGTCTCTTGCGTTTGCGCATGCGTCAAGCGTCAGACAGCTGTGGCCGTGAAACCCTACAGTTTCCCTCACAGAGAGCTTTCATCAATACTTTGCTCTTTTTCTGTTTATATTGAGATGTGTATATAGATAATTGTAAACTTTTATTAAATTTTAATTAATCTGTATTTGTGTATGTCTATATGTAATTTTCCTGTGCTTTTGCAATTTTTGCAATTTGTTGTATCATGCCAATAAATATTCTTTGAATCTTGAATCGCTAAAGAGTCCGAGCAGCAAAATCGCTCTGCGGCGTCTCCGCGGTCAAATAAGAGCCGACGCTTCTTCAATGCGCATGCGCGTTCTTTAAAGTTCAGCGCGGCTCTACTCGGATTCCTCGGCGCGTCACCGCCGTCTTCACTTCACTGAGCCGCTCGCGCTGAGCTGAACATGGAGTGAGCGAACGCGCGTCTCGGACTTTCGGCACTTGAGTAAATTCCGACCGTATAAAGTGAGTCGATACTGAAGAAAAACACGATGTAGTGAAAAGAGCGACAACTGGACTGTTTGATTTCGTGCCTGTGAAGCAGATCTTTATAGTTTCGTGCCGGGGAGAGGCAGACAGCGCCCGGACGGACAAACATGCTCTCGCCGCTCGTGGCGTGCTTGCTGTCGGTTCTGGTTCTGTGTCGGATCGCGCGCTCCCAGTACTCGAGCGACCAGTGCAGCTGGAGGGGAAGGTGAGACGTGTCTTATTATATCGAGTTTGTTCAAATGCATTGACCTTAACATTTTGGTTAATGAGTTAGAGTCTTAAAATGAAAAGTAAACATGTTCTCATAACCACCTGCAATATCCAATAACTTGTTGTTGTAATATTGGTAACGTTACTTGGAGTATAATTGTAAACGTCTAATGTGCTTTTTTATTTTTGCATTAATATTAAGGTTAGTCTTGTTGTTGTTATTATAGTACCCAGTTTAGGCAGTTTTCTATATTATGGGTGGTGGTCGTTTTTTATTCGTAGCGTTTGTCTACAGTAATACATGTTATTTTGACCTGCTAAAATGAACTTTTCTTAGTTAGAAAAGTTTACTAGTTTAGATTTGCAGTACACTTATTTCAATTTTTGTGTCTAACATCACTCTGGCGTTCCCTTAAAGTAAAACACACACACACACACACACACATATATGTATATATATATGAGCAATGATTTATTTTCTGCTTGTTGGTTGTTTTAAATAGCCCAAGCTTATAACAATAAAAACAGCTCATTTTTTATAGTTATAAAAATATGGGTACAACACTTTACAATAAGGTGTTATGTGTTAACATGAGCAATACTTCTATTGCATTTATTAATAATATTTCATGTTAATTTCAGCATTTACTAAGTCATTGTTTAAAAATGTTTTTGTCACTGTTAACGTTAGTTGAGGCACCGTGAACTAACATGAATAACTATTGAGATAAACTAACATTGATAAGGATTAATACATGCTGAAAAAATAAATTGTTCACTGTTGGCTAATGTTCACTGAAGCATTTACTAATGTTGACTAATAGCACTTTATTGTAAAGTGTCATCAAAATATGTTTGAATAAACAAATAAGAAGAAATAAGCCAATACACTGCAATGCTGCTGACACCATTTCAAGGCTTTTTAACAGTTTGGTGACACCAGCAAATATATAGAGCTTTTTAAGTCCAATAACAACCTTAAAGTTCAAGGAAGCTTTAGACCCTCCTACTATAATGGTCAATTGTATTTGAAGGCTCTGTTGTTAGTCTGGGTTGGTGATAAATCTTTAACTAATGAGGAGTTTTGTTGATGCTACCACATAACTTCGTCCTTGTTATTATTCCTCTACAATGCCTCCCTTCCTGCAAAAAAAATCCTTAAACGTTACATATTTCTGGCGTCTGTAGTCTCTTCACAAAAACAAGGGCAAGCGTGCTGTATTCTGGGTGTGCGGCTATATAATCTGGTGTTGATTTGCCAAGTCTGAGTTCAGCCTCTCATTACAGCTGAATTTCAAATGCTCTTATTTAAAGAGGAGTCATTATAAATGGGGAGCCTTCTGCATGCGAGTCTGCTCCGCACATGTGTCACCCCGGGTCTGTTACCCCGGCTGCACGTGATTTTTCAGTCCTCACCTCTCATTTTGGTAAGCTTTGAACCGGGAGTCTGCCCGGCCCGAAATCATCTCTGATTGAAGGACCGCTGCAGGGTTTATGGGCAGATGGCTCATTTTCTGCCTAACTGACTGGGAGCCACAGTCTCGAGGCACAGAACCGCAAATGATGTCTAAAAGTAGAGGAGAGAGGCTTTTGTGCGGCCAGTGGACAGCAACGGGGCTGCCGCCCGGACATGCAGCTCCTCGTCTTTTTGAGGAGTTGAAAGCGATGGGAGGGGCAGTGCGTGACCTGCATTTGCACTTGCATGCTCCCGGTTCGGCTACTGTCTTTTCTCCTGCGAGGCCTGTGTGTCCAAGAAACCATTGACTTAATTTTCAAAAATCCTGCTCGAGGCAGTATGCCAGTGTCGGATGTTGCCAGAGAGTTGGAAAGAAGGAAAAAGTAGACGGTTGATGTTTGAATATGTGTGTGTGCGTGCGTGTGCACGTGACGGGTCACGCAGCAAGCCTTGCGCGTGGGTCTTAACACCTTGTGTGAAAGGACATTAACTTCATTCTTGAGAATCTGAGAAAAGCTTTTCTTTGATATGGGCTTCGGCTTTGGACTCGACTCTGGCGCGCTAACTGTTCTGAACAATTGCCCCAATGTTTGAAGTTTCCTTCACTGTGTTTTGCATTAAAAGGCCACTAAAGTGAAGCTGAAAGGATATCCAACCGCTATTATTAAGGGGATTAGCCTAGTGTTAAAAGTTGTAGAATATACGTTAAAAACTAAAAATCTGAGTTGCTTTGACTAAGCAAAAGAAAAAAACAACCTGTTATTTCATCCAGATGCAAAATACTGAGTAGGCGACTATATCTAAATTATGTACCAATTATCAGTCAATAATCGGTATCGTTAAAAGCAATTTTTCACACAGTTATATATAGAAAATGTTAAGAAAAATCACCAGTTTGGTGTTCATTATACGAATTATTAACCTTCCAAAAAATTAAGTAATATTAATTTAATCTCCAGAATCGGCATCGCAGATATCGCTCTAAATAATCCGTATTGAAGGAGATATTTTGTATCGTGCATCTTTAATCTGAATCGCTACCTAGTTCGGCGCCCATAAATAGAAAAGAAACCCCTCATTCATTCATTGTTAGTGTTAAATATTTTTGCAAATCCCAGAGTACATTGCGATTGAAAAAATTATTTAAGGTCAAATCAAGGTAACATTGAGTTTGAATACATTTGGTGTAGTTATAAAAAATATATCAATTAAAATTTTACTTTATTATTATATTGGTTAGGCTATTAAATTATATTGGTTTATTTTAAGATGTTTGACATTGGCTGGTTAATGCGCCCACTTGGCCCATGTGACATCTGTCCTTTAGAAGCCTAAACCAGAGATATTTTTGCTTGGAAGTATTACGTTGTCAGCTGTGTGAAACCACATTTTGAAATCCTCAATGTATGGAGTTCCGTCCTTTATGTGCTACTTCAGTATTTGTACATTTCTGCCATTTCAGTCTAATTTCTTAAGTGGATTTATTTTTGACTAGCATGTTGGCAGCTCCTAATATCCCAGCTTTAACTTCTAATATCTTTATTTCTCCCCCTCTTTGTCTTCTTTTAGTGGGCTGACCCATGAAGGACACACCCGGGATGTGGAACAGGTGTATCTCCGCTGCGCCCAGGGTTACCTGGAATGGCTTTACCCCACAGGGGCCATCATCATCAACCTACGGCCCAACACTGTATCCCCTGCGGCCTCTCTTCTCTCCGTCTGCATCAAGCCTACCAAGGAGTCCAGTGGAGCCCACATCTACCTGGACCGGCTGGGAAAACTTAGATTGCTCCTCCGTGAAGAAGATCAGGCCGAGGGGAAGGTGCATTGTTTCAGCATCCAGGACGGGGCACTTTTCATCGAGGCCGTGCCTCAAAGAGACATCAGCCGAAAAATCACAGCCTTCCAGTATGAGCTGGTTAACCACAGACCAGGAGCAGATCCACATTCATTGTCTGGTACGAGTTTATGGAGTTTATCTATGAAGAATTGACAAAATAAAATATACAATATTGTTAATAAAAGACACACAACTATGATGATTGATATGAAAAATTAAAAACCATGAATGTACACATTTCTTAAACTGTGTTTTTTTTGTTTTTGTGAAATACAAAACAAGTGTTATATAGCGTAACACCAAAATTGTAAAAAAAATACCACATATAATCTTTATGATTTGTTCAAAGCTTTCTAAAGCCATATGTTAGCTTAGTGTGAGGACCAGACCAACACTTAAGTCTTTAACTCAACCCGCATGTATCGCATATTCAATTGCATAAATCGCAATAAGTATTATTATTAACTTTCCGTGATTCCACTGGTCTTGGGGATAAATGGTTATTTGTGCACGCCATGGTGAGGGTTTGTTTATTTTAAATAGCGTGCTGTAGCCAATATTTTCATGCCCGCCAACAGATGATATCTTCACCTCAGGAAACATCCACCCCTCTGCGATGCTTCGAGCGGTGGATCTCCGTTCATATTTGCACTGGAAAGCGATACTGATTTAAACCTTGTTTGCCATGTGATAAACATTGGCTTTTCCAGGACGTGTGGCACAGTTCCATATGTTTCATGCTGGGACACCATGAACGCCCCGTTTGCTTATATGTGATTTACTCTGGAAAAGCCTGTTAACAGTCGACCTTTTAGAAATTAATTTTCAAGCGTTGCACCTGCCAACAACGAATAACTGAATGGCCTCAAGCAATGTAGATGCGGCTCATAACGGGCGTGTTTTTCACCTCCCAGACAAAGCTGAGGTATTATTCGCTGCGTCTTTTCCTTTCGGGGGGTGTGCGTTCATAGCTGGCATGAAAATCTGGCTTGGATAAACAAGAGCGTGTATTTTTGAGGTTTAAAGCTGCGTAACTTTAAACAGTTTCTGAGTTCGGCGTCTGTGTGGCATTAACATGTGGTTTGATGAGGCCAGTGATGTGTGCGCGGATTGCTCTGAAGAGCTTGTGTGTTTGAAAGGATGTTGTGAGTTCAGCAATCCGAGCAGGCAAATCTGTAAGTTGACCAGTTTTTTTTTCATTTCACCTCGAGAACGCTGACCTGCTGTGCTGGAATTGAGTTGCTTTCCATCATCGTGGAATGTGTCTTAGACCAGCTGTTGGGAGGACATATTATCTCCATCTTTTTTCCGACTCCCTTCCTCTTCCTTTATTTCACAGTCTCTCTGGCTTTCCCTCCCTCACTTTTTCCTTCATTACTTTTCTCTCCGTGTCTCTGAAGTGGTTGGGATGCAAGCGAAGTGGCATATGAATCTTTCCTCCATTAGCGTGGAACGCTGAGGGGACCAGATGTAGCCGGGACACTATCTTCCCCTTTGGCCCTGCCAGCGTGTGAAGTGGTCGCGATCCCAGCCGCGTTGCATTAATTTTGAGGTTGCTGACTCAGATGCCAGTCTATTTCTGCGGTTCTGTTTCAACTTTTGCATGTGAGCCGCCAAAAGCGCTTGAAAAACCCATCTGCAATTCAAGTCTGGCTTTTGAGTTGGGGACGTGTCGTGAACGCTAGCAGTTAACATTCGCACCGATTTGTTCTGAAGAATCACCAGCTTTGAAGCGTAGGCTTGTGCCAGCTGTTGCTAAGTCAACTTTTTTGGATGACCTATGGCCCCGCTGGTGGTGCATTGCTCATTGTGTTGCAATAGCGGTTGACCTCTGGTCTGTACTTCTCGCACACAACTTTTACAACAGTTTGACTAGATCCACCCAAATGTGAAGGGTCAGAGTCTACAGTTTTTTCCAAGACATTTTCTTAATGTACTTTTGTGCCAATATTGGATGATGGATATTTAAAGGAATGATTCAACAAACAAAAAGACATAATTTATTCACCTTCATGTTGTTTAAAATCTGTACATGACTCTTTCTTTGTGTTCTGCAGAACAAAGAAACTCATACCGGTTAGAAATGGAATGAGGGTGTAAATGATGAATCAATTTTCTTTATTGGGTAAACGATCACTTTTACAAATTTAATCTTTTAAGATGGCAACACTACAAGGACAGAGGATTGCGTTTATAGCAAAGAAAACCTTTCACATGTGAGATGACGTGTTGAGCCATGTCAGTCTTTCATTGGTGCTATAAGAATTAATCCGGTTCACAGTATTCCCTGATCAAATGTTCACCTCTTTAACTTTGAATGTTAAAGTTCAGATTTTTCACATGATTGGGAAAATATTCAATTAATTTTTTCTGGGAAACGTTTACAAGTCCTTAACCAGACAGAGTAAACATTTTGGCTAGTAGCTCCAAATCACACCCAAACAGGAGCGTCGTCCTCACCTTACCTTTCCCACCCCCATAAACCCATAAAAACACCCATAAACCCTTTCACCCACCCAGCTGAATCAACCAATCACACACTCAGCTACGGATTTGCACGAGTCCAATGAGCTTGAGAGCCTCCAGACAAACCGATTGCTGGATTGCATCTGAACGGTGGCCTAAATGACCCTCAAGCTGCGAGACCGCGTCCTGATTTATTTGGAGAGAAAACCCACAGATCAAAGCCGACACGCTTCTGCCAGTGTTTGGGTTACACTGATTGCCTTGAAAGTCAGTGCATGTTTTTTCTCTTGTCATGTGTCGCTATGGGTTGTAAAATAGTACAAAGTGTTCGTCTCACCATAGGATGTTGGCACAGGTGGAAGTGTGCAGTGGGTGAGGAGGTTTTTTTTACAGGCATAATAGTCCCTGGAGTTTCTGGTTCGTGTTTGTTTTTATCTCAGATGGTTCTCATTTGTGTTGGGGTGTGAGGACACTGTGTAGGTTGGGTAATTTTTGTAAGGGGGAGAAGGTCGCGATGTGTCCCCCACTCTCCACTAATGCAATGTCTGACGAGGCATGACTGTTATGTCAATGCGGTCAATAAATACCCATCTTTAGCAGAAATGACAAATGTGCCTTTGATGGTTTAATGTGTCTTGGGAACACGTGGCGGGTTTAGATGGATCAGTCTCCTTTAGGGAGCATTAGGGAGATAACTATAGATAACATGCTGTTTTATTCACAAAGCATGCAGTCGGTTCTTGTTTTGTTGCATTTGCGTGAGTGTTAAGTGTGTTTGGTCTGATCTGGTATTCTGATTTTTTTACAGGAGCCTGCCAACCCTGTACAGATGCTGAGGTCCTCCTGTCTGTTTGCACAAGTGACTTTGGTAAGAAAAGCTACATCTGTATTTGTATAGGAGCCTATGCAGAACTCTCTTTGCTAAAATAAAAACAGTTTGAGGATCTGTTATGGTTATAAAGAACTTACCAATGTTTCGAAATAATGCTATTAATAATAATAAACATAATTTAATGGCTCTCTCTGCTCTTCTACAGTGGCTCGAGGAGGCATTCTTAGTGTGTCACAAGAAGAAGATCAGACCTCTGTCACAGTGTCCTTGAGTCGCCTCTACAGACAGAAAACGCAGGTGTTTGTGTCAGGGGGCGGCCGAGCCAAACGCTGGACGGGCTTCGTGAAGATGCCCAGCCAATGCAGAGTTAAGCCAGGGGACGGTGCGTTCCTCTTTACTGGAACCGTGCGTTTCGGGGAGGCCTGGCTCAGCTGCGCTCCGCGGTACAAGGACTTCCTTAGGGTGTATCAAGACGCTCTGCAGCAAGGGACCAACCCATGTCATTTGGACACAGACTGAATTCTTTCCAAGAACCCGCACGGTCCACCCTATCGAGAGGAACTGTGACCTCGCGAGCAGCTGTCTGTCTTTGTCAATCTGCCTGTTTTTACAGACAGTTGCGATTTATAGATCTGTAGACTGCAATAGCGCTTCAGAATCTGCTCATGTGCTGTCCCAGCATTTCTTGAGACAGCGACTCCCGCTCTTAAAACAAGCAGCAGAGACAACTGAAGTCAAATTGGACTTGAGAAGCCAACGACGATTGACTGGTCTTAAGACATTTTCTTGTGTTGTTTCTCTAACGTCGCGACTCGCAATGTAGCAAACCTCGCTGTTGAATGTGTAAAAATGTGAAAAGAAAATTCTAAAATGGAAGTCCCTGATGCTTTGTAAAAAGCTTGTTGTACAGTTTTGCAGTTGTTTCTATGACAGAAATATATTGAAGAAAAGCCTGCTTTTTATTTTTTAAGGACATTTTAAAGTGCAATTCCTGCCTGTGTTTTGTCTTCAGGCTGTTCAATTGCAATTGTGTCTTTCCAAGGATTAAAAAGATTTTTTTCTCTTTGGAACCAAATCATGTGCCCGTTGTTTATGTAAATGAGGTCACACTGCAGATCTCTGCCATTCGCTTTTAACTATTTCCATGGTGAACTTGTATCGTTGTAATGATTTGAGGTACTAGATTCACTACAAAGTGGATTATTATCGAACAGTTTTCGTTCGCACATTTCCAAACGTTTTACACATTTCACAAACGCTTCCTGAAACACTTCCTTCTTGGACAAAATGCTTTTGTCAGTGTTCAGCCTCATGTTTGTCATTATCTTGCCATCCTCCCCCCTTCCAGTTATTATTAAATCAAGAGAATAATGCACAACAAGTTTTACTCGTTCCGCATTGAGCTTGATTCACTTCCGTACAGATTCCCTCCGAGATACACCGGGTTTTGTCAGTGGTTGGTCTATTGGCCCGTTCCATATGAAATGCATTACTTGTGGTTTTCCAGGCGTACAGGAGAGTTATCATTCATTGGAGGCAGACTGGGGCAGATTCCTCTCCACGGGTTGCTGTGGTGCCCAGGGAGGCGCTCAGTCAAGGTCAGAGTGAAAGGACTCTTTGTGTGCGGCGCGCTGGGCTCCGGTCTGAGAGTGTGAGACTGCTTCAATAGAGCCCTGTGATGCCACACAAAATGAAGCAACGGACCACGTGGGCTATGAATGTGACCGCTTCAGATGCTTGTGGCTTACTCTGAGGGCGTTGATTTATTTTAATGTATCACATTTGTAAAAAGTATTTATTTCAGTTTCCTTTCCAATTCAACATTTTGCTTCGCTGCTCCTCGTCGCTCTGACTGAAATACACCCATAACGTCTCTCGGTGAGTGGCCACGAATAGACAATTGCTTTTCCAGGCCAATCTGTGAGCTGAATGGAGAGTCTGAATTCCAATGGCAGCAGCTCTGGAATCGCTCACTGGGAAATGCAAACAATGTTCCCATGACGACGGCGCCGTGCGGCAAACCCTCGTATGAGGTGAATGAGAAAGAAAGCAAAAGAAGCGGTCGGCCATTCGCACCGGGACTTTACGAGCGCCTCGTTGGCGGCGCGCTGTCTGGGTACATTCTGACCACATTTGGCATGCTGACCGACTAAGTTTGGATCTTGGAAGAGGGTTCATGGATAAGATAATCCCTCGGAAAGAGACACTGACCCCGATGCAAGGCCGTATTGGCACTATTGTTGATGCAGACTTGTTTATAAATTGGGGAAGTGGAACCTTGTTTCCATAGTCACCGAGATAAAGTTGCTATGTCTTGCTGTGTGACCTTCCCCAAAACTGAGACTTCATCAGACTTATCAGTTCTCCTGAATTTAAACTCGAGTAAAACTTGCAAACAGTTCTCGTGGCCCAACATTCATTTTGAAGTTCCACGATACGTTTTGAAAGATTTTAGATAGTTTGACTGACTTGGTTTTGCAAGGGAAAAACATTCATGTGCATTCACATGCAAAAATATCTACAAATCACTAATAACAAAAATAAAATGCATTTAGAGTTTAGTAAAAGTTGGGTTTCAATTCGCCTACTTATTCTATGTCCTTAATGTATATACTCTGTTTTTGTAATGGGAAAGTACGTACATTTTAGTGCGTAACAAAAGAGTAAGCAAATACATACTGACATGTACCTGACACTCATCAAAATATCCCTTACGTTCCAACTTTTCCTCATTGATTTCATTACATTTATTATTCATGAAGGCAATTGATTTATTAATTACTAAAGTACTCAGTTTTGCAGTAAGTTTGGCGAAATATCCGTTGCGAGTGTTCGTGATTCTGCACCTTGAATTTGCACTGTAAGACTATACGGGTACTTTAGGAGTAATCATTTCAACATACTATGATTTGGGACGTACTAATTGGACTGTTAAATACTATTTAGGACGGAAAGTATGCGAACTGGGACATAGGATGGATTTACTTTAAGGTGAATAAGAAATGGCTGTGAGGAATACACATATTCTGTTCAATGGGATGTATCATTTTAACACCCCATCATATTTCTTTATAAAAAAATTGTCAATATTGACAGGTGAGCAAAAATGTGTCTCTCTCACAGCTCCAACTTGCTTTCGGACCACTGGGTGAACATCAAGTCCCCAAGCAATATGCATATAGTCATTGGTAACCGTTCATACTCATCATTCTTATGGCCGTGACTATAACTGCCCTGGCTCGCCTGCTTCAGTCCAAGGTTGAGGTTTCTGTAGGCAACCCACACACACTGCTTCCTGCTGCCCAAATGCTTATAATCACAATAAATGGTCCGAGTCATGTTAAAACATACATCAAACCATTTTCATAATGAAAATACGGGAAACTATTCATTGAGGACATCCTTGGGGTGGACCGAATAAACGAAGATATTTGCAGTAACAGAAAATTGCACAGAGTCTTGGCTGCAACCGGGGTAGGAGAAAGAGCCGGGGGTCCCGGGGGAGAGAAGATGGGCAAACGAACAAAGCGAGTGATTGGTGCTCTGCAGACCAGTGACATCTCTCCTGGAGGGGAAGTGGAGGAATGCTGGGAATGTGTTGACTTCACTCACGTGCGCCCCCCACAGAAGCCAGGCCTTGGTGAGGGAGAATCAATAGGAGCTCTGTGGCGGCTGCACGTGGCGCTTCCTCCAGCACAAACACTACGCCTCGGCCGGAGGACACCCACCAGCAAATCTGACAAAAAAACACACATCTCTCTCATCCGCATGCTTGCAAACATCCCGAAGGCTTCGTGAACTATTTCTTTTTTGCTGAAAGTTGGCTGAGCGTTTAACACACGTATACTGTGCACAGCTGGGGTTTTTTTTTTGCTTCCGCTTTTTTGATGACTCGATGCTAAAATGTGCAGTATACTAGTATATGGGGAAAAGTACAATGCTTGGTATGGCTCTCTAGCAAACAGAAGCCCCGCCTTTTCACTGAACCAGCCAATCATCAAACATGAAATACAGAACAGCCCAGCACCACCAAAACAGGTTTGAAATGACAAGAGGGTGAGTAAATGAATCCTTTAACATTGTTGTTGAATTTGTTGTTTCACTATCCATCTGCTTACATCTTTCATGAATGAGGTCGATAGCCATGGTACAGTAGTAGGCTTACATATAATATAGCCTATACTGTAACATATCGTACTATGAAAAGAAATACATTTTATCAACCAAAACAAGTGGATGGACATTCAGATGAGACTCTGGAAAAGCCTTAGACGTTGATTTTATTTCAATGACAATGTGGTATAAATTATAAATGGTTCCTTGAGTCGTGTGCACACAGTAAATGACAGACCTAAGGGATACAATGTTCTGTAACATTCAAAGACAAGTACTCTGAGACCTCTCGCTCCAAATCCTCTGATTTTATGAGAAATATTTATTTGTATACAATCTGGAAGTTTCATTTGTCGATTGTAAAACACACACCGAATGCAGTTGCCTTGTAGTAGTTAAATTAAGTTCAAGGCCTTAAACAGTGAATTAGAAAAGCCAAAACCTAAAATAGAACTGTGTGGTGATGACTGACCAACAATTTTATGAAACTTCGGATGAAATTGCACAATTTGTACAAACAAAGCTTGTATTCAAGATAGACTCTTAATTGTCCCATATTGTCATTAAACCGGTTTATTTCTGTCAGAATAACCTGGAATACATAGCGCACGTATACTGACAAAAGTTTCTTTAGATCATGATAACTGGCTGCTGTATAATTTCTTCTATTATTAGGCTTATATGGATATAAGCCACTTTAATTTGCATACATGTTTATATGTACACATTCATGTATGTAGTGAACATTATTTAAAGACCCATGAGATGTAAACAGGTTGGACGTATCAAAAACGGTGTTTCTCTTAAAATTTTATATCGGCGTGTTTCATAAAAGATTCACAGTCATTCATTCACAGGTTTATCAGTTCACACCTGATATTTGCACCAGTCTGTATATCAGTGATGTTTTTATTGGGACCGACCGAGTTCCCAAAGATTTGATGATAAATATGTACAGGACTATATGAAATCAAACAAAGACCATATTATGGCATGAGACTGGATTTACAGTCTTCCCCTTCTGTCATTCTCTCGCAGCAAATCTCACTGTGTGTTTAGCGTCTGTCAGTTCACATGACTGAATGAAGCCGTATACATGGGATCAGTGAGTAAATACACACAGGGACCTTCAGAATAGCCCACTCGACGCCCCCAAAAGAGGCCATGTCTCGCTGCGAGAAGAGGAAGATGTTGGACAAACACGCTACCAAAGGCATTTCTGTTTACCCACCCCCACCTCCCCCAGTCACCATTTGCAAAAAGTTGGCATTGCCATTTCAGTGGCCGGGCCCCATGGCAACAGGAGAATATGTCACTGGGGTAAGTACTTTCTCATGATGTCATGAATTCATTATCATGGCACAATGAAATACTGCATTGTCCGATCCTTTAATAAGACGACCAGTAAATAGGATAAATGTATAAATGCTGGAATGATGCGTCTTTAAATCAAGATGGATTTGTCAAAGACAATTATACCGTTTACTGAAGATGAACAGAAGTCTAACGTGGAACCAAGTTTAACTAAAGAACATAGTTAGGAAAAGGGTGAGGAGACATGTCTTGAACTGGGACACACTGGGTGGAGGATTACCCATGTGATTCTTTTGTGGGAGGTCATGTATATCCTCATCCTCAAGATTAGTAGGTGATTTTGGTAACACGTTACAACAAGGTTCTTTTCGTTAAAATACACAGGCCTAAGATCTCATCACGTTTTCACTTCTTTGCCGAAGGAGATAACTTATGAAATGAACTAGATCAGTTTAGCAGTTTGTCTGTATAGGGCTACTGTAGTCGATTTTCATGCACTGAGATCCGCGATGTATGTAGATAGAAGTAGTTCATTCTAAGGTAATAAAGGGTTTTATACACCTTTGAACACATAGTTAGCTATATTATATTGCATTTCTGTCAACAGATCCTCCTAAATATTGCACATTGGATCTTTATTTCAAGCCTTGGCTATAGCTAGCTAACTCATAGAGCAACTTGCAATGAATTACAAACTATAGCCTGTAGTTGTTTTTCTAAAAGATCAATTGTTAGCTGAATCGCAGAAAGGCATTTTAGATTTAAGCATCTGTAAATCAACGTAAGAGACAGCTTTACCTCCCTGCAATTTCCTGAGAACCACAAATAAGCTGAACAGCTAAAACCGTGACATTTGTTCGTAAATTGGCAAGTCACACCTTGTGAAACTGGGAGTGTACTGTGGTAGGTAATGCTTTCCAATTAGATGTGATTTAGTCATTTTAAGACAAATTAAACCGGTTTCTTAGTTCAACTGTTCAACAGAACTCATAGATAGAGATAAACAGATAGAGGCCTACAGATATAGTATATACATATATATATATATATATATATATGCAAGTCTGAAGTGAATTAACAATGGCTATTTGTTACTATTTTATGCAGTTGTTCATACAATCTCATTCGCACCTTTTCTGCTTATTTCCTAGTTACGTTACGCTTCATTTAAGCTTTTTTCTTATGCATTCCCATGAGATCAGGTTGATACATTTTCATTTACTTCTAATTCTACCACTAAACAGTGCAGTGGTGCCGGGCTTGAGCTAGTAAATCTGATGAGTGAACAGACATTAGCATTTGTAGAGGAGCCATATCTTCATTAATTCAGAAGCAGGCCTCCATTGATTCATCTCCCTGGCCTCTTCCACTCTTATATATCAGTATCCCAGTCTAGCTGCAAAGCGTCTGTTTGTTCAGAGTGAAGGGCGTCTGTGGTGTTAGTGGAATCCCTGGCAACCATAGCGGCCCACCCTGACCCAGACCGCTTCATAGAGGCTGTGAGCGGACCTGAACTAACCCGGGGTAAATTGAGTCATTGGAATGAGGGCAGACAGGGTCGTTCTCCTGACACAGCAGAGTCCTGCAGACAACAGCCATTGTGAACTGACAATGTTAGTTTGGTCTCAGCAGGAAACAGCAGGCGGACGGGCTGTGATGATGGATGGACCTCTCTGGGGCACAATGGACGAGGAGATTGATAGATGGGAAATGCTATTGGACGACCACACAGAGGCGGATGTGAGCTGTTTACTGGAGGACAAAGTGAATATGATGGCGGAGAGGGGGTTGAAGTCATTGCCAGAGACATTGATTATGTTTCACAGATGTGTAAGCATGATAGTCGTGGAATGGGTAATATTGGGAATCTATATTTTCAAAAAATATATTTTTAATGTATGCGTATTTGTTTTGGTGCAGATATTGGGGGAATAGGTACAGCCATAACCAACTAAAAGCTTACATTTAGCTTACATGCCACGATGAAGGGTTAATGTGAGACCAGAGGAGATGCAATAAAAGACACAGTGTTTAATACATAACTACTATTCTCTACTACTACTGCTACTATTAGTATATATTACAATTAAACAAATATATATAACATATATTAATAATAGGTAATTTATTATACAATTTGTTACTAATAATAATAAATGTTCGTTCTAAATTACTAATAATTAACTGCTAATTATTATGTCATATAAAAAATGTGATTTTTTATGCTTATTAATTCATTAATAAACTTAATATGAATTATTATTAATTATTAATTAATAAAAATTATATTGTCTTTTTTATACAAAATGTTGATATTTTGGAGAATGTAAGAAGGCAAACAGTTCTGGGGAACCTTTGACTATAACATTTAAAATTTTCCTACTATTTTTTCCTATTTATTCAGGTTTGGAACAATTGGGGAAGAGTAATTCTTGACAGAATTTTCATTTTTGGAGGAGTATCCCTTTAAAAATGATCAATTTAACCTTGATTTAACGTGAACTCAATAATCTTTGCTGGTATCTGGGTGTGACTGTGGGTCTGTTCATATTTCTCAGTTTGTTTGTTCATACTTAACCAGCTGACATACACTGTGGGTTGAACCAACATTGCTAAGTTTAAACCGGAACATTGTTCTGTCCAATGGTAAATGCATTCGGGAAACTAGTTTGAGAACTTGTTTTTGCAATCCGTTTGGTGATACTGGTGGCACAAAATTACAATCCCAACTATTGGCTACACCACATCCACGTTCTAGATAACTGGACAATAGCCAATTCAGAACATGCACACCTTGAACCTCACATACAGTAAGCTCGATTCCATATGAATGAAATATGAATCATATTAATAAAGAACTATTTGTATGACTTGTCCCCATGTGTCATGCCGATGAATTTATCAACACATGGTCGCTTATGGGTGTTGATTTTTTTACAAACGTTGTTCAGTTGTGTCTCAGCTACAGACAGACAAACAAAAAGGGTGTCATCTCATACAGGAAACTACTCTTTCACTGCCTCACCTCACTGCCAGGAAAGATTACAAATTACTCCTGTTAGTGAGTAGGCCAGAAGCCAAACGCAAACAGGTTCATTGACCTGTGTGTCTAATCGCTTGATCACCTGATGGAATTCAGGCTACAACAAAAGAACTCTGTCTGTAGAAACTGTGAATCCAGCCTTATGAAACTTATGCAAGAAATGAGACAGGGACAGGGTTACAGAACAGATACATTTCTGTACATTTCTGTTGTAAACAACATCAAAAGAATATAAAATATATATATAGATTTTATTGAATTGATGAATGTAGTTTTTTATTATGTTATTTACAAGAATTTGTAACTACTTTGGCACTAGAGACGGGGGCGGGGGGGCATGACCCCGTCAGATTCATACTGTCCCTACGAAAGGCAACAAACATCGGTAAAACTGAGGATTAATCAGGGTTTCCGCTATGTACATTAGCCTAAGTACTGGTGGACAGGCCCACCACTCATGAATTATTTTGCCATCACTGTTTCAGATAGGTAGGCTTATGTTCATTGTTGTTTATCCATGATTTCAAACAAGAATCCTCCAATGGCTTTTTGGTGCCAACCATTAGCCCAAATTATGCAAAGTAATTACTTGCACGCTAGTTAAAGACCAAATTACGCAAAATAACTAACTGGGTTGAAATCATTTGCTGACCGCTTGGTCCCCTCCAGTAAAAAAATCCCATTTGCGCCCCTGGGTCTCAAATAGAGCCTGCTGGTGAGGCTAAGTCTCGAAGCGTGGCAGAACTGCTACCACTGACAAGAGAAAGAGCGAAGGCAAGTCGAGTAGATGGGACTTGTCAGCCTGGGAAGGCCACCCGTCTAGGGCAAGGTAAACCTTGATTCCAAACCTCTGCTGCCTTGCGGACACCCGGTCACAGGAAGACTTCGGGAATAAACCCTAAAGGAGGAAAACTATAGCTTCTTTTGGCAAGGGAAAAGTGCAGATAAACCCAGAGAACATGGAGTAGGCATTGCTGTGAGGAACACACTGCTACAGAGGATAGAACCACCAACAGATGGCACAGAGAGAATCCTCAAGTTGCGCCTCTCAACAGAGGAGGGACCAGTCAACATCATCTGTGTTTACGCTCCAACATTTCAGGCTACAGCAGAAACAAAAGACCAGTTCTACGAGGCATAATATACAAATGCTCTAGGTCATCGTGGCGTTGGCAAAATGAATGACAATGGTCAGAGACTCTACGCAACCTATGCATGACCAACACCTTTTCCAGAACACGGCGTGCCATAAAGTATCCTGGAGACACACCAGGTTAAAACTCTGGCATCAGCTGGACCTGGTCATCACCAGGCTCGACTCTTCGAACAGTATCTGCAACACCAGAGCACGACACAAAGCCCAGAAAACAGCACACCGCTGCGCAAACAACTACTGGCTTCAGCTGTCAGGCAACATCCAACAAGCCTCAGACACCGGCAACATCAGACGCAAGTACGGGCATCAAGCAAGCAACAGGAAAACAGTTGAAGAAGAGCACGACCCTGAAATTAAATGAAATCCCTCATTCTTGAGTGAGTCAAAAAGGCCGTGGAGAATAGGAACCTTCAGCTGGAGAACAAACGACAATGGAGGAAACAGAGGCAGCAGAACAAGACCTCCTACCAGCCATTCGATTTCGTGTGCAACATCTGTGGCAGAGACTGCCAGGCTAGAATCAGTCTGCTGAGCCACATCAGACGCTGCTCTCAACAAGATTGAACAAACCAGACAGGGCGCTACCATTGTGACAGACGGACTACTAATAAAACTTTATACTAATAAGATTGTATTTATGATATTGAATGATAAACCTGTGTCTAAAAATGTAAAAGGTTAAAGTTTGAGAAGGCGAATAGATAGATGTACCAGACAGGACATGAGTAAAATGTGTTAGAAAGCGGCAGTACTGAAATGTGTCACTTAACAGGAACTTCTCTGCAACATAAAGTCAAATCATTAAAATGACATTATCTATGGATTGCACCGGAGTGATGACAACCCTATGAGCAGAGACAAGTGTGTGTGACAGCTGTATAGGAAAGAGCTGAACACAGGGAAAGTAGATATTAAACAACAGTCACACACACGTGTGCAGACACACAAACTGTCCACATTGGTTGCTGCACAAATGCACATAGCTGACGTTAATATTTTTCATGCAGGCAACACTATGGTCTCTGTAGGGTCAGGTCCCTTGCCCCTGAGCACGAGGTCGAGCAATGAAAACAAAGAAAGAAAGCAAACGGGGATGACTCAAACACAATAATGAGTATGAACAAGGTAAATAAGTTGTACTATGTTGAGTTCACATAAATGTCAGTGTTGTGCACTCTTATGACAAGATAATTCACCTTCTGTATTTTGAGTGTTTTGTTTGCACTTCATAAATCATTTCTAGGAAGCATGTGGGTCTTTTGGAAATGAGAGAAAAAAACGAACCCGCTCTCTTTCTCTCAACAGGTATTGTTCTGGCTTTTGTTGTAACTAGTAACTTTCTATTAGCACCTATTGCATTATCGCTCTTGTATGACATATAGATTTATTGCTACCTGAACTCTCTGTAAGTCGCTTTGGATAAAAGCGTCTGCTAAATGACTAAATGTAAATGTAAAAAGGACATTGCAAACCCACGTGAGGGCTGTTTTCTTCTAAGCTTTTCATAAAAGAGAATAAACAACAAAGAGCATGAAAAGATCTGCATTTAAGGGGACAAAGGTTAGTTGAATTCAAGTTGTTGGCAGTCAAGACACAACAATAATAAATGTAATTAAATACATATTTTTTTTATTTGAGAAAACCACATATTTGTAGTTGAACAAAAATTGTGCCTCGTAACAGCTACGATAAACTAAAATGATACATACTATTACAGTGAAATATTCTGTACACTACTTTTATTTTATAGTTTTGATTTGAACTTTATTCTTTACATAGTGTTTCTGGGTTTGTGGTAACACTTTACAATAAGGTATTTGTCAACATTGATTAATGTATAAGCTTACATGAGCTGACAATAACAACACTTCTACAGCACTTATTTTTTCAAAAACTCTTAGTTCATGTTGATTTATAACATTAGTTTTTGCACGAACAAAGAAAATCTATATTGTTCATTTTTAGTTCATTTTTTTAACTGATCGTCTCGCAGATAACAAGGAATCTGTCCATATTTCTAATGGTGTTGACTGGGGGTCATGGTCTTGCACAATGAAGTCAGCGTCATATATATTAAAAGACATTCCATCCGTTAAGGCTTCATGCCTGCCTGCGAAACAGTTGTTGCTGTTTGCTGCTGTGAGCACTCAGATCAATGATGGGTGGACAGACGTGCTCTCTTGACCCGAAAAGTGCTGACAATAAATTCCCTCCACTTCTGCTATCTATAACATGTAAGGCTGCTGAGGATTGTCGAACGCCATGAATACCACACATGGAAGTACATGGAAATGATCTCTTAGTAAAAGCTTTTAAGAGGGTAGCAAGAAACCCCCCGAGGTCACAAAATCCTTTTTTTAAGAAGGGTTTTCTTAACTTGGCATTCTCGTAACTGGACCCTTACTCTCAAAGTAAATGGTTCCTGTTTGGTTATTTTAGAAACCGATGTTTCCAAAGTATCCTTTTCACTCTCAAACGTTTATGACCACAAACCTAACCTCGACATTCACTCTCAAAACCTGTATATGACTCTTTCCTCCATGGTAAACAAAGGATGATATTTTGAGATAAGTCAATGGGGGCCAATGTTGTTTGGTTTGCAACATTCTTCAAAATATCTTATTTTGTGTTCTGCTAAAGAAAGAAAGCCAGGTTTGAAAAGACATGAGGGTCCAACATTTTTATTTTTGGGTGAATTAAACAGGATTTACACATTTCCATGTGTTTAATGGTATTTTTGTGTTGTCTGTTGTGTTAACTTTCACAGACCGTACTGTTGCCATCTATTAGAATTGATGTGCCTGTTCAGACACAGCACTGTGAATCATTATTGGATATAAAGCAGGATTACTTTAGTGGTAGGCAAGGTTGAATTATAATTTACTGTAGATTTGGGTTCATATAATGCAAAACCTTTATGAGTTATGTCAGTGAGTCAAATTAAATCTCGTTTTTAGGTTTAACGCATCTTGTGTTCCAGGACTTTGCATGCATTCACCTCAATAGTAATATATAGATGCACTGCGACCTCTAGTGGATAAGGGCGCACAAGACCAGCTCTGATGTTATACCGTAGCTTTGGAAATTACAGTGATCAGACACAAAGCAAAACTCTTTATCATATTGAGCATTAAATCTTGATATTTAAGTCTTGAGCATGAAAAGCACAAGTGAAAGTGACTTACGCACACATATACACAGAGGGCATGGGCTTTCTCAAGTTTCTGAGCATGACGAATGAAGGTTTATGATGTGGTCCTGAAGATACCAGCCGTGACTAAATCTAAGCATCACATAAAAGACACTTACTGTGAAGCTTAAATTACAGCCATCCCACATGAAAAGACACTGTAGTGTACTTTAGTATTTATAACAGTAAACTGTAGTAACATTCCTAGATGCTTGTTACAAAAGCATAGAAATAAACTACCCTTTTTACTAGATCATCAATCCACAGTAGTGTCTCAAACTACTTTAGTATACTTTCATGAAGTGCAACAATTCTTGTAATATACAATGTATTACAGTTTGCTATATTCAGGGCGAAGGACTTTTTTGTAACAGACTGCAGAAATCCAACGATGTGTATTTATAAAGTTGTGTTCAAAAGATCGGTTTTGATCTTGAGTGTTTGCTGCTAAGAATTTATTTTTTATCTGGCTAGTGATTTGGCATTGTTAACACAACATCTACACATGATTCTCAAAACTTCACTCACCGCGACCCGGTCCAAAGACTCATAGACCCCCCTTAGCCCCCATGTTCAGAAACTCATAGAAATCACAATAATGACCCATTTTGGATCCAAAACAGCAGATTTTGCCAAAAGCTGACAAGTTTGCATCACTGGAATAATGATTTGAATTGCTTTCATCTTTTAGATTGGAAAGCTAGTTGAGTAATGCATGCACTGTGCTTTGTTGTATACTAAACAATTTAGCTTTTCCGTGCATAACGAAAACTTAAACAAAAAAGGCCAATGCTACATAAAGCAATGACACCAATCCATGAATATTTTGTCTGATATACTGTATGTGGAGTAAACATAGATAAAAAAATTGTAAAATGATACTCTACAACATTACAGCATGCAATAAAAACACAACAGACAAATTATTTTTTTTTACACTGAAATACAGACCATCTTTGCTGGTGTTATAGTCAATGAATGAAATTATTTTAAACTTACTGCCTGAAACCAAAGAAACTTATACATTATGCAGCATTTGCCGATTCGAATGAAGTCGATAAGTCATTATTTAAACAATTTATTTTTATTTTAACCCACATAAAATTGTGATGTGTCATTTCACAATTGGAATCAATTCTGTGGTAGAAGCATTTAGACTATACAGAAGAAGCATTCAGACTCATGGAGATGCATTACATTGAAGCTCTGGGCATAAATTACAGGTCAGCAATAGGCTTGTGTGGCCAGTATGGATGTTTGACCTTGTCCAGCTTGGTCTCTGGGAAGGTGTTGTTGAGATCTTCTATGGTCATCTGATCGAAAGGAATCATGTTCCTGAACTTCTCCAGCTGCCAAGGATACATAATTGTTAATGTAATATATTGTGAATTTCTTTATCAATGGAAAACTTTGGGGGGCAAGGATTTGGAGATAAGGTGTGTTAATAGAAGAAAATCGGGGTCATCCAATATCTTTAACTTGAATAAATGGCTCACTAAACACTAGAATGTTTGGCAAGTGTGCATTTCTGTATAGCCAAAAGCTGATACACTGGACACAAGTTCCAGACCATCTGCAAAAAATTTACTGTCCAGATTGGCTGTTACACAATAAAATGACTTTTATTCATGCTCATAATACAATTGTTTACTTTACGTACCCCCTTCTCGTACTCTGCAATACGAGCTTTAGATGCTTCCAAATATACTGCTGCATTTTTGTTCTGTAAGAGGACAAGAAAACATAAATGTGTGACACACAAGTGTGCTATCATTAATTCATACAAGAAAAACAAACTGAAACTTTGAATTAAATCCTCATTGATCGACATTACACAGAGATTTATTTAATAACCATTTGTAAAGAGATGAAAATAACCGAAATCACCATTCCTTTGCATTGAACCTGAACTTTAGTTGAATATTTTGTATTCAAAATTATTTCATCTAATTGGCAGAGTATCTACTGTAAGTTTTTGCAGCACCAGCCCTAAAACTTCTATGATGCAAAGAGTAATTCAGTTTCTCAAAGGTTCATAGCTCCTGCAAACATTTGAGGAGATTGTTTGCAAGAAGATCGCTTTTAACTCATGGATGGCACAGTCAGAGCGACGTGTGAGCTTTGATATATTGTAAATAACTCACAGCTTCCTGCTCCTGTGAATCAATCTTTGCAGTCTGAGTGTCTGCTGGTTCAGGGACCTTCAATACAGAAAACTGCAGAGGAAAAGACAGGCAGACAAACAGAAAGAGAACACTATAAGACACAATGCAACAGAAGAAACCCAGTCAAAGACAAATGACCACATCTCACCTTCTTCTCAAACTCATCTACCATTCCTGCTTTGGCTACAACACTTCTGTAGAAACTCCAGTCAATGGTAGCTGGCTTCTCTGGCAAAGATGCAAGTCTGTAAGTACAAAAATACATGATTTAAACATCAACATCCTGCAGCAAAAGCTACACTGCCTAATAAGCTTTAACGTGACATACAGCGGATTTATCTAGGGACCATTTTAGATTTTATGCTCAAGAAAGTATTGACACCTATTTTATATTTCAAAGACGACACGCAGTAACAACATCAGTAGTATTCTTCTATGTATAGAAAGTAGACGCACTTTGCTGCGATGGCATCGCCGCGGGTCTTCAGGCTGTTGAACATGGCTCTCTGGTTCGGTGGGACCCTCTCTGCAAAAGCCACCCAATCAATGGCCTTAACAGCTGCACGTCGTCCTGCCATCTTTATTTTCCTGTCAAAACATTTAGAATGACACCTAAATCACACCTAACTCCTACATTTTGCTACGAGGATTAAATACATGCACATTGATTGCATTTTTTTAAATATATTAGTACATCAAAAATAAGATCTGCAAAACTTATATAATATTATTATAATATAGCTTAATCTAACTTATACTGCAGAATTCATTGACTACAAGTGATTCATTCATTACAGTTAATAATGATGAACAGATAAACAAATGATATTAATTACAAAAACCTACTACAGTTTACTACAACTTAATTATTAAGAGTAGTATAGGATTGATTTCATGTTAGATGTCACATAACCATTATAAAAACTATCCACATCGAGTAATTAAGGCCACATCGAATGTTTGGATTCTTAATTTAAAACAACTATTTAAACTTTGACAGTTAAATAAAATAATTAAACAATATTAAGTTAAACGGGTAAAATAGACGAAATATCTTGTGCTTTTTCACAGAAGTCAACGAGACAAGGTCAGGATATGACTTTTATAAGCTAAATCTGTTTATAACCACCCGAATAAAGCATCGTTTCACATTAACAACAACTAGTTTTACTATTTAATTTAGGTTAAAACGAGTAGACGCCGAAATATATAAGATAATACTGTATGTCCATACGTACTTACTGTCCGAGGATCAAGCCGATGCAATGACAGAAGCGTGATGGCCGCCGGAGAGCGGAAGCGCTGTTATGAGCGCGGCGTCTCTTTACTGACACCCAGCGGACTGGAGACGCACTGCGACACATTCAAATATACGGAGACTGCAGCGCGTCTTCTGTACACTGGATGTCAAGAGCCACAGCTTCTTATTTTTGCTCATAGGCAGTTTGCATGAAACTTTATATTTCAACAATACACATAGGTGTCTAGAGAAAGCTGTTACGTAACTGTTTAAACATTGCAAATATTAATGCGTTTGAGTTTGACATCAATCAAATACCTTAATGTACGTAAACTATCTTAAAATGTTGAACACAGTGTACTAAGCATTCAAAGGATGTTACTATAATACGATTTTGAGGTGAAGTTGTAATATAGATAATCCAGTGGCTTGCGAGTTCATTTTCTAGTTTCATGTCAGCACAACCCAATGGTTACTTAAAACCATAGTGTGGTGTACAAAGTCAAACATCTCACTACGGCAGGCGTCTCCAACCTTTTTGTAAGCGAGGGCTACCAAAATATCTAAAATCCTCTTTAGGGCTCCTTGTCGATAACATACTTTCAAACTTTAAACATGTGATGCCTTATTTTTACGCTCACAGAACCAAATTCAGTTTTCTTTCAGATATTTTTGCATTTGAATATAGTAAAGCTTATAACACTTGCAATAATAAATGAATTTGTCAACTGTCTTGAGCATTATTGGTGAGCCCTGTGTTTAGCGGGCACCTTACAGAGTTCATGCGGGCTACCAGGTGCCCACGGGCACCACGTTGGAGACCCCTGCACTGCGGCCTCTAGACAAAAAAACAGACATTTGTAAGGACAGAAAAGACTTTAAGAAAGTCTTTAATCTGTCAGGTCATGTCGTACGCCAGACAGAAACCTTTTTAAAGCATCAAATAAATATATGATCATTAGAAATGCTAAATGGCATCAGTTCCAAAATATTTACAAACAGCCCATAGATGAAGACCTTACACCGTTGCACTGTCCTTGTTGACATGTTTTCTTGCCTAATTTGTTTTCTCTGTTTAAGTATGATGATGCAAAGGTTCCTCTCTGCGTGTTTACTATTTTAGGCACTGCCATTTTGATCTGTGTGTTCTGGTCTTGAATTTCATCTGTGGCCATCTGCCTGTCTGTGACTCATGTTTTGATGATTTGTGTCACTGTGATGTTATGAAACGTGTGTTTTTTTATTCTGATCATGTGATGTTGAGACAAATTATTTAAGGAATTCTGGCATGTAGGGAAAAAATATCTATCGAATAGCCTAATGCTTGACTTATTTATATAAATGTAGTGGCTCAGTTTGTTAAAACGTTTAAAAAAATGATCAACTTTTAAATATTGTCAACAATAACAACCTCAAACCAATCTATGACCTCGACCGTCACAAATAAAGGATGCCATGCTTTGCTGTAAACTACTGTATTGACGTGGGAGGGGTGGACGACCCACACACTGCACCCCTTATTCCTCGCTCAGTCCACGTCACACCTCAGTAGCTTGCGGTGTTGGGTTTAACTAGTTACTAAGTAATTAGTTACTGTTATTTCATTACTTTTCCCCCTAAAAAAGTAAAGTAAGGGATTACTCTTATTAGTTCTGTAATTTAGTGGATGTAATTGAACTAAACATTGTGTGAAGGATACAATAGTGGAATTCACATTAAAATTCAGTCTAACTTTAGAAACGCATGCATTAATGTATCTTTCTCACATTTGTCAGTTAAAACTTAGTGTAGTTTATATTATTTATTTAAATGAAGAGTGGTTTGGTGTCTATCCTTGATTTAATGGAAATAAGTGGTTAAATCATTCTCGGAGAGGAGTAACATGTGCATTCATTTCATTTCATTTATTTATGTTGTATTTGTAGTACAGTAATCTAACACTATTGAATATGTAATGAGTAACTAGTAATTCATTACTGTTTTCCTCCCCGACACAGGTCGCTCCTTTCACTGTTAGCGCGTTGACGTCATCTGTTCTCTACGCTCAGGGAGGCTCGCCGTGCTGTTCACTCACCCGGGTCACGCAAGGGGCAGCGGGTGATCAGCATCCTTACAGACGAAGGGCCATTTAACGTCAAGCACAGATGTCAACTGCGCACGCTGAAGGTAGGAAAAACATTTTATTCCGCTGAAAAAAAGCGCAATAACCTGCCGGGTGCCTCATTGAGATTAGAGTGTGACTGCAAGAGATTGATGCATTAAACTGTTTTTCTTTCTTCATTAATGTGGGCAGCATGGGTTGTGTCAGGAGATGCCAATGTACAAGTTTGATGTAGTTTTACGCGCTCCAAATGATGAACTAACTTCGATAACTTGTGCCGCGCGCAGGTGCAGGAGAGTCAAACCGTGGAGATGAGCGAGAAAAAATGAAATAATGAATTAAAACTTCATCTTTGTGCAAAATTTCTGTGCTGTTATGCAGTTACTGCCTAGAGAGGATTACTGTGTGGTGTTATGAGCATGATGGGAAGATTACGAAATAATGAATCGTATTTCCTATAATAAATCCCATTTCAAAGATAAACTGCAGGCTACTGAAAGAAAGGTATTTCCGAATAACATTCTCGATCATAATTCTGCCTCCAATACATTGCATTGTTATAGAGACATTAGATAAAGAAATAAACGAGATAAAACGTGTAAGAAAATTCTTTCCCACACTTTCCTTGTTATTATTTGATATAACTATGATTTTATGTGTGTGCTAAATTGGTGAGGAAGAATAGATTTAGTCAAGTGGATAAACCCAGGCAGAGGGGTGCACATATACACCCAAACACTCATAATGTAATGTTATATTTAACGTATAATGTAAAATAAATATTGCTTTCTAATTATTATTCGTATTACAATAATGTGTATTATATATATGGTAAATATTCTAATTATTTTTTATTGTATTTGTTTTCTCTTCTTTTTGCTGGGCCTCAGGAGATTATGGCTTTTCAGCACAAACAAGGTTCTAAAGAGTATCAGGTTTCTCAACATTCATTCCCACAATACTCAGCAAATAAGGTTGTCTGCAAGTGACAATTTCTATTGTGTACATTAAAAAAATGTTTACAGCTGGTGAGGACCATCTGCAGTTTAAATAAATTTATATTAATAAACAAATTATTAATCAATTCTCTTCAGTGAGCTATATATTTACTATGCGCTCTGGGAAACATTATGATGTTTATTCATCCAGTGTGCTCTAAATGTAGTTTTTGCATTTTATACTGTTAGATAGTTGTATATTTTGAGGTATTATGGCTTTAATCAAAACAAACCAACTTCAGTTTGATTGATATTAATTGGAATGCGCAATAAAAGAAAGTCATTTTTGAAAAAGTTAAAAACTGAGTTATCTCATTTTGGAACCAAACACTTCACATACATGAAATATGTGAAAAGGTGGTATTACGAGGTTGTCTCTGACTATATTTGACTGGTGTCGTCTCATCTCTGCAGACCAGTGAGTGAAGCGAGGGCCCTCATCTGAACACCATGACGGACGGTGTGGAGTATAAGACTCAGCAAAACAATCAAAGCAATGAACACAGATCACTCCAGAGAGGGGACCGTACTGATGCTGTCACAGGGACCAGAACATCTTCTCTGCAGCCCGTAGAAGCACAACCTGGACCGGAGGAGACAGCCAGCGCTCAGCCAGAACGGGTTAATAAATCTCTCTCCTCTACAGAGACGCAGCATCATTCCACCAGTGAAGCAGACGGTCACAGTGGGCAGGTGGTGCACAACGGTGACTGGGGTTGGATGGTGCTCGCGGCCACTGTCTTGTTGTTGGCGTTGACTCTGGCTTTCCCTTCCTGCATCGGGATTTTTTACAAAGACTTGCAGAACGACTTTCAAGCCAGCAACACTGAGACGTCTTGGGTACCAGCCATCATGATGGCCGTGCTGCATGCAGGCGGTAGGGAGATGCTCTGACGTCACCGATCCCCTTATTTATGCATTTGGTCTTTTAGTTCATCCACGATTTGTGATGTTATCTTAACCGATCTCCCGCATTCACCTTCATCACAAAGCCAGATACAGTATCTGAAGCCTCCAGAAAAACACTTCTATCAGGTTACTGTAATCCATCAGGCCCGTTGCTTCTCAGTACACTCTCAGGAAATAGTGAGATCTGTTTCCAGAAAGAAAAACACAGGTCACAGGACGATAGAGGTGGTCTGTTTGCTTACAGATGGTCAAAGTTGAGACAAGTTCTTTAACAAAGGGGATGCCAAATCACATCATAGTGCCCTGCAAAGTGAGTGGACATCACAGGTCATTCAGATAGATTTTTCTCTTTTTTTATGGATGGGATAAATAATTTTTCAGCATAAGAATAATTCATCTCATTAGTGGTTACTAGGCAGTTGTGCAACAGCCCAAAGCGCACCAGATATGTGACAATGCATATCCATGACTTACACAAAAGGTAAGAAGCCACATACAAATATACAGCATATGTAAGATATAAATAAATACATAAAAAACTAAATCAAATTTATTTTGAGATTATTAATTATTTATTACTCAACGTATTAGGTCAGTTATATAGAGTAGATGATGATATGTAGCCTGCTTTACATGATGTCATCAAACTTCCCACAACACAAAAGCAGTGAATGGGGGGACACAGGTTATTTGATGTTTGACCAGATTTTAGGCAAAAAATGTTTTTAGGACTGGCTCTGGAACATGGAACAGTCGAGAGACCATTGTTCCTCCGGGAGACATGTTTATTTGTCTTTCCAACCCTTTGTCTGTGCCGCCAGCTACACAAGCAAGTGCCAGAAACAATATTAAGGTGATCCCACAAGTTAATTTTCACGCAGCGTTGTGACGCCAAACATTCATTTAAGCAGGGCCAATGTTCAATCCACTTGAGATTTAGCGAGATAAAAAGTCATTTCTCTTCAAGTCATCTGGTCAGATCTAAAGGTATTTGAAGAACCTTTCTGGAAACATGATTTCTTTATTATGTCCTGCAATTTCATATTTAAATTTCAAGGAAAATTTTTACTAGTGGGGATGTAGCCTATAGTCAAGCCATTATAACCAGAGAAGGGTTCCTGTGGACAGAAACATTACAAAAAAGTCAGGAAAAGCCTATCGCTCATTGTTATAAACAAATAATATGCATTAAATAACCCAAAATACAAATTAGTGACAGTGATTCTCAACAGGGGGGCTCGAGATGACAAACAGTTACTTAGACAAAAAATAGAAACCAAGATATGAATGAAATGCAGTAAATGTCAAGCTGTAAAATATTCAATTGGGTAGAAATTGTGAGTTTTTGTGAGTGGGGGGGCTTTGAATATTGTTGAATACAATCCTTTAAAAGAACCCCTGATGCAGAATCTCAAAAAGTTATCTGTTGGATGGTGGTCTGTGGTAGCCAATTAAAACGCTTCTTTATTGTGATGTAACTGTAAATGTGTGCCCCTTTAATTCTATAATTAATTAATGTTAGAAAATCTGACCAATTAAATAAATCATTTGCGACACCTTCACATCCCGTAAAGAAGGGATTACACATTGTATGTAATGGTTACTTGCAGAACAAAAGCTTTCCTGCAGCTGTTTTTTCATGCCCATATGTGTCAATAGCCTGCCATTCACCATAAATTCAATGGAAACGTAGAGTGCTTAGACTTTAATCGGCTGCTGCCGTGTTTTAGTACGAAATGTTAATAGCTATCGTTTTTTATCTGCATATGATAGTGAACATTAAAAGGGATAATCTGTAGATCAAATGCAGCTGTTGTGTGCACAAGTGGCTGTTTTTCCGACCAGCTTTGTTTATCATAGTACAATGGCATTGTCTTTCCGCAGGCCCAATATGTAGTATTCTTGTGGAGTGCTGCGGTTGCCGTGCGACTATAATTATTGGCGGCTTTCTGAGCGGACTGGGAATGGCGGCCAGTTCATTTGCACAGTCAATGGTGCAACTGTATATCACTGCTGGCATCATCACAGGTGGATATATATAACATAAACCCGATAAAGTGGAGCAAACATGATTTGCTTTCCGATGGTTCACCTGAACTGCACTGATTTTTATACTGTTATTCTTAGGAATGGGGCTCTCTTTGTCTTTCCAACCATCAATCACCATGGTGGGCCACTACTTTGAACATCGCAGGGCGTTTGCCAATGCCCTTTCTTCCACCGGCACTGCACTTGGTCTCAGTACACTCCCCTTGCTGGCCAACACTCTCCTCAGCAGGTTTGGTTGGCGAGGAAGCTTTTTGATACTAGGAGGAGTTCTGCTGAACTGTTGCGTGTGTGGGGCTGTCATGCGACCTCTCAAGGCCAAACCAAAGACACAAGAAAGAACCAAACAGACAGACAATCGCATCTCCATCCATCAGGAAAGAGAGGGTCTTAAGGGGCGTCTGCGGACCACTCTCTCCACCTTCATGCCTTTCTTGCGCCGGCACATGGCTTTTGACCTCCTGTGCAGTAACCTTCGCTTCCGTGCCTATGCTCTCGGGGTGTCTTGGATGATGATGGGCTTTGTGGTGCCTTTAGTTTACTTGGTTCCGTACGCCACCGCATACGGTATGAACCAAGACCGAGCCGCTCTGCTGATGGCTATACTTGGCTTGGTGAACATCACGGTTCGGCCAGCAGCTGCGTTCGTGTTCGGCCTGCCTCGTTTCCAGGGCAGTCGTATCTTCGTATACTTGTTTGCCATAGCGGTGCTGATCAACGGCTTGAGCAACTGCATCTGTGGGATGGGGACAAGTTTTTCGGTGCTGCTGAGTTACGTTATTATCTTTGGATTTTCCATGAGTCTTATCGGGTGCTTGTTGTTTACCGTACTGATGGAGACGGTGGAGATGAGTCGCTTCCCATCAGCCCTGGGCCTCATCAGCATTATGGAGAGTATTATGCTGCTCATCGGTCCACCGCTAGCAGGTGATGTGCTATGTGTTTGTCATTTACAGTATATAAATATCAATACTGTTACTGTGTGTAAACGTTTGAATAGTACATTCAAAAATGATGGGCCAAAAATCCTTTCAATTATACAGAGGTCAAAAGGTTTATAGATGGGGTGACACACGCAGTTTCTGCCTATCTCATATTAATCTTGAGTACCTATACAGCATTATTGCCTACGTCGCAGGGGGACGGAACTACAGCACCAGCACACAACATCATCGCATTAATCCATCCCGCGTGCAGTTCATGTCCGGCATCTTTTCGCACTGCGACTGCACCCTCTATCAGTTTCAAACAATCTCAAAATCCAGCGTTATAGCCACCGTTCATATAACATCCATCACTGAAATGCCGTGAACAAACAAACTACTGACTTCTCTCCCTATTGCAAGCATGTGGCCCCATCTTTAGGGGAAAGACTGGTTTTGTCCAGTTTGAGTGTTATTGAGGTGTTGATGCTGTGAGGGTGAGAAGATCATCAGGTCACCAATAGGCCGGTCTCCAGAAAAGCTGTAGAGAGACAGAACTTCATGCACTAGGGGTGTCCTCTCCAATTACCAGCGCCTTGGAAACTCAAATGTCAAAGCACACAGCAATGCCTGCCCTCACAGTTGTGGTGCTGATTGAGCCTCAGAGAGTGGATTATGCTATCCTTGCGTCTCCTTATTACCAACAGGGATCTGGACATAATCACTTTTGTTTTGTTTCATTAAATCTGCAATCCATAACGTTTTTTGGTTTAAGCAAGCATATTAAAATAAATCAGTTAATGAAGGCAAGGGCGACTAATAGTAATGATTTATGGCAAAAGAATCACAAGATGTCTAGATAGATTCAGATGGTCCTGTTATTTTATACAGGTCTCAAAATGGCAAAGCTTCAACAAGCACATGCATAACCGCTCTGGAAATGTTCCAGAGAACGTTCTCAGAACTCAGAACGTCCCTAATGGTGTCCAATACATTCCCAGAACGTTCTGATATGATCACGATATGTAGATTTTTAAAGGGTGTGGGGACTACTTGGATTATTTGGTGGACCTTCACAGAACATTCAGGCCATTATCTGAATGTATAGGTAACCTTTACTATAGGATATTCCCATAACATTTGCAGGACCTTTAGGGGACCAAACTACAATGTTGCCAGCCAACAAATGACAATCAGTTAGGTTATGTATTTGTCCATTGGTCATTTTATGACTTACCATCTGGCAATGTAACTTATTGTCATGTCCCAGACATGTAATTTTATTGATTTTAAATGACGAATTCTCTTTCCTCTTTTGATGCATATGGTGGGGTTTCAGTTAGAACACTTGTGCGTTGGCAAAGAAAGAGAGATTTATCATTTTCATGATATGTGCAATAATAAAGTTAAGATACTTATTTAATTCATCTTGAGGTTCATGATTCCATGACTAATGACAATTTATTGCAAAAAGGTACGACACAACAATAAACCATTTTCGTCAATACTTATCATACAAACATCAACAATGTTGACAATCATCAAACTAATTCAGGTTCTGAATTAGATCAACTGCAATGAAAGCTGGGAGTCAAGAATGAGTTTTGTACTAGCTTACCCAGCATGCATTGCAGAATGAAGCTTTCTTTTGCTGATTGTCACCATTGTCATGTTTTGCGTGAAGACTGTTTATGCCCAAATGTTTTTTGCATTAATCATGAAAGTATGAAACTCAGCATTACTTAAAGCATCTTCATTTTATTATTGCACATATCATAAAAAGCAATATTGCCAGCTTTTCCATTATGTCCTTTGGCAACCCATAAGTGTTCTTATTGAAAGACATCACACGCATTGAAAGAGGAAATTTGATTGACAAGGGCCCAACTGAAGCAAACACTGATCACAATGGTGGTTTGTTGAAATAAAACAAAAATCAACATTAATAGCGGGTGCAGAAGTGATACTGATTCAGTGAAATTAACATTGACAAATCAACAATTTTTAACATTGACTCAATGATTTGTACCTGTTAGCATGCTCTCTGGGGGTCCCCTATACGTTCAGAAAACGGCCTGAATGTTCTGTGAAAGTCCACCAAATAACGTCCCCACACCCTTTAAAAACTCCACATCGTGACCATATCAGAATGTTCTGGGAATGTACTGGACACCAGCTGGGACGTTCTGAGAATGTTCTCGGGACAAAACCCTTCTAAGTGGGGTAAACGCCTCCAGTGGATTGAAGGGATAGTTCACCCAAGAATGAAAATCCTGTCATCATTTACTCACCCTCAGATTGTTTAAAACCTTTGTCTTTGTTCTGCCGAACACAAAGGAAGATATTTGGAAGAATGTCAGTAACCAAAACAGATCTCATCCCCTATTGACTCCCACAGTATTTATTTTTCCTACTATGGCAGTAAATGTGGATGAGATCGGTTTGATATTCTTACAAATATCTTCCTTTGTGTTCGGCAGAACAAAGACATATAACAGGTTTGAAACAATCTGAGGGTGAGCAAATGATGGAAATGAGAAATGTGGTCGTATTCTAGTAGCTGGTTGCTTTGTTCAATTTAATACTCGTAAAAAAGAGTGTAATTTGTGTCTTTTTTACAGGCGTCCTGGTCGACAGCACTAAGCAGTATACCTACGTGTACTTCGCTTGCAGTGTTACTGGGTCCACAGCTGGCCTCTTCATCATGCTGTCCTTCTACTGGCTGGACAGAGAGAAGGACACAGATGCTAAGAGATCATTCTCTCTTAAAGACACGAATTCTTTAAAGCCAAGTATCAAGATCGACTGTGATTATAGTCAAGTGCCTTTATATAATACGAATGTCAGAGATATTGAGACTGATGTATGAACCAGGAAACCACCTTTTGTGCATTAAGCATACTTATTTTATTACTTACTGATAAACTCCTTATTATGGGTTTCCTGTCCTCGTCATATTGGTGGAGAATCAGTTACTGCCATTATTATATCTGTATTATATCATATAATACACACAGTTTTTGTTGCATTGTAGTGTATAAAATAGATTGGACCAGAGCTGCAAGCCTAACTTTTCACAGTTCCTCTCTGTCATTTATCAAACATTTTGTTATGTTTAGTATTTTTTTTTTTAGTTCAGTTGTACTTAAACCTAATTCATGAATGACAAATGCCAATTGAAACTGACATTCATATTAGTTTTTGATTGCAGGTAGATCCTTGGGAACAAAACCACGTAGAACATTCGAGAGATACTGCAGCCTTGCGTAATGAATGCCTTAAATGTAATTATTTATAATGCTGTATTATTTGTGTTTTACTGTTTGTAGACGCTGCTTTTTAAATCAGTCATTTATTTATATATTTGTAAAGAAAATGTATTGTGTCGTCTGTCATTTTTTGTGGGTCTGGGTCATACTTCACTGGAATCGAGGCAAAAAAAGGTCTACACTGTGAAGCTCATATAAAATACAACTTTAAGTTGTAAATAAACATCTATTTTATAGTATATCGATGGTCGGGTGTGATATGATTGATAAACACTTAAACTTAAAGGGATAGTTCATCTAAAATAATGTCATGCATGTTTGGAATGACGTGTGGCCAGTAAATGATGAAAGTATTCATTTCCGAGCGATTGCGCCATCTGGTGGTGATAAAAGAACAAGTTGTCAAAAAAGGTACCTGTGGAATTGATCATTAGTATGAAATGTCAATGCGGTGAAAAGAATGATTATTAGGGTTTCGAGCACGAAGTGCTGAAAACCTATTGTTTTTGTAAGGATTTTTATTCTTCTTATTATTATTCTTCCGCCATAAAACGCGTCGCCCAGCCCAAACCGTAAGTCGTAGAAACTCGAGACTTTGTCGGATGGTAGTAGTCTTGCTCGCTACTCAGATACTTGGAGCCAGCCATGTCGGTCCATAGGTGGCGCTATAGCGATGGCCAATGCGTTTGGGCTCAATGCTCGTAAACCGGATGTCGCACAACAAAGTGATTGGTGTCATTGGAATCCTTGGCTCCAAACTTAAAAAATGGCTATCTCCGATTTCATTTCCGGTATGCAAATTTCTCCGCTAATTTGCATTTTATGAAAAAAAAAAAAAATGAACTAGTCCCTGGATTTTTGCCCGATCGGAACCAAACCAACGCTGATGAATTCTGTGGAGTGTGAATGTAAATATTCATTGAAAAAAAGTTGAAATTTCGATTCACCGTTGCTAGGGGGCGCCAAAACGTCTGAACCGGAAGTAGCCTATTTCACTAAAATGACCATAACTCGTGAACCGTTTGAGCTATCTTCACGGGGCTTAGACCGTACATGTAGACCCTCAGTCCAGGGTCACAATAAAAAATACTCGGTGTTTGGCCACTAGGAGGCGCTATAATAGCAAAGAACTCGAAAAGGGCTATAACTACGCAACCGTTTGCCCGATCGACTTATTATTTGGTATGGTGTGTCTTTGTGTCATGCACCGTGACTGTATAAAAGGACTTTGGTGTTTCTCAAAAAACATGGCCGCCATCGGCCAATGAATTTTGAGCACTCATTAGACAGGGTTAACGGGGGCAGATCGAAACGACACTCGCTGGGCTTGTTCGACTCGTGGTCCTGAAGGTCTGTAAGAAATATGAACTTATTCGGCCACTGGGGGCGAAAAAACGTTTTTGCAGTGCTTAAACAATTGTGTATGACATGACATTTGACACATACTCAAACTATTTACATCATATGATATCTCTTCTCATTCTGAACAACTTTGCCTCTGGACACGCTTCTGTCGATCGAGCGGTTCGTGAGTTATCGCTGATGATGTCAAAAACCTACTTTTGCGAACTAGTCCCTGGTTTTTCGACCGATCGGAACCAAACCAATGCAGATGACTTTTGTGGAGTGTGAATGTAAATAATCATTGAAAAAAAGTTGAAATTTGTATTCATACACGGTAGGGGGGGGCCAAAAACTGAACTGGGCGGAGCCTATCACATTAAAATGGCCATAAATTCAGAACGGATTAACACAACATCATGGGGCTTGGAACATATGTGTAGACCATCACTCCGAGGTCACCTACAAAAGAAGGTGGCGTTTGGACACTAGGTGGCGCTAGACGAGTAGAAATGGCAAAATTGACGCGTATTTCAATACTTAAACAATTGTGTGTCACGTGACATTTGACAAACACACAAACTATTGATATCATATGATAGCTCTTCTCATGCTGAACAACTTTGCCTCTAGAACCATTTATGTCGATTTAACGGTTTGTGAGTTATCGGTGATAATGTCAAAAACCTACTTTCGCGAACTAGTACTTGCTTTTTCAATTGATCGGAACTAAACCAATGCAGATGACTTCTCTGGAGTGTGAATGTAAATAATCATTGAAAAAAGTTGAAATTTATATTCATACACGGTAGGGGGGGCAAAAACGGAACTAAGCGGAGCCTATGACACTTAAACGGACGTTGTTAGAGAAGGATTTGAGATAGCTTCACGGGGCTTTACACATATGTGTAGACCATCGCTCTGAGCTCACTGTAAAAATAACACGGTGATTGGACACTAGGTGGCGCTATAACATGAACAATGGCACTAAATACTGTAAATATGCAACGGTTATCGTCTCGGCCCAGGAACTTCAGACTTCTTGAGTTTGAAAGCACCTTCTCTTCAATTTAAAAGCCAACAACAATGAAAATCGGATACTCATTAACGAATTGTCCAAATGATTTGACAGTCAGAAAATAACATTCTTGTAGTATACGTGCATGTTTCTGTAAGCATGCATAGTTTCTATGAGTTCATACCTGTCATTTTTCTGTGTGTGTGTGTGTGTGTTGGACTTTGATCCTTCACGCGTGTGTTGAGGTGTGACCCCCTAACCTGTTCATGAATGCACGACTGCTTTTGACTGCCTTAAACCTCGAAACCCGCTAAATGCTGCTTGCAGCTTTAATTATTTGTTAGATCCACTAAAACGCAGACAACTAACGTTACATCAATGATTTTTACTCTATGGAAAACTCACTTCCGGCAATGGCTTAAGCCGAAGAGTGATTTATACGTTTTGCTAAATTAATCCAAATAACGTTGAACGATCGGTACCAAAGGTACGATTATAATGAACATATCCACTGTGTTTACAGAAATAAATCAAATTAATAGAAAAATAAACTCCGTTCACCTGGTATTAATTCTTTCATCCCTCTTAAAGTAAATGTTTTGATAACACAAGCCTTTTACTGAGAAAATATCATTTTTTACAAAGCTTTACCCAAAATACTGTTCCAGTAAAACACACCGGAAAAGATTCGTGCAGACTTTAGCACAAGTATTTTGTCAAACAACAACACGTGATCGAATGATGCGAGATGTCGAAACAGCCTCAAGGGGGCAGCAGCGGCACCCCTCTTCAAACTTATTTTGAAAGAAACTTGACACATTGAAACATTCACTTGACACCTTCTCCCCTTTATTTATTTGCACATTTTAGACAACCGATTTTACATCTCGATATATGATTTTAATCCAAAGCACAGTATGTAAAATTCACTCCTTGTCAAAACATGCCATAAAGATTCTCAAATAAATTAAACAGCATATTGGCCCAATTTCCGTATCTACAGACATACACTGGGCAACGCTGTTATGTTTACAAATCTATGTACATAAAATATAACAAAATAGCCAACAAAGTGCATGATAACTGTGAAATAAAAGACTACAGGGGTAAATGAACTCTAGCAAGTGCTCTTGTAGTTCATGTTAAAGAACCTAAACACTGTGGAAAAACACACATTGGCTAATGTGAAATAAATAAACCGTGAATTTTAAACTCACCAGCAGATTCAGAGGCACATGGGAGAGAAATGAGGTTCATACATCCACTGACAACTTATTCGCGACCACGGTCATGTTGCACAGATGTTAATATAGTCCAAGCTGAATTCTAAAGTTCGTCAATGTAGGTTGATGTCATCATAACTGTTGCAGCTTGACAAATTGAAATATGGGATGTTTTTCATCTATGGAAGTGCAGCTTGTCACAAATAGCTTGATAATGTCCAAATCTGGTGTTTCATAAGCACTCAATTACAGACGGCTTCCATGCTATATACCGTGATCTATCTCCAGCAACTATCCCGCCCTCCACATACTGTGCCTGAAGAAAGGTGAACATCGAATCCAGGATAGACTGAGGGAACATTCAGATCCATGTCTGATTTCCCCCACGCCCCGAGTACACATACAACACACACACACACATACACACATTCACTTGCATTGTTAAACATACAGTGATGTTCACCTTAAACAAACAAAATCCCTTTTCGTTCTTTTCAGCCTTTTTTTATACATCTTTTAACTGTGCAACACACTAAAAACCACTCACGCAGAAGCTGCGGTCTGACGCAGACCTTTGTCGTTTTGCTGGCTTTAAGTGAGGATAAAACTGAGAAAAGCTGATCTGCAGAACAGAGATCGGCAGAACCATGTGGTCACAGGAACGGACCCTCACACCTGACATGCATCTGTCAGACACACTGGAGGCATGGCATTCTCGGCATTCTCTCTTACACACACACCTGCGCTCACACACACTATTTTTAAGTGTCCTCTCTGTTTCCATAATGTGCTGGGACTTTTGTGTGGAGGTAGTTGGAAACGTCTCTCACACACTGAGAGGGAGCATGCCGGGGGGAGACACGGCCCGCGGAGAGCCCAGGGTGGTCAGGGCACCGGGATCTAGTCCATTCATAATCCTGGGACAAAAATTTAAAGCAATCGGTCAGCAAACATGAACCATGCTGATGATGTCATGACAACATGATGCTAACCCAACAATGGTGGTCTCCATTCACTTCTATTGTACGGACACAAAAGAAATGCAAGTGAATGTTCACCACCGTTGTTTGGTTACCACATTTCTTAAAAACATCTTCTCTTGTGTGCTGAAGAAGAAAGTCACACAGGTTTGAAATGACACAAGGTTGAATCAATTATGACAGAATTTTCCTTTTTGGTTGAATTATCACTTTAATAGCTTATATTGTTGGTTGCACGGATAGTCCACCCAAATGTATTCCTTTGTGTTCAGCAGAAACAACTAAATGTATACAGGTTTGGAATAATCTGAAAGTAAATAAGGACAGAATTTTCATTTTTGGGTGAACTTTCCCTTTAATGTTGCTTTTTTGTTATTGGGCAGACAGAACAGAAAGACCAAGCTCTTACGTCTTGTCGAAATACGTAGTGTGAAGCGAATGAGAGAACTTTGTTGCGTTGCTGTTCATGAGGTTTCCATTTCCTGTGGCGTAATTCTTCCTCGCTGCCTGGTCTTTAGCGAAGTTCCTACAGGCGGCTAGTTTGGACTCCAGAGCCTGTAATTACAAACACAACATGTTTTTCCATTAGAAAATGTCCAGTGGTAAAATAAGTCAGCTGTGTTTCTGACATAAAGAAAATGTGTGTCATTGACACAAGGCAGAATTTGAAGAATTACCCCAACTTTCCGTAGAAGGTCACCAACGATGTTAAGGGCTGAGATGCGTGCAGAGGGTGTCAGGGGGGAGTTTCCACAGCCATTTGTTAATGCTTTGAAAGGAACAGAAATAAAAAGGGAAAATTGGTATGAAAATAGACGTGACTGCAGACAAGATAAACGTACATTTACCTAAGATTGACAGACACAGGTTTTTTCTAAGGCATAGTATATAGATCAGTCATCCTCAATAGGCGGACCATCAGACACAACCTAATGAACCATTTAAAACTTTTGCTTGTTTAAATTGAGCCGCGCGTCTTCACAACGTAGAATCACATCATAAGCGCTCTCAGGAGAATTAATGTCATTTATCTTTGCCGCTATATCTTCTTATATCTTAATTTTTAACCTTTCCGCTCCATGCACGCTGCTTGAAGCATGAAGAGCAGCAGACACGTGTATTTTAACAACACTTGTGCAGACATGCAGAGCAGGTGAATGGACACACAACAGTAAACAAAATGCAGAGAATATTAAAGCATTTGTATCCGTCAGTCTGTTTACGGTTTGCTTTTAGTCTCCAACCTTTCAACCAGATTTGTGACATTTTATGAACCGTAACGTTTTTATCTACATTTAGCATATTAGCATTATTGGTCAGCCTTTAAACAGTTGTGACCCTGTGGGAACCCAGGCTAACGTCTCATAATCGAATTGATTATTATAATTAACATCAAAGATTAATTTCAAGCGTTCATTTCACTAAGATTTTGGTATTATTCAGTCAATATTGAAGATATTGTTATATTTTCACAGAATATTCTGTAGGATGATTTTATGAAGGACTTCTGGGTTTTCACAAGCAGGTTCACGTTTTGTTGATTTTAAACATTACAACTGCTGTTTGCATGTTGTCAGTAGTTTTTTTTATTGACAAATATTAATTATCAGATTTCTATTAAGACCGATTCCTCTAAATCACAGAGCCTATACATAGGCTACATATATCAAAATATAAAATAAATGGACTGATAAAAGATCATATCTTTTATACAGTATATCAGGGCTAGTCAACTGGTGGCCTGCGGGCCAAATACGGCTCACCTATCATCTTTATCTGGCCCACCTTAAAATTTCAAATAAGCGGAGAGACTTTAAGAATGATGCGCATTAAGAAATGCACGTCCGGAGACGCCACATCTTTGAAAGTCCAAAACTCTGCTGCATTCAATCCGAAAGCAATTCCCGCGGTTAATAACGATTGACGTCTTTTAAAGTGATTTGATGGGTCTGTCCAAGAAACTTGAGGTAGTAATCGGCAATCCACAGCCACGTGCAGTCCTAAACTCGATAATAGCGGTCAGTTTCTTGCAAAGCGCAACCTATTTATACTTTTGTAATCTGGCCTTCAAAGAAAAGTAATTGAAGACCTCTGCAATATCCAACTGGGTTAAATTTAAAGATCGGACCTCTTGGAACTTTAATTGAATACCCCTGATAATAACAAAAGCAAATTACATATTCAATGAGAAAGATGTTTGTAGATCTGCACACAGAATGAGACTACCACTCCTGTTTAATTGTCCAAGGAGGTGTATAACATCATGCATGCCTATAATGGCCCATTCATCATCTTGGTTTATATACACTAGTCACTTAATAGTGCAGAACAAGAAAAATGGGGAGGCTGTACCTTTCTGTCCGATAAAAGGATGTTCAATATTCATCCCCACAGGTGTTGCAGGGAGGGACAGGGAGGCCTGTACAGCAGAGTCAGTCTTATCAATGTCAAGTGTGGGAGAGCTGGGAGCCGACATTCTGACATCCGACGTCCTCTCTCGTACAGCCAACTCCTGCCTCAAATCTACAAGAAAACAAACATTAATAAACAAATATAAATGGTCACTTTCTTTCAGCACATCCGCAGTTAACTCTACCTCTAGCTTCATCCTTAAGCCTTTGCACCGATACCAGCAGCGACTCCTTCTCGTCAAGTTCACTCTCCAGGAAGGCGTTCCTCTCTATGGCTTGGTTTAACCGCTGTTCAAAGTCCTCCAGAGATGTGATAGTGGCCCTGCACAAAACCAGCCCACCATTAAACAATTTTTAGCAGGACACTCGTGCCATGTATTTCGGTCCGCCTTTGAGAAATATAGGCTCACTTTGAGCTACATATCTAAACAGTAAAGCAGTAGTTTGGAAGGGCAGGAACTCATGGCTAGGTTGGACTAGAAACTGTCGCACTCGGCATGTGTGTTTGTACCTCTTGGCTCTCTCGAGGTCATCGTTGGCTTGTTCCAGCTCCCTGACATATTTGTGCAGCTGCTCCTTTATGCCGCGTGTTTGGACCAGGTCGTCCTCCAGCATAGAGATCTGCTTATAGCTCTGAGCGTACTGCTGTTCCAGTTTCTCCTGCAGTCGGAGACACGGGGGGGTCACAGGGTGAGACACGATCCCTCGCAATACAACATTAAAGCAACGGTTCACCCAAAACAACATATTTAGAAAATGTAATGAGCATTAAAGTGAAGGAAGACTGGGGTTGACGCAGAATAATTTGGCTTCATATAGAAAACTTTCATGTTCATTGTTAAAGCCCCGTTTTCATTTATTGTCATGAAAAACAAACACTGCGAAATCTGCTTAAATAAGACAGAAAGTCATGTGATATTGGAATGATATTAAAGGGACAGTTCACCCACACATAAAAATTATTTTGTCATATACTGTTGTTCCAAACCTGTATAAAAGTCTTTGTTCTGATGAACACCGAGAAATATATTTGCTTTTAACCAAACAGTTGTTGGCCACAATTGACTACCATAGTAGAGAAAATGACAATGGTAGTCGATGGTGCCCCAGAACAGTGTGCTACATTCTTCAAAATATCTTCTTTTGGGTTCGACAGAACAAATAATTTTATAAAGCGATTTTCCCTCCTGTGGTAGTCAATGGTGGCCAACAACTGTTTGATAACAAGCATTCTTCCAAATATCGTTCTTGGTGTTCATCAGAACAAAGAAATGCATACAGATTTGCAACAACTCGAAGGTGAGTACATGATAACTGAATTTACATAATTGGGCGAACTATTCCTGTAAGGAGAAGCAGGACAGCATGGTGGACAATGGCAACTCTTGTATAGTAGGTAACCCACTATCCCCACCGCGCTCCATTAGTCTAAATGAGCGCATTGTTTTAGACTGAGGCGAAATAATGAGCGTCCCATATTTTCCAGAATGCCAGTTCAGTCCGCAGAGTCGAATTCAGCAATTCCCTGAACGATAAGCAGTATAAATCACAGCCCTCGTGTCTCTGAGTCCAAGCCATCTTGAGGATATTTTTGTCTGGATTTTAGGAGAACAACTATGCTGTACGTCAACTTTTCTGCTGAGTCATTAGCTTTCTATTTT
Organism: Barbatula barbatula; assembly: GCF_947034865.1. Lineage (NCBI taxonomy): Eukaryota > Metazoa > Chordata > Actinopteri > Cypriniformes > Nemacheilidae > Barbatula > Barbatula barbatula. Next base: position 19,575,138 of record NC_136769.1, on the reverse strand, counting down.
CTCCTTCTTGATCCTGACATCCAATTACGGTGCGCAGGGGATTAACCAAGACCCTGGACACTAGCTCACACGCTGGCCGTGCTTCACAACACGGTGTTGTTCTTGGCCAAGCACAAAATCTACACTGGCGATCTTTCGAAAGGAACAACCCTATAAAAGCAGGATGTCGTAGCACCATGCTTTTGAAAAATTGAATCTTGTCAAATTGTGTTTTTGTTTATGTCATAAAGAACTTCCAGGTCACACTTTAAACCAAAACCAAGCATAAATACACAACACGTTGAATTCTTGTTTGAAAGCAATAAAAAGCCATATGTTCTGCCTATGGACCGTCGTACCTTGAGTGTGTCCACCTCGTTCTTCAGCCTCTGGTTCTCTGACTGCAGGTCTCGGATACGATGCTCCGCCTGACCGAGCTGAGCCTCCAGCTCGGCCTCCAGCTCCCGACTGCCCTCCTGGAACTCCTGCAGCTCCTCTTGAGCATCATGAGAACTGCAGATATATCAAACATCACTCTCATCAGCCCCCAGTAACACATCAGCAGCCATCTGTGACCGCGACCGTGCAATCATCACATCACTTATGCAATACAAATTGACACCCACACGGGGGTGACATGCTTCAAGTGTTCAGACCGTGACAGCTGCTGCAAGAGCAGATAATACATGTCGGTGACTCAGGATTGTGGCCATTCAGACCAAATCTACTTTGGAGGTCCGAGGTGACGGATCAGGGCATCCTGTAAGTTAACCCAACATCACAACTCAACCACTATACACTATTTGATTAAACAGCATTAATGTCATGCTCACATCTCGAGTTGTGATGAAGATCTACTGAGTGCATTTGCACAATGGCAAATGTAGCCAAATGTTCAATGTGACCCCTTGAAGGTCAGAGGTCAGGGGACACGGTCAGGTTGGAGATGAATAGAGAGGGCCGGTAGCAGGAAATGAGCTTTGCAGACTGACTGGATGGTGTTGGTTGTTTTTAGACAGCATTTCCGAAAAAGCAATGTGGTTTGGTTTGACAGGACAGGACTCTTTAACCCAGGCCATTTCCCCAGCCTCCAATTTTTGTGTGCTGAGGGAGCCTTATATCTGTCACCTTATCCGTTCTTTCCTGACATACAAGACAAACCATTCAATCGACAACAGGAAACGGTTTTCAGTTCCTTCCTATAACTATCTGATAAAGTTAAATGAGCATTAAATCAAATTGAACATTTCAGAAGAATGTGCGAGTGGGTCTTTATGCTGAATTAAATCTGGAAAACTCATAAGAATGACCTACAAGTATCTATGATAGAACACCCTTCTTCAAGTGTACTTTTGCGATATTGGTTTCAAAGAACGTAAAAGAAATGAGAAAACAACTTTGGTTCTCAACTTACGGGACTATAGAAAGTCTTGACTCCCTTTCAAGTTAAAAGGCTGTAAGTATTCCATGAAAGCATGTTTTGCTCCTTCCTCAGCAGGAAATTCCTGGGATTCGAAAACTTCCTGTCCTCCACCAAACTTCTGGGGCAGTAAAGCCACAACCCACAGGAGTCTGAGCATGTGTTGAAAGCAGTGTGAGAGCTCAGAGCGGCGCTGCTGGAGAACCAACAGAGACCATCACCAGACACACATTCTGCGCCAACTGTTGGGTCTCTTTTAGATCCCAAACATTCCTTTTCACGTATGGTCAACACAGTTTGGGCTAAATGCTAACACCTAAACATTGTGACGATAACTGCAAAATGGGAGACCAATGAGTGACGGAGATCCTTTAAAATCAATTGGTTTTACAAACAGCAAAGGGTGCCACATGTTACAAAACACAAAAGCAGAAACTGGACAGATGGGCCTATTGAGCATCTTTACAGTGTTTCTGTAGGTCTCTTGTGTCAGGGGCAATGAAAGCTTCTGTGTATGTGTTGTGGTATTTTCTCAGTTTTTCCATGACAAAAGGTGTTGTAGCAACTTTAAAGCCATTCATCACCTGATGCTTCTGACTGTACACATGAACACAAAACAACCCCCAAATGACAATCCTCTACATTACATGTTTAGCTTTGTGTGGAAAACATTTGCACCCATTTACTTAAAAAAAACAATGGTTACTTGTCACTTAGCACAAACCAACATGACCGTAAATCCGATTTGAGACCGAGGCAGATATCAAGATTGTGTGAGGAGCAGTCAATAAAACATCTAACACCTACAAAGTTAAGACAAGTAAATGCTGACTGTTGCAAACACAAATGCTCAGCTGACCGCTGCCCTTATAGCCAAACGGACAAAGTTCATTGTCTACCTCTTCTTGTATTTGAGAGACAAACTCTTCCAGTAATCGATTTCCTCGTCTTTTGATGAGAACTTCTGCATCATCTCTGTGTCCATGTTGGGGACCTGTGGAAGGGAGAGAATAAGATCAGTCCTGAGATTCTCACAAAGTCTCATCAATCGTACCTCTTGCTGCAGTTTTGCCGCTGAACAACCCCACAACACATCTAAAGCAAGAGGGCTCATGGTGTGTGTCCTCATTTGAGAATACATATTTTTACAGTACCACGGTTTAATACAAAGCACACATGACTTGAAAGACCTTCGACGTGGAACGCTTTTAATCACTGACTCCACATTCTTTTCTCGATTTGGGTCATCATTTGTTTGAGCCGCACAGAGATCCACCTTTTCAGCCTCGGTTTCATCTCACTTATCTCTTACTAGAGGTCATTATATGTCAAGATGATCATTACATCAGATCATGATGAGGAGCAGAGAGATGACTCTTGCAACGTGACCTCTGACAGTGACCCAACCGGCAGCAGAGAACCACCTGTTTTGAAATATTTCACATATCCGTGCTCTGGATTCAGAGGAGTGTCATGTGCCCAGCACTTCAGTTTCAGAGCAAGATCAAAACACTACCCAGATTAGCGAAAAAATAAATGTACATCATGAGACACGGATAGATAATATCATTTTGTGTTTTATTTGCATTTGCATGACAACTTTACTATTTTATAAAAATCCTGCAGGGCAAGAAAATGACAGAAGATATTATCAACGAGGCTATATGAGATTTCCTTTATGTACATTAATGCATGACCATCCTAGAGCCTTGCAAAGTGAGTCCACAAATATAAAGACACAATATTTATGGATTATATGCAGAACAATTGAGCCACAAAAACAGTGCCGGATTACTATAAAGTCAATGCAACAGTTTGTTCTCCTGAGGTCAGTCAAAGCTGATGTCATTTCAGTTGTGTCCATTTATAAAGTCTTAAGCTAACTATACAGTGTTCCTCACTTCACCCACATCCCATACCTACAGAGAGGCCATCTGTCCGGCCACAGAGTGCTAGTCCGCACCACAGGACAATACCATCTGCTCACCTAAACTCTGGGCAGGGTCAGAGGTTCAGAAGAGAGGCCGGACCCTACTGAGCAACAAACCAGGTCTAGTGAAGAGACCTATGGGTTACTTCAGCTTTTAAGCAGCACACATGCTCAAGGATGTGTATAACGTCACGCGTTTTGTTTTGTATGTCATACATTCAAGCAGTGCAACATTTGTTATTTATTAACGGTGGGAACATAATTTATACGATTTATATTAATGTGCAGGACATAATAAATAAAGTTCGTATTAATTTGTTATGGACGTCATGACGCAAGACCGAAATTACGTAAAATGACAGATCGCTTGACCGGAGGTCACCCAATGAATAAAAACATTACTTTTGGATTTCTATTTACAACACATTTTAACAGCACAACCCCATAATGAGAATGCACCGGTGACAGTGTCCGAAGGCTTGTAAACGCGATTATCAGTTTAAATTCGCGGCGATTCGTCCGGGTTGATGTTTTACTGGGCAGGCCAGCGTGACGTGAACAACTAAAGGTCAATATCTAATATTGTCTGTTACAAAATCACTATGAAACCAAGCGACATCGTATCAGTTTCTCTCCGTTATCATCGGCTAATCGGAAATCACGTTGACAGTCTGACAGAAGAGCCCAACACATCACACGGCCGCTAAACGATGAACCGTACGAGACAAAAGTCAGTGGCGTCACATTTAAAAATATATATCAAATGCGTTTAGAGGCGTGAAGTGTTACCTTATCATGTCCTGCTCCTGAAACCAGCTAACAGACGCGGCTCCTCCCGTGCGCTTCAGTCGGCGGATGAAAATGCCAACGCGACTCCGCTGATTTCCCTCTTCAGCTTCCGGTAAAGATGACGACACAGCGTCATTGCGTCACGATGGCGTCAGCGAAACTTTCGCAATGCATAGTTTACTCTTGTGTATTGTGCCAGTAAAGCTGTTCTGATTCACAAACTTACCGACCCGTTACTTTCGTGGACAGACGATTATTTCATTAAACACAGAGGAGAGACTGTCTATCTATTTTATTAAACGGACGAACAATGTCGTATATACACAATAGACACCACCAGATGGCGCTATCTATCTATCTATCTATCTATCTATCTATCTATCTATCTATCTATCTATCTATCTATCTATCTATCTATCTATCTATCTATCTATCTATCTATCTATCTATCTATCTATCTATCTCTCTCTCTCTCTCTCTCTCTCTCTCTCTCTCTCTCTCTCTCTCTCTCTCTCTCTCTCTCTCTCTCTCTCTCTCTCTCTCTCTCTCTCTCTCTCTCTCTCTCTCTCTCTCTCTCTCTCTCTCTCTCTCTCTCTCTCTCTCTCTCTCTCTATATATATATATATATCATCATTATATATATATACACGCACACACGCACACACACACACACACACACACACAGATATATATAGGCTATATATATATTGTTAGTTAGTTAGTCAAATGGCTGTTTTATTGTATAATTGTTTTATTACAAATATAACTCAATATTTAAATGTCTAATTCATCTATAAAATATCCATGTATCGATGGTTAACACATACATGTATTGTCACAGTATAAAGTTAGTCGTTTAAATATATTACAGTCTCAAAGATCCATATCAAAAAGACAAAGAAAAAATACCAACAACAAACGTAATATTTAAACATTTATATAAAAATATATAGGATAGTATATTAAAGCATTCAAAATAATACATTACTATAAAACATGTTACAGCATTCACGTATATTCGTTATTATCTCGCTCGCACAAACATCAAACAAGACTACACTTCAACTTTTAGTATTCAGCAGTAAGTGCACTTGTGATGTTGATCTCGTTTCTTACCGCAGCTTTATCAAGTCTAGTAACATTTTTCACATCACAGCCCAACACGCCGCCGTCACATGTTTGTATCTATGGGAGGATCCGGCAGTCCTCTGTTACTTCGACGCAACCTAAAACCAGTCAAAGGGACCCATCCGCGATTATTTACCCCTGAGACATGGATGACGAGGCTCAGGACAGCGAGTGTCCGGTCTGTTACGAGAATCTGTCAGACAGTGTCAGGACGCTCAGCTGCGGGCACCAATTCTGCCACGACTGCCTCGTACGAACCCTGCTGAATGTCAACCTGAACGGATCTATTAAACGAGACAATATCATCTGTCCGGTCTGTAGACACCTTACATTCATCGCGAAGCACCGCGGATTCGCAGCCTCAGTTGCCGAAGCCCAAAACACCGGGAAGACTTTAGAGGTGCCATCTGCGTCCACTGCTGTGTTGTCTAGGAATGCTGCTGGGAGATCACGAGGTTTTGGCTGTATCTGCACGTGTCTGAGGAAGATCACATGTAGACTGTGTAGAAGAAGGCTCATCTGTCCTAGAGACTCTTCTGACGTGTTCATCATAAGTGAGGCTGGTCGACCCATGGAAGAGAGTGATGTTATAGACATCGGAACGACATCAGCCACGCAACACAGCTACAGCCGTGGACCCAGATTTTGCACAATCTCCTGTTGTCTTCTCATCTTAATGATCACTTTCACCTTGCTGGCTTTGGTGGCCGCCACGCTTCCGTGGGTTCTGTTAGCTTGAACAATGTGGCATTTTCACAGATGTGATCCATGGAACCGGATTAATGTGGTACATGTGGATCCACTTTGAAACCAGTCTGGGTTTTTGTGAAATTACTGGTTTCACAAGTCACAGTAGACTAAATGTATGAATAACAGAAGGTTTCTGGTGAGGCTTGTTCTGGCATGCCTTTGAATGACTTAGGGGGTGGATATATGGCAACATTCATATTGTTGTGTGACACATGTGATATACACAGCAACCATATAGAAGGAACTCAAATGTTATCTGAGCCCAACGCAACTCATCTTAACTTGCGAAGATGAGCTGGTCACCTGGTCGTCACTTGATCTCCGAGAAACCATTGTGAGAATCATTTACAATTCCAATGGACATGGAGTTTGAGAATGTGGAACGGCGGCTTTCAAGTGAACCTGTTTTATTGTACTGCTCGGAATGATACACACCCTCTCGCTTCTCCAGAAAGTCTTGTCACACAGGCTGGCAAATGTCTGTGGTTTCACCCCTGAAATGATTAATGGACTACCTCACATTCTACTGAACTTAATAGTCATACCAGATTGAGATGCGCACCAGTGCTTTATCAATGCACGCGTAAACCTATAGGAATCTGCTCTGTACATGTTTGCTGAGAAAATGTTATTGCTTGAGCATTGTGTTTTCTCAGCTCAGGAGATTTTTCAATGGATTAACTGATTTGTGTCATTCACGTGTTTGTTTTGAGATATCTTGAAACAAAAATTAGGCAATTGTAGACAGACAAGAGAATTGAGTTAAAAATGAATGTGAATAAGAAAGCATTTTGACGAAAAGAAAAAGAATGAGAAACATTTTAGTTCAAACAAACATCTTTCATTGAGTGATTTTCCTACTTGTAACTTAGCTTTGTGTAATGTTTATTGTTGGCTTTTAAATGAATAGTTTGCCTTTTGAAATGAAAATTCTGTCATCATTTACCCACCCTGTTGTCATTTAACACAAAAGAAGATATTTTGAAAAATGTTGGTAACTGAAAACAGTTTGTCACCATTGACTTCTATTGTATGGACACAAAACCAATGCAAGTCAATGGGGACCAATGGTTTTCTTTGACCAATATTTTTCTAAATATGTTCTTTTGTGTTCAGCAAAAGAAAATATGTCAATCAGGTTTTAAGTGATGAGAGCATGTAAAAATGACAGGATTTCAATTTTGAAGGTGAACTATTCCCTTAAGGCAAAATGTTCCCTCATGTAAGTCGCCTTGGATAGAAGCGTAATAAATGTAAAATGATCGCAGATGAGATGTGTTGAAACACAAATGACTCACCGAAGTACAATGTATAATGTGAGAATGTAAACATTTTTATAAGAGCAGTTTAAAAACACACACAAGCAAACAAAAGCACTTGCGCCAGAAGTATTACAAATGTAGAGTTTAATATATATCTATGAATTTCTGACATTCTGATAAGGATTGCAGCAGGCTTCACAGTACACACTGTGTTCTTCCACTGATATGCTAAGCTGAGGAGGGTGTGATTTGTACATTTGACAGGCAGATATGTACATTAGTTGGGTAAGCAGGTGTGAAAAGGATTATACATTGTTGGATAATGCGCACTCATAATTGACACCTGTTCACACATCCCTGCTTCATTTTTCTCTCGATTGATTATTGGCTGGTAACGTTGCATTGGAAACAGAATTATCTAAAGGGAATAAGTAAATGCATGGTCTTTTCTGCCACATCCACTCACTGGACTTTAACGCATCTTTGTCCATTCTGTTCTAAACATGTTTTTTTATGTATCACCAATAAATTATTGAACTGATTTATCTTTAAACATTTTTCATTTTAATTCGTGTATTACATTTTATTTACTCAAAACACAACACCATCATGTTCCTGCATTCCAAATAAACGAGTGTTAAGAGAGAAATGTTTGTAAATCATATCAAGTAATCTCTAGGCCGCACACAGAAATCTCCGCAATGTTTGGCATGAAACATATTTATAAAGAACCACCAATTGCTTCAAAGCAATGAAAAATTTATTTTCTCTTTATTCTCTTCATTGCTCGGGGCATCTTTAGGGTAATTTTTGTTCTCAAGTTATTTTCATTACTGTAATAATTGTGTTCTGTACTGTAACACCACATTGTTTTAAAGAAAAGGCCAAAAATGAAGGCAAGTAAGTATGATGCATAAAATTATATTTCAATATTTCAATTTTTTGCATTACAGTAATGAGAACTGGGGTGAAAATGGGATTAATTATCATAAAAAATGGCAAAAATCTTGACGGTCCTGAAACAGACTCGGCCAAAATATAATTTCTAATTTCTTTCCTTTTGGGATAATAAATGACATGGTCTCCCACATGCAGATTCTGTGTGGACCTAAGTTACAGAAAATTCAGTCTGGAACTGTTTACACTTTTCATGGCTATTACATCCACTCTGTTTAAAACACTTTCTTAAATATTTCATTTACTGGACAAAAATATAGTAACAAACAAACTAAGAAATAAACCCGAAGTCAAACACTGGCTTAATTTAAAGATGCTCTTTTGATGTATACCATACCTTGTGCATTTCATCTGAAAAAAAACAGTACAGAACTTAAATGAGAATGCGTATACATACTGTATAAAACCCTCCCAATAACAATTACGTAAGCATTCGGTATGATCGCTAATAGAAAGACATGAGCTTGAAAGTGTCACTTTAATACAGAAAATAAACCATGCGTCTATTGCAGCTGCTATAACGTATCAATGTGCTTTTACCCCAGTGCACATCAGAGTAAAGGCCAAATCACATTCAACCAGCGCACGCAAACACACACGTACACACACACGACTGCTTCCTCACAGATCAAAGCAGAATCGGCACAAACAGAACCTCACGTACGCACGAAACTCACCGTTAGCTTCAGGTTATAAATACTGATAGTGAGGGCACTTGCAATTATTATTGTGTATTCACTACAACTAGAACTCAGTCACCAATAATCATTAGACTATATTTCATCAAGAACACACACCGAGGCATATCACAGATTTCAGCAAAACGAAAACAAAAAAGTCCTCTTGTCCCTGACGTACACTAATGCTTATTCAAAGAGAGAAAGTAGAGAAGTAAGCCATGGCTATTCTACCGCCGGTCGAGATGTTCGTACAGAAGTTTGTTGTGCCCACTCCTATCACAAGCTATAGACAAAAGTTAACCAACGTTGTTTGTTTGATCTTAATAAAGTCCTAAAGTTTAGTACGAGTTCAGATATTAGAAACTGCAGCATCCGGTTGTCTGAGCAAACAACCGGTCAAGCTTGTGCCATCTCGGTTCGGCATTAGATTAGTTTGGGGAACAGCAATGAAACTAAAGGATTTGTTGGGGTTGATACCTTTAAGGTAGGATTTAATAAAAAAATGATATCTGTATCTTTACATGTGCAGACACACTTTACAAAGGCCCCTAAAAGGATTTGGACACTCGAGGCACATTTAAAAATGTTTAGATGTTATTTGAAAAAGGAAGAAACACATTTTATCTGAGGACTTTGTGAGAACAGAATTAACACACAAAGCGTTTTATAAATTGTGGCACATGTCTGTAATTCATTTCTGACTTCATACCTCCCCTAAAATGTCTGTGACACATTGCATTATAGCTTACAAAGTTTAAAGGTTTATTATCTAATCTATTCATGTTTTAAAGTGTGACTTAAGTGTCCGACTACTTTTAAAGGGCCCACGTATCTGCCGAGTCATTTTCTCTTATGTGATCCACCAGTTGCTCTAAAATATAAAGATTTGAAGAAATGTTATACATCTAGTAAAATCTGTTGACTTCATATATAATTTTGATCTATACAGTTTCTGTTGTTGCTGTCGATTAAGGCTGTTATCGATGAGGTTGCTTTATGGATAAAATCTCTCGGGAGTACAGTAACTCTACCTATACGTCTGCATTCATATTTCTACATACTGTATAGTTCATGGCTTACAAAAGTGCAAAAACTCACTTGCTATGTGAACCTGACAAAAAGTGCTCAGGGACAAAGTAATACTCAGAACATTTTCTCTATACAAGATAAATATGGCATGTCACATTTATGAATATATAATTCATATTAGCCTTTACATTGTTCTCTCATTGACACATATCTACACATCTCTATACAGTTCAGGGTATATACATAAGGGATAGTGTGGCACGGCATGAAGCACTTTGGAGGGCATGTGGCTGCGTAGAGACAATAGAAAATGCAAGGCGGTAGTCTTGGTAGTGTCTACTAAAAGTATGAAAATATCTGGGAGAAACGTCATTATGATATGACCCGTGTTAGGGCAAGAACGATATCTTTTTATGGATCAAGACAAATTAAATAGCTCCAGGGATCCCACACCTTTGGATAAATGAATTACTATGACTTCCATTTTTCCATTCTTCCATTCTTAACATATAATCTCAGCCTGACAAAATATATCAGAACCAAACTACAAATATTTGTGTAATCATTTGTATTACTACAGAAATATAGACTTTCCAAAATCCTTTTCTATGACATTTAAAGACTTCCAGTTTCCCCCTGCCTGGAATTCACACATTTACATTTTCCTGATATTTCTAAGTCTTTCGTGATCGTGGGAGCCCTGGATTTTCTACCACCTACCTAACTTGTTTTCTGGGACTGTTTAATATTGTACCGTAGCAGTTTTGTCACTGTATTATGAGCTGTTACAGCAACTGTATTACCCAACTATTAAAGGGATATTTTAGAGGCAAAACAAAATCTCCCCATGTTTTACTCACCCTCAAGGCATCCTGACTGAATATGACCTTCTTGAAGAATAATGCAGTTGGAGTTATAATACCACGGATAATTTTTCTTCCAAGCGGTAGAATGTTTTTTTAAGCTGTCAAAAAAGTACATCAATCAATCAAAAATCTGCTCGACATGGCTCTGTGGTCATAACAAAGGTGTTCTGATGCAAAGCGATGCGTTTGTTTAAGAGAATCCATATTGACAGGGCTATTAACGATAATGTCTAGCTTCTGTTACCCCTCTTCTGTGCATGAACCAGAGGCTTATTTTTCTAGCAAATGATAATGACGAATGCTCCCGCACAGAGAAGGGGGTATCCTATTGGAACAAAACGAAAAATGTTGCATTCGTCACCGTAACTTACGGAGGATAATGGAAGTTAGACATTAACACATCAATAGTGCTGTCAATATGGATATTTCTCTTAAACAAACGCATGGATTCGCTTCAAAATACCACAGAGCCAAGTCGAGCTGTTCTTTGATCGATGGATGCACTTTTTGGAGCTTAAAAAAGTTGCCCCCCATTCACTGCCATTCTACCACTTGGAAGAAAAATTATACGTGGTATTATAACTCTATGCATTATTCTTCAAGTAGTAAAACATGGGGAAATTTAGTTTTGCCTTTGTTTATTGTACTATCTTTGCTAAAGCGATATAGCGTGTAGGTTAGAGATATTGCGAAATCAGAAAGAGCTGACGTGACGGAGAGAAAGACCACATATGAGGCCCCAGCATTGCAAAATTAGACACAAATAAACCTGCATGCTATATGCCACCATTGTACATCTATAAAGAGTATATCCTTGGACCCTGTAGGGAAAGCAAAGAAGGCCTTAGATCCATATCCTCCAGCACAACAAAGTGTGTGAGGTTCCTCTGAAGTCAGCGAATTGCTTCCTATGTGCACTTGTATTGTAACTGCAGCTCCGATAAGGCAGAAATAAAAACATCCAAATAAAACGAAACCAACAACACAGACAGACACAATCGTCCGAAGAGAAACAGGAACACCAAACTCCAGGTTCCTCCAGTGGCGTTTTGAGCGAAATCCATTCTGTTGCGTTTTTATGAAACCTGTTGTGCGGTTTGCGTCTCCCATGTAGTGTCGTTGACCAGAAGAGGCGGGTCTCCGGGGTTCAGTTAGGGCGGTGTTTCACTTGGGGCGAGGCTGGCAAACTGCTGGGTGGGCTCAGGGGTTAAAGCGTGGTGCTCTGGCCCTCCTCCTCGGACTCCCCCTCCGGAGAGCTGACCGCGGCAAAGGACCTCCGACAGGGAACCATCCTGAACTCGTCCAGCAGGCTGTCCAGATTGACGTTGATGGAGGGGATTTCCAAACTGAAGTAATCTGCTAGAGGATCATGGGAAATGAGAGCGATGGCCAAGATGATGAAGCAACAAAGAGACATTAAAACATAGAGACGATGGAAGTGGCGATGAAGAAAATGTTGAAGAAGACAAAAGGAGAAAGCAAAAAGTAGATTCAGTTTCCAGGCCGCTGTTAGAGGCAAAGAAGCGAAGAGTGTTGCATCTGTTGCGACAGAGGAGCATATTAGAGCGTTTTCTGGGATTCTACATTGTTGGGCCATTGGGGAGGAAGATCAGATTTTTTTTATGTGAAATGTGTAGTGGTCTCTGGATATTGTGTAGCGTATAGAGGTCTCTACAATATTTCAATGTGAAGTTCACCAAAAAATTTAATTTCTTTTTCACAATCATTTAGCCAACTCGTCCTCATGTCATTCCAAACCTGCATGACCTTCTTTCTTCTGAGAGCACAACAGAAGATATTCTGAAGAATGTTGATAACCAAACAACACCTGCCCCCATTGACTTCCATTATGAGGACACAGAAGCACTGAGACACATCTCAAAATATCTTCTTTTGCGAAAGAGCCATATTCAGGTTTTGAACCACATGACGAATTTTTATTATTGGGTGAACTATTCTTTTAATATCAAGCACTATCGGTGTTGGGGAATGTTACCTTTATGGTTTGATCAATTAATGTGTCCTATACACAGAATTTGGAGGCAGTAAGTAAATCAACCATTATGTTTGGGGGGGAAAGAGACAAATAAAACATTTACAAAATAACAGTAACAGTAAAACATTAAGGTCAGTATCTAATGTGCGTTACCACAAACACTGACCACACTGACCCAAAAAACACCTCAACAACAAGATAACAAGATGGGTGCAAGGTGAACGTGAAAACAGCTAAAATATTGTCATTGGACTATGCAGACTTGTGAACTGTATTCTGATTGTGATGACCTCCCCTTTGCAAGAATGAAATGGACGCAGATGGAGTATTCACGGCTGTGTGGGGTGGGGGCAGGGGTAGAGAGTTTCACTGGCACCATTTTATGAACTCGAGTCACTGTTTACCTGGGCCCACCTATATATGAAGGCGGGCCTTTTGGGGCGGGGCATGAGAATATGGAGCAGGATATGAGGTCGGGCCGAAAGGCGTTGAGATGAACTTCAGAAGCGACGACGTTGGGATGCGCAATGCCGATCCGGGAGATAAGGCCGTAAGCCATGCACAGACCAGTCTCACACCATGCACAGACTACACTGACAAAATGGAGAAGCCCAAGACAGCCCTATGACCGTGAGAGAATGAGAGAGCTGGAGAGGGGAGTGTTACGATATGAGACAGAGCAAGGCTGCAGTAGGCCGCAGATTCAGCGACAGCACCAGCCCAGACGGCGTGTGTGAGATGAAGCTATGGCACGGGCACAGCAGGTTCTGGCTTACCCTAATGTCCCCCTCACACTCAGCCCAAACTCAGTCCCTGGCCTCACACAGCTGCAAGGTGCACAATGATGATAGGGGATAAAAGAGTCATACATCAATCAGTGCTCAGAAGAATGACTGACAGACAGGCCTCACATGAGAGAACATACATTCATAGCCACACAGCGGCCGCCAGAATGATACAAAGACAACTGAATCGACTTTAACTGGGGCAGGTACCCAACTTTAAAGGTGAAGCGTGTAGTTCGTGCATGTTAACATACAATTGACATCTGACGTGCTATCTGGCACTTATTATCACAGTGCCAGATTTAACTATTGTGATGTCCTATGGAGAGTTCACCCAAAAATGCTTTGACATCATTGACTACCATAGTATAATTATTGTATAATGTTTTGGTTCTTTTCAAACAAAATTAAAAGAATTTAGGAAAACAAACAGTTCTGGGGCACTTTTGACAACGTCACTTAAAACTAAAAGTTCTTGTTGTGAGACTATAGTAAATTTGTGGTTGCTATTGTTTTACCTAAAAAAATTTTTGCAATAAAACAATGGTTACATTTTGGAATTGGGGTTAACCCTCTGGTACTGTTTGGTCACCTCTGAAATATTGTTTTTCGTTATCGGAATTGAGCAAAAATTTGCCAACAACTACCAACTAAAATTATTTTTTTAGATTCGAAAAGACTAAATGGTCTTAAACAATTGTCAAACTTGTAGTCTTTAGTCAAAAATGACCCCCATAGGAACTGAAAATAGGGGGGAAATTGTTATGACTGGTTTTTATTTGATCAGAATGGTACATTCTTGTGACACATTTATGGAAACAAAATTAATGAATGTCTTAGGCAAACAGGTAAATTGGCATTTTTGCTCCTGACTGCTAGAGAAGATTAAAAATATAGGAACGATAATATATATTTTTTTATAAAAAAAGGATATTAAAAATATATACTTAAATTATTATTAATTATATTTTCTTCATTATTACATATAAAAAAATGGTTACATTGATTTATTTTTTTAAGATTCTTGTGTTCTGTCACTTTTGACCGGAAGGACAAGCCTATGAGTATGACCCCTAAACAAGGAGCACCAGAGGGCTACATATTTTAGTAACATTCAACCATATCATATTCATATCAACCAATAACGAATTATCACAAATATTGAACTGATTAAATCCTGACTTTATCGAGACATTTATGTAATAGTTCACCCCAAAATGAGAATTCATCATTTATTCACCATCTTTTCACTTCAAACCTGTATTACCTTCTTTCTTCTGCAGAACACAAAAGAAAATATTTTGAAGAAAGTTGTTAGCCGAACAGCACTAGCCCCCATTCATTTCTATTGTATGGACACAAAACGTCAATAGGCGCCAGTTACCGACATTCTTCAAAATATCTTCTTGTTTGTTCTTGAGAAGAAAGAAAGTCATTCAGGTCTGAATTGACAAGAGTAATGAGAACTATCACTTGCTACTCGCTGTAATGCTACAGAAATAGAAATCAAAAGACTGATGAAATGCTCTGTTTGTCAGTACCACAGTTATTGCATTTGATATTCTGTTTGATGGCACTGGAACTACACCGTTCACCTTTAAATGAACTGTACAGTTTGCCTCTAGGCTTAGCGTGAATTCCCTTTGTTTCCTTTTTTTGTACACACTTGTGTTGAATATGTTCTTAGGGATGCAACACTAACCATAAATACACTCAAGGATTATAGCTAAGGATTCCCCTGAATCAAAGACAAAAATGTCGAAGAACTTTTCATAGGAGACCCAGTTCCTTAAACTCCATCGTCTGAGTAGGACGGAGAGACAGACAGTTTGAGAGAGGGACGCTGGACCTCCATTCCTGAGGCGTGTTTACCTGTGGACATGCTCTCCCCGGGGGACAATCCGTCAAGTAGACCCTGCTCCAGGGGTTGGGGGACTGTAGGGGGGACGGTGGGTGGCTGGGGAGGAGGAAGGCTGGGTCTTTGCCTGGGCTTTGGGGTGGGCCTGGACTTTGTGAGTGTACCGGTCAGAGAGGGCGGAGAAGATAATGTATGGGGTCCCCCTAATGGGGTCTGGCCTGTGGAAGAGGCGGGCGCGTGTCCAGGAGGACAGCCCAGACCGTAAGGAGAAGGAGTATTTGGGGGAGTGGGGGACAGGCTAACCGGAGACGGCTGACCTGTGGATTGGTCTGACATCCCCCCTGACTGGCCGTATGGAACCTTGGGTGGCACAGGGGCGAGTTTCTTAGAGGCTGTAGAGAGAAAGAGAGAAAACAAAACCAAGATTGCATGACTGTATTCTTCAATAATTGTACAATTTTACAATTAGTACAATTCAGATCTAGTTGTAAAAAACAGGTTGTAATGTAAATGCATGTGTAAATAAACTAACTAAACTAAGTTAACTAACTTGACTAACAATGAGAAATATAGTTTTCAGCATTTATCTTTGTAATGTCAAAACGTTTGATTTTCAAAATAAAGATGAATAAATGCTGAAAAACTAAGTTCATGTTAGCTAGTCTAACTTTATTGCGAAATGTTACAAAAATGTTATGGAGAATTGGCTAATGTTTTAATGTAGTTTTTTAATGTTGGTTTTAAAAAATAATGTGAGGCATTTGAATCATTTATTGAATCAAAGGTATTTGTACTGTTACACTGCTACAGATTACTGCACAGATGGGAGTTAAAATCAAGTAAAAACAGGGCCAAAACAATCAATTTCCGTATATCTAATGATCAATATGATTAAACATAAAACCCGATGAGACGAACCATTGCGTAATGTGAGGGGGCTCTGCTCGGCCGAGTGGGGTGACTGGCTATTGCTTTGCTGACCGCAGACAGGGGGCACTGTTGCTCCTGAAGCCTGCATTGACTTGTGACCAATCACAGGAGAGAGCTCCTTGCTCTTCAGAGTGCTGAGGACAGAAAGACAAGCATCACTGCCAGCCATCAATCTGCACCCACGGTCTCATTAATGACTTACAATGTGAAAGGACCCCTCATGCTCCCCCGTTCCTACTACTGAGAAAACACGCTGCTGCTTTATTTATAGCTGAATATATGATACACAATAAATATTTAACATGTAGACACTACGACTTCCCCAATGTTATTACAGCATTTAGCCAAAAATGGTTCGTGCTATGATTCTGGGAAAACACAGACTGACAAATGGTGCATTAAAAATTATTCTTAAAATTTCAAATATTGATTTAATTAAGAATGAGAACTAGTACGGTTGAACTTTAGAGAATAGGAGAATGTTTTGTGTGTTTTTGAGTTGTGTTTCTTAGCTTAATGACAAACATTTGAAGATATATTCTCTCATTACCTTATTTTAATTTCAATTAAATGTGTCTTTTTAAAGATGTCTAGACATGTTATTGAGAAACAATATTGATGAAGAAAAGGATTGTAACATTTATAAAGTGTAATAGTAAACGTCCAAAGTTGCCAGCATCACAAAAACTCCCATTTGCTCTGGTGTGGGTGTGACAATCATGTGAAGGTGGATTTACAGCAAGTGTCTTTCTCATCCACGTCAGAGATTGGGTGTCCTTGCCTAACAAGCATGTATCTTTAATAAAACAGAGCGTTTGGAGCTTGTTTTTCACTCTGACAGCTCTATTCAGACACCTCTCTGCTATACTCTGGGGATGATAAATGTGTTTCTCTGTGCACACATGGACATATGAGTCCTCTACATCTATATCTGTGTAGACAGAGAAACATCCGCTGTATCTCTGTGGCTATGTTTGGAATGAATCCACCACATCTATGACTCAATTATATCTCCTGCATTGAGTCTTTTGAATGAAGGCTCATGAGGTCAGATGGGGTTAGGGAAACCACACAGTCTTGACCTGAGACGCGGTCAACACAATTAGTATAACAGTTGACACTGTACATACTGATGCAGGGCACTCCTAATAAAGATCTTTTGTGATCTTTATTACATTGATGGTATCTGCATGTGCGCGGCAAGCGATGGGAATTCGTTTCATTCCAGTGACATTTCTACAACCCTTTCAACAAAGAGGAGATCCAAAAGCAAAGCACTCATATACACAATTCCTAACTCAATTAAATGTTTGGCCCACATTACTATGCTGTGAGTAGCCTGTCTTGAAATTCTAGTTTGATAAGTAAATGTCATTTGAGCCTTATGGAAATTAAAATACTGTACATTTTCATGTGGTCTTAGAGTACAAATTATAATCAATAATTGTCGTATAAAAAGTTTTAAATATCGATTAATATGAATGTAAATTAAATATAAAATAAATTGTTATATTAGAACAAAACACAGATCGGAAGTTAACTCCGGGCCAGGTGCGTACGTCTGATGAAACCGTCTATAGCACCAAAATGTTGACATTTCAAAGCTAATTTCAGAGCTTGAGAAGTGTGAGTTCCCCTTCAGTGGGCCTCTCGACAATGTGTTGAGGAAGATGGCGGCGGTCATTCACTTGTCCTTTGTTCTTCGGAAACTGTTTGACACATGCTGTCTTATTTTTTACGTCTTCGAGACTTCAAAATTCCTGCCGGATTTCCGATGCAGAGCAGCAGACCGCTGACCACAATATCCTCCGGACGTTGCGTTGGACAGCCGAAAGCAGGTAAATCAACAGAGACGTAAACCTCCCCGGGGGTCTGCCCTGTGCGAGGTGACCGCACTGTCAGCCACCGAACCGGCCTCCCCCGGCATGGTGAAGCAGATGTCCCTCTTGTCCTGCTGTCGAGGTTCTTGGGTGCTTGGCAGCGCACCAGCCCTTCACGCTGGCTAGAGAGGCGATCTGTCTCGGTTACATTTACATTTAGGCATTTGGCAGACGGTTTTATCCCAACAACCAAGATGTCGGCCGGGTTTTACAGCCCGTACTTCTTCGTGCCCAAAAAAGGGGGGGGGGGGCTGCGCCCCATTTTGAATCTGCGCCTCCTGAACAAGCACCTGCACAAGCTGCCGTTCAGGATGTTGACGCAGAGGTTCAGTTAGTCACCAGGATTGGTTCATGGCAATCGACCTAATGGGAAATGTACTTTCATGTCTCTATTCTCCTTCGACACCGGCCGTTCCTGCGGTTTGTGTTCGAGGGAAGGACGTATCTGTACAGGGTCCTGCCCTTCGGTCTGGCCCTGTCTCCACAGGTTTTTACCAAACTTGTGGAGGCTGCCTTAGCTCTCCTCATCTCGACGACTAGCTTATTTTAGCACACTCGTGAGATGTGTTGTGTATGTACAGGCACTTGTGCTCCGGCACCTAGACCATCTGGGCCTTCGGGTCTACTGGAAAAAGAGCAAGCTCTCCCCCCTGCAGAGCTCCTCTTATCTCGGTATGGAACTAGACTCTGTCCATATGTCAGCACGTCTCACAGTCGGTGCTGAACTGTCTGAGGTTGATCAGGCGGAATCGCTCGACTCCGCTGAAAAACTTTCAGAGGCTCCTGGGGCACATGGAGTCCTCGACAGGGGTAATCCCTCTCAGGTTAATGCGGCCGCTTCAGCACTGGCTTACAGAGTCGGGTTCCCTGGACGGCGTGGCACGCCGGCACCAGGCAGATTATGGTAACGCCTCAGTGCCTTCGCACTCTCAGACCAATGGTCAGATTTGAACTTTCTGATGACAGACTCCTCCCTGCAAGGGTGGGGTGCGGTATGCATTAGGCACGCAGTATCGGGTCGGTGGACGGGTCCCCGACTGCGGTGACATATCAACTGCCTGGAGTTGCTGGCAGTCCTTCTGGCTCTGAGGAGGCTCCAGCCCCTCATTCAGGACAAACAGAATCAGAACAATCAGAACAAGCTTTATTGCCAGGTGTGCTTACACACACAAGGAATTTGTCTTGGTTACAGAAGCTTCCAGTACACAAGTAAGGTTACAAGACAAGTAACAATCAACAAAGGCAACGAAAGTACAGAATAAAAATAAAAGTTAAGCACACAAAGGTGAAAGTGCAGTGTGACAGAAGAGCTCCAGAATTTTTGTTTAGAATATACAAGTTATAAGTTTATATACATGAGTTTATATATGTGAAATGTCAGAGGGAAAGTATTGCACACATTTATTGCACTGTAGGGTGTATGATATGTATATACAGATTCTATGAGATATCTACAGGTGTTTAAAATATACACATTTTAAGGTGCTATATACGAAAAATCTGGCACAAAAAATATTGCACACATTTATTGCAAAAGGTGAACATTTAACTGTTCATGAGGTAGATGGCCTGAGGAAAGAAGCTCTTCCTGTGTCTGGATGTTTTAGTGTCCAGACACTTGCTAGTCCGGTCTACAGCACGACTGCTGTGGCATACATCAATCGCCAGGGCTGCATACGCTCACGGCAGTTGTCACAACTTGCCCGATACCTCCTCCTTTGGAGTCAGCAGGTCCCTGCGGGCCACGTTTCTCCCAGACAACCTGGACCAGACAGCCGATGCTCTCTCTCATCAGGAAATGTCCCGCAGAGAGTGGCGACTCCACCCCCGCGCAGTCCGGCTCATGTGGGAGCAGTTCGGAGTAGGCACAGGTGGACCTGTTTGCCTTCCCAGACTCCACCCATTGCCCGCTCTGGTACTCCCTGACCGAAGGCCACCTCGGCACGGATGCCTTAGCACACAGCTGGCCGCGGGAACTTCCTACAGCAGAATCTAGAGAGTAATCTCTCCCCATCCACGCTGAGAGTATATGTAGCCGCTATTTCCGCACATCACAATCTCGTGGAGGATAATTCTTTCGGTCAGCACGACCTGGTCACCAGGTTCCTCAGGGGCGCAAGAAGGTTGAATCGGTACCCTCTTGGGACCTTAACATGGTCCTGCAGGGCCTTGGTACGGCCCCGTTTGAGCCCCTCAGAGATGCCAGTCTTACTCAAGACTGCACTCTTGAAGACCCAACCTGCAGTTTGAAACCTGCGCCTCTATCTGGATCAAAAGCTCAGAGCAGCTCTTTGTCTGTTATGGGGTGAGGCATCCGGGGAGGGGGAAAAGATCGCCCGTGCCTGCTGGCAGTGAGAGCCCACTCCATTCGGAGTATGGCCTTCTCGTGGGCACTGGCACAGGGCGCGTCTCTGGCAGACATTTGCAACGCTGAGGGTTGGCCTACGCCCCATACCTTCGCAAGGTTTTACAAACTCCATGTGGAACAAGTGGCAGCCCATGTCCTGAACGCCACCGCCATTTAGGATGGGCTCCTGGTTTGGGCGTACACCTGCGAAAGTGCCTTCTCACCTCCTCAGGTGAGACTAGTGCGCTATTTTAGCCTCCCTACTTTCCCCCTCTCAGGGCGAAATACAGGCATTCCATCCATCACTAAGCATTGGCATTTGGTAACAGACTGGGCGGAGCTGTCTGTTGGAACCAGGTCCAGTACTGGTAGAGTCATCCTTAGTCAGGTAGACCCCTATACTAGGACAAGTGCCCCATACGTAGTGACTCCCCTCTGGGTCCTCACTCCTGGTTTCCTGATTGGTGAATCTCTGACCTCCCCACCGGTGATGGTCCCACCTAGATTTGGCCTCCTACTCGGGCTGACACCTTTTGTCGCATGTTGTTCTTCCCACCGGTGAGACCATGTTAGTGTCTCCACATGTAACCTCCCCTCTGGGTAGGATGTGGCCTCCGTAAAACACTCTAAAAACGAGAAGAGCAGTATTTCCCCAGTATCTTGGAGATGATAGGTTCTTAAGATCAAACCCAATCAGTCTCTCAACACAACGTTTTCACAGTTCCTTATAGACTGTTCCATCGGAAGCGCACACGCCTGAGCCCCAGTAAACTTCCAGTTTATGTTTGTGTCTAATAACACAACTTTTAACAATTTTATTTACTTTTTGTTAATATTAATTTGTATTATTATTTTATTGAATAATAATTGTATTAAATACAAGATTTGTTGAATTTTATTGTGTGTTCATTTTATTTAATGTAGTTTAATAAAACGGTTCTTGTTTTCAGGCATTTAAAGAAACCGGTACATTGTCATGTGAAACTGTCTATAACAAAAATAAAAAAATTCGGACAATAAATAAGTAAACAGAAACTAGGCTGTCAGACGATTAATCGCAATGAATCGTATCCAGGAGAAAAAGTTTGTGTTTACATAATATGTGTTTGTCTACTGTGCATATACATTTTGTATTAATAATCATACATATTTAAAAAGATTTACATTTATGCCTTTGTCAGACACTTTTATCCGAAGCTACTTTAATTGTATTGCACTATACATTTGTTTCAGACTGTGTGTAATCCCCTGGGATCGAGCCGATGACCTTGGCGTTGCTAGTGCCATGCTCTAACCACTGAGACACAGGAAAACACTAGCATCGAATCCGAAATGTAAATGTCACTGTGCTTTATATCCAGAAAAATGCAGATCTTTTATTTATTTTTGTGTTTATATTGCAGGCTGGCCCTCCCCATTTTTATCACATACAATTCAGTGGCTAAACGTGTTTATGTATATCTATAGGCCTAAACGTCTCGGTTCCCTGATGGAGAGAACGAGACGTTGTGTCGAGACTGACAGAATGGGGTTTGACTTGAGAACATATCTACAATTCTACTTTGAAAAGGCCAATGAACTTGGCGAATGTGCCCATTCATTCACCCTTTTGGGCTGAGGAACTTGAGATGCACTCTCGTTCGCTGCAGCGGGCCAGCACATCGCTCGTGGCATGATGGACACAATGTCTCATTTCCTCCATCAGGGAACTGAGGTTACATACTTAATAGAGACGTTCCCTTTCTGTCGGTCTCTCGACGTTGTGTCTAGACTGACAGAATGGGGTCCCTGTCGAAAATGCCACTGTGCTGCCCCAAGTCACGATTTATGGTGGAATGACACTGACCGGCCTAGGTGAGTCACGAATGACCGTCCTCGCGAATCGTAACCATCCAGTGGTGTAGTAAGACATCAATTTGTGTAGTCACGACGAGAGGTTGCTCCTCTATAGGGGAGTCCCTGTTTAGGTGAGCTTGACGTGCACTGCCGGGAAACTGGCACCAGGGCGAAACGCGGTTCCCCCGTGTTCCGTGTCCAGGAATCCGGCCATGAACTGCGGGGAAGGTAGTGCAGTGCACCCCGGACCCCGATGTTCACGGCGGTCCGGGCAAGCACGGCTGACATCTCCACGTCGGCCTCGTCCTGGGGACGACCGGCCGTAGCTGGGAGCTGCAGAGAGTCCTCAGCGTCTGATGTCAGGAATCCTCCACCCGATTCTACGGCATCCGATTCTACACCCCATGGCGTGGATCCGCTATGGGACTGTCTGGCGATGCCCATAGGAGATTCTGTGAGGGTACGCCCACCGGGACTCCCATATCGCCACTCGCCGCCGGCTTTTTAGCCGCTGTCGGGCAGGAAGCAAATGGTGTCGTCGCTGTGTCCAATAATACCATTAACACGAACGCTACTTCAGTATGTGAGGTCTGGCTCGAAGATGGTGCGGTCGCACCCAAGACTACAGCGCGAGACATGCCTGGCGACATGTGCACGCTGCAGGGGAATTAGCTCTTTTAGAAATATTATCTTTTAAGACACCTCCGACCAGCTACTGAAACGCCCAGGGGAATCGCAAACGCCAGGACGAGTTCCGCTGCTCTGCGTCATAGATCCAGTAGGAAGAAACGAAGATCGCTCAGCATAAGCCTCGCAGGTTCAGACGAACAAAAAGGTGAATGAATGGGCACACCATCTTCCCTTTTATTCCGGTATGTACGGGGCAGAGTCTGGCATGCCGTCCCATTCGCCAAGTTCATTGGCCTTTTCAAAGTAGAATCGGAGATGATAGGTTCTCGAGTCAAACCCCATTCTGTCAGTCTCGATACAACGTTGAGAGACCAGCAGAAAGGGAACTAGTGATAATGACTGATTTTAATATATACTGTAACTAAGCTCATGACGCAATACTCTAATAAACAACACATCGCATTTTTTATTTAGATGGAACGTTCAGTAGTGAGTCAAATGTGCTAATTAACAATCAACATCCCAAGGGTTTACAGTATTCCTCAAAATGCATTCTGGGATTTCCTGTTTTCCAAAGCTATTTTTAAGAAAAGTAACATTTTGTGTCTTCTTTTTTGGAACAGTTTTCATGTTGGGTACAGATCAGTAGTTGCAGGACAAGAGCTCCTGTCTATGTATGTGCACATCAGGATTACTATGACACTAAAGCAACAGAACTGATGATGCAGCATTTGACACAACATCAACTATAAATAAATTCATAAGCATCTATGTAACCATATGAATCCCTATTTATTTCTACTTGAAGGATCCACTTTCACTAATGCCAGTACCATCCTCAGTTGCTAAGCAACCTCAGGTTTTCCTTGACAATGAGAGTGTAAGAAAATCTGAGGTATGGGATTGAAAAAGCAATAATATTACAAAGAAAGTTCAAATCAAAAAGGAGCCAGCACAGAGATCTCTAAGGTGAGCACTCGGACAGTGTGGGGCGGGGTGGCTGCAGGCAGGTGGTATTTACCTAGTCAGCCTGGGGGGTCCTCTGTCGCGGGCACACGGACAGGCAGCCCACGGTGGGGGGGCGGAGGAGGGGAGGCTAGGGGGGTTTCCGAGGGACGTGTCGTGGCGGGTCAGCACTAGAGGAGTTTTAACGTAGAGGGGCGAGGCATTGGCATCAGGCGGCGCGGCATGCAACATGTCACAGAGGGGGCCATGTCTGGGGAAGTGCAGGCAGCTAGGTTTGGGGTTAGAGTTGATATCAAGTGAGGAAGAGGAAGACGAGGAGGAAGAGGATGGGGGTGGCTGGGGTTGGGGCTGTGGGGGACTGAATCCGGCCCAGCGCAGGGGTTGAGGCGGGGAGCTGGGAGGCTGGGACTCAGGGCCGGGGGCTGCGGGCCGAGCGCAGGGAGGTGGTTTGGGGTAGAAATGATGAGGGGCAGTGTGAGAGGAAGAGGAAGGGTAAGGGGGAGGTGGCCGCTCCTCCACCTGGGACGAATAGACATGTGAGGAATCCGGCCGATTGGGCGACACGTCGTCTGAGCTGCAGATATTGAAAACAATAAACAGCAAACACAGGAGAGAGAGCTCTGGTCAGCTGCACACGCATGACAGCGCAACAGGAAGTGGATTTTTTATAAAGCTCCAGCTGAGGCTCTCTAATGTTACACAATATTTAAAAAAAATCTCAGGTTCCTTTTGTCTTTGCATGTTCGCCCAAGCTGATATGAGCCAGTTTAGCACGCAGCAATGAGCGGCAGGTTTAGCAAACAGCAAGCTTAGCAACGGAAAACAGGCGCAAGGAAAGGCTTCCAGTTCCATTGCGAGAAAAAGCAAAGCAATGCATTAAAACCAGAAATGAAATTACACTGAAAATTACCTTGTGTCTGCGCACTGCACCAGGTCAAGAAACATGTCTAATAAAACCCCCAAACTCTAATCTGAACATCGCAGAGAGAATTTAATGAATACAGTAATCCAACTAAAGCTAGCACTAAAACCGAGGTCTCCAAATATGATATCCCAGAGCAGTTAAACACAGACACAAAAACCCTTTCATTGCCTGAAAGAGTCTCATAGGGGGAAGGTAAGCCAGTCAAATCATAAGCTGTCACATGACCCTACTGCAATGACTGAATCATGGTATGACCTTCACATCAATAATGCATCACCTCACATATAAGCATATGGTTGTATTATTGGTGACATTACATGAATGGCACACAGCAATAGTTCTTTACATTCATGTGATGATATCAACCCTCTCTAAATATCATACAGGCCACACACACACACTTCGGAATGAATTGGAATTAGCTAGTGTGAACATGGCCATATTACTTTTGTAATAACTAAAGAAGTATCACTGCTATTATTTAGTGATATACAGAAGACAGTTTAAGCAAAATGATAAGTTTAAATAATAAGTAGAAAAGCATGAAAAAGCAGAGGTAATGATGTCATTAATATGCAAATTAAAGCAAGAGATGAAACAGTTACTTGCTGAATAGAAAACATACATAGTTTTATTCAATGGCGGTTACACTAGACTTTTCCTTCCACTAACTTACATGTATACATATGTGAATGCGGTAGACTGGAAACCAAAAATTGCATTTCGCTGTGTTCCAAATGTCAAGTTTGGTGAAGTTTGACCAGTGAATTGATGATGTGTGACCCATAGATCTAAATAACTAGATGCCTCATTAAACGTTCCAGACATGTAGACATGTCCGCCATCTTGGAACGGCCCACTGACATCACTCACAGTTTGCGAGAAATCCAGAACACTGCAAAGCCATGTAAAATGGGATACCCCACACTTACAAAAAATGGGATACCCTTAAGTGGTTCTCATGTGTTAGTTGAGCAAATACAGTGTTTGAGATTACACTTCAGTAAATACGTTTTCATAATCATACACACATATAACTATAATGGCAAATGCACAGTCAGCTTGCTCCCGAGTGTTAACGGACCGGAGTGTCATGGTTGCCAGATCATCACGAGACTAATGTCCCTAGTCTAAATAACCGAACTTAACTTTCATAAATAAAACTTTCGTCTTTAAATTGACAGCTAAATAACTAAATTCTTCCCCTCCTAACGAGTAACCCAATTCCACAGGAAATCCACAGAATTGACAACGCAGACAGGCTCGCACCAACAGGCTCGCACCAATATTGCAGACGACTTACGTATATCGGCTCATAGAAACAGTTGCTAATGTGGCATCAAGGTATTTATATCTTTGGCGTGACTAATAGAAGAGTAATACAAAGTTGTAATAAAAAGTTACAACAGTAATGATAATAGGTTGAAATCCTTGATGTGTAAATAAAAACACATTCTATTAAGGACTAGGAGAGAGCGGGGACGAAAGTAAAATTATTCAGAACAATTTCATTTTAAAAGAGAATTTTTCAGAAGGAGATGTATTTGTGCTGTGGTCCGTAACTCAAAAGTGTGGTCTAGCAATACCAGGTGGTATGTTGTTTAAATGTTGAATGACTTTTGTATAATTTCACTTTGAAGATAAATTGCACATTGTTACTTTCGATCCTATCAGTAGAAAGTAACACACATGTGGGTCAAAAGCACCAATATTAGCTAGATTGTATTTCTTTTTAAATCTCAGTTGTATTACACGTTTAAAAAATAACCCGATAGTACAAACTTGAATTGTTTCGAACATTTTATGATTGGCAATGTCGATGCATTTTATACAAAATTTGAACACTATGAACAATATGAAAATTTAATGAAATTAAATCAGAAAAATCTAGATACATTAGCAAAGGGCTTTCGTCCCGACAAAAACCCCTGACATTTAAATCCGATTTACTTTTATAATGAAAAACTTCAGGATGTGTTACGACACTGAATCACCTGTCGATTGATCATTACTGTGACACAAGAAACGAGAAACGCAACTTGTAATTAGAAAAAATGAACAGCTTCCGAAATTCCCTTTCCGTTCTCGAAAACTGTTCTGGACCTAACCATGGAAAACGATGACGGTATCACGTGATATTTGGCAGCAAGGACAAAGGTTGGGTGCTGAACGTGACGTCAAAGCTAGGAATGCAAATGTAGTCAGGGCTCTGAGTAAATCGCTATGTTACTTTCGTCCCTGCTCTCCCCTACTATGGACACACCCATGTAAACAAGCCTCTGCCTAGAAATTACGCTTTTTGAAAGTCTAGTGTGACCGTGGAATTACAGTTACAGCTGCAATCCGTAACTTTTGGCTCTATATCGCCATCTCTATGTGAAATTGTAGGTTACTTTACAAACTTATGTCAAATGTGGTCAAACTGACATAACTGATATAAACATATAATACAACAAATGTATCTCCTCAATAACACATGTCTGTTCATTTATGACCAAAAAGTTACGGATTGCATCTTTAACTTACCTTGTTCTATAGCTTCACATGAAATGTCTTAATATATTGAAATGAAAATGAAAAGCGTTAGAGGATGACATGAATCATGTGTCTTACCTGCCCCTGTCTCCGAGAGGAGGAGTGGGGGTTGGAGATGTAGCCAGCTCACCGGACTGTTCTGTGATCAGGGTGTCAGCAGGAGAGCCGGGAGGCTGCCCGCTGGGAGGGGTGGACGAGGCTTTGCGGGCCAGCGTAGAGGAACCTTTCGTCTTTACCCAAGACGTGTCCATCACTCTGACACCGACACTGCCCATAGAAAGATTACAATGTAGTCAGTTACTAATGCACAAATCAACTACACAACCACAAAACACTGGAAAACAAACAAAATAAATTACAAACGCTCTGAGCCATGATGCTAACCACAAAATTACCCACTCAAGGTATGATGTTACTTCTGACCCACATAGGGAGATAAAACATATTTCCATAGAATTGTCCCTTTATGTTGCTGTGTTTTAAATAAAGTATGAAGTAACTATTGTTGTTACTATAACTAATGTTATTACTTTAGGCACTATTCGGTAGTTAAGTGGTGACCTAAGAAATACAGTTTCCGGGTCCAGGCATCTGTTCATTTCAAGCTGGCTACACCTTAAACAGCTGTTAATGAGCACTGTTTACCCATATCGCATATTTAAGCGGAGCTTTTATTAACTGACAGTATACATTGCAGTCTCCAGGCTTATGGTATGTACGACATCAATATTTGAATAAATTATGAAAAATGAATCACCATGTGGGATTCGATGATAAATTTCAGGATTGTGTTTTTCAGATAGTTTTACGGATCGCAATGAATGTATATTAGCATTTTTTGTTGTTTACCTACAGCATCTTATTGAGCGTCTGGAACCGGAAAGAGTATATGACCTTCCATACAGTATATGGTGGTGTGTGACGTCTGACTAACCAACCGTATAGGCAAATTTAATACAAATAAAAGTCATCCTGCATCACCCATTCAAGGACCATGGTTTCAGAATATAAGAACTAGCCGCTAATCTGATACATGATCGGTGAATTGTTAAACATTATATATGACGGGTAGATTCATATTGATAAGAGATATAAAAAATGCAACTAAAACAAAGAATATATAAAAAAAAGGATGAGAACCGTACCTTTGAATTTTCCTAATGCTGCTTTAATGGGGTAAAAGTTTAGAGCAAACACAGTGAGCACATGTAACATTACTGTGTGTTAACAGTAAATGAAACGAGGGGGAAAGCAGCTGAATAAGAACTCTACTCTATCATGCTGTGGTGGGCACATGTAGTTTGGGGAATCAGGGCGGTCCGGAGGTGAGAACGTGTCAGCCAAAATGAGCAGCCGGCACTCTTTCCTACTGTGAGACTAATGAGCCTCATTAACTCTAATTTTGTTTACCCGGAGTGCTTTGGACATAAACAACGAGACGCCCAGCCTCTCCTTTAACACAAGCCTTTAACCATGAAATCAACTGATGCTTCTTTAAAGCCACAATATGGAACATTTGCTCACGGTTCCCCCATGTGGTAGATAAGCGCAATTGTCTGTTACCAGTGTCGTAAACACTGGCGCTGTATAGGCTTCCCCATGGGCAGTGCAATACGCGCAAGTTTGTTGACTAAGCTGATGGAACAGAAACGATGAACGAATGCAGAAGTGTTGTTTGGGAACTCTTCCTCAGGCAGGGGTGGACGGGGCTGTGAACTGAAATCATTTTAGAGAATTTTTTGAAGCTCGGATAAAATACTACAAAGTGTTGCTTTAAATGATAGACCATGTGGAAACAATTTCTCTCTGCTTATGAAATCTGGGTATTATTGACAATCTGAAAGATGTATATTATAAATCACATTTTTCTTACCATTAAAATTTTCTACAAATGTCAAATAGAAAAAGTCACCGTTGGCTGTTCTATACTAATCTTAATGTATAGAGAACCGCGATATCTTGGTAAAGAACTACACCAGCACTACATTTGCCAAGGCGGTTTTGCCAGAGAGCAATATTTCTGTCAGGGTGTCTGGATTAAGATACTGACTAACAGAAGTTCCAGCCTCTTCCGCCGTATGCTGTATTTTTCCACCTGCTGGAGCATTGCAGGTGGCATGAGTCAGAGCCTGGCACATCTGCCACGTGTCTCTGTCGATAGCAGCAGAAATCCAGCCCCCTCAGTGAACGAGAGCTGCGGCCCTCCTTCAACACTCCTTCC
This sequence comes from Barbatula barbatula, assembly GCF_947034865.1. NCBI lineage: Eukaryota > Metazoa > Chordata > Actinopteri > Cypriniformes > Nemacheilidae > Barbatula > Barbatula barbatula. The sequence continues at coordinate 19,545,439 of NC_136769.1, read as the reverse complement.
ACGTTACCATGGAGACCGTGGCAGCCCATCAGCCTGAGACTAGCTCTATTTAAATGAGAGCAGGTTGTGGGAGTCGGCTGAAATGTTCCCGGAGCTGCACTCTTATAGAGGACTAATGATAGCAGAAGGTCATTGGATAAGGATATGATTGACAATCCAACGTCTAAGCGAATTACTTGCCGAAGACATTAAGTCTCTGTCACTGTCTCATCCGACACCTCTAATTTATTGAAGCAGCGCCGTTGAACCCTGCTGGTAATGGTCAGTTAGTACAATGATAAGAGTGACATTTCATTTAAAGGAACAGTTTATCCAAAGGAAAGAAATTGTTGATTCAACTTCATGTAGGCACCTTTCCTTCTTCTGGAAAAAAATGTCTATACATCTATATGTATGTAAACATGCTTTCAAACGTTGGACGATCCCTGTGGATACATTTTCAAATGTAATGGATTGCATAATGAAAGTGAATAGGGGCTGGGTTTGTAGTTCAGAAATTAGGTAATATTATTCACCGTAAACTCTCTGTAATGAACTACAATATTGTATACTATGTACATGTAGCATTTGGACTACGTTTTCACTGTTTCATGATGCTTTGCCATTCTGCGACCTGACAGTCCCCATTCACATTCAGGAGACCTTTAAACAGTAGGATGAGTAAGTAAAGATATTTGTTAATGGTGAACTCTTTCTTTAAGAAGTAAGGATGGCATGGAAAGGGAATGGAGGAGTGTTGAATAGGAGAAGCATAGAGGAGAGACAGAGGACGCTGACAGGAACAACCCACCCATCCTTCTTGTAGAATTCCAGCATCATGTTGTCAGTGGCAACGCTGAGTGGGCGTCGGCCCTGGTCATGCTGCTGCTTGCGATCTGATTGGTCCATTTCTGGAGAAGGCATGGAGCTGTAGTTGGAGTTGTGGTTGGTGTGGACTGGGCTGCCGTAGCTGCCTGTCAAGTTGAACTCAATATCTAAGAATAGCAATGAAAAATTAGTCCAAATCACACGGGAGAGCGCAAATAAATGTGTTAGAATATGTTTTCATGACTCGAACCTCCAGGGAAGAACCAGTCGGCGTGTTGGATAATCGGCTCAATGATGCCAACGATTTGCAGGGACATGGTGGTCATCATCTCCGTCATGTTCCTGCGGAGATCAATGACCCATTTGACCTAAACACTTCCTATTCTGAAGTTAAAATGCATGTGGGTGAACGTTCAAAACCTAGTTATATAAAATAACAAACGCCAGCCTATTTAGAATAATGTTTGCATGGTGATAGTATTTGTTAACACAAATGTGTTTCAAATGTTAGTCATTTGTCTCCAAAAATAAAGCAGAAAACGTCACTGCCATATTAACCAAAAATAATGTATTCAAAGTCAAATAAAAAGACATGTTATATGTATTCTCAGTGGTTGGATTATGGAGCTAGAAACTCCATGTAGACATGGGTTCGATACCAGGGATTTCACATACAAATTTACAGTCTAATGCAATGTAAGTCACTTTGGATAAAAGCGTCTGCCAAATGCGTAAATGTAAATCAAAATATCTTCATATTTTTGTATTACTTTTACTTATGTGAAATGTGGTAGTGCAGATGAAAGACGTGCACTCACCCTTCAGAATGCGTCCACAGCAGGTTGGGCCCGAGAACTATTGCTATGTTACCTGGTGTCATTTTATTGGCATCCTGATACTCTGTGAGCTTGGCTAAGAATTTTATTAAATATCTGAAAAAAAAAACATCAGTTTCCATCTCAGCACTAACCAAGGGTTGTAGCTCTGACATTCATTCCTCTGCTTGCAATTCCTGTACTTGTATTATTAATATTTCAGAGAGCTTGACACAGGAGACTGAGGCAGGTGTAGACAAACACGCATGAGCTCTATATAAAACCACATTTAACCTTCAGGCTATATGTGGAATCCTTGTATGATCATATGGGTTGGTGCAAAGACTTAAGCTAATAAGATATATGGTGAATATTTATTCATAGATATATATATATGTGCATAATTAATAGATATTGTGTATGGCTCACTAACAGAATGCGTGTCAGGGTAGATTTTGTTCGCGTATAATCTTAAATTGATATATTATCCATTCATTTGGCTCTTATCAGACAGAGTTGTTGTTTCCCAAATCAGTTCTGGACAAACTGAAAGGCTGCATTTGTCCTTGCCAGATACAGCGTCTGTAGAGTTGGCACGCTGAACGGGTTGGACTGAAGGATGTTTTTCATCTAAAAACTATTCTCGGTAAGGCTGGTGAGCTGTGCTAACACCACGGTCAGAATATACAGCTCACTAACACAGTCTGGTAATGTGAAATAAACAAGTGGAGGTTATATCGCTCTTTACGCTACAGACATTTCAGATAAGCCATTGGTTTATGCCATTACTTAAATATGCAGAGATTTAAAGATCACACACCTGAAGTTGTTCAAATTATCTGCTGGTAGTTTCTCACATGTAGACAACAGGGCTTGAAGTCTTTTATCCATATCTTGAATACTAGAGAGGAAAAGATTGTTTAAGTTAAATGGATCTAATGCATGTTTGTTTAGATTATGGCAATTTTCCAAAACCCAGTGTGCCGCCTTACTGTCTAGGCATCTACAAGAGTGACAGGGTGTGCCTGGTTAGCATGGTGTGTGTGATCTCATTCTGCTCCAAAGACAACAATTTGAAAGTATTTGTGTAATATAATGAAATATCATTGTTCCATCATAGAAATCATAAATATGTAATTATTTCGTTATTTATTTCACATTTCGCATCTAAACTAATGAAATCTACCATTACTTGCCATTACAGTGCTTTTTAATGCATACTGTATGTGTGATGTTGCCTTAGAATAATACATAGTGTTGGGTCCGAGTCTACCATGTCGAGTCTGAGTCAAGACTAAGTCCTTATTAAGTAAGTCGGAGTCCAAGTTCAATTCCAAAGGGGACTTAAATCCTTAAGTCCTTAACGTCGAGTCCAGAAGGTTTATATGATTGGAAATTGCATTATTTTACATCCCTTCTAGTTGCACAAATTAAACATGAAGGAACATTAGAACTGTGGAAATATGTCAACGCACATACATTATCTACTAGAGTATATCTACTGGCTTTGTTTGTTGAATAAAAATGACACATATCTGCATTATGATTGGTCAGATTGCCTGTCAATCAACCTCTTGTGAAAGTTCATTTGTAAACACTGTGCTCGTAAATAATTGTTTTGATCTTTACAACCGTGCATTCAGAAGTTGTGTACACTCTTCTTAATCTTTCAAATGTTAATATCTTATTTAGCCTCTGCTAAACAAATAAATGAAATAAAATAAATCTGTTTAATAATGCTGAACACCTGTTTAGGGCAAATACTGTGCATATGCCGACCTGATGCCAACCATTGAAACATAAATGTCAGCGATTGCCTATGCTCAATGATGCGACAACATAATGTAATTAATTTATATATAAGTCATTTCTTTTTGCTCATCCAGTGTCTGGACTCGACTGTATTCCAAGTCCAAAATGTCCAGGTCCGTGACAAGTCGTAGTTCATAAAAACTACGCGTCCGGACTCGAGTCTGAGTCCAAGTTTGAATACCGCAACTCTAATAATACATTAAATGCATAATTTTGCAGCGATGATTTCATTAGTTCTGCATCTAAAATGTTGCCAACAGTAGGTAGACAGCTAGGGAATAGAGCTATAGACAGTTTAGTGATAACAACATAAATAAACGTTACGTGCGCAAAACTTAATCCACAAAGAATCAATGAACTGTTGAGTTGCTTTAATTCAAATTAATACAAATTAATTCCAACACAGACTGTAGGTTTACTTTGGGCCAGCATGGTTGTCCAATGAAACTGTCTATATAGAGACAAGACATCAGTATGGCAGACTTATAGAATGTGTGTTAGGATAGACATTTGTTTCTTACTTTGAGGCCTGAATCCACTCGTCATAGAGGTCAAAGGTCATTAGAGGTTCGGGAAGTTCACGCAGGTAAGACTTCAATGCCCCTGAGGGAAGCAGAGGAGAAAGGGCAGACATTCATGAGAGAGACAAAGAGTGTAAAGTCAAAATCTGCTACCTGCCGGCTGCGGACACCTTACATGGTGGCACTGGATCACGCCACAGGTCCACTATAATGAAACCAAATTAACCTGGCACAGAATTGAGTGGAAATTGCTGTGCGGTCTGACCTTTTGTAGCCGCAATCTGCTTTAAAGGATACTGCAGGTGAATCAGTGAATGTTAAACATCAAGAGAAGAGAGAGAGCGGAAATGTTCACCTGCAATGGCGTGCGGATCGGCCGAGTACTCCTGCACGTCAATAACCCCGCAGTCCAGCGACGCCTTGAGCTTCTTCAGCTTGGAGGCTGAGGGGGCCACTCGAAATAAACCCTGCGAGAGACCGGAAACGTTAAAGTGTAAAGTTGACTTTTTTAGTCATGATATTTCACTTAGAAAGACTTACTAATAACAGCATAATGACCACGGTTTGTGTTGTTTGAACGTGACTTTTAGGAGCAGTTTTCCAGCTAACACGAGTACGTTCTGACGCCGTCGTCAGATGGTCTCCACTTGGTCACCTTGACATATTTTGTGACCGCATTCTGAGGACGTCTTGTCAACGTTCCATTTCTTAGAAACATTCCGGAAACATCCTAGCCACGTCCTCAGATAACGTTGTGATTTAATCCCATGGATAACATTGTCGCGACGTGATGTCTGGTCTTCAGATAATCTGGACACTGGTCATTTGATTAATGAATCCGGTTATTTCTATTTATTATGTTATTGTATGGAAAATGTAAGATCAGAGTATAATCTTTTATAATGTCAAGACGAATGCTATTAATCCGACTTCTGACAGCTAATAAACTGGTGTTTAATTCGATACCATAATAAAAATTGCGTCTCTATTAATTTAGTGCGAAGGTTTTATATGTGCACGCATGTGGCTTCTCTGTTCTGCAAAGGGCCGAGCGCTTGCGTCAGTTAAACCTCATTTACCTCACTGCCTGATGTATAACTTTAGCGGTTTATTAATATTCTTTCTTTACTTTACACCTTACAGATGTGAGAGTTAACACATACTTTTGTGATTTTCGAACAATTTGGTGCGTCTAAATGAACGGACCCTGATGTTTGTGAGTGTGACTAAAGAAGCTTTTGATTGTTGTTTCTAATAACGGACAACCTGCTAATGCCGTAAAACAAGAATATAATGTTAAGCTTAAACATAATGTTTATTAATCTCTGTCAATAAATATCTGCTTTAAATCCTCATTATTGCGTTGAAGTCCAAAGTTACGTCGTCACGGCGAATTTGGGAATCACAAAGTTACGTCGCTGGAACGTTCTTATGGTACGCCGTGGCAGCGAATATGGTCCGGTCTAAGTACGTCGTCACAACGTAACTGTGTTAGCTGGGTTATGCCTACGTATAAAACAAAATGGCTAAATGTTTTGCACAATGAAGATGGATAGCATCTGTGCCGTCCCACAAAAAAACACAATTTGCTGGCTAGGTATGTTTTGAAGCAAGGTAGATGGTTTAAGATGGTACCAACCAGCTCATAACCAGCTAAAACCAGCTACCTTGCTTCTAAACATACCTAACCAGCATGTTTTGTTCAACAGGGATTGATTACTAGAGACACTCATTTCGACATGTTCCTCGGTTTGCAAAAACGAGTGTGAAATATGTCAGCGAATATAAATAATGGTGTTGCGATTGGTTATTTCCAGCAGTCTCGCACCTCTTCCTCCATGCCACACTCCAGCAGCATGGTGACGCAGGCTTCAATGGGGAAAGCGATCTCCCGGCCACTGAGGGCCAGATGTTCCTCTAAAGGTTTTCCATAAGATGGCTTCTCTATCCAGGCCTCTGGAACACAACGCGAACACACTCACATTAAAATATCCGCTTTTGAAGCTGTTCAAACTAAATTCAAGAAACAGGCTTACTGACAGAGCCACACATGCACATAAAAGACACCACTTCACCACACTCAAAGTGGAAGGAGTGAGTCTCACCCTGTTGAGCTTTGATCTGTGGCAGCACAGCCTGCAGAATCTCCAGAGACTTCCTGTGATACTCCGCCTGAACCTCGATGAGCTACAGAAAGAGGAATATGATAAAGTTCAATAATATAGAGGTTTCTAAAAGTGATTACAGAAACTCATTTGCATTTACTTAATCGATTGTGAAGCGTCGAAGGAACAATGTTAACATGTAGAGATACTTGCCGTTTGAAAGTAGTTTGCATAGTCGATTTCTTTGGCCACAAAGTTGTACATGTCCGCTGAAAGCTGGTCCTGTAAAATATATCATTACCATTTTTTTTGCATTTTTCCAAAATTGGGCAAAAACATGAAACAAAAAGAGTACGGCCTAGCTGTAAGTGTTTGAAAGAAATAGCATATAATAAAATGTCCCAGTAGTCTGACATCTACCGTGCGTTTGAAATTGCCTACTTCCATACTATATAGTAGGCGAAAATGAGTATTAGGCATTAGTAGTATGTCTCGAATCAGTAGGCTAGAAATACCCGGATGGTCTATTGTTTCTGCAGAGATTTGTGACTGTGCATCAGATGGACACTACTCTGTCCCATGATGCATACGAGTCACAAACATTGCGGATGCAGTACGTTGAAATCTATTCATACTAGCCCACAAATACTATATATAACTTTTTAACAGTCGATAGCTAGGTACTTCATTTAAATCACTACGTACTGTCATAGTATGCGATTTCGGACGCAGCGATAGTAAATTACTATAGCTCTGCTAATATTAGGTTTAACCAATTGAGAAAAAGTAACACATTACCGGAAGGTGGGATCTTGGACTAATTTGGAGTAACTCATTTTGGACACATTTTTATGTTTATAAAGGAGTGAGAAGCTGTGTCTGAATTAGCGAACCTGTTCACCCATTCACTATTTCCTATAGATCGGATGAAAATAGTGAACGAATAAGTATATAGCCTGCATTGGACAGCCGCGGACATTCGTCATAATGCTTATATTACACCTGTGTGGCTTTATGGATTGTTTTGTAAAATGGTCAAATGAATTTTCACCTTATTTGTCACGTTAATTGTATTAGTTTATAATAAAGAGAACAAAACGACTGTTTGTCACGTTTAGTTACTATTATGATTATTACGTTTAATAAAATATTTAAAATAAAACACTAGTGTATGTAACATTCATTTAATTGGCTTATTTTTCAAAAGTTAAAAATAACCGTGACCGGGAACAAACAGAAGTGTATAAACGTGCATTCGTGGCATTAAAAGTCGCTCTCCTACAGCTGATTCTAATCACTTTGTGATTCTAATTCCCGTTGTATCACGGGAAATTGTGAGCGAGTAAATACATTGGATGTACAATCAAAATCAGAGAGCATTGTGGGTAAAAACTAGTGTACGAATGTAGTGAGATGGGGTAGAGAACAACACTACAACAAAGGCGGACACCCGATATAGTGCACTATATTGGAGAAAGGGGGCAAATTCAGACACAGATTGTGAGATCTCTACCCTGCAGATCTCCATCCGATTGGCTGTCTCCTCCATCTCCTCCCTCAGAGAATCAGCCTTGGCTCCGCCCTGCAGTGCATTACTGGGGTGACCCGAAGATTTGGATGACTGTTGCCACCTACAGACCAAGAGAACAAAACAGCACGGTTAGCACATGTGTAAAAATACAGAACAGTCAAACCTCCAGGGTGATATCCTGTACCGTGTCCTTGCAGAATCCATGTCCAGGACAAGCTTGGCTAAGTGTTTTCTCTGTTTCTGAATGTTCGGAATTTCTACCTGAAAGGGTATGCACAGAGAATCATTAAGCAATGTTATGTACAGTAAATATTCAAGACAAGAGTTTAAAGGAGAAACCATTAAATGAGGATGATAAGGGTCACATTGTAAGAATATTATAGCATTGAAAGTTCATTATCGTGGATGCAAGATATTTGACTGAGAAAACATGCTCACCTCAGCCAGCTCATACAGAGGCTCCACAACATCTCTTTCAATCTGAATCTCAAAAACAAGCAGCTCTTGGGCCAACTTCTCCTCTGAATCCCCACAGAGTTTGAGCATTTTGCTGTTGGAAGACACAAAACAGAAATACATCTGTCATTCCAAAGCATTTATACATTTCACATATAAAACGGCAGTGACATCGCTTTAAATTTACTTCAAATAAAGATTTGTACTACAAAAAAAATAATTTTGAACAACACAGAGTAAACGGTAAACTTTAACATTGGAAGAAAATAGTTCCTTTATGGTCGATCATCAAAATATATTTTTCTCTTTTCATTTTCCAGTACAATGCATGCTTCTGTACATAACGCACCTAAAATAGGTCCCTATAAAAGTATGTGTACTACAGCAAACTGCACCGTACTGCATGCTAAAAGTAAATAGAGTACATCACTGGTGATGGAAAGTGGTAAAGCTGTATTCCCACATTAGAAAGTGCTATTATGTCATACAATTGCATTTGTATAGCCTTTGCATATTGTAAAGCACATGACTGAATGATTGTGTTTTAAAAGCTGCAGGTATAGCATTTCAATGCATTTTCTAGATCTGAAAATGTTAAATAAGTAAGAATGTTGAGCATGCACATCTATGCATAAGCATGAGCACATGCACGATTGTACACAATTGCTGGAAAAGATGCAGCATACCATCATCAAGACACCTGATCAGTGTACAGCATGCTAGAGAGTAGAGTTGAGCCGGATACTCGGCTGAAACGAGTATCCGGTACGGATAAAGCATATTTGCCGAGTACAAGTATTATACGAGTAATACGAGTCAATATCTGTGCTCGGATAGAATAAAAATCCTCATTGGGTAGCTGACTGTGTTCTGTGTTCTGTGATAGGCTAGTCACAGCGCCCTCCCTTACACATACAGATTTGCTCACTCACTCACACACAGAACAGCTCTCTTTCTCTCTCTGTCTCTCCCTCAGTCACTCAGGTTTGCGGGTCTTTTCCGTTAACGTTTAGGGTTTCTTCAGCTTCAGGTTTGTTTTTTATTTCGTTTTTTTCTGCAGTACTTATTAACCAGTAGAGTTCTGGTAAACGTGGGGTTTGTTCAGACGTGGTGCTTGGTAGAACGCGACTAGCGTTGCGTCTCTGCCTGTCTGAGATTTTTTTTTCTTTTTTTAACCGTCTGCTGACTCTAACCAGTTTTTTGACTTCACGTATAAAACTATAATATTTCAAATTAATTAGCTACACACACTCTCTCTCTCCCTCCCTCCGCTGGTCATCTAATTTTTATTAACGTCTGCTAGCAATTGCATGATTAAAAATAACATACTGGTTAAAGCCCCGCCCCTTTCAAGACAACCCGACCACTTCCGGGTTAAACCCCGCCCACTTCCAGGTTAGGCCCCGCCCAGTCCGAGTACAGATACGGATACAGATAATTCATATGGTTAACAGATACAGATACAGATACAGATAATGCTGTACTCGCTCATCCCTACTAGAGAGTATAGAATATGAATTGGACTGCAGCCCAGGAGAGAAGTGAAGGTGATTAGACATCACAGGACAACAGCAAACATTTACAGTACGTGATCTCTCACCCGAGAAGAGAGTCGTCTCCTAACACAGCCGCTCCTTCAACCATACATTGAGCAAGTGTCGTCAGCGGCAGTTTTTTCTGTATAGGGACATATTGAATCAAAGAGTCATGAGTGTGAGAGTGCACAGTTGAAAACGTCTTGATTACGGATGTAACCTCAGTTCCGTGATGGAGGGAACAAGACGTTGTGTTGATCCGACAGATGGGGTTTGATCTTGAAAACCTATCAACTCTGATTGTACTTTTTAAAAGGCCAATGAAATGGGCAAATGGTTCGGCACGCCAGTCTCGGCCCCATACATATGGGTATAAAAGGAAGATGGCGCATTCATGCCCATTCATTCTCCTTTTGGGCTGAGGAACCTGGGAACCCGGGGAGCCTACCGACAGTGAGGTGATATTTGGAAATTAAACTGCAGCAGTGCAAGCGCTCGACACGAGTGTCGAAGAACTTACACACTTTGGAAGGGTTGGTCGGTCCCTCCAGGTGTAAGATCGACCTGGGGTACATCTACATATCCCTAGCTGCCAATGCCAAGGAAAGTCAAGGCAACGGAGCTCGTCTGACGTGAACGTGCCGAAAAGTGGGAGTACCCTGTCTTTGTGAATTTGTCATGCACGTCCTGAAGAGAGCTGCGGGCTACCAATCCAGCCGTGAATGTTTCGGGAAGGCGTTGCGATGCACTGCAACCCGACGCTCGTGGCCGCCCGGGCGAGTATGACTGACACTTCTGCGTCAGACTCGTCCTGGGCTCGACCGGCCAAAGTCGGGAGCTCCATGGAGTCTTCCGCGTCTGATGCCAGGAAGTTGCCATTCAACGAAAAACTCATACTTGTCAGAATCTTGTCCGCTATGGGCCGGTCAATGCCGCCCATTGGAAGTGCATATTGGGGTATGAACTTTCATAAAATCACACATCACCACCGCCGCTGCAGATGGCTCGGAAGCCGCCACAAATTTCTTCAGATCTTTAAGAAAATTTGTTCTTTTAGACACCGTATACAGGAGGCAATTCCGCTGATAAGCGTTGGATGATGCAGATGGTAAATAAAAAGAGCGATAAATTGCTTAGCATAAAGATGATGCTTCACAGGGTCTGAAGAACAAAAGGTGAATGAATGGGCCTTTTAAAAAGTACAATCAGAGTTGATAGGTTTTCAAGATCAAACCCCATCTGTTGGTTCGACACAACGTTAAGAGACCGACAGAAAGGGAACTGGAATGTGAGTTGAGAGTTGACTTACTGAGGGTGATTTAACTGATCTCTTTTCTACATCAGTGCCCTGCTGACCCTGCAGACAGGCGGTGAGCTTCTTGTGTGTGCTGTGAGAGACCTGCTTTACCAGGTCCAAACGCTTCTCCACCTGAGTATAAAATAAACCCTTCTGAAGAGACAAGTTTGCATACACACACATTATAAAACAGCAATGCAGAGTAAAATCAAGTGAAATGCGAAATAAGCTGAATTTACATTGGATGCAACTAATGAGATATGCAAAAGTGTACAAATTCGTCAAATCCATTCAGTCCTTTCCTTATCGTAAATGCTGCAAAGACATGTTCCTTTCAGTGTCAAATGTACAGAATTTCTGTTTTGGCATCATCTAACCTGTAGCAGATCTTCACTCAGGACCTCTGTTTTTTCTGCCCTGTAATGATGGAGAAACAGTGATTATGATGTTAGACCAGCAGGAGACTGAATAATTTGGATGCAGATTTCCTTCACCGTGGGAGTGTCTTTGAAATCCCTTCAGTAATTAATTAAACAAGCTGTTTAAAGCATTTATATGTGCATGAATAATAGTTGGTAAACAGATAAATCGCCGGGTTTATAACGTTTCATTGATGTACTGTTAAGTACAGTATAAATGGAAATTATTGAATCACTTTTATTACAGGAGATGTATAGTAAATTATACTTTTTGTATAAGATTTTTTCCAAATAAATATTGCTTAAATTTTTTTTGTTTTAGCAGACAGTTAAGTAAATCCTTAAAAAAATTGTGATATCGAGTAAAAAACCGTGATGAATTAATCGTGATGAATCGCATCCAGAATAAAAATATGTCTACTGTGCATATTCATTTTGTATATAAGAACACGAAAACATACAGTACATGTAACATACTAAGTTATGTATTTATTTATATTTACCAATAATTTAAATGATATACAAATGATTATTCCAGTTTTTTCTGAAATAAACATGTTTATAAATACAACATTAATATGCACACCACAGAGACACATATATCATGTAAACAGAAACATGTATTCTGGACATGATTAATTGCAATTAATCGTTTGACATCTTTAAAATATATTTTAATCTATCATACTCAGAACTCAGCCATCAACTGATGTGAAAATCAATAAATTAACACTCATGATCCCCTTTGATGACCTCCGTCAATTAGAAAATTCTTCAGGAATCACAGCATGTCTGAACCAAGGAAACAGAGCAGGATCTCTCTTTTTTACCGCACCTCAGATAAGCAGCATGACCCATATGGTGCTCACATACATACGGAAGAGCAGGTTGCCATGGCAGCAAATGCCAGCGAATGAAAATAGACACCAGAACATCTCCTACTCATCCACGATGATAGAAGGGTTTGATGCAGTAAGATGAGCACTTTATATCTAAGGGATAGACAGTTGCGCGTGCTTTAAGCGAACGAGACAAGACGATTGCCGGAGGGGAAAATAATATCAGAAAACACTCAGAATGTGATGCGTGTGCTTATGATACTACCTGCTCTGTCATATTTAGAACCTTATGAGTTTTCAGGAAACATCATTTTCGGTGACCCTTAGCTAAACCAAAGTATTGAAATCAGTAACGTATTTTAAAAGGGTTTTTGACAACATCAACGGTTAAACAAATCATATGCATATTTGAACGCAAAAATGCACACATTGTAAATAGAATACTAGACTCATATTTCTTCAAAATGTTATTTATTAATATAATGACTATTAATATTGAACCTCTTTGAACATTTTCTATAAACAGAGCACAAATTCATTGCATCCTCATTTGATTGACAGGATATATTGGCCCATAGTTTGACAAATGCCTTTTATCGACCGATAACGATTATTGGCTGATATATCGGTAAATCTTCGATTTTTAGGGTAACGTTGCATCAATAAAGCTATATTCTGGATACATTATGCACATATGAATACCTGTATCTTCATCTCAGTGTAGAAAAACAATTAAAAAACTTTAACTATATTGGACCGCCTAAAAAATGAAGTTGTATTTTACAACTCGATTTTTTTTAAGTCAGTTTAATATAATTAAGTTCAATTGACTCATAATGGAAACATCCTACAGCTTTTACCCTCTATACGTCTTAGTAAAAATGTGTTCTCCCATGTGTTCTCCCGTCCTGAATTGAAGCTGCAGTCTTCAACAAAGATCAAACAACATGCAAGCCGCTTGCAACTGATGCTTCGAGCACTACGGCTCTCCTGCACTGCACATTTCCCCAGGCAAAGGCAAAAACAAACAAGAAGACTGGCAGCGGAAAACAGATGATGCATGTGAATGACCTGGTGCTCAGTGAGAGCAGGCCTGCTGGGGCACAGACCGGGGACCACAACACAGTCCCACACACAAGCACTCCACAAGTCATAAAAGCTCTCCTGTAGACACTCGAAATGACCCAGGGGCGAGCGGAGAACACTTACACCCTGTCTACATCAATGCGACACAAAAAAAGAAAGCATTCGAAACAATTACAATTTTAAATTATGATTTGTACAAAAATCCCATAAGAACAAGCCGTGTGGTGTTGTGCCGGTCGCGTCCGGTGTAGACATGGTGTTACATGTGACAATTCGGTTGATTTAAGCACTGCTTTTGTTCTAAAGTGTTAAACTTCTGTGATTAACGCCAGACTAGTTGTTTTGTAGACAATTTAGGCCTAGCTACAGCGGCCTATGGAAACATTTGGATTATACGTCTATGTGTCTATGTTCCATGATTATGTGATGGATACATGAAATGCTGCTATAGTGTTTTGCCAAAATAAGTTCGGGTGCATGTTTATTTTCATTCAAGAGTTTAGCTATAACACAAGTTTCGCGGACTCTTACACACATCCAACTAATTTCTATAACACAGAGTGACTAAACTGCAATTTATGTCTTTATCATTGGGATTTGACACCCTGAATCCCAATGACTGCCAGACCCAGTACATGGCACTTGAGTGTGAGTGCAGCTTTTATCCGACACTAAGAGGACCGTCTAGGAACAATGTACATGTGGACAACCCACACCGCAGACCGCAGACCTCAGAACAGTTAAGACAGCAGCCCCCCAGACTCACCCTCAGTCCGTCCCTCTTCCTGTCATGTCTACAAAACTACTTCCGTCTATTGTGACTCCATTGGAGCCACGTTGCTCCCGGGCCGATCCACATAATAGGCATTCTGCTGGTTTTATTTAAAGACAGAATCAGACTTGATCGCTGCACAGAAGAATAGTGCTGCTTATCTGATGCCAACAGTGCCCTGTGGTGGAGCGACTGTTTTTGTGCCATCTGGTCCTTGGCTGTACATCTTCCTCCATCTTATATGAAGCAGTGTTCAGATCTAAGAGAGTTATTCTGAAGCGCTATGCATCCTTTTCAAGGACTAGATGAAGAGATAATGATGCATTTAGACAGTTTTGCTTTTGTTTAGTGTATGGGGCTGTGGAATACTTGCTTCTGATTGGTCAGTTATGCTTGGGCAATATTTTTGTAGACTACAGATCTAGTTTTTACAAAATAACAAAAATATTTTGAAGTCAGTACTTATCATTAGGTTTTATTTATTCATACTCAGGTAAGTAGCTATAATGTATAGTCACATGGTCATGATTGACAAATAAACCTCCTCAAACAATCCAACACCCTCATGATCTCCCTGCTGTTTTCTTTTTTTTATTTGCAGTAACAGGCGGCTTGAAACGTACAGTATTTCTTAAGAATATTTTCTGAATATTGAATCCAGCCTCCAAGTCTCATATAGTTGGATATAAGGGCACAGTTAACTGGGACACAGAAGTGGACCACTTGGGTCTTAAAGATGCTCCACATGCAGCCAACAAAAGCTCAGAGATGACGAACGAGAGCCAATGGAAAACTCACATTTTACATGGCAGAAGACTAAAATAGCAGATAGTAAAAATAATAGGTGTGCACACAACACTACAAACACATACATCTAAATATGGGGTTTTGCTTTACCATGATGCATCCTCTGCAGTACACAAAACACGATGCGGAGAGCAGCTGTGTGTCTGTCATCCTGCATGTGTGCAAACAGCCCGTGGCAGTGGGGCGGACAAGCAGAAATAGGCTGTTTACAGGGGCTTTCAAAGATTTGACAACATCTGGGGCTTTGGCCAACGCATAAGAGGCTTGAAGGGGTGGGGAAGGGGTCGGGGAGTATACCCCCAATTATTTTACATATATTTTTACATCTTTACTCTTAAAAATAAAGGTGCTTTATAAGAAGCATTTGGGGTTCCTGGTTCTTTAAAGAACCATCTCTTTCTTACCTTTTTATAATCTGAAGAACCTTTTTTCGCCACAAAGAAGCTTTTGTGAAACAGAAAGGTTTTTCGGATTTTAAAGGTTCTATGTGGTTCTTTCTATGGCATCATGAGTGTTCCAGAACAATCTTTAAGCATTTTTAGATTACAGTGAAGGTTGTAGATCAACTCAGATGTACGTCTTTATTGACACAGCTTATAAAATGACTAACGTGAACGCAAACATGTACTTGACATATAAAACTGAAAGTCCTATTGTTTTTAAATTTAAAGAGAGTGGATCTGGGCTATCCAGTCGGTTGTGTTATCCATTAGGTCAGGCGGATAAGCATTTATGCGGTTCAGTTCGGCAGTGCAATTTCTTTAGCCTGACGTAAGCAATTATATTTGAGGGCCGGGGCACAAAACGGACCAATCAGATTTTAGTTGGGGAAACTTCCAATGTGGCCAACAACTAGCTCTGTCTGTGCTTGGCAGTTTAAATCATTTCGAGGTGTGTGTGTGTGTGTGTGTGTGTGTATGTGGAGGGATGGCGAGAGTGAGAAATGTTATCCAATGAACTGTCCATTTTCATCAGACACTGACTCAGTAACAATAAACAACATTTACTCAATAACTCCCATTAGATTTCCACTCAACTCCTGTACAGTTCCTGGCAAAAATGTTCAGGGCTAATATGATTTGGGGTTTGAGAGCAGAAAGTTTGTCCTCACAGTCGAGCGTTACCCAACTGACTCAGATTCAAATTGGTCAATGGCTGTATAAACCAGTGTGCCGCATAAGGGAGCATAACTTTGACAGAGTCTTAAATTCCCAAACATCATTGCAACCATCCTCATTAAAATCAAATGATTTGGTGAACACAGTCTAAGCACCAAAGGGAGAGTCATTTTTTTACAGAAGAGTAGGTCTGAATGAGTCAAACTGCATTGCAGAAAATGCTCAAATTAATAATCTATTTCGCTTTATAATCTGATGCCACTTGAAGCATTTCAGAGCCTGAAGCTTATGTTTTTATCAAATATGACAGCTTTTCTAAAATATAGGAAGTGCATTTTCAGAATTTGACTAAAGATTGTGAGGGCATGGAAAAAACCCACAGAGATATATTATTTATATTAAACACTGTACTATTCCATAAAAAATACTGTGGCGACTTAAACATTCAGAGAATGTTGACTATAGATATTCAGGTATATATTCACCTGAATGCTTTGACAAATGCAAAATTCAGAAATGGCTCTATTAATTGTAATTGGTACAGACAAAAATGACAAACCATAATCCCAATGTTTTACATTTGATGTGAGCAAGAGAGAAACACCCTTTGAAGAATCTAGCACACAGGTTTCGGATTTTCTACATATGTCCACCCTATCTGTCTCAAAAAGCCATTTGAGTCCGACAGGTGGTCATCCCCTGCTGCCATGTCTCAGTGCAGAAGACGAGCCCCAGAGAAGTAGCGAGATGACAGGAGCATATGTTTAAGAATACACTCAACTGTCTCCCGCAGGGGACTGTTTCCAGAACCAAGATGAAAGCAGGGAGTCTGTATATCACTGTGCGTCTTTAAGAAGAGAGACGGGCGATTGGGCTCCTCTACACTGTTTATCATCATGGGGGGAGTTTCCTTCTGATAAATCTCACATGCACTCAGTCTACCTATCAGGTCAAGGGCTGAAAGTCAATGTCATTGGTTGGCTGTGGGCAAACAGAAAGGGCAAAACAGGTACAGGATGTGACAGTGAGGACAGAGGATGTACGTGTATGAGTATTTGTGATTTGTGTAAATTATATTAACTTTACAAGTGGATTAATACAGAGGTGTGTGTGTTGGCAACAGTGTGGGTGAAATCCCCAGGGTCAGTCACATAAAAGCAACCCATAGTTGAATGTGTCAGTGATCAACAGTAAATAAGGATGCCTAAACCAAATCATCCAAATCATTAAAAACTTTTTTAATAGTTGGATATTATGAGATATCATGTTTGTACTGCGAGAATACATCCGAATACATTCAGACTCGAGATGTCGAAAGGCCTGTTCACACCAAGAATGATAACTATACAGATAACCAAGGGTACTGTATGTGCGTCCACATAAACAGATAATAACGATATGTTTGTTATACGCACACGTGCTCTTCATTTAAAGTGAGCAAGCCTTTAAAATAGGAAAAGATTTTGATTGGCCCCAATGTTTTATCATGCATCAGCTGAGAAAATAGCTCAATACAGTTCCCCCGTCCCTTTCGAAGCACTACGGTGGCTGACACAGAACTAAGATGTCATCACGAAGGAGAAAACGTATTTACAAAACGTGCTCTGTAGAGCAGTTTGTCGCTTTAGGGCTACTGTAACAACATGGTGAATTACATGTAAGGGGACCCGCGGAGCATTTAGATAGAAACAGCTCATTACAAGGTAATAAAAACATAACGCTTCATTATGTAAGGTCTTTATACACCTCTGAAGACATAGTTGCGCATATTATATCATATTGAATTTCTGTCAATAGATCCTCCTAAAAATACACACAGGACCTTTAACTATTGTTTAATGGTTTACAGGAAGAAATTGTTTTTAAACTGCATTAACAACGTGCTTCATTTCATACCTGCTATTACACATTAAAATATATAAACAATCATACATCACATTTTATCACACCTCGGTATCACATGTGAGCTTGACATTTTACCTTCCAGCATCATGAAGTTATGAACCTATGAATAATTCATGTTTATTTGATCAAAAGTGAAAAAAATAACAGCAGCAAGCATGCAAAATGAAGCAGAACCCTGCTGAAAGTCATCCTCATTTTCCTCCTCCTCACTTTGGACCTGACATGAATATATCTGAACTGGAGAGACTCACCCACTCTGCCACCCACCCACACTCCCTCTTTCTCTCTCATTCTCACCCTCTCACAAGAGATACTACATTTTAATAACAGGGAACAGAGAGAACGAGAGTGTGAGATTAAGGAGGGAGAGAGAGATGCCTAGAGCGTTGGCGTTCAACTGAAAAGCCTTTTTATGCAACTTGCTTTTGGAGTATCTGTCTGCAGCGTGTGTTTTTCAATACTGCTGCCCTAAATGCAAAGAGAAACATAAACGCTACTTTGAAATGATAAGAGCGAGGGAAGGAAATGACACGAGGCCACTTAAATGGAGAAACCCACTGTGCGGTGAACTGGGTCAGCGCTTTGTTAAATATGCAAGAATTACGGCAAGGAACGTACACTCAAATAGATTGCCAAGCATCGTTCAGTCAGGCAGCGTAAAAAAACAGCCAGTGCAAAAATAGCATTGAACCATACATTGGGCATTGAGTTCTCTAGAGCCCACGACATATGCCAAAGATTTGTGACCTAAAGATGCACCACGCAAAACACATTAGATGACACTGCGCTTTATGAAATGTTACACAGTACAAAACATCTATCCCAAAGTGTTTGCCCTGAGGATAATGTTATTGCTCAGGGGGTGCTTTCGTAGCCCGGCAGATTTTATTCAGTTTTCAGTTCAATTTGATCAAGTACTACAAATAAACAGAGAATAAACACAAATTAAACAACTAGAGAAATACAATAGTATAGCACTACAATATGAATGTCCATCTACTGGCAATCCAATGAGAAATGTAGAGAAAACGTTAAAGAAAATAGTAAATAAAGGAAAATTGGTTTATAATATTATCATCTTCCTGTCTTTCCAAACATATATGACTTTCTTTGTTCTGCAGAACACAGAAGAAGATATTATGAAGAATGTTGATAAGCAAACAACACGATCCCCATTGACTTCCATGGTATGCACAAAAAACTTCTTATGTTACCCAGAAGAGTCATATGCAGGTTTTGAGCGACAGAATTTTTGTTTGGGTAAACTATCCCTTGAATTGCAGATTTTGGTATCTTTTAACAGGTTGTGACATTGTTGAGATCTATTCAAGCCCATAGGACAAGCTACTACAATCTTTTAAACACTTCTTTTTATTTTTTGCCTATAGGTGGTAATTTAACGAAACTGTATACTCACAATTAAATGATTTTTTATAGCTATGCCACCCAGAACACAATGTAACATCACTTACAGTAATATGTGACTTAATTACCGCATATTGCTGCGGGATGCGTTTGGACATTAGTACCACGTGTACAAAACCCTAAATGTTTCAAAACCTTTTCATCTTTGTATGATTAACAGGATGTAATTATCAATATGAAGTAGGTAGCAAGCTACAGATACTGATATTACCTAAAAAATCAAGATGTATGGTTACTAGGCAACCAAATGTGTGATTCCAATATCATTAACAGCCAAGACAGAATCCTGAAAAACAGGGAGATGAATACTAATCTACGGAGGAAAAGTATCATAATAAACAAAATTGAGTCAAAAATGAGATTGTGTAGTACAGTGGTTCTCAACTGTTAAGTACAGTAAATCAATCGCAACTCTGATTGTGTATTTAAGATAGCAAATAAACAGCTGGGTAGTAACTACAGGCAGACGCCAACATGTAACCATTCTTACAAAAATTCTTCTTTAAATCATGTTAGGGCTGCTCGATTATGACACAAATTATTTAGACCAATATTGACATCCTGATTATTTAACACGATTACTCTTTAACCTTTAAAACAGCATAGAAAATAAAAAAACGTGGCTTTTAAACTCTGAATTGAACTGAAAAATAAATGTAAGGAAACAGCAATGCTGAACGACTGTAAAGGAAAGGTGTGCGCTGTGGATCTAAACTACAAGAAAAGAGAGGATCCTTGCAAAATGGCATGCGTCACAATAATCGTGTACCTCGATTATTTAGTTTTTGTAATTGATGAAGGCCAAAATTGACGATTACGATACATTTTCTATTAATTGCACAGCCCTAAGTCATGTTCAACTTATAGAATGTAAAACAATTGTCAAAAGTGATTCCTTTTTGTTTTATTTACTGTTATGTTATTAATTAAATCAGTTTTTACCAGTATACATATACATTACATTTATGCATTTGGCAGACGCTTTTATCCAAAGCAACTTACATTTCATTATCCTATACATTTGTTTCTAAGTATGTGCGATCCCCTTGGACCTAACCCATGACCTTGGCGTTGCTCTTACCACTGAGCTACAGGAACGCACGACCTTGAGAGGAAAATCTTTACTTTTTTGAGAACGCAAATACCTCAGCAGCCTGTCCTCCAAGTAAAAACAACTCACAATGTCATTTGTGCACGTAGCTTATTACGACAACAGTTCATGTTTTCAAAAAAAGCCCCCTGTCATGATTCAGTTGACGTAACTTGCGCCAGATTTGAAAATCGGGAAACACAGCAGAATCCAGCGGATGGTGATTACTTTCGCATCTGTTCCTCATAAAAATCGATCGTTTGATCTCGGTACACTTGGAATATTTGTACTTTTTAAACATTTTAACTGTTTTGTATCTGTATCATGTGTTTTTTGTTATTTAATAAATAAATGTGTTACGTTTCTGTAACGGTGGTCATATATAAAACGCACAACGAAGGAGTAGAGTTGCAAATAGTAGTTGTTTTAATAAATCCACTGGAGAGAACACAGGAACACAAACCACACGTAATGAAAACAATACCGGGTAAAGGAACTCAAGAAAACAAAGAGGGAACATAATCAAGGGAAACAGAAACATGTGCGGGACTAATTCACATGCAAAACGGGAACACAGAACTTAACCGAAAGTAAACATAACAAAACCGTGAGAGTTCCCCCCCATCCCGGAACGGGGCTCAGGGGGTGGATGGGGGCAGGCAATAGGGAGAGGTAGCAGTCCGTGGAGCCAGGGGAGTGAGGACTACCAAGCCCTGCATGATCCTTAAGCCATCAAAAGCAGCTAAAAATAACCTTTTTTCGCCACAAAGTTCTTCAGATGATAAGGTTCTTTATGGCACCAAAACGTTCTTCTATGGAATTGAAGAACCTTTTGAAGCAACTTTTTTTAAGAGTGTACCAAGGAAAGCAATTTTGCAGCTATCCAAATTATACATGCTCAGAATGAGGGATGAATAAGTCACTCCAATAATGACTGCTTCAGGTAAGAAAAGTCTTCGAAATTCAACCAAACGTCCATTCATTCAAGATCCTGCTTAAAGCGGCCTTGTTACTTCTTGAGAACAGTCCTGTGGAGTGATTTCTCAATGACCGCTCTGCTGGAAGCCATGAATCACACACTCAACAGATGATTGTTGTCTCTCATGCACACGCAGAAAACAAAACATGTGCAGATTGTCCTTCACAACGGTTCAGGCGGTCCGGATGCTGCATTTCATTTACACAGAACCAAAGGGCCACTCAAGTTTGGAGGCGGCAAAGATCCATGCATCAAAAATGTTGTCATTATGATATTAACTATTGTAAAAGTGGCCTATATAAGGAAGTAATGATAATGAATTGACTATTTCTTTATTATTTTTGAAACTATATTTTGAAGTTATATAGCAGACAGATATTTTATTTGGTAACAGTTGGCCATGCTTCTAATTATTTGAGTAAACAAATATTTAAAAAAACTCGAAATGGTGGCTAAGATGTCATCACATTTTTGCTTCTTTTGCTGAAGGAGATAACGTATTTACAAAACGTGCTTTGTAGAGAAGTGGCCCTCGTGGCCAGTGCTGTTACATAAACAACCCGCTTCTGACAACCCGAGTTCGACTCCAGATTAAAGGTCCTTTTCTGATCCCTTTCCCCTCTCAAACCTGTGGTTTTCTGTCTACTTAATATACACTCTTCTATCCAATAATGGCCCCAAAATGGCCCTTGTGAACTACAATTAGCCTAAACAGTCAATAAGCGCAATACAAAAGGCACTGGTTTTACCAATAAAACTATTGGTTCTTTAACTGAAAAGTAGGACGTTCTCACACAAACCTGAGAGAAGTTATAGACATTCCCTTGCACAAACACACATGCAAAATCCACTTCTTTGCTCTCAGTCAGGCCACTCTAGTCAATCTGGGTTCGATAAGCGACTTCACATGTATGCGTGTGGTCAAAGACACAAGGAGCCCGTCTGCCAGCTCAGCTGCAATGTATTGTGACTTGAGCAGAGGGTGTTCTTCGAGGCTTGAGGAAAAGAGATCGACAGAGAAACAGTGACAGGTAAAACAGTAGACCCCCCTTCATATTTATAAGAAATGGTCTTTGATGTGGAAAGTGCATAGCGCCACGTCAGGGTCTGAGACTTTGGAATGTCCGAGTGCTGCAGGTTTTTGTAGATATAAGTCATTCGTCTTGTAAAAGGCGGAGATCTGAAACTGTTCAGCTGCACGCAAATTCACGATCATTTTGCGATTTATAGATTTCATATCTGAAAGAGAGGCGTACACATGTTTTCTGTGCGTACGTTCGTTCTATGAATTCTTTAGGTTTCTACACAGTATTTTATAAATTGGGCCCCTGGAATTTGGAACAAAAGTAGCGGGAATGAGAATAAAGTGTAAAGTGTCTCTTTCAGAACATTCTAGACATTTAGCTTTCTGACATCATTGCTTTGAAAAACTGAAAAATTCAAGTGGCGGCATTCAGGAAGAAATACAAATTAACAGAGCGCTTTATAGTCATGAAGGTCTGTCAGGATACATCTGCGGGTCACACTTGACTTTTCGCTCCACTGACTTCCATTCATACACATGCAAAAGCGACAGACCGGAAAATGCAAGCCCGCCCGAAGATACTTAGCATTTTGCTGCGTAGCAAAGTTAACGTAGCAAAGTGAACTCTGACCTACGAATTCGCGTCACGTGAGTGCGTGAGACCAATAGAAGATCAAAACGTCACAGCGTGACCTCTTGCTACAGAAATTTCGTACCCGCCCATTTTCGTACCACCATCGGAACAAATTTCACATGCTCAAAGTCAAGTCTGACTGTGGCATAGGTGAACATCCTATTTCTTTTCTTCACAGAGTATATTTTTTTCAATGCTTCTGTAAAGCCACAAAAGTGGGATACAAATCTATTTTGCTTTGAATCAAATGTTGTAAATCTGTAATTGATTCGAACTAATTGGAATCATTCTTCCTGAATCAAATTTCCAGTAACATTATGGTCACCAAACCAAACATGTGATCACTTTTGCACTCAGCAGTCACCGTCAAACTGATATCAGACAATTAATGATCCTGATGCCTTGTTTCCCAATGAGTGGACTACTAACCCCTATCTCCGTGTGAACTGTTGAGCACTAACAAGTTTGCATGAAGCATTTATTCGAGTATAGCCTCCACGCTGCTGATACTGCACATCTGCACGGCCCCAGAGACACAAGGGAGGAGGCAGAAGAGAAGGAGAACCTCTTTATAGAAGCATTTCCCATCTAATTAAAAACTAGGCCACTGCAGATAGACGAAGAGATGCCATGATGGCTGAAAAAAGACACCGTACTTGTGACTTACATCAAATAACGGGTGTGCTAATGATAGCGTGACACTAGCAGGACTCGCTTGTGTGCCCTGCGTGGCACACACAGACCCTGTCTGTGCATTATAAAGTATAAGACTAAATGTTAGGCAGCATTTACTAATATCTGATAATAATTAGTAATAATAAGTCACATTCTCTTTAAGGAATACAACGATAACCGCAACCAATGTAGCTGCTTTCTGTTGTGCTTCAATAGAGTCTTGCAAGGAAACAAATGAAAAAAATCCCATTACTGATTTATGTGAAAACCTACAAAGAGGCAGCAGTGACTTTTTAAGTTTCCTAACTGTTTTAGCCTATTGGAGATATACATCCTCGAATAAAATTAGTTTGATCTCTCTATGTTCCTTTAATAGGATGCCAGCTCCTTCCTTTTTACTATTGTATTAGTAGGTTTACCACGAGCAAGTTTGTAAAGTCTTCTAGTCTTTGCTTTGAAAAAGCTTGGTAATATTAACTTTTGCGCAAGTGAGACCAGCATACACATGTTAAAAATGACCCGTGACACAACCTACACAACTGTGTTAGACACTTGCTATGCTTGCACGCCAGGCTTGACTCCAGCTAGTTATGGTAGGTTTTGCAACCTAGTAACTATTGAAGTAAAACTACCACCAATACTAAGGGGGGACAGCAGAAATACATTTTCAGAGTAACTGGACTTACAGATCTGTCATTTCATAACTTTCCAAATACAAATCAAGATACAAACATACATTTTTCAGAATGTTCAGCCATATGGAAGTATCCAGTAAACAGTATTTTGAATTCTAGAGTATGTATAAAGTCGTTTAGGTGAATATTCTGAAATTGTAGGTAGATTTCTGTGCGAGTACATACTGTACATTATGTATCCAATGAATCAGTGCACTGAGCTGTACTGTATGTGATAATAACAATCCCTGGATGTGTCAAAACAATTAACGCTTTCTCTCAGAAACGTGTCATTTTTCTTTAGAAGACCTGTAATGACCCACCTAAGGCATAGGGGTTGCTTTAAAGGGGACCTCGGATGCCCATTATATCACAAGTTGGGATGATTCTCTAGAGCAATTGTTCTCAAACTGGGTGCCCCAAGATGGATCCGGGGGGACTTGTAGATTTCGTGGCATTTCATGAAATATAAAAATTTGTCATACATTTTTTGCAATCGAACATGAGAAAAATAAGCCCACCAACCAAAATAATTTATGTTCCAGGATTGTTTAACTGAATATGTTTTTGGTTTAGGCTAATTCAAATTCCAAGTCTTTATTTGGGGCTGCAAAGCGATGCACCCCCCAAAAAGGGGTGGGAATTCACCAATAGCCTATATGTAACACTTTGGTCAAATAGTCAATTAAAACAACACCCTTTAACCCTGTGAAAAATAGCTCTGCTCACAGTGATCCGTTTCAATGCATGTTCCTTTAAATATTAATGAGCTGCTGCTCACCTCGGTGTTAGGACGCCTGCGAGTTTTTACAGCTGAACACAGAGCAGGTTATATGTCAGGATCGCCTCGTTGTCCCTAACCCTATAGCCTTTGTTAGCTAGCTTCCTACATGTGTATAAAACGGGTGGGAAGGGTTGCGGTCTACTGTCACATAAGGAGAGCTGCCAGAATCTAAATGAATGCAAAAAAGGCTAAAGTTAACATTTCATCCAAAGTCCAAAATGGAGGTGCTTTTTGGAGCTCCAGAAATGGTGAAAAATGTGAAAGGCCCCAAAATACCTTTCCAGGCATCGAAATTCTCTCTTGCACATCCATTTCTGACCTGCAGCAGTGAAACTGGTGTGGCCACAAAATTTAGGTAAGGTCCCCTTCTACATTTGTTTCACGCCCGAAAAATTTTAACATTAGCCTTCATTGCAAATACATTTCACATTTCCAGTTCATGAAACATTCTGAACTATCAACAAACCACCATATTTTTATATAACTAAAGTGACATCAAAGATTTATGAGGCTTTTTTCTATATATTGATTCAAATAATTGCTACGTACAGTAACAGACATTTTATTTGTTACTTCTAGCTGTTGTTTAGCTATTATTAATAATAGCCACCTTCTTTTCGGGCCATTAGTCATGAAAGCCATGGGAAACATAGCAAGTATAATGAAGGCATTCACAGAGGTGAAAAGAGAGACACTGTCTCTATTTTAAAATGTGTCTACTAAAAATTGTGTATGATTGATCACATATTTTGTCAAAGTTGTCTTGCATTAATTTCTGTATTGTCCATTATTTTTTCTTGTGCTTTTTAAGAACACATTATCTCGCCCCCTAAAATAGATGGGTGAGAGTGTGGAGGGATGAATGGATAGTCAAAATGAGATTTTAATGAGAACATCATTTGCTTCTCTACGCTACAGGGGAACACTGACAATATTCACGAGAAAATATTAGACAAACGAACTATCTCATCTTTAAACAGCCACAATAAACATCAATAAGAGTTAAGTAAACAGCAGATATGAAGCACACATGGAAGATTGCTCTCGGAGGTATAAAACGAACTGATGCTCTTAATAAGAAAGGATTCCCCTGCAATGTGTGGCACTCCCTGAGCATATCACATTTGTCACGCAGGGCCATTTATCAACATACACAGTTCCCCGCCTCTCTGCTGACGGTGAAAAACACACACAGCTTACGTACTGCGTCCTGTAAACAAGCTGGCATTTCTGAGAGGACGGGCAGCCTGCAATACTTCCTGAGACATAAAACAGCACAGGCAGTGCACAGCCCCACCAAAAACCCTCACTGACACAAAACACAAATGAGTTGGGACTATAAAAGAAGAGTTTGGTTCCAAAATGAGATAACTCCTTATTTAAATCATGTTTTTTATAATGTTATCATGTTTTTATTGTGTTAGTTTGCTGTATTGTTTTGTTATTATGGCTTAAATCAAAAAGTTATCTCATTTTGGAACCAAACTCTTCATTTATAGTCCCAATGAAAACATAGTGAGGAACACAACAAATACTGTCCTGACAGCAATTAGGACAAATGTGAAAAGTAAATTATACTTTTACTACACTGTCTACAATAGATGTTTTTATATATTTTGTTAATAGTTGACGAGCGATGTCAAAGATACATATTGATTTATATTCTATAAAAGCTTGAAGGGATTGTGAAACCACATAAAAGATTCTGTGATCATTTACTCATTTACCTCTTGTCATTCTAAACCTGTATAATTTTGCTGTTAACTGGACCCCATTCACTTGCATTATTATTAACAGGACTAATATAGAAAATTCTGAACTATCTGTTTTCATTAAGTTTAGGCTAACTGTATGGAGAATTCTTATTTTAATTTCAAGTGTTGACATATTATTGCCTTAAAGGGGTGGTGCATTCTGACTTCTTTACAATGTTAAACGTGTTGTCTTCTCATGCTTAATACGGTCAACTTGTCAAAAAACGAGTTGGATGTATAACGTAGTATTTCTGTGCTCGATACACTCCCCCAGCGCTTACGGGTTGGAGAAAAAGTAACAACCTCTCTTTGTCCCTTATTGGAAAATTCTCCCGAAAAAAGCATGCGGCATGCACACAAGTCACTATCACTTGTGTGCAGGAGGGAGAAAGAGAGAACTATGTTCGCGAAGTTAAGCTGTGTTGTTTGTTCGCTGCATTTGGGTGATGAATGTTATATAAACGGTGGATATAACGCTGGATTTTGAGATCGTTTGAAACTGATAGACAGAGCGGCGGTCCCAGCGCTAAAAGATTCTGTACATGAATGCATGTGGTAAGTGAAACTGATGTCTGATGTTTCTTGGCAATGTGTGCGCCCCCTCCCCCAATCGTACAGCTGTATCTGTCTTTTATAAATGTGATCAAACTAAAGACTCTGTGGATATTCGAAGGGTGCAATACTATTATGTAAGTACTCAAGATTAACATGAGATATACAGAAATTGTCAGAGTAATGGCCGCTTTAATACACTGACCATTCAATTAAAGGGATAGTTAACCCCAAAATGAAAATTCTGTCAAGAATAAACTCCCCCCAAATTGTTGCAAATTTGTATACATCTCTTTGTCCTGTTGAACACAATGAAATATAAACAGAAGAATGTTAGCAACTACATTTCTGGGACATCACTGACTACCATAGTAGTCAATTTTAGTCAAAGGTGTCCCAGAACTGTTTGCTTTCCTAAATTCTTCAAAATATCTTCTTCTGTGTTCAATAGACCTAAAAAGCTACCATGGTAGTCAATAATGTATACCAGAAATGTTAGTTGCTTACTTTTAAATATCTTTATGTGTTGATCAGAACAAAGAAATGTATTCAGGTTTGGGACAACTTCAGAATTTTTCTTTTTGGGTGGAGTATCCCTTTAAAGGATTAGTTCACCCAATATAAAAATTCTCTCATTATTGACCCACCCTTATACCAAGCGTATGTGACTACCATCCTTGAATATTTATATTAAGAGACATTCATGTTATCTTCTTATATCATTGAAGTAATCCAAACGACTCCAGTCGGTCTCCTTTTTGAAGCTTCACCATTTTAATCATTGTATAAAATGGCTAAAATGAGAGCATTTGAAATAAAAATGAATCCTTTGTGTTTAACTAAGGAAAGAAATTCATAAAAATCTGGGATAGCAATGTAAACTGTAAGAAATGTTTCATTTTTGGGTGAAGCTCTTCAAATAAAGACATTTCCTCAATCTTATTTAATATACAAATGATTTGTTGTAAATTAAGCAGATATTTATAATAAATAGTTATATTTTTTATATGTTATGAAGTCTTAGTGTGTTCAGACACGGGTCCTGGGCAAAACTTTGAAATCAATGACATTTTATTAGCTGTATATGTGACAGCATCCATAAATCATTCCCTCTAAGTTGCTATCACGTCCTCTGTTTAATGGTTTATAAAGCAAAGAAAATGAGAAAGTGGTGATAATACACGAGAGCAGCGACGTAAAGAGTCATGGATCATCTCTTACACTGCATTACCTCTGCATGAGTCTGTCAAGGTCACAAACACAGAGTTTAATCGCACATAGTGCCACTTTCAGCTAGTTTGGGCAAATTTGACTCTGTACTTGTGATCGTACCCGACAAGAACATGAACATCTATTTTCCAAAGCAAACATCAGTCCAGCGTGCCCCTTCCTTGCCCTGGAACGTAATATTAATGAGTCAGGAACCTGCGCTGTTTAGGAAACATGTTGTTTCTCATTACCGCGCCGCTTCAGACAGCATGCCACAACGGCCCGCTACCACTGTTCCCTGGACGTTGCTGAAGAAAGGAGGGGAATACTAATGCAGGGTTTACGCACACACGAAATGTGATGCCCTGGGCCGGGGTTGCCATTTTCCAGTGCCCTGCAGATGCCAGCCAGAGGCATAGGAGGAAAGCCGCCTTGGCTTGAAATCTCCTGCAGAGAACGCACTGGTTTGGAATTCATTTGAGATGACCCACAACACTGACATAATCTCCCAGCAAGGAGCTGCCCGATAGCAGAGTGCACCTTCTGGTCCTACGCAACGCCTCGTGCGTGACAAGCTGCCCTCCTTGCCAGGTGGAGAGAGAGGTGGGGTGGGCGAGAAATGTAACAAACAAACAGAGCATGTTAAAGGTCACTCGAACACACCCACTCGCACAGACTACACAGACAATGCGATGCAGAGATGCACGAACCTATGTTTTAGGTCTACGTGTCATAAATGACGTGACTACTTATCTCCTCAAACTTTCTTTAAATCTAAAATATATTGCATTATACATCCTGCACGCACGGAGATGTTAATCCATGCTGTCTAAAGCAACGATGACCTTCTCCACTAGTGACACATCTTGCTGCACCCAACTCCTCCTTTTTTGCGTGATGAAAACATTGCGCCTTTGCCATTTCCACTCACCCGCATCTCTGCATGTCTCTGCATCAGCTGGCACTGGAGACATGCCACCCACACGCCTACTATTCAAATCAATGTGAGCTGAAAGAGCAGTGCAACATAGAGCTTTTGACGTATACATTCGCCAGGGGTGTAGTATCAGTGCAATGGGGAACCTCCGAGAACCACTGCGCTGGAAGAACTGCCTCTGCAGTGAACCCGTTACGCAGAAGACGCGGAGGAAAAATGCACGCAGAACCTTCGAGCAATCAGTTAAAATAATGCATAATATTGCATGGACGGGGGGCTATTTTAAGATGCATTACGCAATGTAGATCACGCTATTAGTAACGCATCGGACCAACACATGCGTATGTAAATAAAAAACGTTATACGTGTTTACAAAACGGCTAAAGTTTGAATGAGATAACATGTGTATCTAAAACAGCTACTGCGTCGGAAAACAGGGCTGGTTTCCCATTCAAACTTTCACTGTTTGATAAATATATAAAGAAAGAAAATAGCAAAATCAACTTTGCCGCGTCGTAAAATGAGCAAAATCGCAGCGCTCACCTGCCAACGGTCTGGTTGGCGAGCTGTCGCATCCGATTGAATTGCTTCTTCATTTTTTAAAGATATCTATTTTCTGCGTTAACACCTCGAGCGCAAAACAATCCGCATTTCTCTCAAAATAAAGGCCCGTATTCCGGTGCGAACGTCCACGTTATTCCCGTCACACGCCCTCATGGCAAACAGAAGATGGATGGAAATGTCCAAGATGCATATTTCAGTGCATTTTGCGCTGCGCTCGACCGCTCGAGATGCTGCTGGGCGATTCTCGCATCGGCGGACTGACAGCAGCGGCGACGCGAGCGCGGTGCATTGTGGGAGATGGAGTTTTACACCTCTTGAAAGCAAAAGCATCTAGTTTCGTCTGTTCAGAGGCAGGACAACTAACTAACACGTCAGTTTATCTTCAAAACGTAGGCGACCAACCAGTGCGTTTGCCAAGAGTTTTGCTATAATTAGTCTGCAACTGTATAATCGAAAATGTTATTAGTGTTTTTGTTCATTTTTATACATTTCAGATTGCATTAAAATGAGTGATATTTGTGTATTTCTAAGATGGTTTTACAGTGTGTAACAGCCTAATGTAACACGGGGGGTCGGTAAATAAAAAAGAAATCATACATGAATGTATCGGTAACACTTAAGATACCCTTTATGAAGTATTTAGAGATGTGTCCATTTATGATTAATACGCAATTAACAAATGCGTTATAAAGCAGTTATAACTGCATGAACAAAAAGAGGGATTCTAATACATTAATTAAGCTTTTATAGCATGTGAGTTAAACATGGCAGGTATTTTGTAAGAATCCGTCTTTTAATTCATGCAGTTATAAATGCTTTATAATGCATTTGTAAAAGACTTTGTACACATGTTTAAATGCTTCATAAGGGGTACCTTAATGTAACGTGTTGCCACTAAATTATGTCCACTGGGAGCTGAATGTTAGCTGAGCTCTGGAGCTTTACCAAAGATAACACTGCCGCCCTGTGGCTAGCCTACTGCATTGAAAAGACTTTTAAAGCCACAGTAATGGATTTTTGTGCGTTTTTTGGCATCTAACAGACACACACGGACACTGCTTGTTCTGTATTATGGCTTTACACATTTAACAATAGTAAATGAACTATGAAACCAGGAAAAAATAAGAGTAGAAACATAAATCACATACATATAGTGAGACATACATCACATATAAGACACATATAGTGAGTCTGAACTTCGGACTGTGTACATGTAATGATGATATCATGTGATGATAATTGAATCATTTTAACAGTAAATTAATATTATATAATTGACAAAAAATGGATATGAATAGAAATGTCATGCTTTGAAACAATGTATAGGCTACAGTACTGTGAAAATCGCTATACATATAAAAATGACTTGACTGTGTTTCTACATCAGGCGGCATCATTACACAAAACTGTTCTCTGTCTTTATCAGTGCAGAAACTGTTATTAAAGAAATTCAGTTAATAAAAACTATTAAGAAATGATTGACTAAAATGTAATAATGCAACAAAGAAGAGAGATACAATTTTTTATTTTAGATGACACACCGAAGCATTGTGATAATTCTGAGCTAGACATTGTGTAAAAATAGCTGATGTTAATAATGCACAGGGAGGTGTTGAAATAGTGATGACGGGGGACCATATGGTGTCATCCTAACAGTATTACAGGCCCTGGTAATCCTGTGATTCACACATCTGAAACAGAAGCTTGTTATCGTTTCTCATTTAGCACATGCTTTTGTTCCAAAACCACTTTCAGTACAGACTGCTGCAGTAACAGTCCCACTGGAGCCACATGAGGTTAAATACCTGATGAAACCTGACTTACACTCCTGCATTGATACACTTCCTATTAAAACAAAACTACTGGTCATCCAATACAGGCTTTTTGTAAAAGCAGTTTGCAATATGATATACGCTTAAGAATATTCGTAATGCATCAAAACTATTTGACTAAATACGTTATAGACCTTCGGAAGAGTTTGGACAGGCGGGACACACAGAATCTGAGCTGACATTGAAAATAAATAGCTTACAATTTAAAAGTGTTCCTGGGTTAGTAAAATAATTTTCCCATTCCAGGAGAAACAGCATTTCAATATTTCTGTATGCCACCCAGAGATTTCAAAAGATGTCTGATGTGCCCCTAGGAATGTCACATTCACATCTGTTTACATTGCGTTTACAGACTAAGCGCTGGCTTGCTGCACAATTTCAATTTGTTCGTTCTCTTATTTATGTGTTCTTAAATTAAAACTCTCAACTAGACGTTTTGTTTGGATCTACCAATGTATGGACCGTACTATGCAAAATAAATCTGCCTTGCCCCTGGTTGACCTAAACGGTAAAACTGATCTCAAAATCGGTGGTCACCAAAAACTCTCTGTTGTTCTGTCCATTAGAAGTTAATGGGGCAACAGGTGGGCAGTGCACTGAGGCCTAAGGGTTCATGTGCCTCGTTGAGTAAGTGATCCTGAAAAATGTCCACTCTCTGCTCTTATCACAGGGGCCTCATTAATCTAGATTTCTGGAAATTGAGAGGAGATCCACTGAGCCTTGATCTCGAGCCTCTGACCTCCAAACTGTCATTCGTTTTTATTAGTCTGGAGTCAAATGTTAATCACACCCAAGTATAGGATCTTCAAGTGCCGCCTGAACTGCGCAGGAACCACGCATCTGCCAACAAGCCGTTTTTGAGGCTCTCCTGACTACTTTAAATCAATATGGAAGGGGGTCCACTCATCTGCATTCCCCAAAAAGACCCCTGCCTCTAGATTTCCTCCCGAACAACTCTTCATCATGCTCTTGTCATACTGAGAGAGACAGGAATGTGAAAGGTCAAAGGCGAAAGAGCGTGCTGTGTATCTCCTGCGATGGAGAGCAGGTAGCTCATCTCATGAAAGTTATGCATCATTGATGTGGAAATGTTTTAAAAATATTGCGGTGAAAAGTAGTAAACTAATCATACTCTCTTAAAATCAAATTATTGTTGTGTCTGCAGCCATGTGGCAACTAATTGAGTTAAAATAGAGCTAATAAAGCTGTTTCCGCAAAGTTCACAACCTTTGATACCCCTGACCCTTGCTGTTCCCTATACTAATGCTGTGCTGCATTCAAGGCTGGTCGATATAACACACATGTATGTATTAATATGTGTGTGTGTTACTCCCTGTGAAAACCCAACTAGTCTTTTTAAGTCATTTTGAATGTATTACAGTATTAAAAACTTTAACCTTATTGTTTACTAAGGATAAAATATGCCATTAAAAACAATGCTTATTTTTTATCTTCAGTTTTTTCCTCTGTATCAAAAATGTATAACATATTTTTTCATAAGTGTCATTTAATAGAGGTATACTGACAAATATTAAACCATTATAATTACAGTACTGTCTAGTTGCAATTCATTTGAATAAAGTAATCTGTTAATGCCTATATTGATTTAAAAATGAAATAATATTGTGGACAAAAAAGACAAGAACAACATGAACACCATACTAGAGTTGAATGCATTTTATTTTCTTTAAAGTGACCGTAATAATGAACTGCCTGTGCCATTATGTTTTTTAAAGTGTTTTGGAACTTCTATGCCTTTAATTTAACAGGACAGAAGAGAGGAAAGCATAAAAAACTATTTACACTAAAAAAAACTAACAATGTTATAAACTGTTTGAATTCTGTAAATGTTAGTAAGAAATTAAGTAAACACGAGCAACTCAAATGTTTCTATTAGAATTCACCAAATAAAATTGCAAGTATATCAAAGTTAGTGTATATAAAAAACATAATTTTCATGAAATGAACTTAAATAATATATGAAGAGTTTGGTTCCAAAATGAGATAACTAATTGTTTTGTCAAAAATCATGTTTTTTTTATTGTGCATTCCAATTGATTTCTATAACTGCAGTTGATTTGTTTTGATTTAATAACCAAAAAATACAGCTAACTAATACAATAAAAAAAACTATTGGATTTTTAATCTCTTGGATGTCCCACTGAAAAAATCAGTTAAATGATTTCAAAAGATTATGTTAAATTAATGTCATAATTAAAGAAACGTTTTATACTGTATGGTGGAGAACGGGTCCAGGGTTTGGGATTCGAACTCGAGTCATATGTCAGTCAGAGCCTACCAGGCTGTCAGCTCCCCGTGTGCCGTTATCTTCACAATTCCAATTCCAAAATTTCCTGGTGAATTTAGGCATTGCACTTTTAAGTCGTACATAAATTCCGACTTTCCTAGTTTTGCGAGAATGTAGTGGACTACTAACACTGTAAGAGAAAGACTTTGATGGTGAGCTTTTTAATAAAACTCTTGAAGATAAATCACATCAGCATTGTATGATGTTGCTTTTATGTGTACATAACGTTGTCATCTGATATCCTTTTAGTATCTGTTAACGCTGTCTGAGAACAAAGCTCACCGGAGCTAACGGGCACAGTTGTTGTTAAAGATATCAAGTCCAGGTCGTGACCAGTTGGACACTCCCACAGTCTGAAGGAAAGGTTCATAGGACATGTGCGATTAGCCAAGACCGCAAGGTCTTCACAAAGAGTGTCATTTTACCATCTATTGTGAAGGACCGGTGTTTGAACCTACCACCAATTAAGAATGTTTTCACAAATGTGTTCTTCAACTGACATCTAAAGATGCTAAAGAGGCCAAGCGTATTAT